>NC_066893.1:16580797-17243297 GCF_022985175.1 Labeo rohita
ATTTTCCCAGCACGCTTAAAGAGACAGCACCCAAAAATGAAAATTACCCCATGATTTATTCACCCTCAAGCCATCCTAGGTGTTTATGACTTTCTGCTTTCAGACCAATACAATCGGAGTTGCATTAAAAAATGTCCTGGCTCTTCCAAGTTTATAATGGCAGTGAATGGGTGTTTATGGGAGATTTTGAAGTCCAATAAAGTGCATCCATCCATCATAAAAAGTACTCCACACGGCTCCGGGGGTTAATAAAAGCCTTCTGAAGTGAATCAATATGTTTGTGTAAGAAAAACAGCCATATTTCTAACTTTATAAACTGTTTCTCTAGTTTCCGCTAACTGTCGTACACGTTCATAAGAGTTGCGTTCCAGTGGGTGACGTAGGTGTAGCGTAAGCTCCGGTGAGAATATGCTAGTCTCGCGAAAACCAAGTTTTGTTTACAGCAAAGAAGAAACAGTCTTCTGTTGGCTCACAGTTGAGGTCAAACGTTTACATCCCTCTTTCAGAATGTGCAAAATGTATTTTACCAAAATAAGAGGGATCATACAAAATATATGCTATTTTTTATTTAGTACTGACCTGAATAAGATATTTCACATAAAAGATGTTTACATATAGTCCACAAGAGAAAATAATTGTAGAATTTATAAACGTGACCCCTTTCAAAAGTTTACATACACTTGATTTTTAATACTGTGTTGCTACCTGAATGATCCACAGCTGTTTTTTTTTTATTATAGTTGTTCATGAGTCCCTTGTTTGTCCTGTCAAACTGCCCGCTGTTCTCCAGAAAAAACCTTCAGGTCCCACAAATTCTTTGGTTTTCTAGCATTTTTATGATTTTGAGATCCATCTTTTCACACTGAGGACAACTGAGGGACTCATATGTAACTATTACACAAGGTTCAAACGTTCGCTGATGCTTCAGAATGAAAGACGATGTATTAAGAGCTGGTGGGTGGAAATTTTTGAACCAAATGAGGATGTGTGCATGTGCATTTACCCTGATCTTCAAATTCAAAAAGTTTTCACCCTCCAGCTCTTAATGGATTGTTTTTCCTTCTAAAGCACCAGTGAGCGTTTTAACCTTCTGTAATAGTTGCATATGAGTCCCTCAGTTGTCCTCAGTGTGAATAGATGGATCTCAAAATCATACAATTATTGTTGGAAAGGGTTCAAATACACAGAAATGTTGAAAAACCAAAGAATTTGTGGGACCTGAAGGATTTTTCTGAAGAACAGCAGGCAGTTTAACTGTCCTGAACAAACAAAGGACTCATGAACGACTATCACTAAACAAAAAAACACAGTTGTGGATTATTCAGGTAACAACACAGTATTAAGAATCAAGCGTATGTAAACTTTCGAATGGGGTCTTTTTTTTATAAATTCAACTAGTATTTTCTCTTGTGGACATCTTTTATGTGAAATATCTTATTCAGGTCAGTACTAAATAAAAAAAAAATCATTTTGTATGATTCTGTATATTTTGGTCAAATAACATTTTGCAGATTCTGAAAGGGGGATGTAAACTTTTGACTTCAACTGTATATCGTAATCCTCCAAATTTCTCTTTACAAATCCTTTTTTTGTACTTCTAATTTGTGACTGTTGTTTTGTTGTGCTCTCTCCTCTGTTTTCACATTTGTCACTTCTCACCAAAGCTTATGTCATCTGCTGGAATGCCACTCTCTCATGAACGCGCGTACGACAGTGAAAGCTAGAGATTACGGTTTAGAAAGTTTCAAATATGGATATTTTTCTTACACAAATAAAGCGATTTATGATCGAAGGCCTTTATTAACCCCCCGGAGCCATGTGAAGTACTTTTTATGATGGATGGATGTACTTTTTTGGGCTTCGAAATCCCAACACCCATTCACTGCCATTATAAAGCTTGGAAGAACCAGGAATTTTTTAATATAACTCCAATTGTATTCGTCTGAAAGAAGAAAGTCATAACTGCCTTGCAAGTAGAATGATGCTAATTCTTCAACAAAAACTTGTGATAAAACAGTCTACAGTTGTCAACTTAAAGTCGGCGAAATGTTTACATATTCACCCTAGTTTCAAGTGTGTGAAACACTTTTATGATTTCCCCAATCATTTAGCGCAAGTGTTTGCTGACGTATTGCTAGGATTCTCTTTGGACGTTGGTCTCACATACTTAATATTAGAGTGTTTTTTCACTCTGACACATTTTGGCATGGCCTCTCTACTGTAGCCTGTACTCGTCCTCTCCTCGTGTGTATGTGTGTGTGTGTGACCACACTTGTGTGTTCCTGTGTGTGTGTAGGCGTTAAGCCATTCCAGTGCGAAACCTGTCAGAGAAAGTTCTCACGGTCAGACCACCTTAAGACCCACACCCGGACACATACAGGTAAAACAAGTGCGTAAACCTTTTCATTTTTTCATGATTCGCTCCTCTCTTTCCACTCTCAGATGGATAATTGAACTCTCAGAGGTCACTTTTCTTTAGCATTATGTTTTCAGTTTGTATTCGAAAGAGCACACTGGAAAAAAAAAAAAAAAAAAAAACAGTTGACTGCAGTGGTTCTCAACTACAGACAGACTAATAGTTTTTAATAATATTTTCAACTAATCCATTACCAGTCCTTAAACAATAGTTTCATTTTAACTACTAGAAAAAACACCCAACTATAGTATTCATGGGTAAAGTGACTTGATTAATGTCGTAAAAATAACTTAAGTTAAAAAAACAAAAAAAACAAACAAACAAAAAAAAAAGTTAAATGCACAATTAAGAAACAAAAATGAAAAATTTGTAAAAATCTATTATAAAATTATAAAAATATATATATATATATAGAAATAGAAATAGAAAAGACATAAAATAAGCTTTGCATAAATAACAGTAGTAATAATTATTAGTAGTAAAATATTCATAATGTTTTTATTGTTTTAGTCAAATGATAATATAGATATTATTCTGTTAAAAAGCATGAATTAAAAGTTAATTCCATCCAAAAATAAATAAATAAATAAATAAAACATGCAACATTATTAATGTTATGTAAAGGCTGTATGAGAAATTTTTAATTTCTAAATAATTTTAACTAATTTCAGTGATTTTTATGCTTTTAAACAACTATGGATCTAAATTCACTAGCTTTTACCAAGTGACAATGAATTTCAGCCAATTTATGATAAAGATTGACTGAATGCAGTCAAATAAATAAATAAATATATTTTTTAGCCCTTTAAAATTGTACGTAATAATTGATAAATAAGTAAATAAATAAATAAAAGTTTTAAGTGTTTTGCCCTCACAAAATTGTACTTAATAATTGGTAAATAAACAAACAAACCAATAAATAAATAAATAGATAGTTTTAATGTTTTGACCTTCAAAGTTGTACTTAATAATTGATAAATAAATATTTTAAAGTGTTTTGCTCTTCAAAATTGTATTTAATAATTGATAAATAAATAAATATAAATAAATAAATATGTTTTAAAATGTTTTGCCCTTTAAATTGTACTTACTAATTGATAAATAACTAAATAAATAAATAATAGTTTTTAGTGTTTTACCATTGAAATTGTACTTAATCATTGATAAATAAAGAAGTTTTGTAAGTGTTTTGCCCTTTGAAATTGTACTTAATAATTGATAAATAAATAAATAAAGTTTTTGGTGTTTTACCCTTGAAATTGTACTTAATCATTGATAAATAAATAAATGCTTTTTTAAGTGTTTTGCCATTTAATATTGTACTTAATAATTGCTAAATAAATAAAATAAATTTTAAGTGTTTTGTCCTTTATATTGTACTCAATAATAGATAGATAGATATATAGATAGATAGATAGACAGATAGATAAATAAAAAAAAAAAATTAAATAAACAGTTTTTTGTTTTACTCTTGAAATTGTACTTAATAACTGATAGATAAATAGTTTTCAGTGTTTTGCCCTTTAAAATTGTACTTAATAATTGACAAAATACATAAATAATAAATAAAAACAGTTTTTGAAGTGTTTTACCCTTTAAAATTGTACTTAATAATTGATTTAAATATTTTATTTAGTTTGTTTTGTTATTACTTTGTTATCCCATACACATTTACATGGTTAATTCAATTGATTTTTTGCATTTTAAAAAAAACCTGCAACAAAATTTTGGGGTTACGACCCACTAGTTGAGAACCACTGCTCTTAAGTGACCTCAATATTATTTAATAGCGTTGATATTTCTTATTGCTCTCTACTTTTACCTTCGATTCCATCCTAATGTCTATATCCTCTTTATCTCTCTCAGGTGAAAAGCCGTTCAACTGCAGATGGCCAAACTGTCAGAAGAAGTTCGCCAGGTCTGATGAGCTCGTCCGGCACCACAACATGCACCAGAGGAACCTGACGAAGCTACAGCTGGCCATCTGAACCACGTCCCATTGAATTGGCGGCCCCACCCCAAAGCATTAACTGCAGCTTGTTTAAGGAAAAGCAATAGTCTGTTTCCTTTGTAATAGTTCAGGTTATGGTTTGGATAGGGGAAACTAGCAAGACATCATCTTTATCTGCATGTGCAGCGCCCCCTAGAGGCAGCTCGCAAAAGGCCCCAATACACAACTAAAGTGGTGTCAATATAAAAGTATGTTTCCAGTGAGGAAACCTTACGTCTTTATTAAGATTTTGAGATTTTGGATGTGAAATATTATGTACCTAACAGTTAATGAAGTAGTTTTTAGAGTAATTTATTATGTTTGTTGTAAATTAAAAAGTAACAGTTATTTTCTTTCCTTGTAAACTCATCCAAACTATCCGTCCTTGGCATGTCGTATCTGGAATTGTGAAACTCTCTCCACTGAAGTGCTCGTCCGTGCTGTTTGTAAAAATCCACGCTCTTTGACCAGCTAATTTATGAGTAGGTCACACTGGTTATGTGGCTGAGCGGTTGTGGTCCAAGTTGTAAATATTAGTTTCAATCCTCAGCCAACACCAAAAAATAAAAATCTTACAGGCAAAATTCTGTTCATGGGAAATGTGACTCTTATAAGTAACGGAAAGAAATGTGAAACGTATTTGGATGGAAATGTTTTGTTTTTTTGTTTGTTTTTGTTTTTTTTAAATGAGCTTTATTTGTATGTTTGTCAAATATATCTGTTACTGACAGTCATTGTTTTTTTAAAAATTAAACTCTCGGCATTAACTTGATGAAATGTGAAGCTCCAGTTCTGCTCTGAATTTAATTTTAAAGGTTCAGTTTATTAATTTATTTACACTACCAGTCAAAAGTTTTTGAACGGTAAGATTTTAACGTTCTTTTAAAGAAGTCTCTACCAAGCCTGCATTTATTTAATCAAAAATACAGCAAAAGCAGTAATAATGTGAAATATTTTTACTATTTAAAATAACTTTGTTCTATTTGAATATATTTTAAAATATAATTTATTCCTGTGATCAAAGCCAAATTTTCAGAAAAAAATGAATGTCTTTGCTGTATTTGGATCTAATAAATGCAGACTTGGTGAGCAGAAGAGACTTCTTTTAAAAAAAACATCAAAATTCTTACTGTTAAAAAACTTTTGACTGGTAGTGTATTTTTTTTAAATGGAGAAAAAACGTACAGTTGAAATGAAAAAAAAAAAGTACAGTTTTCTCTTGATGAATAGTGTCATATTTAGTGTCATTTTTAATTACTGGATTGATTCAGGGTTTATGTGGGTTTTAAAAAGTATTAATTTGCCTTTTCACAAAATTAAGGCCTAAAAAGTCTTAAATTGGAGCAGAAAGTCTTAAATTCATAAAGGCATGGCTTTAAATACTGCAAAAAAAAAAAAAAAAAATTACTTTAGATCCAAACTAAACATATGAATCTTGTTTCGAATCGTCACAGAATTTGCCTTCAGTACACTTAAGAAAAACTACACTTTTAAGAAAAAATATCATCATATCATATCATATATCTAAACAGAAATCTTAGGTCTTTACAGCAAACAGTCAAAATAAAAGTTTGGTTTAACTTGAAGAAATTGTGACAAATATATTAACTTAATGTAACGACTACTACTACTACTACTACTAAAATTATTATTAAAAATTATTATTTAATTAATACACATGAGAAAAATGTACCAACCAAAATTTATTTAGCGGAAAAATCTAAATACACAACACCGTATTGAAAAAAGAAATTAAAAAATTATAAATTACATTTTTATAAAAGAAATTAATTAGAGATACTTTTGATCATTAAAATTTATTGAAGTCATTAAAATGCAATCCAGAAACAAAAATAAACTGTTAAAACTAAATTTGAGAAAAAAAAAAAAATTCATAGGGCTTTAAAAATGTAATTTTTGTTAAACTAATATAATAATGTAATAAACTGCTGTTAAACTGTGTAAGTTTAATGATTTCAGTTAATTAGACATTATTTTTAAACTTAATTTAATCATTAAAATAGAGTCTAGAAAAATTTAAACAGAATTTTTTTTTTTTTTTGGGGGGGGTGGAATACAGAATTTGGCCCTAGTTTATGCTTAAAACAAGAACAAACATCTGTCAATGGGGAATAAAAACTAGTTTTCCCTTTAAATTAAGTAGATTTTTTTAACAGATTGTTCTTGTTTTTTAATCACTTAATTTTATTCAACTTTAATCAATTTTTCATAAAACAAGACTTTTATGTAGCTTCTTAAGTAAAAGTGATGCAAGTAAATACAGATGTAAGAATCTTTATACATTCGCACTGGAAAACAAGACAAATATACTGATAAAGAACATCACTTTTTTAAAGTTTCTTTTTGTTCACATTCACGCTGCCTTCACGTGCTATCGGAACTATCTTAAATACGAGTTTCCTAGTCGGAAATTGGTCAAGCAGCCTACCTAGTTCTAATCAATAGGATATTAAGTAAAGATCATGCTTCATGAAGATATTTTGTAAATTTTCTACCGTAAATATATCAAAACTTAATTTTTGATTAGTAATGTGCATTGCTAAGAACTTCATTTGGACAACTTCAAAAGCGATTTTCTCAATATTTAGATTTTTTTGCACCCTCAGATTCCAGATTTTCAAATAGCTGTATCTCGGCCAAATATTGTCCTGTCCTAACAAACCATAATGTCAATGGAAAGCTTATTCAGATTCAAAAAATGGACCCTTATGACAGGTTTTGTGGTCTAGGGTCACACATAGCTACCAATTAATGGGTTTTATTCAAAACCTTTTGGATACTGACTGAATACCTTTTGGCTTTAATAAAAACTTCCCCAAAAAACAGGCAAGAATGAATAGGTTGTCCACCATGATTTGCTTCTTTCCGACAACAAAGCACTTGAACTCGTAATTATGACTTATTGACGAATTGTTCCATTCAATTTATTCCATATATTTTCTTTACTCAAGATGTTCTAGTCTTAAATTCACCTTTGTAAAACCTTTCATATTGTAACCAGAGGCTGCGCTAGACTTTAACATTGTCCGTCAACGAACAGGGTCGTAAAAATTCCGTCATAATCTATTATCACTCGTCATTGTAATTTTCATATTTTAATAAGAATAAAACATTTAATTGCTTTTATTTTTGTTCACATTTTCATTTTTAATCACGAACCTACAGGACGACAGCGCAGGGTTTAAAAGCAACAAAATACAATAGGGCTGGGTAAAAAATTACTAGAAAATTTCTCCATTTTAATAGATTCTCATTTTAATGAACCAAAATCGATTCTTAAATCACAATCGATCTTTTGGTCTATGCTGTTTTCACTGATGAATAAACAGTACATAGTGTGTCTTCCTTCCAAAAAAATAGCAATAGTCTAGGCTTTGTGTTACTTTTGATATAAAACAAAGTTTCAGATGTCAAATTTCACCCATTTCACTAGGAAATTCAAACAATAAATACCGTTTTGGCGCTCTTTAATGTGGCGTGATAGGTCATTGTAGCTTCTGTGTACTCGCCTGTGCGTATTCAAACACATAGGAAAACATTCGCGACAGTCCCGTTTTTTATTCTGGATCCAACTCTCTGCTGCTACATTGGAGCGCACCAACTGGAGAGGGGTGGGAATTACATCTACAATTTTACAATAGATCACCCTCTGTGAAATCCAACAGACGGCCTTTTGATTTTTCTGTCACTGATAAAAAAATTCTGTCAATGACGGAGAATTTTCGGTTAAGGCGACCTCTGATTGTAACTGAATTTGGCTTTTTTCTTCAGAAACGACACACAATGGACACAACCTGTTGTTCAGTTTTCCCTCGCCGTTAAAATCCACTCCGATTGTATAAAATCATCAAACATCAAATCAAACAAAGTCCTCCCTTCAAACAAACATGCTCTACAGTAAAACCCCCATGTAAATGTACAGCTATGCGCTGATATTTTATCTTTACCTGGAGCCCGAGTCGTGGCCGTCTAGCCTTTTCCATCTTAAACAATTTGCTTGGCCCCCAGTGCGGCATAAATCAGCGCGCTTCTCCACCCTATTACTCATGCCGAAAAGTCCCGCTATATCTCACCGAGACAGCGCTTAATCTCTGTCCTAGATTTGGTCCGAGTGCCCTTTGAAGGCGAGGTGGCTGCTTTGTGTAACTTCCAATGGACTCGGGGTGCATTTCTACTCGCCACTTCAATCCAAAGAATCATTGCTCTTGAAATGGGAGATCTTTTAAAGGCGGATGAAACTTTAGCACTTTAGCACCGCAATAGCTTGAAATGACCAATGACTTGCACTCTTGTGTTTGATAGCTGCTGGCCAAGAGGATATTATGGGTCTAGGGACAGAACGAATGATAGACAAAGCCTGAAATTCCTAATTTTCCACCTTCATTTTTTCTTAAGATGACTGTAAAAAGAAAAAGAGCTAATCAGCGGCCTGTTTTTTTGGCTCTGATAGCACAAGATGAAAGAAACTCACACTCTCACTGAACTCTCTTGTCTGTGATCCTTCCAAACGCTGATAAAAGTTTGACTCCGCTCTTTAGTCTTAAAGTTTTAGGGGCATCTCAGGCCCGTCAAACTCTCAAAAGGAGCGTTAATTTGATGAAGACGTGCAGCGGTTGAAGAATGGCTCTAAAATAGAGCGCGGCAGTCTTTCTCAAAGTGAGTATTCGAAAAGCCGTCTTGGAAAGCTCAGAGTGATTCCATCCATCCATCCAGTACCTTTTCCATAGAGGACAAGCTTTTGTGGTTTTCCAAAATAAACAAAAGCTCCTTCGCGTTTAATATCATACGTAAGTGAAGATTTAGGCTGGATATTCGAATGTATATTTTAGTTTCGGCTTATGTTGTCTAATGCTCCAATTTTTAACATTACTGATCAAAAGTATGACAAGCATCTGTATGAGATTTGAATAGTGTTGGGAAGGTTACTTTGGAAATGTAATAGGTTATAGATTACAGGTTACGATATTTAAAACGTTAAAAAGTAGTGTAACTATTTGTGACCCTGGACTACAAAACCAGACGTAAGGGTCTTTTTTTAAATTGAGAATAAATTAATAAATAAGCTTTCCATTGATGTATGGTTTGAAAATCTGGAATCTGAGGGTGCAAAAAAATCTAAATATTGAGAAAATCACCTCTAAAGTCCAAATGAAGAAATCTTCATGGAACATGATCTTTAATTAATATCCGAATGATTTTTGGCATAAAAGAAAAAATCGATAATTTTGATGTATTTTTGGCTATTGCTACAAATATACTTAAGACTTTAAGTTTTGTGGTCCAGGGTCACATTTCAATTCCTTTATTAATGTAACTGATTACTTTTTGAATACTTTTCTACATTTCTAACAAATGTTTTAACTTTTAAACAGTTGATCAATCTCAGACAGGTTGTAGCCTAAAATGTGTAGCAGATGTGGACTTGATGTAATTGGCATGTAACTTGACGTTTAAGTTATTTGATTCAAAACACTTAAAGGGATAGTTCACCCAAAAATGAAAATTCTGTCAATAATTACTCACCGTCATGTCGTTCCAAACCTGTAAGACTTACGTTTATCTTCGGAACACAAATTAAGATCGTTTTGATGAAATCCGAGAGCTTTCCGATCCTGCATTCGCTTTTAAAAATAAAGATTCTTTATTGCCATTGATGGTTCTATGAAGAACCTAGAACATCCATGGAAACTTTCAAATGCAGAAATGGTTCTTTATAGTCAAAAAATGTTCAGATTTTTAAAACGTTCTTCAAAATGGTTCTTTGTGGAACCAAAAATGGTTCTTCTACGGCATCACTGCAAAAACACCCTTTTTTTAACCTTTATTTTTTTAAGAGTTGTCTACACAACTCTGCAAGGGCCTTTCCACATTCAAGGTCCAGAAATGTACCAAGAACATCGACGAAACAGTCCGTGTGACATCAGTCGTTCAACCAAAATTTTAATGAAGCTATGAAAATATTTTTTGTGTACAAAAAACCCTAAAAACAGTGTTTGTACAGATACCGTAAAATGAATTTCCAGGACTTTACAATCACAATAAATTCTTGAACTTGAACTAAAAAAAAAGAAATAGATAAACATACTAAGATTTGATCTGAATCAAATGAGCTCTGAACTCCCGATCTGAATCAAATGATTCTTCTCCTCTGCATCACCCTAGCGCCATATTGGAGGGTATCACAACGCATGGTACCTTTCTGGACCTTGAACATGTCAGTTGCGTTACTGTCTATGCAGGGTCAGCAAGCTTTTGAATTTCATCAAAAATATCTTAATTTGTGTTCTGAAGATGAACGAAGGTCTTACAGGTTTGGAACAACATTAGGTTGAGTAATTAACGACATGAGGTTGAGTCAAAAAAGATTCGCGAAATTGCTGCGAAATCCCGATCTGAATCAAATGATTCATGATTCACGATCCATGCTTTGATGAACAATCATTTCAGATCAGGACTTGGAGTGCTGGTAGCGAATCATTCGACCTCGATCAGAATTTCACATATCACAAATCATTTGATTTGGGTTGGGACTTAAAATCGCGTATTGCGAATCATTTGATTTGAATATTCGTTTTGCGAAATGATTCACAAACCCGTTTCGCTCTAAATCAAATGATTTGTGATATGCGCTCCGAAGTCCCAATCTAAATAAAATTATTTGTGATACGCAATTTGAAGTCCCGATCTGAATCAAATGATTCGCGATGCGCCATACAATTGGAGCGCTTCAAACGAGTGAATCATTTTGCGATGCATTGGTTTAACTGATTCAGACTTTTCACCCATCACTACGTGTTTTTTAAAATCATTACAAGCGATGACGAAAATCGAAAATGAGTAGTGAAGTTGCTAGTAAACTGCTTGAAATGAATAATCGAGTCATGAGTTTGAATCAATCGGAACGGTTTCAGCGCAAATGACTGAATTGATTCGTTTGTCTGTTCCTCTCCTTGCGTCTTCAGCCACGTTTACACAGCACCGTCAGAATTACTACTGGCTTAGCTCAATTGCTTTCTGACATTAACCTAAATAAGCGAAAAAAAGGTATGCCGTTTTTTTGTGTGTGTGAAAACGTGCTTATTGACAAAAAGCAGACATGAGAGATTACTTCATCAGAGAATATTTGTTTTCAGTAAGAGTTACTTCATCTGAAAGTAGAAATATCAAGCTTTCCACAGATATATCTCTCGTGTGTGTGTCACGTATTTGCTGAGCTTATTTTAATGACGCATTGTGAGTGTACACACATAAAAGTAGACCCTTTACAGAATGTCTTTCGAAAATTTAAGCACTTTTTAAGTACCTCTTCGGGAATATTGCTATTTTCAAGGGTTTTCCAGGCCTTATATTTAAAAAAGTCAAATTCAAGTACTTCAAGCACTTTACTTTTGTAACCTTGTACAAACCCTGTAAAAAATAATGCCTTTATTCAATAATTCTTCTCCTCTGCGTCACCCTAGCACCATATTGGAGAGTATCACGACGCATGGTACCTTTCTGGACCTTGAACATGTCAGTTGCGTTACTGTCTATGCAGGGTCAGCAAGCTTTTGAATTTCATCACAAATATCTTAATTTGTGTTCTGAAGATGAACAAAGGTCTTACGGGTTTGGAACGACATGAGGTTGATTAATTAATGACAGAATTTTCATTTTTAAGAGAAGAACTACATTTGATTCTTCACCGATAAACACTGAGTTGCTCCCTTAACCAGAGCAGCTGGCCGAGCCCCCGACACCTTTATGACCCTAGTGGTGGTCGATCAGTGAGCCCGTTCATTCACGGGATAAGATAAGGGAGAGCGGGAGTGATAAATGCTTGGATAGTCTGAGAGGTAAGATGAGCGAGGAGGATCTCTGACCCTCTGCCTCACATGTGCTTGTTTATCAGGCGGTCGGCGGCCATTATGGGATTAGACGTGGCTTGACGGTGAGGATGTGAGGGCTTACCGGAGTGTAATTCTGACTAGGATGTAGATTTAGAACATCACCAATCTGTTTTTCTTCATTCTTTTCTTGAGTCATTCTGCCTATTTTCTAATAGTTTCTAAATGCCATATTAGTAGAGAAACACCACATAAATCATTTTATGAAAATCATTATAAGCCACATTCTATGTTAAGTTTGGTTTAAAGAAAAAAATAAAATAAAACTTAAATGGATAGTTTACACAAAAATTAAAATTACCCCATGATTTAAACACCTTCAAGCCATCCTAGGTGTATATGATTGTCTTCTTTCAGACAAAAACAATCAGAGTTATATTAAACAACGTCCTGACTCTTCCAAGCTTTATAATGGCAGTGAATGGCTGTTGAGATTTTGAAATCCAATAAAGTGCCTCTAACCATCATAAAAAGTACTCCACATGGCTCTGGGGGTTAATAAAGGCCTTCTGAAGTGAATCGCTGCATTTGTGTGCATTTGTGTCTGTAATCTCTAGCTACCGCTAACTGCCGTACGTGTTCACGAGAGAGTGGCGTTCCAGTGTAGGATGCACCAAGAACCAAGCAAAGGAAAACCAGTCTCCTCTTGGCTTATATCGAAATTTTTCTCTAACATTTTTCTTTACAAATCCTCATTTGTACTTCAATTTGTGACTGGCGTTTTGTTTTCCTCTCTACTCTGCACTTCCACACTGTAGAGTCCTAGAGTCCTAATCTAGAGTCCGCTAGAGATTACGGTTTAGAAAATGTTAAATATGGATATTTTTCTTACAAAAATGGATCGATTCACTTCAGAAGGCCTTTATTAACCTCTGGAGCCGTGTGAGGTACTTTTTATGATGGATGGATGCACCTTATTGGACTCCAAAATCTCAACACCCATTCACTGCCATTATGAAGCTTGGAAGAGCCAGGACATTCTTTCATATAACTCCTATTGTATTTGTCTGAAAGAAGAAAGTCATATACACCTAGGATGACTTGAGTGTGAGTAAATCATGGGGTAACTTCAGATTTTGGGTAAACTAGGCCTAAGTATTAAAATGACTGGAAAAAACCTCAGCCTATTGTGAACTATTTTTCAGCTATTTCCATTTGCACTGCAACTTTCAAATTGCACCAGCTTGTGGCTATAGAAGTATGTATCATAGCAGCTTTGTCAAGTTTATACACTGTCATTACAAATACTGTATTACGAAGAAAATAAGTGAGAATTTTGCACTCTTTATTCATACCTGTGACTTAATTCTTTATTCAGATGATATACCCAAAACCAGAGAATCACAATATTATTACAATTATTATTAATAAATTTGATTATTTTGTGAACATTTATCTTTAATAATTCTAATAAATGTTTAAAAAGAGAAGTATTTTTAATGTTTTCCACAAGCAATACGTCACTTGTTACAGTGTCAGCAGCACCACATGCATGTGTTGTGGTACTCTCACGGTGGAGACTGACACGGAAGAGAAGTTGTTAAAAAAAGTTGTTATTTTTGTGCACAGAAATTATTGTCGTAGCGTCATAAAATTAAGGTTGAACCACTGATGTCACATGGACTATTTTAACAATGTTCTTACTACCTTTCTGGGCCTTGAACGTGTCAGTTGCATTGCTGTCTATGCAGGGTCAGAAAACTGGGATTTCATCAAAATTATCTTAATTTGTGTTCCAAAGATGAACAAAGGTCTTACGGGTTTGGAATTCAATTTCAAAAGTTTCTCAAACTCTGCAAAAGTATTACATAATTATCAGTTTCCTTCCCCAACAACTAGTGCACACTCCAGTAAACCAAAACATTTTTTTTCCAAATTCTTTTTTTTCCATTTTAATTTTTCTGGATTCCGTTTTTTTCCCGTTTTAATTTTTCTTTTTAATGGTTAAATTACATTTTATTAATCAAAGAGCATGTCTGATTAATTAAAATCATGAAACTTATACAATTTCACATCAATGTAATAAAGGTTTAACAAAAATGACCCAAAAATGGCCCTATGAAATTATTTCTTTTTTCTCACCATATGTTTTATTGTTATCAAATTGTGTTTTAGCATGTAGCAGCAAAAATATTCTTAAAATAGCCTTTTTTTACCCTCAGAAATTCTGTGTTGTGTATTTAAAATGTTCTGGTTATCAAATGAAGGCAAAAAAACATTAATTTCATTTATCTTTTAATTACTGAAAATTAAGCAAACTTTTTTTGGGCAAACAAAGGGGAATTTACTATTAAAATTAAAACACGGAAGAAATGTTGTGTAATTATACCCAAAAAAATAATGTTTGTTTCATTTTAGTAGTCGTAGTAATAGTAGTAATATATCTGGCACAATGTCTTCAAACCTGAGTTTTATTTTGACGGGTTGCCGTGTAACGGTCAAATGCTAACGAAGTGACTCTCAGGAGATACTGTATTTATGTCCTCATTTATAGGGCCCTATGAAAACACGGACAGAACCGATACATGAACAATATCTGCTGAGAGTCACTTCATGTGCATTTGACAGTTCCATTTTAGGAAAACTAGCATTATATCATATACACACAGAAATGTAAAGGTACACACAGCAACCCATCAAAATAAAAGTAAGGTTATTTTTATCTTGTGCCAGATATAACTATTACTACTTCTACTACTAAAATGAAACAAACATTATTTTTTAGGGTATAATCACACAACAGTAAATTCCCCTTTGTTTGCCCAAAAAAAAGCTTAATTTTCAATAATTAAAAGATAAATGAAATTAATGTTTTATGCCTTCATTTGATAGCCAGAACACTTTAAATACACAACACTGAATTTCTGAGGGTAAAAAACTTTCATAAGGCATTTTAAGAATAAATTTGAATAAATTAAGTATGCATTCAAATAATTAGACATGCTAAAACATAGAATTCGATAACAATAAAACATATGGAGAGAAAAAAATGAAACATTTCATAGGGCCCTAAACATGTCATTTTTGTTAAACCTTTATTAAATTGACGTGAAATTGTATAAGTTTCATGATTTTAATTAATTAGACATGCTCTTTGAGTAATAAAATTGAATGTAACCATTAAAAAGGAGTTGAGAAAAATTAAAACGGAAAAAATGGAATTCGGAAAAAAATAAAACGGATTTCATAGTGTGTGCAGTAAACAAAACCGCTCCTCTGCTCCATTCATCAAAACAGAGACACACAGAACATGCAGGATTCACATTTAAATGGTATTTTTGTGGCGTAATATTTACAGATACTAGTCTGACTTAAGTGTAATGACCTAGCTTTGATTACTTCACTCAAACTTTGACAAATTCCGTGACATTCCACGTTATTCAGTAAATTCCATTTTTATGACTGGATTCCGCGATTCCGTCCGCATAGGGCACTACAGTTGGTAGAAGAGTGTGTGTGTGTGTGTGTGTGTGTGTGTGTGTGGGAAACCCCCAGCTGATGCAGGCCTCTGGGGTGATGCTGTAACGGCTGTGGACGATGTTCTGATGTGGAGGTCCTGGTACGGATCTCTAGAGGCTGCATTCCATCAGTCACAGGACAGATTTTCTCCTTCGCCTTTCTCTGGCTTTCTCTCACAAACACACACACACACAGAGGCACACTCTTGTTCTTTGTTGTGCAATAGTTTTCCATTATCCTGGCACTGTCATCATTCATACCTCTGCACTTCCTCAAGGCCTGTACAGTAATGAGACTGAGATACGCTCCTTCCTGAACTCTCTGTGTGGGAGTGTGTGTTCAAGGCTGACTCTTCACCAATTAGGCTACATGCTTACACATACATTCACATTTCTTTATATTAAACTCACTCAAAACCTAAATGGTATGAATTCCAATGTTATATTTAGAAATACCACCACCTTATGCTTAACCGAAATGCCTTCTTGGGATGTTTCGGCTTTTCATCAAGAAAAACAGTGATGTAATCAGAGTAGAGATATTTGGTTGAAATCTTGCAATGTTAAGCTCAGGCTCAGACTCTCTAAACCCAGACCATAAACTGACTGGGCCAAATAAGAGAAATCACTACTAAAAATATTTTATTCTGACAAATAAATAACAACTGAAGTCATATAAGATTTACTGTTGCAACAGCAACAAATTAAGGCATAATTATATATTAAACTGTTGTAATAAATTGTTGCAATTTTGAGATCAACCTATAATTTTACCCATTTGATAACATTTTACCCATCTGACATTAAAAAAAAAAAAATCCATCTGGTGAACTCTCAAAATTGAGAGTTCAGATCTTTTTCAGAGACCAAACTGAACTAAACAGATGGAAAAAAAAAAAAATGTTGCACTGATATTTAACTAGACTGAAAAAACAAAGAAATAATACATTTATGTCATTTTTATTAACTTAATATTATTTTATTAATCAACACTTTTATAACTTTTTATAACTATTATTGGTATCATTAACTTAATATTAATGATATCATCATCATTATTATTATTAACTCATGAACAGAAGTATACTATTGTAATACAACTGGACTTTAAAATAAGTCATATTGTAGTAAAATTACAATCCATGTCTTATTAACAACAATTTAATAACAATGATTGTCTTTAAAAATAATAATTATTATTATTATTAAATCAATATTATTTTATTAAACTAATAATTATGAATTTATTACTGTTAACTTAATATTAATTACTACACTAACAACTGTACTGTAAAATAAAAATATTTTTTCAAAAAAAAAAATCTATATAATATATTAATTAATAAATTTAGCAATAATTATTTAATTCTTAATTTCTTTAATAATATTAACAATAATTTTATTAAACAATTTATTAACTTACATTAGTAACATAATACATCTTAGTTTTTTAAATAATAATATTTTATTAACCATATTATTTGTACATTTTTTAATTAATATTAACTCATGACTACACTCACAACACTATAAAAAAAAATATATATATATATATATATATATATATATATATTTTAATACACTTAATAAAATTAAATGAATAATTTACGTTAGTAAAACTTAATATATCTTAATTTCTTTAATAGGGATATTTTCATTAACTATATTAACTTATTATTATATTATATTATTATATTATTTATTATTAATTAATATTAATTTATTTAAGAATTTTTATTAACTATATTAATTTACCAATATTATGAATTAATTAATATTAACTCGTGACTACACTCACAACAGAACAAAATTAATATTTTTGAAATACATTAATCACTAAAATAATTTACATTAGTAAAATATAATATGTTTTTTAACAATAATAAATATTTGATTACCCCTTATAATCTATTAATATTATTGATATATTATGACTTCACTCACAACAGCACTGTAAAATAAAAACAAATATTTACAAATATTATATTAATATATTAATACACGTAATAATTAAATTAATTTACGTTAGTAAAATACGTCTTCATTTCTTTAATAATAATAATAATAATAATAATAATGTTATTAATTAACTATTAATTTATTAATATTTTTAATTTTAATATCAACTTATGACTACACTCACAACAGCACAATAAAATCAAAATAAATACTTACAAATAAATATATTAATAATATATTAATACATGTAATAATAAATTAATTTACATTAATACACATAATACATGTATTAATTTCTTTAATAATAATAATAATAATAATAATAATAATAATAATATTTTTATTAACCATATTAATTTACTAATTTTATAAATTACTAATTACTCATGATTAACTTATGACTACTCACAACAGCACTCTAAGATAAATACAAATATTTACAAATAAATATATTAATAATATATTTCAGGTTAGTTAACTGTTTACTTTAAACACTTTTCTTTATAAATCTATTGAAATGCTGCAAACCTCCGTCATGTTAAATATGATGTGAATTTGGAAACAAAGCATACCTTGCCTGGTTGTGTTCCCAAATATATGTTAAACTAACACCAACATGAAGAACGAAATTATAAATTATTATTTGCATCTTTCAACCCACAAGAGACTAAAATGCAGGCCAAACCCTATAATGCAACCTCAAGAACTTCACCTCCGGACTAACTTTGACCTCTCGTTGTTAATCCAGCTTATGTTATAAACTTAGTTCCACTACACTGAGGTTTTCTCCTAACTTTTACAGCCACTAAAACTGATTGACATAAGAAAGCAAACACAAGTGGCATGACGGAGGGTCTGGCAGGAGGCCTGTTCTCCCAGCTGCAGCCCTAGAGGCCAGGAGGTTACCCTCCAACTGCCACTTATCTCTGGAGAAAACAGAGGACAGGTTGTTCAGAGAAGCCTTCTACTGTCCACACGTGTAGCCGCTCTTCAAACACCAGCGCCACGCCACTATAACTCACTCCGGGATGTAAAAGTGGGCAATGAAGGAACCGGCTTTGATTTAAAGCCCTCTTAAAATTCCCACTTTTGGAAGATGGGAAGTCTCGGCGCGAGTGGCTGGTGTTTCTCAATGCCAGATCGGCATGTTTTAAATGAACTAGTCATTGAACAGGAATCTGCAAATTAGCAGTTTTTTCTGGGCCAAAAATTCCCCACTTCACACAGACTTCAGATTCAGTTGTTTCATTTTTGACAAAAGAATTATAACTTGATAAATTGCATGACAGAAGGAAAAAAAGGTGCTTTGTATAGAGTGACCATTAAATGAATCCCCAACACTGCAAAACATGAATTAGTCATCTTCATCCAATGCAAAGCTTCCCCATCTTTTTTGTTTTTTGTACCTCAAGAGCCCCATCAGTAAGTCTCATTTTATTAACACCAAATTATCAATGACATAAACATCATCATCATCATCATCATCATCATCTATTAAAGTGGCCATTATTATAATGATTACCGTAAAAAATATTGTTTTGTTCTTAATAATAATAATAATAATAATAATAATATACAATTATGTATCTAAATTAAATTATTTATTAAATAGTATTTCTATGAAATGCAAAAATTATAAAATATAAATGTTTAAAATTAAATAGTTATAACATACACATACATTGTAATATTTATAAAAAATGTTGTTTTTATAATAATAATAATAATAATAATAATAATAATATTTACAATTATGTACATAAATCAAATCTAGTATGTATATGTATTCAAAAATATTTATAAAAATACAACAATTATATTAAAAATGTTTCTGAATATTAAATATGAATATATAGTTATAATATACCTTTATGTTGTAATGCTTACAAAAAGTATGTAACATTCAGATAAAATATCAAAATAATAACTACTACTACTACTACTATTAATATTATTATTATTATTATTATTAAAATATATACAATTATGTATCTAAAATAATCTATGTATTACGTAGTCTATGTATTAAATAATTATATGAAATACAAAAATGATAAAATAAAAATGTCTAAAAGTATTAAATATATAGTTATAATATACAATGAATGTTTTAATATTTATTAAAAATGTTTATTAATAATAATAATAATAATAATGTGGTATATTTACAATTATGTACATTAATCTAGTATTAATACATGTATTAAATATTATAATATATATATATATATATATATATATATATATATATATATATATATATATAATATGTATTTTATATATATATATATATATATATATATATAAAATACAAATACAATTAATATTAATAATAATAATGAAGTATATTCAATTATATATATGAATTAAAATATTTATATATTAAATTATAATTATATGAAAATCAAAAAAATCAAAAATATAAATGTTTAAGTGTTAAATATATAGTTATAATACTTGTATATTTTAATATTTAATAAAAAAATACATTGTTGTTTTTAATAATAAAAACAATAAAAATAATAATAATGTGATTTATTTACAATTATGTACATTTAATATTTATACATGTATTAAATATATGAAATGCAAAACAATTACAAAACAAAGGTTAATGAATATTAAATATGAATATATAGTTATAATATACATTTATATGTGGATTTTTACAAACAATATATAATATTATTATAATATCAAAATTATAAAAAATATTTTTCAAATAAAATAAAAATAAATATTTATAATTATTATAATAATTATATGTAATAATATACTATAATAATATAAAAATATAATAATATGCATTTTAATATTTCTAAATGTCTAATACTGTTTATCTAAATTAAAATAAATTATAATTAAATTATAATAATAGTAATAATAGTATTATATAACACGTTGTTGTTAATAATTATTACAATATGTATTGTATAAATAAAATGTGCAGTTTGAAGTGTGGAATTTATCATATATTATTCAAGGTCAACAAGTATGAAACATTACCCATAACTGCAAAATGTAACACCCATACTTTAATAACATTAATCATATGCACAACATTTTGTTGTCTTTCCTTAAAAAGAAACTGACTACTTACTTGTTACTTATTTTAACCTACTGTGTTATAGGTTTTAAGCAAATATTCCTTTCCAAGTCCTGGTCAGGAATAACGTAACTGTGGTTGGATTTGATTCAGCTAAAGAATATCAAAGTATCTTCCAAACAGCAAAGGGGGAAAATGTAATAAGTCAAAGATGGTGTTTAACGACAGCAGAGGTAATGAGTAAGCGGTCTGCATGCTTGAAACTTCTCTGAAATACCTCTGGGAACTCAGCGCCCAAAGAAAATAAAGGATAGTGAGTTCCTGCAGCACTCCCAGTAGCAGCTAAAGTTCATTATGATCTCCCCTCGTTTGTCACGGCTAATTTGGGAAAAGGAACAATACTTCGTTTAACAGGGTAAACAATCGCCTTATCGAGATGTTGAAACTCGGAAGAGGCATTTCCACAAAAGCGATAGCATCTTGCGCAAATATGATGATTTGCACTGAAAAAAGAAACGCAGTTCACAAGGCCATAGGATGAATATCGCTCTGCAGCTGTTATTGACAGACCGTTTGTTTGTGTTGCATGGAGACATTTCTGCCCACACCACGCTTTACAACCATGAATCAAACGACTAAGAAACATTTCGTTTGTTTAAAGTTGCACATAGAGTTTGGCTTGTAATTCAGATGTTCTTGCAGTTGATTGGTTGGTTTTATTCATTATATTAGTTTTGGTGTCTCTTGCATTACTGTAAGTTGAAAAGAAATAAAGGATAAAAAAGTATTCAAAAAAAGAAAAACAGATCTGAGAAGGAATAATTAGACTGAATAAGACTATGAGGGATTATATGTAGAGAAATGAAATGTATATAATCATGTATATAAACCAAATAATATTTATATATTTATATTAAATAATATTTATAAGAACTCAGAAATCTATTTAGACCATATTAAAATACATATATTTTAAATTACATGTATTAAAATATGTCATTTTTAATATTTAAATATAAAAATAACATACTATAGTAAATATATTTATAACAATTAATTTAATTAATTAAATATATATATATATATATATATATATATAATATTTTCTATTGAATAATATTTATGAGAAATCGAAATTGATCTACTTTGTCAGATAAAATAAATATTCATAATAATATGTATTAAAGTGTGTATTTTTACATAAAAAAAATATTTAAATTAAAAAATATGAACTATATTTATGCTAATTATTTATTACACACACACACACACACAAAATAAAAATATTTAAATACAAAAAATTAAATTATTGTAAATATGACATTTATAACAATTATTTATGTGAAATATAAAGTGTATAAATACGTGTAGAATAATTACACATTTGTTATATATATATTCTATGCATACATACATATATATAAATACTATTAAAAATAGAAATTATAAATACTTCTATCTATCTATCTATCTATTTAGATTTTTAAAAATACATAATATGTATTATAATACGTATTTTTTGTAAGTAAACAAAATATTTGAATTAAAAAATAGAACATAATTATAAATATTTAATATATTCATACCAATTTTATATATGGTTTAAATAATTTATATATGGTTTAAATTTTATATAGTGTTTACATAAAACAAAGATTCATTAATATTAAATATATGTTTAGAATAGTTATGTATTTGTTAGATATGTTGTGTGTGTGCATAATAATAATAAATGTATATTTATAATATTTACATTTCTATTTTTATCTCAAATAAATAAATCAATAAATAAATTCGATGAAAGCAGCGAAAAGATGTCGCACATGAATATACCAGTATAAATCCTTTAAGTAACTCAACAAAAAGTAGCTAAAATCCTTTGCTTTTGAGGAAGTGCTTGGCAGACCTGAAAATCAGCAGGCTCTCTCTTTCTGTAAAACATATATTTGGCTTGGCAAAACATGGCAAAAACATATTTTGCTTGGCACAAAACTAACAGGAAATAAGAAAACCTTTCCACAGGACAATAAGTTATCCAAACGAACATGGGGAAAATATAACCTTTGACCATTTCACATAAGACACATCAATGATATATTACTTTATGAAGGAAAATAAAACTATATCTTTACATACTCTACAGAAGCTCAATTCCAGTCACAATACCGCAATGAAAGGAGCGAAAGGGAGAAGAGTGCCTTCTACCGTCCGTTTCCGTTATGACGGGAAGCTGAGAAAGGTGCATTTTATCTTGCTGTGGCAGGTCATTATGAGCTGTCTCTATGGAATGTGACCATAGTTCAGTCTCTCGCGGCACAGATTGATGATGTAAACTGCCAGACCTCAGCCAGCTTTAAATGCATCACAGTCTTGTACGAACACCTGGGTTTAAAAAACACACCATCCTATGAACGGAATTAACCAACCAAAACAAACATTTTACTGCGAGTTAGACTCAATATTATATTATTATGAAGAAACTTGTGGTATGAAGTTGGCCTTATGTTTTGACATTTTAAAGTGGTTGATCTAACAGATAAACTGAGTTTAGAGTCCACGAACGAGGTCTGTTTATTCAGTCTAGTGAAAGTCAATAAGGATTCAGATGTCATTCATCAAGCCCGTTAAAACAAACACACACGCATGCACACACACTATCACGTACCCCACCTAACACATGTCTTGTGCCCTAGTGACCAGAGAGCAAACCTGAAAGGTCAAAGGTCATCTGTTGAGCTATTTATCTGATTTATGGGCTGTCTGAGGAAGCCTTATGGTGAAAGATGAACTCAAAACAGGAACGAGTGTCACAACAAACTGAAGTGTTAATAGCTAGATTTAGTGATGGTGACGGGAGGTGGGCGCTAGTTAGGTTCTGATAAATGGACGGATTATGTTTATTTATTAATTTCTTGAAGACCGCATGTAGCTGTACATTAATTTATGTGACCAAAAATGTAATCGCAATTGCTGTGTGTTATTTTTATTAATTTATTTGTTAAATAAATTTGGATACTGCAAGTTGTAAGGATGGATGGATTTAAAAAAAAAAGGTTTGGAAGAAGCTGAACTTTTATAGACCTTTAATCAAGTGGTTTTTAAAGTAGTTCCATGGCAAAGTTAAAATAAATGAATTAATAAAAAAAAAAAAAAGAAAAGAAAAGAAAAAAGAAAAGAAAAAAGAAAAGAAAAAAAAACCTTTTCATTACATGGGGGTGGAAATTCATTTAATAAAAATTACACTATATATATATATATATATATATATATATATATATATATACACACACACAAACTTAATTTTTAGGGCTCTGAAAGTTAACATTCTTAACTTTAAATATTCATTAAATATGTTTAAATATGGATTTTGAATCATCTAATAATGAGTAAAAAAATATTTTTTAAATAAAACCATAAAATACTGTATTTATATTACTTTTATTTATAGTATAAAAATGTGTTTTGAATAGCTATTTTGAATAATAATTTATTTTAGAATAATGACGCTATATACTTCTTTATTTTTTTTAATTATTTAAAAATGTATTATTAGGCCTGTGAATGTTAACATTCTTAACTTAAAATATTTTTTAAACGTTTAACAAAAAATATATAATATTTTAAAACAGTATATATATATATTGTGAAAGGCACTATACAAATAATCCAAATGGAACTGATATTAAATAAATATTTATCTAATAATCATCTAATAATGAGTAGAAAAAAATACACTTACCATAAAACCACATAAAATACTGTATTTATAGTAATATTACTTATAGAATACATTGAATAATGATTTTGAATAATAATTGATTTTGTTCCGAACAGTGACAATATAAAATGATTTAATTTTCAAAATTTATTTTTAGGCCTGTGAATGTTACATTTCTTAACTTTAAATGTTTATTAAATATGTTAAACAAATTTTTTATAATATTTGGAAACATTATACATTATATATTGTGAAAAGCACCATATAAATTAATCTAAATGGAACTGATATTAAATAAATATGTATCTTATCTAATAACCATCTATTAATGAGTAGAAAAAAAATACACTTAGAATAAAACCACATAAAATACTGTATTAATATTAACATTAATATTATAGAATAAAAATGTTCTGAATAATTATTTTGTATAATAGTTTATTTTTGGTGAGAATTATTTTTGTTTAATAATTTATTTTTGTTAGAACAGTAACAACATAAAATGTCATTTTAAATTTAAATGTCATTTATTTGTAACTTTGTGAATGTTAACATTCTTAATTTTAAATATTTATTAAATGTGTTTAAACTATCATATTTTGTGAAAAGTATAATATAGTAAAGTATAAAGTATTATAAAGTATAATTAGTAAATATAGTGAAAAACACTTTAAATATTAATCAAAACAGAACTGATATTTAATAAATATGTATATATCTAATAGTTATCTAAGAATGAGTAGAAAAAAAAAAAATACACTTAGCATACAACCACATAAAATACTAAAAAAATTAATTTCCAAAATGTATTTTTAGGCCCGTGAATGTTGACTTTCGTACTTAATTTTAAATATTAGCATAAAACCACAGAAAACACTGCATTTGTATTAATATTATTTATCAGTTTGTTTGAATAACTATTTTGAAAAATAATGTTTTTGTTTAGAACAGTGACAATATAAAACGATCACATTTAATGTGTCCCTCACGCAGGATAAGTGGGTCTTTGCACATGGAAAAATAAATAATTCCCATTCTTAACAAACAACGCAGTAATGCCCAAGTGCATTGTTTAACCACTTGGTGGCAGTATTAGTCTTTATGTGAGTGCTGAATAAAATCTGTTTTAATGTCCTGAAAATGTTGCCGCAGTCCTCAGTCATAAAATAAGCAGTGAGTGAATGTAGATCAAATATGCATGATGTGTATGTGGTTGTGTGTCAGTTAGTGTGCAGTTCAATACATAGGTGAATTATTCAGGTATAAAAAGTCTTAAATTAAACATGGCCTTAAAGAGAATCGCTTGGCTCCTCCTGCAAAAAGCACATTACAATCTAAAATAACAATAAAGAGAGCTTACAGATAATTTGGGGGATGTTCTAGGGGAAACAAAGATGGATTCTTTTGGCACCATCGTGCTACATGATTTAAATCAATTAAAATATTCCCTATGCAGATATGCACAAACCGGCTTCAGTCTTGCCAAGCCAGATCCTTGTTTAAATAAAGCAGGCCCCAAGGATACTCCAAATTGGATTACATGTCAGATAACCTTTGTCTTAGTGAAAAGAGAGAAACGTATCCATAGTGGCAAAATCCATGCCCGGCACGTTAGCAAGTCAAATGAGCCCGTGGTGCATATGCTAATGACACTTTTGATTTGCTCATGTCCTGCTCTGCGTATGTAAATGCTCTTGTTTGATAGAGAAATGTGCCATGTACATCTGGGTGAAAGTGGGGGGGACGAGCAGTGTTGTGTTAGCGCTGCCCTAAGGCGTTGGACGGTCTCCCAGTTCAGTGCTTGTAAACAGATTACAGTCGGTCTGTTTTCCACTAACGTCTTCATTATTACACAAAGACGATTTGGATGATTTCAATGAAGCAGATGTGCTTTATTTGACTGCTGTTCCTTTTGTTGCTCGCAATTAACGTCATTAACGCTGTCATCGACACCATCTTCGCTTATGATTACTTATTCATCGGATTCTTTGGTAGCGTGATACAATCGTGATAGCAAAGTGTTTTTAAAGACATAAGACATTTATCTTATTCACCAGAAGCAGTGCTTAAAAAAGAAGGGAGTTAATGAAGTCAAAAACAGTCAACAATTGTTCTAAATGGTCTCTTCCAAAAAGCAACTTTTTGGCATTTTTCAAAAAAAAAAAAAAAAATTTAAATTTTTTTTTTTCTAACTAAAAATGTTCTTGGATGATTTGTCACTTACTTTGGGTTTCCATGTTTTATAGCGACCATAGGTGTAATTAGGGTTGAATATCAGTTGAATTTTATTCCGATTCTACTTATCGATTCCAATTCTTAATGATTCCTTGTTTCGATTCCAATAAGATAAAAAGTCAATAAAAATTAAGTCAAACATTTTTTTTCTGTATTTTTACAAAGCTTTCTGTTGCAGCTGAATAACGTAAGCAAAATTCATTTCAAATATCAGTATTTAACGTTTTATGTTTAAAATATCAAAACATTATTTATGCATTTGTAACTGCAGGTTAAAGGCATACATGACCTGCATTAAACAGATCTAAATGCCACTTCAGATGCAGCTTAGATGAATTTTGTTGATACTGATATCATTTGCTTGGTAACAGACCAAATGTAAGAATTTGACTCAAAAGATAATGCACACTTTTAGAAAAAATTTAAAAGTTAAAATGCCCATAAAAGGTAAAAATCTATTTAAACTTATTGGAAAATATTAATTTCTATCAGTGTGAACTGACCACCACAAAAAATAAATAAATAAATTAGGAGTCAGCTGTCCATGGTAGTCCTTAAGATACCAGCCCAATAACACACTCAGCAAAATATTGTCTAATTGATAAAATCCCAGAAAATATTGAGATATTATTTTTTTGTCAGTATCGCACACCCCTAATACACTGTAAAAAATAAAAAACACAATTTGTTGAGTCAGCTTAAAATAATTTGTTACCCTGCCGCCTTAAAATTTTAAGTTCAGTCAACTCAAATAAGTTTATTCAACTTGAAATGTTAAGTTGTACTAAGTAACAACTTAGATATTTGTGTTTGCTAAACTTAACAGATGGGTAAGTAACCCAGCTGCCTTAAAATTTTAAGTTGATTCAACTCAAATATCTAAGTTGTCACTTAGTATAATTTAACATTTCAAGTTGAATAAACTTTTTTTTGAGTTGACTGAACTTAAAATTTTAAGGCAGCCAGGTTACAAATTATTTTAAGTTGCCTCAACAAATTGTTTTTTACAGTGTACAGAACACTTAGGCTTAAGAGGAACTTATGGTTTTAAAATATGACAGCAAAAACATTTAGACTAATATAAATTTCAAACATTAAATTGTTAAAGACAAATAAACAGGAAAATAGGAACAATAAATTAGCAATAGCATAAATAAATACAACTGAACAAATTGTAGGTACAGAAATTTTAATCAAACGTTTAAAAACACTGCATAGTTTTCTTTTCATAAATAAAATATAGATGAATCCTCATTAAAGTTACGAAAGATATTCAGTCAAAAGCAGTGAATAATTTTTTGTTCTTGGATTAACATTAATAAAAGGCACCATGTTCATTAGGCTGCTGTCTCTTTAACACCAAACGCACGCAGATCTAAAAATACTGTTACACATGCATTTTCTTTCTCATCTGTTTACTTTCACTTTCACTTTCGACAAAAAAACAGCCATGTTTATAGGATATACTGACGTATTTTTGTGCATATTGGGCAGTAAATGTCAAAGAGAAATCAGATCCGGCTCGGAACAACCTTTTTTTGGAGTGGAAATGCACGGAACGGTTTGAGAACGGACACACAACCCGCACCGGGACCGCTGTTCACTGTGCTGGCACTCAGTGTTGCCAAGTCTGCGGTTTTCCTGCGAAACTGGGCTACTGTAATACTCTTGCCGCAGGTTGTTTTTGATGTCCACGGGTTAAAGCGACCCCAATTATATCACATTTAGCGCCTGAAATACGAATTTACCAGGGGAACCCCGACAAAAATAATGTGTATGGAATGCCATTTTTATTGGGGGATCCCCCTTGAAATGCAACTGGGCTAGTTTTGAGTAGCAATGGGGTGGGTTTAATTGTGTAAACGTGGCAACCCCGCTGGCGATTCAGATTTGGAACCAGTTCTAAAATGAAATTGGTTCTCGATACCCAACCCTAGGTGTAATGGTTTTTATACTGTACAAACTGTATTTTCTGTCCCTCTAACCAGTAGAAATTTGAGACTATCAACTTTTGACTACCGCAGTTACGCGCTCACATGATATTGCCGTGCTATGTGGCCATAAAAATGTACCGTTTGCACACATTTTAAGCATTGTGGTATAAAAACAAGTGATTTTAACCCGTTAAAATACAATCAGCAGCAACTGTTTTTGCCGCTTTATAGGTCATGAGCGATTAAATGCACACACTTGCATGTGCCCATCTTTGCAAGTATCCTCGTAAACAGTAATTTAGGTCTTAATTGAAAATAAACAGCTGAGAAAGAAAAAACGGTACTGTATATTGGATCTGGGTAGTTCTTAAAGTGACAGCAGTCTAATACTCCTGCTGTCTGTCGTTTATGTTAATAAAACAACAAAAGATATAATCTCTCACTGATCTTGACTAAACACTTTAATAAGAAGAAATATATATTTTATTTACACACTGAAGAATATCCAGTGTTTTTATACATTAGATTACTTTATACAATGCCTGTAGCATTTTTGCTTGTAATTAGTTTCTTATTTTTATTTAACTGTTTATTTGACTGTTTACTCATCTCCAGTGAGCTTGAGTTTTTTTTTTTTTTATTTAGGCTTGAATTATTTTTTTAGTGATACTGACACTGGCAACAAGAATTATGAAATGTCTATGGTATTAAAATTTGTGATATAATTTTTAAAGGTTTAATGTTTTTTTTTTTAAAGTCTGTTCTGCTCACCAATCCTGCATTTATTTGGTCCAAAGTACAGCAAAAACAGTACAATTTTAAAATATTTTTACTATTTAAAATAACAGTTTTCTATTTATTTCAGAACAACAGCATTTTTCTGAAATAGAAACCTTTGTAATTTTACAAATGTCTTTATCATCACTTTTGATCAATTTAAAGTATGCGATATATACACACGTATATTTTGAATTATTCTGAGCTTTTGAATGGTTTAGTGTGTAATGTTACCAAAGAAAAATGCTGATCTTTTGATAATTCTATTCATCATCCTGAATTAAAAATGTACTCAACTGTTTTAAATATTGATACTAATAATAAAAAATGTTTCTTGAACAGCAAATCAGCACATTAGAATGATTTATAAAGGATCATGTGACACTGAAGACTGGAGTAAAGATGCTGAAAATTTAGCTTCGATCACAGGAATAAAATACATTTTTAAAAATACTTAAATAGAAATGATTATTTTAAATAGTAAAAATATTTCAAAATTGTACTGTTTTTGCAGTCACTACTCCAGTCTTCAATGTCACACAATCCATTTAAAATCGTCCTAAACATTTCTTATTATCAGTGTTGAAATGGTTGTTCTGCTTAATAATTTTGTACAAATATTGCAGGTTTTTTCCAGCATTCTTTAATGAACAGAGAGTTCAAACGAACACTATTTATTTGATGTATCTGATAGATAAGTAGTTACAAGATATTGAAATTGTACTAATGAATATAAAACAGAAAAAGCAGTATGTTTGGTGTCAGTAGAGATAGATTTTAGAGAGCAAGAAACACACACTGAAGATCTTTTGACCTTTCATCGATACCTAGCAGTATCTGCCAATTTGCCCAATTCAAATCTGCCCTAGCTCTTGTTGAGAAGCACTTGTCAGAGTATTAAAACGACAGCTACTCCCTTCTGTCCCAATCATGGGATAACAAGCCACAACTGACTTTTGCATAAACTGGCCTTTGGTCAAAATTAAATCCAAAAAATTCCCAGCTCAAAACTGCGTTTTAAACACAGCCTTATTAAATGTTAGGCCAGTGACACCCAAGGGAAACTTTCTCAAAAATTCCTCAGCACTATATTGGTTAACCAACGCATTAAGACGCCATGGTTAGTATTGATGCAAGAGGCTCTCAGGGGGTCTTTTACGTGTCCTGAGGGCGACGTGTGATTAATACATCTGACACTACGAGAAAACACATGGAGCTTTTCATTTAGAGACTACTCTAGGGCATTGTTAGCCTCTTGTGTGTATAATTGTCCAATGCCAGTCTGTCCATCAGAAAAGAGCAGCGGAGAGTCGAGAAGGAGAGGAAGAACGACGAAAGATGGCGATGGACGACACGACAGGGAGGCTGGAGGGAGGGTCTGTGGTGGGTCTCTATTGAGGAAGAATATTAATTAAATGTATTAAACAAACATGGCAAAGGAACGAGGAGGCTGCGCGCCATCTGCCGTCTGTGGTAGAAGTTGGGGCGGGGGGAGGGGGGCTCTCTGAGGAGGAGTCGTGCCCGCCGCTAGTTTAGCTTCAGTGGCACACACAGACAGATGGGCTCCCGTGTCTCCAGGGAAAGGCCTACAGACCCTCTCCGCCTCAAGCCCTTTTTCGGTGCCGAAAGACGCAAGGAAAGATGTGCACATGGGTTGGAGAGAGAGATGGGAAAGACTTCAGTCTCTGTTCAGGCAACACTTACACCTGACCCAGCTGTGGATGGGAGTAACGCATGAGTGTTCGTCTAGTATATCCTCAAAATTTAAGCAATACTTGAACCCATTAACTTCACCTCCCTGGGGAGTTACTGAAGCGGAATAAAGTAGAGCCTGGAAAATAGGAGTTTCAACCTTGAGATCAAAACAGAATAACAAAAAATAAATAAAATAATTGTTTGCACACTGCTTATCAGCAGTTTATGATTTTATCAAAAAATAACAAAGGTATATTGGTCCTGAAAACTAGTTGGACCTTTCATTGAACATTGCTTAAGTATAATGCAAAGATATAAAGATTTTAAGTTAAAAAAATAAATCAAATAAAACAAATAAAATATGATTGAAGTAAAATATAAATATTAATGGTAAATGAAATAAAAAAAAATAAAAAAAAACAACAATAGTTAATAATAGTTAATAGTTGAAAGTTAAAAGTATACTGAAAATATGAAAAATAAAAGCTAATTTAAAATACCAATAAATACTATAATACATATAAATAATATTAAATTATCACTAAAAATTACTCCAAGTAATCACAAACTATTAAAATGCAAGTAATAACTAAAACCATTTTTTGTTGTTTTTGTTAATTAAAATACAACTGAAATAAAATATAAATATTAGATTAAAACTTTTAACTAAAATTAGATATTTTGACTTTAAAACTTTAATAATAAAAAAAAAAAATGTAAAAACAGCTTATAAAACTTCAATGAAAGTTAAAATGTGTACTGAAATATAGAAATAAACACTATATATATATATATATATATATATATATATATATATATATATATATATATATATGTGTGTGTATTTTCATTAAAATAATGCAATTTATATACTTTTTAATGCCAAATGCTCTGCCTAGACTGTTTTTTCCAGTTCATGGCAGTTAGGGTATGTCTAAAAACTCCGATCTCATGTTCTTCCTTCAAATTGTCCTATATCGCTGTTTTACCTTTTTTGTTAAGGGTGTTTGATCTTCTTTGCATGTTCGCTTTGCAAAGACTGGGTCGGTACTTCTGCAGTGATGTAGGATGATTTTGAAATTATTTTTGAAGTTGAAGGAGAGAATACGATTGGAGTTTTTCAACATACCCTAACTGTCTTGAGTCAGATACACAGAGTTCAGGGGGAGAAAGGCAAGACAAGCGTTTGAGATGAAAAAGTATTTAAATAGTATTTTTTAAATGAAAATAACTGATCGTTTTACTAGATAAGAGCCTTCTTCCTCGTCTGGGATCGTTTACAATCGCATTTGGGATTGTTTGAAGCCGCATTTAAACTGCCTTTTGGAAGTTCAAAATCAGGGCACCATACCAGTCCATTATATGGAGAAAAATGCAGAAATGTTTTTCTCAAAAAACAATTTCTTTACAACTGAAGAAAGAAAGACATGAACATCTTGGATGACAAGGGAGTGAGTACATTATATGTGAATCTTTGTTTTGGAAGTGGACTTCTCCTTTAAAACAATATCTAATTTACAAACACATTAAAAGCTGTCACTCATCTTAGTTTATCACGATCGCACAAAGTTCCATTATAATCAACGAAGCTCTCTACACTGGACAATGAATCTCTTATTTACACTCTCTCTACACTTTGTTTATGAAAGGATTTGTGAGATATGTCTGTGATACATTACTCAACATTACTCAAAAACATGTGGAAACCTTTAAAAATCCCCTTAGCGCAAACACACATATGCTGATCGGGTCAGTCGCACAGTCGCTAAATATTTTTTCATAGGCACACGCAGTAGTTTTCGGTGGCAAATGCCACTGAAATGGTTGCACCGTAGAGCCCCACCCATCGCCATGACATTACTCGCAGGAGTAAAAAAAAAATCCATTTTAGTCACATAACATTGTTCAATGGAAACGTCATTTCGCAACAGTTTTTTATTGACATTTATAAAATATAAAATAAGTTTTGCACAAATCTGTGGAAACGCACCTACTGTTTTTGAATGAAACAGTTGAGTAAATGATGCAATGACTCACTCATAAGGACAGTTAATTGGATCGTTCCGGATAGAATTAGCGTTAACACCCATAAAGACAATGAACTTGCTTTTTGAGTGCATTTGTTGATCAATATCAATAAGTCCTGTGGAAGAGTACTGAAAGTTCCCTGTCACTATAGCCTAAATACGCAAACTGACAGTGAGTCTGGAATACACCAACACAGCAATACCAGATTTGAGGGCAGAAAATACTTTTATCTGTATTTTTAAAAAAAATAATAGTTTTTCAAGCAATTTTTTTACAAAAACTTTAAGTTCTTCACATATGACTTCACACATCCAGCTAAGAAAAAGTTAGTTCTAAAGGTCATTTTTGCAGATGCCACTTGGTTTGATATTTTATATATAACACAATGACATTAAGGCAATTTTAAGTGTGGCTTTGGTATCCAAAAGTGTCCAAATACTTTTTGGGGCCACTTTACATCAAGCTAACAGTGTAGCAACAAAATTGCAGAGCAATTTGCAATTCAAGAAATACTTGAATTGAATCAATCTACGAAGCTCCAAAGCCATCTTATCCTCCTGGCCTCTGCCAGTCATCGAAGACATTTATTATACACTTATTCATTAGCACTGACACCTGATGCCAATCCTTTGTTGAGTCTTTAAAAAAATAGGTGACTGCAAGATGATTCACGAGTCCTCAACAGGAAACCTGTGATCTATGTTCACTTTCACTGAAAGGTAATTATGCTTCATGTCAGATATAATTTCCCAGGCCTAATTTTCAACCCACAGATGGATCTAATGGGTCCTCATTTGATGTCCTTGTACATCTTCTTGCAGTTTGAATTAGTGTTGTCAAGGGACCGAGGTTGAGGTTTCTTCCTTCTAAATTGGAGAAGGTTAAAACCGGTATCTTCAGTCAGACATTCCGTCTTATTTCAACAGGATGTGTTAATTTCAGAGTTTTTCCATTAAGGACTGACTTTTTGATAGGCTTCTTCCAGTTCTCGCCAGTAAAAATGTCAACGATAAAAGCATAGCGCAAATTAGATAAAGCCTTAAAATTAAAAACAAGATCTTCATTGAAAGTACTTCAGAATAAAGGTACGCTAGCAAAAGCTGAACTCAAAACAATTGGCATGTAATTGATTATCAGACAGAGAAATTTAGCCTCAGCCAATCTTCCTCACATGCTCTAATACACTGTCTTGTAGCTTTTCATGTCATTGCTAGCAGAAAGAACGCCAGAGCCATGTCAAAATGACACAGAGACGTCGTTAGTTTCATTTAAAATTACACCGAACAAAAGCGAGCATTTAGCTGGGTTATCACCTTCCCGTGTCACTTCACATAATGCCAAACGTCATTCAAATCACAGCAATTTCTGCTCAGCCATTCATACGCACGTCCAGCACAGCTAATGTTAGCATTGTGTACATTACTGAGATTCACAAACACACACATCCGCCGCTGTCTCCTATTATTGCAATCCACATTCCGGCCCTAATGGCATGTGAGGAAAATAAGCGTGACACGCAGCAACATATAATGATACGTAGATGAGATGGAGACCACATCTTGATAGACAGGATATGGAATGGAAGGGAAAATGAAGTCCCTCTCGCTAGTCAACACGCTTTTTCCTCCCTGATTACCATAGTCCAAAAAGTAGGAGAACAAATTGGCAGATGTGAGAAAACAGTACATGTCTTGGTTCACAGAGCGCTTTGACCTCAAAAAACAAGTCCGTGGAAGCGGAGGATCTCAGCCCAATTCCAATCCCCCTCATTATCACAAGAACAGGAGTCTACGTTTTCATCATGCTGTCTGGAAAACTAATGGATGCACTGGACTTGCATTTTAAGCATTGTTTTTGCAAGAATATATGAAGAGAACTAACATTTTTATCGATTTGCCATCATACACACATGCACATTATACACACATCTGTGCAAAATAGGTTGTGAACTGGAAAAATACTTAAAATTGAGAAGAAACAGGTTAGAGCTGTATTATACTACCAAGTTTACCCTACCATTTAAAGATTTGAAACACGAAATTGACACTTATTCAACTGGTTTGCATTAGGTGGATAAAAAATTAAATTGGTAAATAAATACATAAAATTGGTACGTTAAACTTATTAAAAAAAGAAACACAATCATATACCAGTGAAGAGCGAATGACTCTGATTAGTGACTCTGATTAGAAATTTTATTTGAGTAAATTACACAGTGTGACCAGTTAAAGGGATAGTTCACCCAAAAATGAAAGTTCTTTCATTAATTACTCACCCTCATGTCGTTCCAAACCCGTAAGACCTTTATTCATCTTCAGGACACAAATTCAGATATTTTTGATGAAATCCGAGAGCTTTCTGACCCTACATAGACAGCAAGGATCCTACTATGTTGGTACCAACAACAACGACATAATAGTCCATGTGACATCAGTGGTGCAACCGTAATTTTATCAAGCTATGAGAATACTTTCAGTTGTGCAAAAAACATAAAATAACTTTATTCAGCAATTCTCCTCCGTGTCACCCTAGCACCATTTTCGGAGACACATGCTTCAAAAATATCTTAATTTGTGTCCTTAAGGGGAACAAAGGTCTTAAAGGTTTGGAACGACATGAGAGTGAGCAACCTAATTAATGACAGAATTTTCATTTTTTGGTGCACTATCCCTTTTAGTGATGTTTGATTCTTGAACAAATCGTTCTTTTGAGCCAGTTCTTAGGAAGTAACCGGTTGAGCCGGTTCATAAAATCTAAATTAATCAAACTGTAGTTTTGGGTAGATGACGCAAGACGCACAGCCAAAGTAGCACATCTGAAGTAGCACATCCGATGACTCAAAAAGAACCAAATAAGCCAGTTCAACAAACTGCCGAAGTTTGCAGAGGATTGCTGAGGACTCTAAAAAAACCGAATGAGCCGATTCAACCGTCAAAGTCAGCCCAGCGCGATTTCGGAGAGTATCACGGCGCATGCGCACGCATTCTTTGAATGTAAACAACGCATGCTGCTGAAATACACACATGCACCGCGCTTTGTTTACGTTTAGAGGAAAGCGTGTGCATGTGTCGTAATACTCTCCAAAATGGTGCTAGGCTTTGCGCATACAAAGTATTCTCGTACCTTCATAAAATTACATTCAAACCACTTTTGTCACCATTTTGTCAATGTTCTTGGTACCTTTCTGGGCTTTTCTGTCTATGCAGAGTCAGAGAGCTCTTGGATTTCCTCAAAAATATCTTAATTTGTGTTTCGAAAGCGAACGAAGATCTTATGGGTTCGGAACAACATGAGGGCGAGTAATTAATAGAATTTTCATTTTTGGGTGAACTATCCCTTTAAGTACAATTGTCGAGCGAATGACTCACTAATGAGTCGGATCCTAAAGCGCGGCCAATGAAGAACATATCCCGAACGAATGACTCTTTTACTGAATCGATTACAGACAGGTGGCAAGGATAACTTTGTCTCGTACGCAAAATAAAAAAGAATAAGCATTCTGGCGCGCCTCACCAAGTCTAAATCAAGCCTGAGATTCATCACAGATCAGTGTCAACAACTCGAGAGCCGTTTGCAGTATTTTACAGGGAATAAAAACGTGTTTCACAATGAAAAAACAAATATAGTCCTACCTATTTGAAGTTCATTCTGCGACTGCCTGAGCCCTTAACTCTTTCAACACGTCCTCGGCATTTACCGAATATGGTGATAGATGTTGTCGTTTGTCAGTCACTGTATTTCTGAGACATGTCTTCAAGCAACGTAGACAGGTGAACGAACGTTACTAATTTCTTACGTGATCACGTAACGTAAGTGGAGAACCATGAATTGCTATATACGAGTTCGAATACTGTTATGAATTATTGATTATTTTTTACTCAGTCACAAACAAGTATAAAACGATTGGAGCAATTAATCTCTCAATTAATCTGACTCACTTTCTGAATAACGCCAAGCTAAATTAATCAAGAACAAACTGGTTGTTAATATGACAATATGCAATTAAAAATAGCCTACACATTATGAATTGAGTGTTTTTTTTTTTCTTTTTACAAAAAATAAAAGAATGAATGATATTAGAACATCTCACGTTCTTTGTTATTTTAAAACTTTAGTTTCAATATTCCTTCTTGAAATTCAAAAGAATCAAATCCCAAGTAAATGGTAAATAATGACAGAATTGTAATTTTTGCTATACTAGCCCTTTAAGTTGAAATTAAAATATTTCATTTTCAAGGTTTGATGCATTTGTCCTTCATTAAAACACATGAAAAACATCTTTGTTTACTTGGTGGGATGAACAGATTAAGCAGTTACATGTATGAGAACGTCCCAGTTTGCGTGATCAAATGAATGAATTCAGTTACTGCCTCAGTGAACATCAAAAGCATATTTCTGAATTCTCGTTTACTATGATGTCACAACCTTCTCCATCTGTTTTTTTTTTTCTAAGCAGGTGAATTGGTTTCAGCAACTACTGAGGCAGAAAGGTAATCCCATATAGTCGGTAATTTACAATAATTCAGGACGAATGCACATTTCCTTTTCATTATGCTCGTGGATAACAAACACTTCTTTCAAGTGCTGAATAATTCATAATTCTTTTTTGCTGGCAGTGTCGAAGGACTAACGGTGTCAGGGCTGCTGGCGACACCATGGTAAACGGTCAGGCCTATCGACTCACAACGCGCTCAGTGTAAATCAACACCACAGAGGAAAAGATGTGGTAATGAGGGCCATTTCTTTTTCCAAATAGGAGCAAAGGACTTATTAGGCCTAATTTTCAAGGACGTACAGAAAACACGGCAGGGTGTCACTCCGCTGAGGTGAGATCTCAGGTTCAATGGGAAACTGTCTGTTTGGCTGGAGGTGGAGGGGCTCACTTGAGACATGATATTAGCTGGATAAGGAAAACGGTTTAATGAAGGGCAGAGGTCAATGAAATGTGCCAACCTCCTCCATTACCCCAATTACTGACACATCCTCTGTGGCCGCTCCTGGCCGAGGATGCTTATTAAGCCACTATTTGTCAGAGATTAGATAAAGTAGCTGTCAGTCATGTGAGCGGACATCCTTTTGGCTTCGGAAAGAACCCCCTGAAGATGAAAGACAAAGCACTGACAGCCCCTTTGATATGACTGCAGTTGATCGTATAATTGGAACGCCGCAGTGATACTCGAGTATTGAGTGACAGCAATTACTAAAGCTCAGAGCGTATGGAGGGATTTCGTGCGGCTGAGGTGGAGAAAAATAGCTAGAAGGAAATAAATAACAATAATTGAAAAATAAATATCTGTTCCTCATTTAATTGTGACAAATAACCCACTTATTTCCAATTAATTGGTTCTAACTCCACACTTCTTTAACCTTCTTCATGGCTTTTCACACCACAGTTAACCCTTGGCTTCTAACCCTTGGTAATGTAATGTTTCACACTTCCATCTTTGAAAACCAGTTAGCACCTCTGGCTTATGAAACCCTATTCCAGTGTAGGCTTAGAGACACAGACAAAGGTATATAGTTAAACTTTGCAACAGCACAGAGAGTTGTTTATCAACCAGTTAGAAACAAAAAGTGATTTCATTAATTAAATAAGGTCATAAATATGCAAATAATAATGCAAACCCAATGGGAAGATAGACAGACAGAAAGACAGATAGACAGACAGAAAGAAAGAAAGAAAGAAAGAAAGAAAGAGAAAGATGAACAGATGGACAGACACAGACAGACAGAAAGAAAGATGGATGGATGGACAGATAGACAGACAGTCAGATAGATAGACAGACAGACAGACAGACAGACAGACAGATAAATAGATAGATAGATAGATAGATAGATAGAGAAAGACAAATAGATAGACAGACAGACAGATAGATAGAAAGACAGACAGACAGACAGATAGATAGATAGATAGATAGATTAGATAGATAGATATATAGATAGATAGAAAGACAGACAGACAGAGACAGATAGATAGATTAGATAGAAAGACAGACAGACAGGGAGATAGATAGATGATAGATAGATAGATAGATAGATAGATAAACTAACAGAAAAACAGAGAGTCAGACAGACAGAAAGATAGATAGACAGACGGACGGACGGACAGATAGATAGACAGACAGACAGAGAGAAAGATGAACAGACAGACAGAGAGAAAGATGAACGGATGGACGGACGGATAGATAGACACAGACAGACAGAGAGAAAAGTCAAATGGATGGACGGATGGACAGATAGATAGACACAGACAGACAGAGAGAAAGACAGACAGATAGATAGATAGACAGGCAGACAGAAAGAAAGACAAACGGATGGACAGAAAGACGGACGGATAGTCAGAAAGACAGAGACAGTCAGATAGATAGATAGATGGATAGATAGATAGATAGATATACATAGATGGACTAACAGACAAACAGACAGACAGAAAGATAGACAGACGGACGGACAGACAGACAGAGAAAGATGAATGGACAAACAGATAGACAGACAGAGAGAGAGACAGATAGATAGACAGATAGATAGATAGATAGATAGATAGATAGACTGACTGACTGATTTTTGTACACACAGTCACAGTCAACATTTCATTTCCCAGAATGCATAACCTGTGTTGAATTTCTTTGAATGACATTTCAGTTTACCGCTATTCCTCTTCCTGTCATTCAAATTCTTGCTATGTTCCTCATCCTTCTTCAGTGCGGCACAAGACAAACAACATCACTGCCGACCCGGCCTCCTCATTCTCCACCTGGAACCAGATGCCCCTTTGGCACTTCTCTCACGCCCCGAGTGCCCGACGAGTGCCAGCATGTGAAATCTCAGGTGACAGTCACCTGGAAGCCTCTCAGCCTCATAACAGCTGTAGGGCCTTGATTGCCTGCCTCGCCCATGTCGGCCCTGAGCCGCCCACCGGCTCTCTCACATCAATCGGCTGTCAATTCCTCTCAGCCTTAACCAGAAGGCACTCAAGCAGCGAGAGCGAGAGGCGGGAAGGGGCACATGGGGGAAAAGGCTGGGGGGAGGGGGACGAGCAAGGGAGAAAGTAGCGGCCGTACTGGCACGAAGGAGAAACGACGGAGGAGAGGTGCGGGGAGGGGCGGCGGTCGCTTGCCAATGGTTCAAATTAATTGCTACATAAGGAAAAATGGGGAGATAATTATTTGTGCTTTCCTGTCAGAGCTGGAGGGGAGATGACCTCATTAACTTGCAGCTTGTACACAATTCAATTACCGAGATATGGAAAATGCATTTTTGATTACTTTGGTGGCTGGGGCTCCATTCATCTCCATTTCTGTCCTCTATGGGTGCCATGAGGAAGTGTGTGCGAGTGTGTCACTGAGACAGAGGGGTTGCACGCTCACTGACACTCGTGTCTCAAGCACTTTGCATGGGTATATGTTGGGATGCCTTAAGTGGCCTTGCTAGATTATAGCGCTTGCCCTAATTACATTCATCACTCATTGTAAAGGAGAGGGATAAATGTGGCTTCATACTTAAACCTGCAGGTCCTGTTTGTTCTTCTGCTCTCCATGTATGAGCAGACGGGTCACTCCTACTGTGTAACACATTTTCACACCCCCATCTTATCTGACATTGAATGGATGTTGCCAGATAAAGTTCTATAATTAAAAACGGGCTACTTATTAAGAAATATTCAAGTGTTTATAAATAAAAATTTTATTGTATATTATTGAAATCATGATATGATTTTCTCACGATTTTATGGAACAAAATGAGATTTAAGACATTATAAATGGAAAAAGTGCCCTTTTATTGTTGCTTGGACAAAATGCTGCATATTTCTTTGTTAAACTGAAATATGTCAAATAACAAAACTAAATTACACTAAGTTATACTAAATAACACAAATAAATCTCTTCATGTTTTTTCCATTTAAAAATATAGGCAACTACTGTATTTTAATCACAATCCAAACAAAGAAGCTGCATACATGCAGCATGGGCAGTTTTAAATCTAAATTAGATTGTATTTCGAAATCTTAAACAAAAACAGAACGGTCGTACTGTTTTGTACGATACTACATAAAACTGAATGAGACGCAAATTCACTCTCTGACAGCAGGTGGCGCTTACGAACAGCCGCAATTTAGCTTAGGTTTCCGCTGTAAACAAAACAGCTTAATATGCATTATATGGAGGCAAGATGAAAAGAAAATACCATCTTAAACGTTTCTGAAGAAAGTAATTTCCTCTCAGAGGTACATTCATAAACTCCCATTCCCAAATGTATCGCGATTCGTTGACCATCTCAAATGATTCGAATCGTCGCATATGTGTTTTCGGCTCGTCATAACGTAAACAACGCCACTGGACTGAACTACACTCGCATATTTTGCTGATGATTGTTGCTGAAAATGATAAAATATTGTCATGTTTTGGGCTGTACTAATCGGTCGAACTGTAAAAAACATCTGGAGTACAACAAACTCCCAAAATTTATAACAAATCAAAGAGAAGAGGAATGAAAGGCGTTTGTGTTTGGCCAAATGAACCAGGATTTCCACGGCAAGAATCTTGAAAACATTTGTGTTCTTTCTTATCATTTCCAGTCAGGTAGGTGAAATATTTCACTAATATCTTAATTAATACTGCTTGTACATATCTTTACCACATATTAACTTTAGTTTGTCAAAATATTGTGCCCTCTCCTGCTTACTAAGTCCTTCACTATGTGATTTAGCAGCTTCCACATGCTTTTTCCGTGATTTAGACAACATAATTTAGCAGAACGACATATTCAGTGGTACGTTAACCGTGCAGTCCATGTTGTTGTTTACATCCGAGTATAGCCAATATGGCCGCGCATGTGGGTAACTGACTAAATCGTGATGTAAGTGCAAACCCTCAATTGATTTTCAACTGGCTTAGGGGGCATTGTTTCTCTACATTCTGTAAAGATAAAGCATCAGTCATTTAATTTACATTTAGTGATTTAGCAATAATATGTGCTGTGACATTTCTGTGATTTCAAATATAAGCATAGTTATTACTTAACAGTACTGGACTGACCCAGACCAGGAGGATAAAACATCAAAGATTATGAAAGACACGTATGCACAACTTCATAAACTCCCATTTGAAGAAACACAGGGGACATGAAGGGAGAACAAGGACTCGGCTCTGCCCTCATCCCTTCGCTTCAGACATCCAGCCAATAAAACAAAGCAGCACTTCTGGTCTGTATAAACAAAAGACTAGTACAGTGACACAGTCTAGTGAATTATAATGCTGAATAGCAGCTTACAGCAGAGAGACACATCTGTGCATACGGTTTGCTTGACTGCATCGCTCATGTGTTTGCCTATGGGCTAAAACCCAGTTCTGTTGTTTGAAACTGTGTATGTATGGTCAGTATAGTCGGGGAGAGTGAGAACAGAGACATTTAATTGTCATCCTAAATTGTTGAGGTAGCTGAGCTTAAAGGGACAGTTCACCTGAAAATGAAAATTCTGTTTCAGTTACTCACCCTCATGTCGTTCCAAACCTGTAAGACCTTCGTTTATCTTCTGAACACAAATGAAGATGTTTTTGATGAAATCTGATTAAATCTGATGATTGTTTTGATGAAACACCAACACAACTGACACGTTAAAGACACAGAAAAGTAGTAACGACATCGTTAAAACAGTCCTTGTGACGTCAGTGATTCAACTGTAATTTTTTGAAGCTACAAGAATACTTTTTGCATTCAAAGAAAACAAAAACAACTTTATTCAACAATTTCTTCTTCTCTGTGTCAGTCTTCAACGCAAGAGGCTTTAAACTACAGGGGCACGTTGTCACAATAGTATACTGTAGTTTTTCGTCTCAGCCACGTAGTTTAGCATTGCTACCACAAATCCCTTATAATAAGCCACCTCAGATAATCAGTCCAGCTTGAATAGAAATCTGCAGCCCAATACTATATTCTTAAATAATACATGGGCATTACTGTGTCCTATTACCTCTGTGTTAGCCAGTGGTGCCCATCTATGTATAGAAATGGATAATAGCAGAGCTCAGCGGTCTGTGAAAAGAAGCAGACAGTCAGATTTCAATTATAATACTTATTTGGATATGCATGAAGGAAAACTAGAGAGAGTCACATTGTTTTACCCAAACACAAAATCTGCACACCCCAGCAGAGGCAGATTACCATGGCCTTTTTGAAACACCACAGCCATTGTTATTTTTAGTTCCAATCCCGCATTAATAACACCCATGACACATTATCTACTGCAGACAGGATGGGGTTTACCTGCCCTTATATCAGGAGATTAAACTGGATGCCTGTCAGCCAACATTTAGACTAGTGAGCCTAGGAAAAGCAATGTGAGAGTCACTCAAGAGTATAATATACTGTAAAAATGAATAGAAGAACCATTTTTGGTTCCCCAAAGAACCTTTCAGTGAACAGTTCCTAAAAGAACCATTTTTAAGAACATTTTAAAGATCTAAAGAAACGTTTTCAACTATAAAGACCCTTTTCTGCATTTGAAAGGTTCCATGGATGTTCAAGGTTCTTCATGGAACCATCAATGCCAATAAAGAACCTTTATTTTTAAGAGTGTACACACAGTTCAGTAATTTACAGGTGTGACAACCCCATTCTACGAGCGAATTAACTTGATAAAGTTATAACTGCATTTACTAAAATTCAATGCAGTGTCTACAGAAACTAACTGAACTACTAGTTGTTAATGATGTATTTAAAGGTATAGAAGCTTGTTTTTGCAAGGTGTAAAATAAAATAAAAAAATAAAAGGTACTTGCAACTTTTTATCTCACAATCTGGACTTTCTCATAATGATCTCATAATGAAAACGTACCTGTGGGAACTTTTTTTGCAAGACGTGAAATACATACCAATAACTACATATCACTTCAGTTTCCAACAGAAATGAACACTAGAGGTGGTAAAACACCAAGCACTTGTAATAGTTTTTGTACACCATTATGATAACAGCTCCATATGTTTCACTTTCCGGACGTAACAAGCTTGCTCGGAATCCTGTGAAAAACATAACTCACGATGAAAGAGCTGAAAGATGAGAGATCGAAAAACGGCATACTTGCGATTGTGTTTTTATGTCATATTCACTTTTGTTCATACTATCAGAGAAAAAAGTTAGAATTGCGAGGTGTTGCAAGACTTTTATATATGCGAGTTTATATATCAAAATTCTGACTTTTTATCTCAAAATTGAGAGATATAAACTTGCAAGTCATGTAAACTTTTGAGAAAAAAGTCAGAAATTGCAAGAGATCCACAGAAAAAGTCAGAAACGACATGAGTGTTTATATCTCGCAATTCAGACTTTTTATCAGAATTGTGTGATAGAAAGTCATAATATTACTTTATTATGAAATTTTACTAAAAATAAAAAATACTGTAATATTAATTTGGTCAAAAGTGGCGGATACCAATCGTGTAAAACTTGCAGTGTGTGTAAACTTCCTACTTCCTACAATTGTCATTCCTTCATTTGATTTCAAAAAACTAGTTTGCAAAAGTCATGTAATAAATTCAACATCCAAAATGAGACACTCCTGGAACTCCCTGTGGCACTCAGTCGTCTGTTTTTGATCTAAGCTCAAACCTCATGTTCAATAATAAGTTAAAAACAACTTGAGATCTCTTTGTTCTTTATAATTAAATTCTCCTCTGTGCCATAAACAATATTTTTGTGACACCTGCACAGAAGAATTGAGGCTATATTACAGTTTTATTTATTTAGTTTTTAAATATGTCTATACAATTTTATAACCATTACTCCAGTCTTCAGTGTCACATGATCCTTCAGAAATCATTCTAATATGATGATTTCTTATAGAAAATAATTAAATAAATGCTGCTTTTTAAATGTTTTATTCATCAAAAAATCCTGAAAAAAGTATCAGAGGTTCCAAAAAAATAAAAATAAAAATATTGAGCAGCACAGCTGTTTTCAACATTGATAAAAAAAAAGAGTAATGATGCTGAAAATTCATCATTGCATCACAGGAATAAATTCCATTTTAAAGTATATTAAAATAGAAAACCACTATTTTAAATTGCAATAGTATTTCACAATATTACTGTTTTTTCTGTATTTTAAATCAAATAATTGCAGCCTTGATGAGCAGAAAAGTCTTATTTAAAAAACATCTTACTGATCCCAAACGTTTAAACAGCAGTGTACATTTATTTTATTATATATAATAAATAAATTATATATACAATAATCAATATTATTATTCCGATCATTATTATAATTTTACACAAAGTAGAAAGTCAGTCTGAACAAATATTTTCTTTCCAACTGTCTTTGGAATTGAAAATCCATTCTGCATAAATATACTACATAAACCTTAAATTGTAGGGTGCCCTAAACAGACCATAGAGAGGGGTTAAGAAGGCACTGGTTATGAGAACTTGCCCTGGTATTCGTATTACTCAAAGGGCACATGTAGGCCATCCATAGCCAGGCATCTGCCAGCCTTCTTAGGCCTCGCTGGGAGATACTGGCCTGGATCAAAAAGAGAAAGAAAAACAGAGAATAAAAGACAGTAATAGGATTACATCTGTTAACATCATGTAGATAAGAGTTTGAGCAGGGGGCTGAGCTCAAGGGGACCCCCCTCCCCCAGTCTCATCTCTCCTGCCTGCTTCCTCCATCCTTGCCAAAGGGAAGCAGACACAGAGAGAGGGGCGGGCTGGGGGAGAGAGGGACGAAGCCTTTAGGCGGTAGCATCATGTGTGCTTTACTGCGACAAAAGCCTGTCTTGGAACAGAGAGAGAGAACGAGAGCACTGGTCTCATGAGACTAGTCAGATCCCTGAGCTCATTGTCATGCAGACTTAATGAAAATGTTTGCCTTGCTCTCTTAATTAAAGATCATTTCCATTTCCATTTGGAAATCATGTGATCCATACACGCAAAGAGCTCTCAGAAAATCATCCTTTAATGGCATTAATATCTGATCACTTAATGTCCTGTGTAATTATTCAGCTCTTACAGTCTAGCTAGTGAACAAACAAATTTTTTTGTTTCTCTTTAACTGTAATAAAGTCCCAGATTTTATGCTTTGGAGTCTTGTAAATGAGTCAAAAATGATGCATATCTATTAAGTATATCTATTATATATATTTTGAAATCTATAAATAGAATAAAACAGAATAAAAATACAATGTTGTTTGACTGTGTGTAATAAAATAAAATAAAAAATAAAATGTATTTTTGGCCAAATTTTCAAATTATTATTATTATTATTATTATTATTAGTTTAATCCAATTTCTATAAAAAATTCCTGAAAAAACAAGTGACTAAGATTTAAACAAATTTATATGAAAAACGTATGTAAATGCATTTTTGTAAAAATATATTAAGCAGATTAAATAAAAAAATGTTTGTTTTTTTTTAAACCTAGAAATATATAAATGTAAATCGAATAAAAAATGCAATGTGGCTTTCAGACAAATTGTCTATTTATAATTATTATTATTATTTATTAGTATAAATAATAATGACAATTATAAGTAATTCATAATTATAATAATAGTATATATATATTCCAAAGCTTTTTTTTTAAATCATCTTTATTTGCAGCTGACCCAAAATGCAGAAAGTGAAGAAAGACTAATTTTTATAAATATATAAATAGAAATAAAACAAAAATGCTATGTGGCTTGAATGACATATAGCAAGTCATTTTGTGCATAAGAATTTAAGTAAAAACAAAACAAAACAAAACAAACGAGCCTCATGACTTTATGTTAAAATTATTCAATTAAAAAAAATAATTAAATTAAATTAAATTAAATTAAATTAAATTTAGTTTGAGCCAAATTAATGTGTATTAAAATGATTCAATTTAAAAATAAAATAAAATATAAAATAAAATGAAATGAAATTAAATGAAATTAAATTAAATTAAATTAAATTAAATTAAATTAAATTTTAAATTTAGTTTAGGCCAAATTGTTGCATATTAAAATTATTAAAATTAAAATTAAATTAAATTTAGTTTAGGTCAAATTGTTTTTTTTTTAAATAATGTTCAGTTTCAATAATATTTTTTTTATTATTAGTGTATACACACATATACACTCCTTTTTTTTTTTTTATTACATATATCATATTTTAAATTAAAAAAAAATTAAACTACATTTTCTAAAGCTTTTTTTATTTTTACCATCTTTATTTGCTCCTGACCCGATTACAGAAAGCAAAGAAAGACTCATCTTCAAACTAACGTTGTGGCTTTCAGATGGCTTTGTAACATCACAATGCTGATATGCCGAATATTCAAATGAAAATGAGCTCTTTTTTTTTTTTTTTTGTCTGCTTAAAGCTCATTAAATAATATTGTTAAAGAAAAACAATAGCTGAGCTAATCATGCTCACTGCATGAGAGGAGATTTCCCAAGGGGAAAGGGTATGAATTTTACCAACACGGTAATTCAGTCCGTTAATCAGCTTCTGAAAAGGCCTGGCAAATGGACGGGTGATGTAAAACCATTTGATATCAAATCAAACCCTCACTAGCGTCTCTAAATTGGCTTTCTTCCCCTAAAGATGGTAAAAGTTAATTAAGCACTCAACGGGTTTATGGTGTTTAAATTAAAATATATCGCTCTCATTGTGTCGCTATCACGGGAAAAGACGCCTGGGCGACTAATGGCGGGATGAAAATGCATAATGTAAGACAAAAAGGCTTGTTCTGCATGCCAGTGAGTTCGTGGCCCTCAAATGAGCGCCTGTCATAGCTATTTCTGGTCTATAGGAGGAGTGGAGTGGCTGTGTATCTGCACAGTTTTCAACTTTATTCAGATTAATAACCATTGCTATATAAATTATATATATGTCTAGTGTTTTTGTGGATGTTTTTAGCATGACTTTGTGAAAAACAAACTATACTGAATGAAACAGCATTGAAAATAGCACAAATAGCAATGTGGTACCCTGTCAGCAATAACCTGTTTGTGAGTTTTGATTAGCCTACTGTTAGTTTAAGTGCCAGTGATGCAGTGTTGCCAGATATTGCTATAAAAAATAATAAAAATGAAAAATAAACAAAAAACAAAATCAAAATTTGTTTAAATCTATTGTAAAAAAGATAAGATAAAGATATCACTAATCCTAAGCTGAAACTTACCACTTTATTAACTTTCTAAAGTGTCAAATTAAGTAGAAAAGACAATTCCAAAGACGCTTATAATAAATGGATCTGGCAACACTGAAGCTGCGCATAAATAAATGGTAGCGGATATTTTAATTTAAAAGGTAAAATTACAGTTGCATCCTGAAGCAAAATGTTAATTATTTTAACAAAATAAGGGGGATCTAATATTTAGTACTGATCTTAATAAGATATTTCACATAAAAAATGTTCACATACAGTCCACAAGAGAAAATAATAGTAGAATTTATAAAAATTAACCCATTCAAAAGTTTACATATGCTTCATTCTTAATACTTGCCGCTGTTCTTCAGAAAGGTTCTTCAGGTCCCACAAATTTTTGGGTTTTCAAGCATTTTTGTGTATTTGAACGCTTTCCAACAATGACTGTATGATTTTGAGATCCATCTTTTCACATTGAGGACAACTGAGGGACTCATATGCAACTATTACAGAAGATTCAAACACTCACTGATGCTTCAAAAGGAAAAACAACACATTTAGATTCGGGGGGTGAAAACTTTTGAACAGAATGAAAATGTACATTTTTCTTATTTTGCCTAAATATCATATTCTTTTCATTTAGTACTGCCCTTCAGAAGCTACAGAAAATACTTCCCAAATAATTCCCCAAGACAAAATAAGTTAAATTTACCCTGATCTTCAAATTTAAAAAGTTTTCCCCGACTCTTTTATGTGAAATATCTTATTCAGGTCAGTACTAAATAAACAATAACATGCATTTTGTATAATCCCTCTTATTTTGATAAAATAATTAACATTTTGCAGATTCTGCAAGGTGTATGTAAACTTTTGAATTCAACTGTACATATTACATTTAAGTTACACATGCAAATCCTAATATAGAATTTCAGCATGGGGCTTACCAAGAATGAGTTTTAGGTGAAAAGAGGTGGCTGATGTGATATGCAAATGCTGTCCAAAAAAGCATTAATATAATTCAGCGGTGTGAACGCGTTAATATTTTACTCAGCGGGGCCACGAGGGGTGAGAACTGCTCTGCCTTGCCGCTGTCCGTCATTCCGGGGCAGGAAAATGCAAATCAATTAAGATTAAGGTTAATATACGATCAGCTCTACCACATGAAATTTGTGTCTTAATAACCTCTACGCTTCTGGTAATATTATGGATGCCTAACATACAGTCTAAAATAGTGCCATATCTCAGGAATCACTTATGGGAGAGGCTTCTCTGGACAGTGGAGATATGGAGTATCTAACACTTTGTCTACAATGCAAGGAAATGGTCTTTGGGTGTAAATGGGGTGTAATTGTGTATACGTGGATGTTTTGTGATTTTGCATGGCTTATTAAACAGAAAACAGCAGTATTTTTAAAGGGACAGTTCACTCAAAATTCATTTACTCACGCTCATGTTGGTTTAGACCTGCATGACCTTTATTTGAGAAGATTTTTTAAGAATGTTTTTGTAAACACAATGGACCCCATTGACTTTAAAAAAAAAAGAAAAAAGAAAATTATTTAAAGGGATAGTTCATCCCAAAATTTTAATTCTGTCATTAATTACTCACCCTCATGTCGTTCCAAACCCGTTAAGACCTTCGTTCATCTTCGGAACGCAAATTAAGATATTTTGAATGAAATCTGAGAGCTTTTTTTACCCTGCATAGACAGCAATGGAAAAGTAGTAAAACATTGTTAAAACAGTCCATGTGACATCAGTGGTTCAACCTTAATTTTATGAAGCTACGAGAATACTTTTTCAGCACTTAGAAAAAAATATGCGCTGTGGTACTCTCATGAACGCCACAGAAGAGAAGAAATTGTTGAATTAAGTCGTTATTTTTGTTTTCTTTGTGCACAAAAAGTATTCTTGTAGCTTCATTAAATTATGGTTGAACCATTAATGTCACATGGACTATTTTAATGATGTCCTTAGTAGTTGCGTTGCTGTCTATGCAGGGTTAAAAAGATCTTGGATTCAATTAAAAATATCTTAATTTGTGTCCTGAAGATGAACAAAGGTCTTACCTGTTTGGAACGACATAAGGGTGAGTAATTAATGACAGAATTTTTTTTTTTTGGTGAACTATCCCTTTAAATATCCACACAGGAGCAACATGAAGGTGTAAATTTGGAACGGTCTCTTTAAGTGTATGAATTAAATGTTTTTCAGTTTTAGTGGTCTCATCATCGATTTATTTAAATCCAATTTCATGGATTTGTTTTCAATTTTTTTTACATTTACAAGTTAAAGCCCAGTCTCCATGCTAGTTTTTCTACAAAACAGAAAAAAAATATTGAGAAAATGTTTTAAAACCCTCACAGGTTTGAAACAACATGAACATGAAAAATACATTTTCACCTGTGATCTGTCCCTGTAAATTTATAAATTACATGTTTTCTCATTTTAAATGGTCTTAAATTTTGTAATTAGTTTAAATAGTTTTGTTTGTAACTTTATATTTAAAAATCAAAGTAGTACAGACTATATAAACGCACAATTGCGAGAAATAAAATATACTTTTTCTAGCAATATAAACTCACAATTCAGTCATTTTTCTCGTAAATGCGAGTTTGTATCTCACACTATATAAGTATATAGCGATATACAATATATACGATAAATGCGAGTTTGTATAAATTTATATTGTAAATCTTTTCATGGATTTGTTTTTCATTTAATATTTTAAAAAATACAGACTATTTAAAGGACAAATAAACCTAAAGTTACTGTGATCTGTCCCTTTAAATCTATGAATTACATGTTTTATTATTTTAAGTGGTCTCACCGTCCAATCCAATTAGTTTTGTAATTTTATATTTAAAAATCAAAGTGGTACGGACTATATAAACTCACAACTGCGAGAAATACAATATACATTTTCTCACGATAAAGTCTGAATTGCGAGATATTATTATTATTAATTTTTATCTCGCAATTCTGACTTTTTTTTCTCAGAATTGAGTTATAAACTCGCAACTGTGAGTTTTAAAGTCCAATTGTGAGAAAACTTATATCGCGAGAAAACTTTTCATCTTTTCATGGATTTGTTTTTCATTTTATATTTAAAAAATCAAAGTGGTACAGACTATTTAAATGACAAATAAAGTTACAGCCCAGTCTCCATGCTAGTTTTTCTACAAAACAGCAAAAATATTAAGAAAATGTCTAAACAACATGAAAGCGAGTACATTTTTAACTGTGATCTGTCCCTTTAAATCTATGAATTACATGTTTTGTGATTTTAAGTGGTCTCACGGTTTCGATTTACTCCAGTCCAATTAGTTTAAATGGATTTGTTTGTAGTTTTATATTTAAAAATCAAAGTGGTACAGACTATTTAAATGACAAATAAACTAATAAAAAGGCCTTTCGGCTAATTCATCAGAGTCTCCATTCTAATTTTTGCACAGAACAGCAGTTTTCCCTTATTCATGAATTCAGATCTTTGAAATGTGCTTTTAATGTGACCACATGGCGAATGTGTAATTAAAACACCTTAGTTATCAATGTGTGTAAACAGTCTCGCTCATGCCTCCCTCGGAAAATGCTTTGTAAGGACTTTCTCTCGCTTTTTTTCCCATTTAGTCAATTGACCTTGACTGTGCCAGCACATTCCTGGCGATATTACACCCTCCACCTCTCTACCTCTCTTTCTCCATCACTCGTTCCCTGATCATCCTCTCTCTGAGCTTTAAAGTCCCATCAACAAAATTATCCCCATATCCTGATTATACCAGAAACGGGCCGATATGGAAGCTGCCACATTCAAATATTAATATTCAAATTAAAATATAATTTATTACATTATCTCGCTTCTCAGACCGACTCTGTAATTTTTATTGGAGGCACATAATTTACATAGACGTTCGCATAAGACCTGTCCGCAGCCATTAAATTAGCCTCGCCTGAATAATTAGATACTCATCTTAAACTGAGAGGGCCTGTGTAAAAGATAAGCGGATGGTGAACTGTGGAAGACCTCTGCGATTCACACATACACACACATTCCCAGTGACGTGTGACAAAGTACATATGCTCGCACTGGAGATGTGGAAGGAAGTCTTTTAGTACTAATTAACACTGCTGGCCTGCTAACGAACACAAATGGATTACACGGAGAAATAACACAGGCCTTAGGCGTCATTAAATCAACTCACGCACGTTTTATCCACAACGCCAATGGACTGTGCTTAAATATAAATGTACACAAAGCCCAATATAGTTTCTAGAAAACTGCTCAAATCAGTCATTCTAACACAAATAATATCTTGCAAACATATATCAATAGAAATATGTTTCCCTTTTACTAAATTCCAAACTAATACTAATATATATATATACTATTGACAATAATCCAATAACCAGAACATGCTTTATATTACAAAATTCACCAGCACAACACAGTTTGAAATGTGTGTAATTCCCATCTAAGTGTCTCAGTATGCATGAACACGAGGTGTGTGATCACAGACGGTCTCTTGCGCACAGGCCTTCTGTCCTGCTGCTGACCAAATTTAGTGCCACTCTGGCTGGGTTCAATTAAGCGTGAGTTTTTAACCTTTCCTTCTCTGAATCCTCCTGCCTAAAAGGTCGGCTCTCTTTGGGCTTCCACATGCCCCTCTGAAAGCACTTTGACTATACATTATTCATAGGACAAAAAACACTTACTGTATACATGTACAGCGCTGCATGAAAACATCATTTTGGTCATTTGGATTGGTGGCACTCATTGCAGGGCCATCATGCTTCCTTTTTTGAGGGGTCACCAGTGCTGATCCTGAAGTGACAAAGACACAACGACTAAGAACACTTAGTAGTATGTATTTTAAAAGAAAGGTTTTCAAAAAGCAATTTGTCAAAGAGCCAAGAATATTTATAATATACAATGGCAGGTTTATTTACAGAAGACCGCCACTGAATTAAAGAATAAATATGTTAATTGTGACTTTGTATCTCACAATTAGGACATTTTTCTTACAATTGCGAGTTTTATATCTCACATTTGTGAGTTTTTATCTCACAATTCTGAAAAAAAGTCAGAATTGCGAGACAAAGTCACAATTCTGAGAAAAAATTGTCACAGATATAAGAGAAATAATAAAAATACCAGAATTGCAAGTTTATATCTCGAAACTGTGACTTTTTTCTCAGAATTGTGAGATATAAACTTGAAAATCTGAGAAAATCTGAGTCTTGAACTGACAATTCTGACCTTTTTTCTCGCAAATGCAAGTTTGTATCTCACAATTCTGACTTTTTCTCGCATTTGTGACTATAGATCTCGCAATATACAACGCAATATACTGTGATATACGATATATGCCATATATGTTTTCTTGCAGTATAAACTCGCACAAACTCAGAATTATGACTCTTTTCTGGCAATTGCGAGTATACATCTCGCATTTTGGACTTTTGTATCTGGCGATTCTGACTTTTCTCACAATTGTGCATTATAAAGTCAGAACTGCGAGACAAAGTCGCAATTCTGAGAAATAATTGTCGCAGAAATAAAGGAAATAATAAATATATCTAGTATATCTAGTTTATATCGAGTTTATATCTCAAAATTGTGACTTTTTTCTCAGAATTGCAAATTTATACCTCACAATTCTGACTTTAACACGCAATTGCGAGAATTGAGAGATATAAACTTGAAATTCTGAGAACGTCTTTTTAAAACTTTTTTCTTCTCGCAAATGCGAATTTGTATCTCACAATTCTCACAGTTCTCTCGCAATTGCGACTATATATTTTGCAAGTATATTGCGATATACAATATAAGTTTTCTCGCAATATAAACTCGCAATTCTAAGAAATGATGTCAGAATTGCAAGATATAAACTCACAATTCAGACTTTTTTTCTTGCAAATGCGAGTCTGTATGTTGCAATTCTGACTTTTTTCTCACAATTGTGACTATAGATCTCGCAATATACAATATAAATATATTGCGATATACGATATATACAATATATGTTTTCTTGCAATATAAACTCGCACTTCTAAAAAATAAAGTCAGAATTGCAAGATATAAACTCAGAATTATGAGTCTTTTCTTGCAATTGCGAGTTTACATCTCGCAATTTGGACTTTTGTATCTCGCGATTCTGACTTTTTTCAGAATTATGAGATAAAAACTCACAATTGTGCGTTATAAAGTCAGAATTGCAAGACATAAAAAATTCAGAGAAATAATTGTCACAGAAATAAGAGAAATAATAAAAATACCAGAATTGCAAGTTTATATCTCACAATTCTGACTTTAACACCCTATGGTGAGTCTTTTTAAAAAACTAACAATTCTGACTTTTCTTCTCGAAAATGCGAGTTTGTATCTCGCAATTCTGACTTTTCTCTCACAATTGCGACTATATCTCGTTTTCTCGCAATATAAACTCACAATTCTAAGAAATGAAGTCAGAATTGCAAGATATAAACTCGCAGTTCTGACTTTTTTTCTCTCAACTGCGACTTTATATCTCACAGTATATAAGTGTACATTGCAATATATGATATAAGTTTTCGCACAATATAAATCGCAGTTCTGAAAATGAAGTCGGAATTGCGAGTTATGAAGTCAGAACTGCACGATATAAAGTCAGAAATCTGACTTTTTTTCTCGCAAATGCGAGTTTGTATCTCACAATTCTGACTTTTTCTTGCAACTGTGACTTTATATCTCACAATATACGATATAAGTATATTGCAATATACAATATATACAATTTTTTTTTACAATATAAACTTGCAATTCTGAGAAATTATTCACAATTGTGAGTTTTTATCTTACAACTCTGACTTTATAACTTGCAGTTGCGAATTTAAATCTCATAGTTTTGAGAAAAAAAGTCACAATAACTTTTTTATTTCTTATTCAGTGGCAGAAACAGGCTTCCATGTTTATTACACATAATTAAATGAAATATTTTAAACACTAAAATTAAATAAAATATAATATAATATATAAAAATAAAAGCTAATTCAAAATATTAATAAGTAATAGAATCGATTAAAAATATATATTTAAAAAATATGACGACATGAATTCAAAATTCATCATCTCCACAATGGGGTCAAGAGTTCCAGGATGCCAGATGAGGCCTGATAATTCCATCAAAAAATTCTGCCGTGCTACTTGAGTGTTTATCTCCTCGTCATCCCGGCACATTTCTGACACGTACAGCCCCTCCTTTCAAAAGAGCACCAACATGAGGTGAAGGCTAGCAGGCCCAACCCGGTCCAGCCTCCAGGCGAGGAAGACAGAGGCTCACCACGCTATAACAAACGCTGACAACTACCCGGTAATTATCGGAAGGTAATTTCACTCAATGGACCTTAATTACAGAGCGGGAAAGTGTACTCCTCCATTGTGTTGCCGGCTCATGGGGAGCGTTCCAAATCGGCCATCTTAAATTGCGGCCTGACGCGCTAGGCTTGAGGAGCTGTCATCATTTCTCCTCCTTCTGTAGTTAGCCTCCCGGGGTCATTACCAGGTAACTCTTAATCACTTACCTGCAGTAAGCTATTAATTGTAATCCTGCAAATTAAAGATAATCCTAATTAGGTGGCAGGGAGGAAATAACTCAGAACTGGGAGACATAGGAGGTGGATGGGAGAATAAAGCGATGAGGGTGCTTTGACACGCCGTCCTCAATCTATCTACTGGAGATTCAAAACAGACCGAAGCGGCAGTAATCATTAATGCTGCATGCAGGAGAAAGCTAAAACAGGATTGTTTGCATCTTACTCACTTAAATGCTCTTTAAACCCATTAGTAGCTGGTAATTTTCCTTCTACTGCAACTTGAAAGAGTTTAAAGGTTTAGAAGAGTTTCAAGTCGCATTAACTTCCATAGTATGGACAAAAGGTCAATGGGAAACTGTTTGATTACCAACATTCTTCAAAATACTTTCTTTTGTGTTCCACAGATGTGAAATATAGCATACAGGTTTGGAATGACATGAGGATGAGTAAATAGACAGATGATGCCTAATTGATGCTAACTTGTAGCCAACTGAAGTTAATCAAATTTGACATTGTAAAAATATTATCACATTTAATTTAAAGTGTTACTTATGAAAAGCTGTTTACGAATTTCCACAACAGAATAATAAATAAATAAATGAATAAAAACAGGGGCTTTTTATCTCAAAATTTAGGCTTTTTTCAATTACAAGATAAAAATTTTGAAGGTGTAAACTCAGTTTTATTTTATTTATTATAAATGTGAGTTTATATGTTTTTATCAAGATATTCCAGTTCCTTATTTATTTATATCAATTCCATCTTTAATTTTTCTTTTTTTATTCTATGGCAGAAACTGGCTTTCGTAAGTTTGTCTTGCAAATACAAAAGTCTGAATTGTGAGATACAAACTCAGAATTCTGACTTACTTTCTTGTAATTCCAATTTTTCTCTAAGAATTGCAAGTTTATATCTCCCAATTCTAGGTTTATATCTCACAAATAAAAAAAAGTCTCAAATGTGAAATATAAACTCAGAATTGCAAGGAAAAAAGTCAGAATTATGAGATTAAAAAGTCACAATTACATTTTATTTTTATTCCTATTTTTATTTCTCAAATTTACTGGCAATTTCTAATTTTCCTTTTTTTCTACACATTTTTTTTTTCAGTATAATTTAAAAGTAATTATAAAGTAAATATTTAAATCTCAAAAAAGGCTAAATAAAATGAAAAGAATTCTATTTCACCTTTGATACAAATGCTCATGTATGATGTATGTATGATGTGTGGTTGCCAGATATCAAGAGTTGAGTTCAAATCCCCAAATCAGAGCTTTTCTGCAAAAAAAAATAAAAAATAAAAAAATAAAATAAAATTTCTGCCCAGTGTTTAAGTTAATTTTTGAAATCTGGCAACCACGCACACATCCTCTCTCTTCATTATGGAAGTACTGATGATGATCTAAAAACACAGACAAACATCTATTAATTTAACCATTATACAGCATGACGACAAGTTTTCACTGACTAAAACTAGACTAAAATGCTAAGGACAAAACAAAAACAGGACGAGGCTGACCGAATAGGATAATAACTAAAAAGTGCATTTGACACAAGACTAATTTAAAAAACTAATTAAAAATGGCTGACAAATGATGCCCTCAAAATATTGAAATAGCTCAACATGAGTTCACATAAATTTCAAGGTACATACCTTTAGGTTGCAGCAAGCTTAAAGGGGTCATATGATGTTGCTAAAAAGAACATTATTTTGTGTATTTGTTGTATTACAGTTAGGGCTGGCAAACGATTAATTGCATACAAAATAAAAGTTTGAGTTTGCCTAATATGTGTGTGTACTGTGTGTAATTATTATGTATATATAAATACACACAAATTAATGTATATATTTAAGAGAAATAGGTTATGATTATATTTATATATAATACCAATTCAATAAAAATTATAATAAATACATATACTTGTAAATATTTCCTAAGTATATACATAAATGTGTATTTATATATACATTATAATTACACAGTACACACACATTTATCAGGCAGACTCAAACTTTTATTTTGTATGCGATTAAGCGTGATTAATCGTTTGTCAGCCCTAATTACAATGTGTTTACGCGGTTTAAGGTTCAAAAAACACATTATTTTCAAAGCACACCGTTTTGAAAAAAGTGCCGTGCTCTTATTAGTCAGTGCGTTGTGATTGGCTGAATGCCTCAAGCATGTAATGAGGAAATGCTACGCCCCTTACCATGTTGTGCTGCTGTGTCCCAGTGTGACAAGACAAAAACAGTACAAACAATTATAAATGAGCCATTTGTTGCATCTAGTGAGGACATAATTACTGATTATAATGACTCGTACTGTCTTTTTAAGTGTTGCGTTACGTCACGTAAACATAACACCATGTCTGCATTTGTGATTGTAGAAACGCCAAACAAGCAGCACTACTCTACACTGCTCAAAACACGTTTGAATAGCCAGTAACAAATTCTTTAAATATAAAAGCGTACTTACATGCTGTGAGTCAGAAGTGCCAGACTGTCCTTACAAAGTTGGAATTGCCCCACTTTATAGCGTGCACAGCCGGCATTGTAGGCTACTCTCTCAGGTTCAGGAAACAATCCTCTGTAAACAGCGCTGCACACACTCGAATATTTGCATTGTACTGTTCTAAAACAGTGTTGTAAATATAACTTAACTCATTTGGAAGGCCAAACAAAGTACTTTTGCTTTCGCAACATAAAAGTTACACCTTCTTTTTTTGCATATACATTTGGGCGGTGCTATGCAAATCTTCCCACACTGTGACGTAGACCTGTAGTGGTGTGTTTGAATGAGCCGTTTTAGGAAGGTGTGGATGAATCTTAAAACTTTTATAATAAATATCTCTTTGGGTTTGAGATCTTTGCAACTTTACAGATCTTATATATGCACAAACAGCTTGTAAAACTCCAAAGACAAAGGAAAACATGAAATTGCATCATATGACCCCTTTAAATCTGAATTGTCTTATTTTTTCCCACTTTTAACCACCTAGTCCAAATTCTTTATTAATAAATGAAGTGAAGGACACCACGTTGTGACATCTTTCACTCAGTACACAAATCAGACCAGTACAGACATGTCAAAATAGCATCAATATTTAATGCTGATCACACTTTCATTGACTTGAATCTGTCTGAACTTACTCTGGTCTCTGTGAATGCTTGAGCTCAATTGAGGGAAGCTGTTTTACCTCTAATCTTGCTTTTCTATGTAACATGTTTTCACCAACATGAATAATTAAGATGCTAAAGAGGGTTCTGCAGTTTTTATGACATCTTAAGTCATAGTGCATTAGTCCAGAATATGACACGCAACCTCAGACCCTGACCAGGTGAAATATCTGCGAAACATAACCCCAATGACACTTAGATTGAGAGAAAAAACGGCACAAATTATTGCACTTCACCACCTTACCCATGTTTAAAATAGGTTGACATGACATGAAGTACAATACTCCACAATAAATACTTTTACTGATGTCATTCCAAACCTGATCTATTTACACTACCAGTCAAAAGATTTTTTTATGTTTTTTTAACAAAATCTCTTCTGCTCACCATGCCTGCATATTGTGAAATATTTTTTACTATTTAAAACAACTGTTTTCTATATGAATATATTTTAAAATGTAATTTATTCTTGTGATCAAAGCTACATTTTCAGCATCATTACTTCAGTCTTCAGTGTCACATGATCTTTCTGAAATTATTCTAATATGCTGATTTGCTGTTCAAGAAATTGTATTATTATTAATATTATCAATATTTAAAACAGTTAAGTACTTTTTTATGATTCTTTGATTAATAGAAATATCCAAAGATCAGCATTTATCTGAAATCAAAAGCTATTATACACTACACTTTCAAAAGCTTGGAGTCTTATAATTTATTTATTTATTTTGGAAAGAAATTACAGAAATTAATACTTTTATTTAACAAGGATGCTCTAAATTGACCAAAAGTGATGATAAAGACAAAAAAATTAAAATTCTACTTATCTAATAATAATAATAATAATAATAATAATAATAATGTTTTTGAGCAGTAAATCAGAATATCAGAATGATTTCTGAAAGATCATGTGACTGGAGTACTGACAATAAAAATTCAGCTTTGAAATCACAGGAATAAATTACATTTTAAAATATATTCAAATAGAAAACAGTTATTTTAAATAGTAAAAACATTTCAAAATTGTACTGTTTTTATGGTACTAATCAAATCAAATAAATGCAGGCTTGGTGAGCAGAAGAGACTTCTTTAAAAAAAAAAAAACATTAAAAATCTTACTTGTTCAAAACCTTTTGATATACTTTTTGAGGTAGTTTATTTTTATATTCATAAAATATGATGATAGAGTTTGAATCCTAAAACTTTTCAGTTTAAAAAAATAATAAAAAAAATATATATAATAAATATAAATAAAATAAAACGTTTAGTGTATATATCATATTTTTAATACATTTTAAATGTGATTCAAACTTCATCACATTTTTAGAATATGAACAAATACCATTTTTATAATATGCACATACATTATGAATGTAATTATATATATATATATATATATAAAGCACAATGGCCAGGTAACAATATCCACAAAATACATGCAGTTAATAAGAAAAACTGCAAAAATTATTGCAGTTCCACCACCTTTGCATGTTTAAAATGACTTTCATTCTTCTGTAGATCACAAAAGAAGGTATTTTAAGATGTTTTGTCTATACAGTTAAAAATTAAGAGGATCCAAAGTCGCTTTGGACCCCATTGACTTTCATTTCATGGACAAAAACAGATTAAACATAAACAAAATATATCCACTGCAATGTCTTTCACTGCTGACTATATTAGTGCAAGAAAAGTTAATTTGAGACATAAATATTTACTAAACCTGCCCAGGGTGTCCTCTTCTGCTCTGGGAGTACCTGTCTCACGCAAACTCATCGCATCCTCTGAAAACAGTCCTCTATTTTAGCTTGAGCCGATGCTAGCGGCGCCTAAATGGGCTTAGGTACACGGACCTAAATATCTTCATCTCCTCCGGGTGGAACAAAGTTCTTCACGGATGACTGGCGCACTATCATCAAGGTCACCGCAACGCTAAGTTTTCCCCTTTACTCTCCATGTTTAGGGCTGACAGGTTGTACCGTTGGGACAGTGGATCATGGGGGATCTTGAAAGACTTTCACCACTTCAGTATGCCACATCAGTATGCCATAAAGGACTAATTTCCTGTAGAAAGAGCATCAGATGCATCATTTCCAACACTGAGACGTCATTAGTTACATCATTTCAGCCGTCTGACAAAGATATTATGCGTTTTTTGTTTTAGCCAGTTAGCCATTTCACAAAACATGGCATTTATATGATCACTTGGCTTTAATTTTGTGGCAGTACATTCCTCAAGCCACAGAAAATGTTACTTTATGATAGAACGCAGACTTTTAAATGGTCAATTTACATCAGGTTATAAGAAAGGAAAGACACAGAGGTAATATTCCTTGTCTGACCGCGGCTAGCGTAATTAAAAGATTGTATAATCTCTGCTCTTTTAATTTGATTCAGGCCTATCTCATTTGGCCGTCCAATCTAATCCAGTTCACTTGCGCTGGCTGTCAAACAGACGAACGATATGACATAAAATGTCGCTAATCACCTTTAGCGGGGGGACAGCAGAGGTTGAGCGATGAACAGAAATGAAGGAAATACTGTATCGCTATCAGAAGCTATAATTAAGAGGTTGACATCAGACAATAGCAGCAATGACACGATGTTAGCAGCCTGGATAAATGTGTTCTTTTCAACATGAATATTTCAGGGTGAGAGCGGGGAGGGGTGATGGGATTGGGGGGGCTGGGCGGAAAAAGAGTGTGCGATTCCGCTAGAGAGGAGAACACTGTAAATCAGTGATTTAATTAAGTGAAAAGTTGTGTTTAGAGAGCAGAGCGGCTTCTATTTGGAGCAGCGTGGTGTTTCCGTGTCACTTTAGGATCAGGTTCACGCTGGGAAGTGTTTGGACGCAACATATGTCCAGTGGTTTTGTTGAAAGTGCAGATGTACGGAAAGTGCTACTGTGAAGAAATAATGCAGGAGCTTTACATCTTGATTTAGACACTCGAACAGACCCGGCAGACACAACTAAAGATTACTGTCTGTAGTTCATCAGTCACAAAGCAATTACGAACTAACACCCAAAACAAGAACCAGTGGTAAGGGGTGTAAAATTGCCATCGTAATATTCTTTTAGTGCAAATTTGATTCAGTGAATCACAGAATTCAATAAATGCATTTATTTGGAAGCTACTTTGAAATTGTGGCTACAAGCGAATCATAATCATTAGCGAATCATTAGCTACAATAATATGATTTTTGCTGACAGTAAATTAAGGGGGAATGAATTATTAGTTTTAATTAAGATGACTGTATCAAACCTGAAAAGGTATGTAAACAAAAATAGGACAAAAGCACGGTGAATGTTTTATAATCTATTAGTTTCCATAAACTGAGCAAAACCCACCAGAATGAAACAGGCGTTCTCTAATGGTACAGAGAAAGAACCGTCTATTGGCGAAGTGATTCTGTGGGGTGAATCAAACTTTTCAACACAATGTGACAGGTCTGTTTAGAATGAATCGATTCTGTGGATTAAATCAAACTTTTCAACACTATGAGACAGGTCTGTTTAGGAAGAACTAATACTGTGGAATGAATCAGAATTTCCATTGACACATATGAGATATGAAGAGCTTAGATGCAAAATCCATCTGACGTTTTTCTTTAAAATGAGCATTTCTTTCTGGCTACTTTGTATAGGTTTCTATGTAAGTACTGGTAGTTCTGATTGGGCTGAGGAAATTAGCGAGTTTGGAGTAAATGTATTTGAAAAGTTTGGTTCCAAAATGCTATAAATCCATTTTGATTAATTTGAGTAAAAATGTGTTTTCTTAACCAAGAAAGTGGCTAGATGAAAACCACTATTTTCTGTTTCAAACTTTCACATAGCATCTTTAGGTTATAGTAACATTTAAAATTTAATCCAGATTTTATTTTTCAGAGATTTATTATAAAAACAGGTTATTTTCCCCCCAAAATACAATAAATCCATCAGGGCTCTACGCTTACTTTTCTTTTTAAAAAACGTAAAAAATTTAGGAGCACAGTCAAAATTATCAATAATCAAAAGATCTGATCAAAATTAGCCTTTCCATTATGAGGTGATATTTGACTCCTTAAAGTGAATTAAAGGGGAATTTTGTTTTTATCTTTGTAATGGCATTTTTTAACTTTATTAAAAGTATGTCATCTTTTATGTCATTTTTTTAAAATATATTTTAAAAGCTTTTTTAAATTTCTAATTAAAATGACAGAATAAGAATCAGTTACCAAATGTTACCATCAAATGAAATCAGTATTAACAAAATTAATTTGTACTACAGAGGTGGCACAGAAGAACACTGAAGTGGCTTGTAGGTGTATTTTCATGTTTAATGAGGCTCAGAGGTGGCATGCGTGCAATCAACTTCATAAATTCATGTTGTGATTAATGTTTTAAGTATAAAATGTTGAATATAGAAATATTAAATGATTTAAATAACTGAAAAGAAGATACTTTAAACATTAAACTAAAACTGCCAGTAGGTGGGGGTTTTAATTACTGAATCATATCATTCATTTGATTCCATCGAATGGCAGATTCATTCAGGAATAAAGCAAGTGACTGTCTATGAATGGGTAATTGATTCATTGACTCACTAGATCTGTTTAAAAATGCACGTTCATTCATAAAGGAAACACAGCTGTGTTTGAATAGAGATGTGCAGTAGCTCAGTTGTGACTTTGTTTTGATGAAATACACTGTAAAAAATAAAAAAACACAATTTGTTGAGTCAGCTTAAAATAATTTGTTACCGTGCTGCCTTAAATTTTTAAGTTCAGTCAACTAAAATAAGTTTATTCAACTTGAAATTTTAAGTTGTACTAAGGAACAACTTAGGTATTTGTGTTTGCTAAACTTAACAGATGGGTAAGTAACCCAGCTGTCTTAAAATTTTAAGTTGATTCAACTCAAATATCTAAGTTGTCACTTAGTATAATTTAACATTTCAAGTTGAATCAACTTTTTTTTTGAGTTGACTGAACTTAAAATTTTAAGGCAGCCAGGTTACAAATTATTTTAAGTTGACTCAACAAGTTGTTTTTTACAGTGTAGAGCAAAAATCAGGCAATAGTGTTTAGTCAAGCAATGATAGTCACTTAATATTAACCAATTCTGTGGAATGAATCAAATTTTCAACACTGTGAGACAGGTATGTTTAAGACAAATTGATTCTGTGAAATGAATCAGACTTTCAAATGATATATATGAGAGAAATTATCATATAAGGATGAACTGATTCTGTGGAATAATTCAAACTTTCCAGTACTACATATTAGAGAGGCCAAACCATAAAAGACAGGTCTGTTTAGGGCGAATCAATTCTGTGGAATGGAACAGACTTTCCAACAATACATATAATGGAAATAACCATATAAGGATTAACCGATTCTGTGGAATGAATCAAACCTCCAATGCTACATAAGAGAGAGGCTGAATCAATTCAATTGAATGATTCAATCTTTCCAAAACTATATATAAAACAGGTCTGTTTAGGACGAACTGATTCTGTGAAATGAATCAAACTTTCCAATGATACATATTAAAAAAATTAACCATGTAAGGATTATCCGATTCAGTGGAATGAATCAAACTTTTCAAACACTATGAGACAGGCCTGTTTAAGATGAACCAATCCTGTGGAATGAATCAAATGTTTAGACACTATGAGACAGGTCTGTTTAGGACAAACTGATTCTATAGAATGAATCAGCCTTATCAATGATTTGAGAGAAATAACCATATAAAGATGAACTGATTCTGTGGAATGAATTAAACTTTCCAGTGCTACATAACAGAGAGGGGTCCATTTAGGACAAACCGATTCTCTAGAATGAATCAAACTTTCCAGCACTACACATAAGAGAGGCAGTGTCGATTCAGTGGAATGAATCAAACTTTCCAACACTACATATAAGACAGGTCTGTTTAGGATGAACCAATTCTATGAAACGAATCAGACTTTCCAATGATATGTATGAAAGAAATAAACATCTAAGGATGAACCGATTCTCTGGAATGAATCAAACTTTCCAATGCTACATAAGAGAGAGGTCCGTTTTTGCACAAACCAATTCCCTGGAATGAATCAGACTTTCCAGCAATACACATAAGAGAGGCTGAGCCAATTCAATGGAATGAATCAACACTACATATAAGACAGGTCTGTTTAGGACAAACTGATTCTATAGAATGAATATGACTTTCCAATGATACATATGAGAGAAGTAACCATGTAAGAATGAACCGATTCTGTGCAATGAATCAAACTTTCCAACACTACATAAGAGAGAGGTCCGTTTATGACAAACCAAATCTCTAGAATGAATCAAACTGTCCAAAACTACATATAAGACAGGACTGTTTAGGACATATCGATCCAATGAAATGAATCAGACTTTCCAGCGATACATATAAGAAAACTAAACTTGCAAGGACAAACCAATTCAGTGGAATGAATCAGACTTTCCAACGATACATATGAGACAAACATCCATGCAATGACAAACTGGTTCTGTGAAATTAATCAAACTTTCCAGTGCTACATATGAGAGAGGTCCATTTAAGATGAACTAAGTCACTAGAATGAATCAGACTTTCCAATGATATATTTGAGAGAAAGAACTATGTAAGAACAAACAAACTGATTCTCCTAAAAGAATTGAACTGATGAGAGAGGTTTGATTAGGATGAACCAAGTTACAACACTACGTGTGAGAGAAAGGACTATTTAAGTGTTTCCTCATTTAGAGTTTTTAAAATATGCTAAATCGCTACTAGTTAAAAGCAGCTCTTTACTGAAAAAGCTAAACTGCACAACAAAAACAATTGCTGAAAATATAACTTTATACAGTGGTTGATTTTCATGACAGCTATGAATGCACATAATTGCACATCAACACATGCTAAAGCACTTTCAAAGTCACCTAATAATACCCTTAAAAAGAATGATTATACCCATAGCGGCTTTACAATGCTTGGATTCATAATTCATAATTTATTGCTCGTAAAAATGTATATATCCAAATGTTATTGGTACTGGAGTTGCCCTAACCTGGCCCCATCCAGATCTTCAAATAATAAGCAGATCGGTTCCTTTTGACGCATATGTTGATTAAATGGACTGAACTCAATATAATCTGTGCCATAAAACATGTAATCGGGCTTGTAGGATAGTGCTGGGGAGGTCAAAAGGACATGCTGAGTTGACGTGTTTATTGGATGGTATAAATTAGGTTCGGTCAAGTGCGTTTTACCTGCCAGAGGGCAAACATGAACCATGAGCTGTAGGTGATGGGCCATTCCACCTGATGTGATACTTAAGTGAAGAACTCAAGCTGAACAGAAAAAAAGACCACTTTGTTACATGCAAAGCCAACTTACTAAATTAAACTTCGACTTTTACAAAAGCAGACATGATCCATATTAGGGATGTTAACCGATGACCGTTTGACCGGTGGTTGACCGTATCAACGTTAACCGGTCAAAGTTGTCGGTAGTCGGTTAAAAAAAAAAGTGATATCTAAATTAGGCTATTATAGACAGTGGACTATACGCTACTACAGTTAGCCATCTCATTCCTCATCTTTTTGTGTTAAGTGAACAAATTATCCCTCACACTCAATTTTTCATAACTCGCCTGTTTGTACTTAATAAACCAATAAAAACATTTGGCGCGAGGTCACAGCGTTTGGGTTCGCGCGCTCACAAGGTTTGCGAAAAGTAAAGGCAACAGGCTAAAACACTCGAGGTTAGAGCGGCGTCTCTTCGGAGCTGTCATTTTCTTAAATGAGCCGTGGCAATGTTTCAAATGAGCTTCTAACCTAGACAAACGCCTTTATTTTCAAAGCGATCACCTTGTACCCAAACCATTTGAAACTAAGGAGCCATTTGTCCTACGATTACATACAACAAGCTCTTCGGCGCCGCGTTTGCGGGACTCATGTTTCGCGCTGTAGGGGATTTTAAAAAAGTGACGTGAGTGGCAGTGTGTGTGTGTGTGTGTGCGGGAGGCAGAGCGGCAGAGAGATGCGACAGAGTTGCGAAATTGCAGGCGCGGCTCGAAATGGCTGTTATTTCAAATAGCGTACCATATTTTAAACTAATCGGTTAACCGGTTTCAACCGGCTAATGAGGCTCGGTGGTCGGTCAAGAAATTTTTTAGTTTTCGCCATCCCTAATCCATATTTTTAGAAACCAATGTTGGGAAGGTCACTGTACAAGATATAGATTTAATATCTGTGATACTGTTTTTGAAATCACTAGACTACTTATTTTAAATAATTAATTCTTAAATTATTATTCATTTCATCTACACCGTAAAATATAAAAAACACAATTTGCTGAGTCAGCTTCAAATAATTTGTTACCCTGCTGCCTTAAAATTTTAAGTTCAGTCAACTAAAATAAGTTTAGTCAACTTGAAATGTTAAGTTGTACTAAGTAACAACTTAGATATTTGTGTTTGCTAACTTAACAGATAGGTAACCCAGCTGCCTTAAATTTTTAAGTTGATTCAACTCAAATATCTAAGTTGTCACTTAGTATAATTTAACATTTCAAGTTGAATAAACTTTTTTTGAGTTGACTGAACTTAAAATTTTAAGGCAGCCAGGTTACAAATTATTTTAAATTGACTCAACAAATTGTTTTTTAACAGTGTACTACAGTGTCTTAAATGTACAGTCAGTAATTTTATGTTTCATTGGCCACAATGACAGTGACTTGAACTTTATACTAATACCTACCATCATAGAAGAACCATCAGGCATCGAGCAGAATTTCTGATCACAAGTTTATACAAATTTTTTTTAATTTTTTTGAGATTGCTATGGCATAATTTGTGTACATTTCCCCCATTTTCCAATGTATTCTTGTGGAATAATCTATTTCAGATAAAACACTGGATGGCTGCTTTACAAGTCAGTCACATGGAAGTCAGCCACATTTTCTTGTCTAGGTTTGGACTAGAATAAACTGTAGTAAGCAATAAACATTATGCCATAAATCAAAAGTCTTGACTATGTAAGGAATAGTTCATTTGCAATTTTTAATTTATTCTGATAAAGTGAATACTGCGACTCATTGCATGAATAAAATTTCTTTGCGCAAAACTTTTTTAATGAAGAAAAATGACTTTTCCTACATCACAGGCCCCTTTTCCTCTCTGTTTCCTCCTCCCTATCTTTCCACGTTTCTAACCAGCGCCCGTCCCGCTCATTTGAGAAATGTTAATGAACTTCTCTTCAAAACTCCACTTCTGGTTTAATCGCTATAGTAAAAACTGCCGTAATCAAGGCCCGTCCTCCTCGTGACATTTCGAGCTTCCCCCACCTATCGGCTCCACTTGTGGGAAACAAATGGCCGCTGTGCGTGCGCTATCGAGATTGAGTTTTTCCCCCCTCCGACTCATTACTTCTGTCAGCGGTGGCCATTTCCAAATTGAAAAATCTGAAACAATAAATGATAGCGACGCCGTTAATAACTGTTAAGAAATCGCATTTGGAAAATTGCGTTTAAGCAATAACCTTTTCTCCCTGTAATTAAATGACAGAAAGGTCCCAGCTTTTAATTAAGTCAGCAATTTACAGTTATGAAGCTATACTTCACTATGCAGATTAGTGGATGATAGGTCACCGAACACCCTGCCTGCATTTTTAGCAGAGCTGATCTGGTAATTACTCCCCTGTTTCGGCAGTGACCACGCTGAACCCGGACCGCCGCTCGCTCACTCATTTAACTCAGAAAGAGAGACTGAGAAATTAAGGACAGGGATGAGAGAGAACGAGTCCTTTACTCTGATGTATGCTCTGATGTATAGCGAGCCAGCATTAGTCACTCTTCCGCTGTTGGCATGTCAAGCATCTTTAAATTGAAATAGATTTGAAATGAGGGGCATCAATGGAGGGAATAATGTTTGAGGAAGTGTGTGCGCGTGTCGGGATGAATGGCCCGATGGGCAGCAAGGGAATATATCATTGTTCTACTGGGAGTTTTATTCCTTGGCTCCTGACCGCCGTCGGCTGCAGATTTATGGGGAAGTAAAATCCTAATGCTGGAGTATTTATAAACATATGATAGCGTTTTCATCTCTAATTTCAGTGAATTATGTAGCACATGAAAAAGAGATTAAACAGTTTTGAGCAGTGCCAGGGGCTTCATTTATACCGCCCTCAGAATTTATTTGACTAACCTCTCTCAACTCATACAAAACACTCATTATTCTATTGTAGCTGTATACTTAAGGTAAAATTGGGCTTGAGGTTTTATGTGACCTGAATGTGAAATCGTTACTTAAAGAGCGCTGTGCTATTGTCTGAAGTACAATATTTTGCAATATTATACCTCTGAAAACATCTTTTACATCATTGACTTTTCAAGATGGCCAAATTACATTTTGAAGACCCAATTGACCCGCAAAAACCCGCCCTCCTTAGTTACCGTTGCTATGTCTCACAACCGAACCGATCGTCTTTTCTTCTTTACTTAAAGCACGAAAAAAAATAAAATCAGAACATATTTTATTTCAACCGTGGAAAGTCGTCAATACACACAATTTTTCAAGTTTAAGTCCACCGAAGTTAATCTACTCTCCTGTCTGATTTGTATGTCGGACATAGTGGCGGATTCTTGATATGATTGGTCAGATCGCCTGTCGGTCAAGTTGTTTGCAAGGGGTCAAAACATTTAAAATGTTTAATCAAACATCTCATTTACCCAAATATGAATGATTGAGTATGTAACACGTTTATTATTTTAATATTTTGGGAGAAGTAAAACTTGCATATGTGGTTTCAACAACTACACTGTAGAAAATAAAAAAACACAATTTGTTGAGTCAGCTTAAAATAATTTGTTACCCTGCTGCCTTAAAATTTTAAGTTCAGTCAACTAAAATAAGTTTAGTCAACTTGAAATGTTAACTTGTACTAAGGAACAACTTAGATATTTGTGTTTGCTAAACTTAACAGATGGGTAAGTAACCCAGCTGCCTTAAAATTTTAAGTTGATTCAACTCAAATATCTAAGTTGTCACTTAGTATAATTTAACATTTCAAGTTGAATACACTTTGTTTGAGTTGACTAAACTTAAAATTTTAAGGCAGCTGGGTTACAATTAATTTTAAGTTGACTCAGCAAATTGTTTTTTACAGTGTAGATGCATTTACACTTGTCCAGTTTCGTCTGGAATGCAGCCCAGACCACCTCCTGAAGTGGTTTGAGTGACTGGATTTAGATACGCCTCGAAAGCGTCTTTTCACGATCGGATAGCTATCCAATCAGAGAACACGCATGAAGTGACCAGGTGTAAACAGGCACTTAAAGTTGCATTATCATCTCTCTGTTAATAATCTTTTTGACCAACTTAAATCTGGTTTTTGAAAATTTCATAGCACTGAAACAGCCCTGGTTAAAGGCACAATACGTAAGTTTTCGCCGCTAGAGGGCGCATATTCAAAACAAACAAAGAACCAAAGGCGTAGTTTGATGATGCCATGATTGAGTGTGGAATCATGGGAGTTGTTTCTTCATCCCCACAGCCGATGCAATCCATCGGGACTCCGGCAGGAATCATGTTCATGGGTGAGCTAATGTATTAAACATTTTTTAACATCACTGTAGTATGAAACAGGGAGGCCGTGGAAGTCGTGGAAGCGAAATGAGGCTGCTGGAACAATTGCTAATGAAGGACGAGCGTGATACACGGCTCGAAAGCAGTGGAGCTTTTATTATGCCACAGTTGATGTATCTATGTGGGAAAAGTTTCCACGTTTTCTACAAAATAAAACCGGAAAATCGAGGGTGTATGATATCATTGGCAGTTAGAATGGCTTATTTCTCTGGATTTAAACGAAACATTTCAGAAAGTCAGAAAATATATAACACTGTTCTAGTGTTTTTTGGATATTTTAATTAAAAATATTACATATTGTGCTTTTAAAGTTACTAACTATTCTTATTCTCTTAGACATTAGTGCCACCATAGATCATACTCTTTTACTGAGTCACCTTCAAGCAGTTGTTAGCATTTCTAGCACTTCTTAAACTGGTTTAGATCTTATTTGACTGGACACAGACAATTTGTTTCTTTAGGGGAATACAGCTCTGATATTGGGTCAGTTCCTACTGGCATCCCACAGGGCTCAATTTTAGGACCCTTACTTTTTAGTCTTTATTCATTCCCGCTTGGTCAACTCTTTTGGGTATCAAGTATCACTTTTATGCCAACAACACACAAATCTACATTCACTGTAAACACGGTTAGAGCGAGGGTGTCTCATTGCTCACTAAATGTATCTCTTAAAATCATGGATGGCTAATAATTTTCCCTAAAGACTGAAGTACTGCTTATTGGTTATCTCTTATCACTGATGATTCTGTAGTAGCTAGTATTGTAGTACATGTATTTTTCATATTGTAAAGTGCTTTGAGAAGCTCTTTCAAAGACGCTATAGAAAATAAAGTTATTATTATTAAAAGTAAAGTGTGTTAGTTTAACTGCAAAATTTCAGATGCGAGACCAGCAAGTGAAGGTATAGCTGTGTTTGAAGACTTGCAAACATCCTTGAACACCTGCTTGCAAAGCCATCAAAGGCTTACAATATGCTCAGCAGAATCTTCTGCTGACGAGAGCATGTGTGTATGTGTGTGTGTTTTCTCCTGTCTGTTTACCACCCATAATGAATCTGGCTCCACAATAAAGCACATCAGGAACAAATCTCTCGAGTTCCTTTGAAAGGGAGAAATCATTAGACTTAGTGTGCTGAAAAGCATCAAGATCAACAAACAAAATCATCTCCTCGTTGCAGAAATCAAAGGGTAATCCATCTTGCCGCACAGCCGGCTGTAGGCAGAGTCAGAGAGGCTGGTGGTTATTACCTGACAGAGAAACCTGTAAAGAGTTGTCGGGCTTGCAGTGATACAAAGGGCTGCAGCTGGCAAACAGGGTGCGGGCAACATATGCGCTATCCCAAAACCATCATGTCCTCGCTCAGCTGTTCGGCTCCCATGATCACTGATCAATGGAGCGTTACAGTGCTAAGAAAACAAGCACATGCAGAGTGAAAGTAAATGAGAAGTTAAAGATTCAAAATCAAAAATGTTAAAAGACAAACCGCTGCTCTCAATTATTAGCTGCTTTCATAACAATCAACCATTCCTTTCTAATTATAAGCAGCTCACTGGCCAATCAAAGCTTTTTATCTTTAAAAAACAAATACACATCCTGCCGAGCCATTTGCAATCTAAATTTCTCTCGATTTCATCCAACCACTTCCTTCACCGTTCAAGCTCCATCATAGTCCAATTCACCTGGACTCTGTGCCCACTTTTATAAGATGTGTGTGTGGTTAAGCCTCGGCACATCTGGCTTTGCAGGGCTGAGCAGCGTGCTGGATATACAGCATGGCGGGAACAGATGCACAGTTGGTGTTGGAGGTAAATGTGAGTGATAGGATCAGAAGTCCCATATGCTGATAATGCTCCAACCAGAAGGCCTTCTACAGCCCATAGCTTTCAGCATGAGCACACCTTGGCTTTACACACCTACAACCCTAGTTTATTTTTGCAGTGGGTGAAGGGTCAGCAACTGCGCCTGACCAAAACTTGATTTATGCAAGCAAATGTAAAGGTATGTACTAGGGATTAACATAAAATTCTGGCCTGATAAGTGGTTAATTATTATATCATAGGCATTTCCTCCAAGGAGGCAGGGGAGGCATGTGTCTCCTCAAAATATTGAATGAGAAAAAAAATCGTAGGCCTACAAAAATAAAACAACGGCACTATTACAAAACATAACACTAAAAAGTGTATAAATCACTTATTCTTCTAAAGAAACATTGTCCAGCAGCGACACCAGCAAGTTAAGTTACAGCAAGATTCAGGGTCTCTCTCATCTCCCCTGAGCTCATTGAGTTTTAACAGACCCCCTAAAGCGTGCGGTGAGTTTGGTGGGGGGTAATTGAGAATGAATAGGGGAAAGTCACGTGAGAGGAGGCAATGCCAATTGCCAATCCCGCCTCTTGTGTTCATGTGCATTCTGCTTTCGCTAATCAGTCTGAATGAACAATATAATGACGTTAATGGAAAGACACTTAGATATAACCACTTTGTTATGTCAAAATAAGACTTAAAGGAGTAGTTCACTTCCAGGACAAAAATTTACAGAAAATGTACTCACCTCCTTGTCATCCAAGATGTTCATGTCTTTCTTTCTTCCGTCGTAAAGAAATTGTTTTTTGAGGAAAACATTTCAGGATTCCTCTCCATATAATGGACTTCTATGATGGACCTGAGTTTGAACTTCCAAAATGTAGTTTAAATGCAGATTCAAAGGGCTCTAAATGATCCCAGCTGAGGAAGTATGGTCTTATCTAGCGAAACAATTGGCTATTTTCTAAAAAAAAATAAAAAATTACAATTTACATACTTTTTAACCTCAAACGCTCATCTTGTCTAGGTCTGCGTTTTCCGTTTCAGTACAGTTAGGGTATGTCGAAAAACTACCACCTCATTTTCTCCTCCAACTTACAACCTACATCGCTGTTTTACCTTTTTTTGTAAAGAGCGTTTGACCTTCTTTGCATGTTCACTTTGTAAACACTGGGTCGGTACTTCTGCAGCAATTTAGGATGATTTTGAAGTCGGAGGAGAGAATGAGATGGGAGTTTTTTGACATACCCTAACTGTCTTGAACCGGAACAAACAGAGACCTAGACAAAATGAGTTTTTGAGGTTAAAAAGTATATAAATTGTAATATTTTTTTAGAAAATAACTGATCGTTTCTCTGGATAAGACCATTCTTCCTTGTTTAGAGCCCTTTGAAGCTGCATTTAAACTGTATTTTGGAAGTTCAAACTCAGGGGCATCTTCAGAAGTCCATTATATGGAGAGAAATCCTGAAATGTTTTCCTCAAAAAAACATAAGTTCTTTACGACTTAAGAAAGAAAGACATGAACATCTTGGATGACAAGGGGGTGAGTACATTATCTGTACATTTTTGTTCTGGAAGTGAACTACTCCTAAGGTAAATTTCCATGTCTGTGACCGATATCTACCGAGCATTGATGATTGACAATCTGAAAAATGAAAAAAATATTTCAAAGTTACTTATTAAAAAGAATAGCTGAAGATAAGTTCACAAATAAAATATATTATTTAAAATGTTACTGCCTTGAGTTATTGGTTTTGAGTAAATGTAAAATGCTTAAAAACACTAACTAGATGAGATTCATACTTGGCTTTAATAGAATATTGATTACATTGTTGATGTAAAAAAAAAAAATATATATATATATATATATATATATATATATATATATATCTGATAGTCTTTAACCAAGAAAATGTGACTGGGACATGAATTTACATTTGATTTAAAACAAAAAAACAAACAAACAAACAAACAAAAAAAAAACATATTGAGTACTATGCTTCTAGTTACCTTTTAGAATTTAGTTACCTTTTAAATGTAACCCCTATGCTGTGCTGAAAATCCTAATTAGGTATTTCTGGTCAAAAATGATTGGCTTTTTCAAATAAGCTTGTAAATTTCTCATTATATATTATCACCAAATCTTGTCTTAATTTTTTTTTGTAAACTTGTTTTCTTTCAATTAGCTCAGGATTTGCATTTCTTTTTGGAATTGATTAATCATAGACCTCACTGATCTGAGCTTATTCACTTCCATTTTTTTTAAAAAAAAGCATTTGTGAATCATTTTGGAAATATTCACGGAAAAACGAACGGCCCTGTGAACAATAAGTTCTGAAAACAAATACAAAACCTGTGCAAATAAAAGAAAACAAGCTAATACAACTATTGAATTCAACATTTAGTAACAACATAGCATAACTGGAAATGTATCAGCAGTTTTTTGTAGACTGGTCATTTTTGACCAGGTACACCACAAAGTAGGGGGAAAAAAAAACAAAAAGTACTTTCAGAATGACTGGAACACAACATGAGGGTTACAAGTGAATGAATGAGCAGCTGAAACAAAAAGGCTGTGACTCTCCCTAAAACATTAGTTCAGGTGAGGGCTATTCTACCTGACAGAAATCTTCATCATACTAAGGACAATGCTTCACTGATTACACAAGCTACGGCATCTACTATGAATAATCACATTTCTGTGATATTAATAGGTGCTTAGGGCAGCCTGGGTTCCCCATTGTGCCTAAGGTCACACCACAGAGAGCAATGGACAGAATATCTTTCATGGAAACTCAGATGAGGACTAGATTGCAAGAAAACGACCTCGTAACGAGTGTATAAAAGTGTCACTGACCACAATTTCAGGGCAGGAAAGCATATTTGTGACCCTGGACCACAAAACCAGTCTTAAGTAACATGGGTATATTTATAGCAATAGCCAAAAATACGCTGTATAGGTCAAAATTATCAATTTTTCTTTTATGGCAAAAATCATTAGTATATCAAGTAAAGATTATGGTCCATGAAGATATTTTGTAAATTTCCTACCATAAATATATAAAAACGTAATTTTTGATTAGTAATATACATTGCTAAGAACTTCATTTGGACAAATTTAAAGCTGATTTTATCAGTATTTTGATTTTTTGCACCCTCAGATTCCAGATTTTCAAATATCCTAACCAAATACTGTCCTAACAAACCATGCATCAATGGAAAGCTTATTTATTCAGCTTTTAGATTATGTTTAAATCTCAATTTAAAAAATTTGCCCCTTTTTTGTGGTCCAGGGTCACAAATATCTACAAAACTCTTACATACGTTTATTTTTAACTCACCTAGTGACATTTTTAGTGACCTAGTGACTGATCGAAAACCTCAGTTTTTGTGTACTAGGGAGCCAACAATAACAGTTTGTCCTTTCATATCCCACACAACGGAGTATGTTCTTTATACTGAGAGGTCTGCAGTATGTGGTAACAGGAGCAGAGAGCTATATTTTGGGCATAGAGCGGCAGATCTGACTGGATGTGTGCTGTAGGCCTGTAGGGAATGGCAGTGTGGAGGCATATGCTGCCTAGCGGGTGAATCCGCTTTTGTTCCAAGTCCTTCTCTCGCTCCCTGCATACGTGCCTGGCACTGAGTTCAATAACATAAGCATGACCTTAGCCCGTCACCTACTGCAAACTTTTCCCACTCATATATCAAAATAGACTCAGCTCGAGTGGAAAATGGAGTGCTAAGAAAGTGGAGGACAATCTTAAAGTTGTTGCTTCTAGAAAGAAAAAAGCAAAGAGCGTATCTGATCAATAATCAATGTAAAAAAAAATGAAAGTTTGGTTTCAACTTACAGCTTTTTAAGTTCTCCCAGCTCTCCGCAAAGCGTGATGATCCACATCCATCATGTTCTGACAATTTCCTGTAAGTAGTGGCAGAACATTAGTGCTGGTTCTCTGAGCATCTATGAGCAGAATAAAAAGATAGTTCATCCAAAAATGAATTTCTGCCATCATTTACTAACCCTCGTGTCAATCCAAACCTGTAAGACTTAATTTTTTTTTTCTTTGGCACACAAAGGAAAATGTAAAAATGTCCATGGTAGCCAGTGGAGCCCAAAGTTGTTGTTTTGGACCCCGTTGATTTTCACATGGACAAAAACAGTAAAAACTTTCTTCAAAACAAATCATCTTTTGAAACATTTCATTATATCAAGTGAAACATTTCCACTCAATGCCTCATCCTTTAGCCAAGAGTATAAATATTTCTCAGAAGAAATGCAAAAATAACTACAAACTCTTTTTGTACTGTCCGCAAACCTTTCGATTTGATCCACTGATACGGCTGATAATTACTTAATTTAGGGGGAAAACACACTGTAGGGCAGACAGTTATTAATTCGTAAGATTATTTAATATGTCCAGTGAAAGAAGACTTGATTAATTTCTCCTTTTCCCCTGCTGTGTTTATTAGTGGTTGAATTAAAGATTAACCTTTTAAATATGTCTGACATTTTCCATGTCCTCTCAAATGCAAAATTAATGCACATTTTTTCATCATTAGTTTAATTTTCAGCATGATACTTTTGTTCTTTGGTCTGTTGAGTGGTTGAGTGTTACAACCCTTCAGATTGTTTGCCACGTTTTTGAATGATAATTTCGCTTTCGAATACTTCATTAAGCATCATTAGCCAAGCGTGGAGCACCTCATTTAGTAGAGAAGATCTCTGACTTATGCTAGCTTGACACACAATCAAAGTTTTTTTTTTTTTAATCAGTGCAGAAAATCTGTTCCATAAAACATCTAAATGTAACACTGTGGGTTGAATTCGATAAACAAGCACAGCTTAAAACGGAAATGAAGGCCAAAGTTGTACCTCGAATGATAAATGATTGATAAACATGTATTTTGCTATGTGTATTAGAGGTGAAATCAACAACAAGACATGTCTTACACAATTCCATCGTTCCTATAACATGTAGACATTTTCTAACCAATTACTCTTAAAAGTACATCAGATCTGGTATCACTTTTAGCTCGGTTCCTCATCACTACTGAGACAACAGCGTATTTCATGCATGTCATCCTACAGAATTAATGCTACGCAATGAATCATGAAACGAATCCAGAAATCAATTGCTCTCTCTTTGTAATTTACCGGGCCTTGAACACTGAAACATGACTTAGACATTGCAATTCTTTCACTCACTATAGACCGGTGCACTGCTCTCGTGTCGGAATCGAGAAGAAATTGCATTCTAGTTACATGGCAGCTCATGACTGGTGAAGTGTATAGACAACAGGGTGGCTTACCTTCAAGTTCAACATGAAAAAAAAAGGTGTTAAAGTGCAATTTTATGTGTGAAGCAGATCGCCAGTGTTACAATACTGTGTAAAATTTAAAATGAATGTATAAAAATGAAGCATCCACCACTTCTTAAACGTGGAAGTATGCCTACCCTGGTGAAAAAAACAGCATATGCTGGTAGGTATGTTTTGATGCTGGTTTAAGCTGGTCCTTTGCTGGTTTTTGCTGGTCATGTTGCTGGTCAAGGACCAGCATGAACCAGCAAAGGACCAGCATAAACCAGCTAAGGACCAGCATAAACCAGCAAAGGACCAGCTTAAACCAGCATCAAAACATACCTACCAGCATATGCTGGTTTTTTCACCAGGGCGCTCTTACGGGAAAAATAAGGTGGATAAATAATTTCGTTTCTCTTCTTCTCGTAAATCGTTTTAGTGTTGTCGTTGTGGGGTAATTTTAAAAAGGTTCAAATCATTATTAATAATGCATGAACACTAATGTGCCCAAGTAAACAACATCAACATTTGGGAATCAAAGGGAATTCGTATTTTCTCAAAGATTTGTCATATTTACGCAGACGCGTAAAATACAGTCTAGCACACTGAACAGTGATGTTGCAGAGGAAAAAACGTCCATTAAAAGTAACTCTAACCTTCCGTGACCCTCATTAACACACGGGACTGCCTTGTTAAAAGACAAGCCGGATTTGTGTTTAATGATCTCGAAAGAAATGTAATTGACTGGGCATTACCATCCAAAAGGTCCCGAAGCACACAGTGTTTACCGTGGGCGCGTTCAAAAAATAGGCCTGCAAACTTCGTGGATTAGTTGTGAAACTCAAATGACGGAAAGCAAAAAGCTTTAAACTGTCTTTTACGGTTTCTTAGAGAGCAACACAACACATACTCTGATCCTTACGTGATTTTAAACGCACTGTCATATAGCTTGAACCTGCAGCCCACAATCACAAATAGCTAGGCTACAACGAATAATGTATCAATAGATTTAAAAGGCGAAAATAATCAAGTACTAAAACAACAACAAAAAAAGAATCAATAACCAACATAGCCTTAAGCGTTTTAACAAAACAAAACGCTATCGTTTTTGTACTTATATCTGTCATACGAAAATCTGTTCACAAAGTGAGAACGATCAATTCTGAACTGAAAGCGCTAAAGAAGCGTACTGTTGCTATGGTTACTCCTCAGGCGAACGCCGTTCGTGAGCGCATTGTCTAACTTTCTTGATTAATGAAACGTTTTTATATACTTATATGTTAAACGACTACATGTTTCTTAGACACCCCAACCTATTAATTTTACTACCCACCCCGCAAACCCCCTTCCCATAATTCGCACCCCGGTCGTTTTATTACTTGTCGCTGTCCGTTCAGCACCACGAACGCCTCAACCATTGTAGAAGTCAACAGACTCCAGTACATGCACGACACTTATTAATTAGTGTAAATGACTTGTGTTCTGTCAACTTTAAGAACTGGTTATAGCCTACATATGCCAAAAAACACAGAATCTACAAAAACGTGTGCAAGCACACCATGCAGCCTACAGAATGTATTTTCCCCATAGCATTATCAGAGGTGGCCTCAGTGAGTTTGAAATCAGTAGGCTATTCGCAAGAAAAATAACAGGTTTTGGATTTTTATATATTGATTCTATTATGCAAGCAGATGGATGCATTAACAGCCATTAAACCGCTCTAATTTTGCATGGTAAGAACATCAAATTTTATTTGTGTGAAATTCAGCATTTGTGTAAACCCATAGTGTGTGTGTGTTTTGAACTTGTTACTTAATTTGATTTGTGTACGTTTGTTGACTATGTTTTAATCCATTGAGTCTGCTATAATCGGATCTGTGATTTGACTCTTTCCCCCTCTTCACTTCTGTTGCAGATGAACCGCTAGAGGGCGATCGAGCATTGTTGAAGGTGACAAACCCACACTGACACGGTATATAAGTATTGGTACAGTCTACAGCCAAATGATTCCACGAAAGACTGCTTATGCATGTTGTCAAACTCATCATTCACCGCCAACTTTATAGAGCATCCGCCACATGCAACAGACAAAACTGCAATAACGTTATGGGAGAACTGGAACTGTTTTAAAGTTAAAGTGGAAGGAAGTCTAACCTAATAAGCAAAATATAAAAAGTGTAAAGTAAAGTTTTAAACCACACTAAGCAAGGGTTCTTATTAATATTTATATAAGCTAATGTAACAAAAGGAAGGAAAGTGACTTTGTATTATCTGAAAACAACAGATTTTTGTCTGAAAGTCATGAGAAGACAAATAAATATTGAAATATCTGTTCTGTATATAGCACTGACACAATATTTACAAATTGGTGATCTGCTAGATTCACTATTTTTAATTGAAATACTAAAAGTAGTCTATATACATTATTTAAAAACATGGGTTCAACTGTTTAAAAAAAACTGATGGCTAAACTGGAAATAAAATTTAGATGTTCATAGACAGTCTTTTTCTGCCACTGCACATTACTTGTAAGTGTAACACGAGTTTTGAGAACTAATTTCAAAACAAATTTCGAACCTAAATTCAAAGCTATGTGCTTATTTCACCCATAAGGCCCAGATCATCATATTTTACAGTAGTAATGACTGATGAAGTATACGTCACAATTTAAATGATCCTGTATCAGATTTGTAACTGACTAAAAAATTGACTAATTAGACCTTTTATCCGTTTAGGTGGGAGCCAAGACAAGCCATCACATGGTCTCTCAACATGCGCTCTGTAGGGCCCCTAACGTTCGAGTTATGCCATCAGACTAATGCGTTGTGACTGCTCCTCTCTCTTGTGACAAAGTCTTACAGCTGCCTCCAAATCAATGGATGTCAAAGAAATATGAAAACAATCATGACGGAGAAGAAGAAGAAGGCAAAAAATCCTGTCTGGATAATCAAAGACGCGACGGTGTTTCTCAAGACACCAGATGAATTCAGCACAACTTCTGTCAAATTGCTCTTCCTTGTCTTTTATTTTCTCCCTGCAGACGAAGGCCCCTTGTCACATCTGTCGAATTTGTAGTGTAATTTGTAATTATTGCCCATCATGAGGTCTACAGCTTTAACCCGTCCTTAATTAAAAGCATATTTAAGGTTCTGTCAGAGGCAGGAACGTAAACAGATGGTTTTCTGTCAACAGTACGAGCTTTGAGGAATTCATTCGATGGACGCATATTATCTCGTTTTGTAATGCGATAATATAAGGACAAACCCCCGTCGTTATCGCTAAAACTTATTTATTTAAAATTCGTTCAATGCAGTAAAACTCGCGGAAATAAAACCGTTTACTCCATAACAAAGTTTACATTTGCATCATTTTCAATATTTTGAGACTCACAGACACTCAGTGTTAAAAACTAAAAATGTATTCCGACTTAAATCTAAATGCAACGGATACGAGTGAATTTGCATTAACAGTTCGTGACATTGTTTATAATATCACTTGATTAACTGAGTTAATAACGATTGAAATTGCGCATTGTTGAAAGTGTATTCTGTTTTACAATGCTGTATTTCGCATTCAGAAATTCAGATGAGCAAGCGAGCAGCAATCAGTTCAATTATCTTCAAAATATTTACTTTAGGACAAAATTTGTCAGCTAGATAAAACCGGAAAAATCTCATTACTCCATGAATCTATTTTCCAGGCGGTTTGTCGTTGTTATTGCCTGATTTAGTGTTAGTATTCCTGTTATTCAAACACAGCGGCGCTGCTGCTGCATCTATTTAAATGTATCAGCCAGATTTGTGTTGAGTTTGTCACTTTAGGTGTTTTTACATTTCGTCTTCGCTTCGCTGCGAGCTACGCAGCCCGATTTAATGACCTTAGTTTTATTCATAATCTCCTCCCTCCTGTTATTCAGGTTTCCTAGAAAATTGCTTTGCGGTTTCACAAAACATAACAATCCTCGGTCTTTCTCATCACACGTTTAACGAGATTCTCAGACAGACAATACGGCTAAATGGACAAACGTGAATTCTAGTGTCCTTTATAATGTGTAGGCTAACTGTACAAATCCATACAAACACATTGTATGTTCTTTTTAAGATTATTTAAACGTACAAATATGTCGGAATTCTCTCTTCTATCTTTCGATCACTCGTCCTCCTCTTTGCACTTATGATATTCACAAATCAGTTTCCAATATTCATAATTAATCACATATTCATACTAGATCGACATTACCTTCCCTTACACGCCATGTCTTTTAAAATGGTTATCTATTAGACATACTAGCTATCTCTGGGACACAAAGAGAAATGTTTATTTATCCAATAATAAGAACTGTGATAAAAACTTGATTTCTCAGCAGGATAAAATTTCATATTAGTCATAATATCGCTCCTTGAGGCGCAAAGCATGCAGCTTTATTCCAATGCATGCATTGGGAAAGAACACCTGGAGGTGCGCAGGCCAAATTAGCATGGATTAAGATTGGGATGAAATGGAATCCTTTCAGTTATGGGCAAGATGGGGGTTGCTAATTATAAGAAATTGCCATGGGTCCTGGTCTCGGTGGACACTTGGATGCCCCAACAATGGTATAAAACACCCAGCGATGTGGCATTTGAAATTATAATGTAAATGGAAAGAGTCACCAGGGAGAGCAGGCAAAAGGGAAACCTAATTCACCACTTGATGTCTTGCTTTACGTTGCTTACCCTGCCTCTGCGTGGGCCTAATTTAGAGGAATGGGCAGAGGAATATCTACAATATCTACCCACTGCTGTAAGGTCATGCTTAGATTTCTGTAACCTGAAATAAAACTAGCAAAAGAAAATCCAGGATCTAGTGGAGCTACAAATAGCTTTCAGCAGTGATTTAAAATGTGGAATATTTAAGTTCAACCTTTGCACAACCATGAGAAGAAGGCGTGTGTAAGACATAAATTTCCTTGCAATTACATCTGGGAGATAAAAAATACATTTATGACAGTGTCCACATTTCTCCTTGGTGGTTTCCAAGTTCAGAGGCCTTTACTGTGCTTTCATTGTCTTTATGAACAAAAATTTGATTAGATGCAATGCACAGCTGTCCATCAATAGCAATTAGATGGAAAGACATTTAGAAATTGAGACACAATGACATATAATAAAATGTTTTGGAATGACTACAAATAAATGTATCTATATTCAATTCAAACTCATCGGAAATGTAATTTTTCCTTAACAAACTGACCCATTTTCTTGTTTTCTTTTAGGTGTCTTCATCATTTTTAAGAGGGCAACTAGGGTCAAATGAAGAATATTTGAACAAAGATAAGAAACAAATGCACAGAACTGGATCTAAAACCAACAGCGCAGAAGCATTAATGATTATGGCAGCTCTCCTCATGATGAGGAGGATGATCTCAGGAGAAAGCGGTTTTTCCACAGCCACGCGGCATATGTCTGACCTAAGCGATCACAAAGAATGCTGGATTTGTCCATTTATGGAGTGGAATTTTGGACTGAATGATCTGCACTCATCAGTTAGTCATTACTCAATTTTGTGATGTTTTACATCACAGTCTGCGAGAGACATTCTCCTCCAAGTCATTTGATAATCTAATGTGCAACTTGGAGGTTGATGGACCTTGTTCTGGGTAAAATGGACTCCATAAAGTCATTTTCATTAGGGGTCTTCAGTTAGAGAGTTTTTTGCTCATATAATTTTACTTTGGCAGAATCTATAGACAATGAATAGTACCACGTTAAGGTAACAGAGTAAAAAAAACATACTAAAACTGACACTGGCTCAAGAAATTAATTTTAAACACACAGGAAAATAGATTCTAACTTATCTTCACTCTTCATTTGGATGCAGTAACCTGTAATGCACAATGTGAAATACTACACACCAAATTACTTTATATATAAGGTATATCTGTGAGGTAAATCATAACTGGTCAGTCAAAATGCCTCTGATATAAAACAATTTGTGTGTGTGTGTGCAGAAAAAAAAATCAATTACTCCATTAATGTCAGTCATGTAGGTACAATGTCTTTACTTTTGTCCTTTTTTCTTGACAAGAAAATGACAAACGTGCTCGATCCTCTCATATAATTTTGTTGTATGCTTCGACTCGGAGGCAGGTGTCAGTCTTCGCTTTATGCTATTGGACCCTGTCAATATCTAATCTCAGAGTCTGAGCTTTCTTTTGACTGAGGAACAATTGTTGATTTTATCCAAACACGGTTACGCACCGGCTACATCTTTCTGCCCCTGAATGCCGCGGTGAGTCTTAATGAAGATAACGAAACGTATTTTTGCACACAAACACAGCGGCTTCTGCAAACAGTTTGGGATTAGACGAAAATAATCAAAGATCTTTCCGCTTGACGCGCCTTTAAATACATTGAATATCGAACTCAGCCTTGTCGCGTTGAGCAAAAATGAATTTCTAACATACAGGACGTGGCTGTCGACTTGGAGCAAACTACATCCAATCACCCCGAGGGAATTCAACTAATATCGCCTTAACAAATAAAACCATATATACACACACAAGCATGCTTATTAAATTACTTCATAATCACCAAAAATCCACCTCCAATAAAATCACGATTAGTGCCGTAAATATTTTGTCAGGTGTTTTCACAAGTCAGGAAAGCTTTTGCTATGGATAAATTATCCACATGAGTGATTCTGTGCTCATGATGAATTAAACGGGCCGTCACTTTTTTTTTTTTTTTTTTTTTTTGTAAAATCGAAGTAGCTTTTGCTTTGATTAGCTACTAATAAATAGAAGAGCACAAAATCCACAAGCATAACATTGGCTTTAATACCAAGCAACAAGAAAATGTTTCTTTACAGCTGAAAAAGCCAATACATCGCTAATTTAATGATCATAAACATTCATGCAAACTGTCCCTACGTAATACTTTTAATTCATATTTAAGTAGCATCTTTTTCTGTCGCGCTCTCTCTCTCTTACACACACACACACACACACATTTTAACAACAAAATGTAGCATAAAAAGTCAGGCAGAAACAGTAGTAGAAGTTTCTTTAATTTGTAACAATACTATATTTTTGAAATAATATTATTTCTTAGAAATAATAATAGTAAATATCAATAAAATTTTATACTGAATTTTTAACACTCGCTGGTGTTCCACCATATAAAACCGGTGGAAATGATAAGATGGTTTCCCGTGATAAGTAAAATGGTTATGTGGGCCGGGGGGGCTCCCCTTGCTTTCCTCTCTCTCTTCCCCAAACACACACACACACACACACACATGCTTGGAAGCAGAGGGTCGGCGTAAGGGAAAGCTGGCTGGACAGATTTAAGTTTACGCCTGATCGCGCTCTGGAGTGCAGGCCAGCGGAGAGAGGGAGAGACAGCACCTGGCCCGGCTTTAGCATCCCCATCTCGCTTTATTGACAGCCTGATAAGCGGGGCCAGGCCGTGCGGTTTCCAGTGGAGATCTCAAGAACTCTGCTGGGTTGCACCGGTTTCACGGGGTCTAAACGGCGGCAGCACTTGATTCTCATCTCTGCGTTCTGCCTTTCAGAATGTGCATAAGAATCTACCGTAATCTTTTATACAAATATATAATCTTTAATAAGGTAAATATTCACAGTTATGTTGGTGGCATCGCTCCGTGACACAATAACACGCTAATAAGGAATTGTATAATCTATATATACATCTGAAAAAATCTATGTTGACTGCATCAGTGCACACATATAAAAAACGGGGTCCCGTGACAGGCGATTTAAGTCCTATTTTGTGTTGTCATTTGGCTTAAATAACAAACGCGAGTTTTGAGACACTTTTTGTTGGCCTATATAAATATAGGTTACCATGTCTGCTGGTGACAGTTTGTTAACAGCATTAATGAACTGCAATGTTGCTCATTTGATGTGTTTTTAAATTTCATTTTAATCCTGTCTTAAAAAATAAACCCATTCACAACAAAAAGTCTTCCTTTTTGCAAAGGAAGCCTAGGCTACAAAATAATACCTCACTAATTCAAACATTCTTCTCAGGATGGATTTAAACAGACTGAAGTCATAAATAAGATGAACCTCAAAGAAACTTCATATGTATGGTTTATAGGTTCTCAAATCCGCACACAACAGACAGCAGTTCCTTCAACTTCCCGGTTTGGGGAATGATAAATGGCGTCAATTGTGACGTGTGCCGTCACTCTAGCCAATCACTGCCATGTTGAGATTAATATTAAGAGAAAGTTGATGGTGAGACGAGGACGTCTTTTTTTTTATTCCGAACCACGTTTAAAGTAAGAGGTATTTTCAACAAGACAACACAGTTAACGTGCGAGGTTTGCGTGTGTCGTAAGAAACACGAGGGAGAGTCCAAAGTTGGACGTGCTTTCATCTGTTAAATAGGCTAGTATTTTCATCAACACTACAAAGAGGGGTTTACAATCTCTCACAACTTTTCCCGTGGTTCCCTTTTTCGGCGTGTTGGACTGGATATTATTTACTTTGGGACTAGTTTTGTGAAACGGATCCGGAGGGGTTCTCTCTAGACGCTCTTTACTTTCATCTCGAGGCTCATTTGGAGACGTGCCTCTCATAACGAAATCACTCATATGTGATTCGCTAGCGGAACGGGGTATACCGTTTTTTGAGGTAAGCAAGTTTACAAGGTTCTAAATTGCACGTTTTCACCAATGTTATGACATCAGATTGTTGCGCTGACATCATTTAGGTGTCTGATAATCTCGAGCAATACCTATCATAAATATGACGGCCATGCAGAACTTTTTTTCTTTAAAACTATTCCATTAAATGTATTTATTATTCTTCGATACATAATACACGTTCTAACACAGTGTCAGTTAACTGCTTTATGTGCAACGTAATTCCATTTAATTGGCGTGTAAAATATTTGAAAGATGTTTGTAAACAGGACATGCTTACGAGGAATGATTATGAGTAATGTTATCTGTCAGGTAAGAGTAAACACAATTTAAACATTTAATCAGTTAAATAAGTTAAAACTTTGTTTTCATTTTTATAATGCGTTTCCATTATTTTAAAAATCAAGGACGTCGCACATCAGTAAAGCTTTTTTTTTAATATTACTAAATGAACAGAATAAAGTATTTGAGTTACTTTATATCTTACTTAATACCTTCACCAGTAAGTTACAGAATAAAATTAGTGTGTACATAAAATTAACTAAAATTAACATAGTACTATTAAATAAAAAATAATGGATGATTGCCACAAATGAATATTTTCTATAAACAAAGATTTTCATTTTCCATTTTACAATACAGTTCTAAAGCGGAATTTGTGTATTTAACAACTGTGTAGAAGAAAGTAGATTTTAAGTAGTACAATCAATGACTACTATGCAAATTGCACTATTCAGTACTGATATAAAACACAGTCATTAGAAATTCATTTTAAGATTAACATTCCCATTTGACCTGCAATGCATAAACCTTGCGTTGAATTAAGATTACACGGTCCATAAATTACATCAAACCTAAAACACTTAATGTTTTCGAAATAACTGAATTCTTACACTTTACGCAGCTTTTTAGAAATCCACATTCAAGAACTAGTTCAAAAATTACTAAATAAAAATAAAACATTAAGGCTGCAAAACATTTACTCTGCAATAGCGAGAAAAAGGCAGAACGGAAATAACAATTAAATTATCAGCCTATTATTGAGACAACTTCTGTCTGTTATGTCTAATGAAATGGAATAATGTGTAACTTGCTTCTTTTGGGTCATGGCGCCTAGAGTTAGCCTACACAGAAGGGCCCTTTGCCAGTGAGGTGGCCGATGTCGCTGTGGGCAACCACACCAAAAAACTTTGGTAGGCCCCCTCCCCCAGAACATGGTGACTGGATGTGGGGCTTGCACTGGCCATAACGATAAACTTTTCCCACATTGCCTTAATAACAGCCAGTCTATCTCTAGCTCTCTCACTCTCTCTATACACATCTCCCTCGCTCGCTCTGACGTCAGCTGCATTCAGCCCTGTCCCCGCCCCTTATTATTAGTTTTTTTCTCCCTGTTGAAAACTTTTAGAGAGAGAGAGGCGAGGCACCGTCTATTTTGCCTGAGGGAAATAGCGACAAGATTAGGGTCTTTTTCATGACCAAACACCACTGACTGCTAATCCGAACTGTGCTAATTGATGTGAGGACTACAAGAGTCCATCCGTGTGAAAAGTCTGGAACTAGTCAAATATTTGGTGTCGACAAGCCTTTTTAAACAGGTTGTGTGTGGTTTAACGATAAAGCAAATATGTAGCGCGTCTTTGGCTTCCATAAGCATGTTTTAGTAGCTTTTTATTTCTGTCTTTATGTTTTGAACATATACACTCTTAAAATAGGGTAAACGTTCCAATTAGAACCAAAATAGTGTGATGTCATGGCATCTTCCATACACAACTTTTTATTCTCCAATTATTGTACTTTAAAAACAAATAGACGGTTCTGAAGAACCTACAACGAAACAATAACTGTAATTTAAAAATGTAGCTAATAATGTTAAAACTGCTCTATTTTAAGAACAGCTTTCAATTAGCTAATATTTTAAAAAAGATGGAATCGTTTAGCACACACACTCAATAAAAACTAAAAATAAGCATTTGAATCTCAGTGCAGCAGCACAACGTGTTGCATTTCAAGCTGAACTTTCACCTCCCGAGGAACTAGCAAAACTTTAAATGGGAAGGAGAGGGAAATTATTCGAAAATATCAAACGGCGTGGCGGGGTCGCACCGCAGGACCCGAGATGACAGTGCATGACGGTCGCGCCAGCTCATTATCCGACTCCCATTCAAGCGGCCTTTCATTGCGATGCAGACTCTTTGGCAGTGTCGTTTGTTTCCTCATTGTGCTATAGTGGGGAATGCAATGGTTGTCAGAGCTCGCATTCACTTTCGCGATAGTTTATTGATGAGCTCCGACTTTTAGCACTTTTCACATGTCAAAGCGAAGTCAAGTGTATGCAACCACAGCTTAATTTTATGCTCCGTGCGTCCCAACACATTTTGTCTCTCTTTAAAGCTGTCCCACCATGCTATACGTCCCCCCTCCCCTCGCCATTTCTTGTATCCCAACCCGGAATCTATTCCACTCCAGTGAACGGGTGGAACACCCCAAGCTGCGAGTGGCGAGCTGAGAGTGCAGCGCATGTAACCTCGAACACAGGCGCGGAGGGGTTGCTTTGGAGTTTACCGAGGTGTGTGCTAATGTCCAAGCAATCAACAAATGTAGTTTAAGTGTCCGGCCATGGACGTAATGATATTTTCATTTCCCCCTTGGCAACCCACGACACAGAGTTTCTTTTTCTCCCGCTGAAAAACGACAACAAATCACGCTATTAATGTAAATAGTATGGGGTCTCCCAACTGATCGTTGAGCGCACGCCGTAAAGGCGGATGACATTCTCAGACGCCAAGTCAACAATGACACGTGGAGAAAGTTTGGGCTCGTTTCAATCGACAAGAGCAGCGTAAACTGACACAATAATAAAGGAGTTAAGTAAAAACATAAGTAATAAAACAGGCTAGGCTAACATTTAAGAAATAGTTAGCTACTTATACAAATTCGCTAGGCAGTTCTTATAAATATGTCACTGTATATTCCAAGAACATGCTTATGTGCCAAAAAAACACATTACCATGCTACTTCCTGGTACTTTTGTCCGAGTGTCTAGTCTAGCAGAGTTCAATAACGTGAACGCCCTAAGGCATTTCAATGGATAAATTATGACGAGAATCATATGCTTATGAGGAGTGATTAAGTAAGGTTGAAAACTAGCTTTTTGCTCGGCCCTGTTTCCCGCTCTGTCACCGGGGCAGGAGGAAGTGTTTTGCTGGGAGATGATGACAGAGGTCAGGCTCAGCTAATGGGCCACTGAAGAGGAGAGGAGGCGAGGCACAGACCAGGAACACATACATTAATACACGAGTGCTATCACCAATCAGCATAGGTGCGCGCCCTCTCTCTCTCGCTCCCTCTCCCTCTCTTTCCCCCTCTCTCTCACTCACTCCCACGAGCGCACATTTTTCAGTCTCGCACAGTCTTGACATCCCATTTTATTGTCAATCTCTGTTTCCTTCGCAGGGAATTTAAATTTTCCACCCGAGATCAGTTGGAAACTATAAAAGACAAACTGTTTGAGGACGATTTTCTAGAACTTCAGAGTCTTCTCCTTATTGTAAACGAAGTATATCAGCGAGGATACGAAGGCTGTTGGAACTATGCCTCAAAAAGGTAAGTTAAGATATTTTTATCTTTTGAGGAACTTGCACGCATATGCACCACTTACTAAACTGCTAAATGTGCACGCTAGCTTTAAACATTAAAATAAAAACTAATGGTTTGTAAATAATAATTCTGAAGTTATTTACGGCCTTGAAAAAAACTGTTTACCAAAACAAAAACTTTTAACGAAAAGCACCAAACAGAAAAGCTGCATAGCCTCGTGGTGTCAAGCTCCATCAAGGATTTTCACCGACGCTCTTTGCCTTTTTATGCTGTAGCTATGTCGAGTTTTGTGCCAAGCAAAGTTCTTATTTATGACAGAGGAAAGCAAAAAGTCACAGTAGGCCAAGACCGCGATCAGTCCTGAAAATGGGAACGCAATGACCCGATGAGGTGGAGTGTCAGGTTGAATCACACCATCACATTCAGCCGGGCGCCAGCACCAAATCGCACCGTGAACTTGGTGTTTTGCTTTTCAGTCAGGGAAACGCTGCTTTCTTTGTCCCAGACTAACTATTAAAATGCGAAATTACATCAATGTTTAAACTTAAAACTTAACAGTTAGAGTTACTCCATTTTGTTGTGTAGCTTGTATTAAAAACGAACAGAAAATATTAGCGATATTATTTTTGTATCTAATCTAAATCTATGTGCATACGTTGATTTATAAAGAGATTAAATTAAACACTATCTGACAGCTATGATGTGAAATTAAATGCATCTGATTCTACGTCTCTATTTTGATTTTGCAGTGTCAGTATTTTGCTATATTACAGGCTTTATAAATCTGTTGTGATATATATCACAATCGTTTTAAACTTACTAAACTTTTAGAAGAATCTACTTTCCGAAGAATATCAAAGGCTTAAATAAGTGCTTAATTAAGAGCTTTCATGTTGCACATTAAAACGAACAAAATGCAGATTAGGCCCTGTCAATTACAGATAGCACTATTAAAACAGATCATTAACTAAAAAGATGAGTGCAGGCAGAAATCCTTAAATAGCCCACGTGGGAAAGAAATACTGAATGCTTTCCTTCGTATAAAATTAAATTATGACCTTAAAAATATCTAATTGCAATAATAAATGTTTTAGAATCATTGTAATTTGAAAAAAATTGAGAAAATGTTTTTATGTTTTATTTTTAATATGAATATATCTAAAGAGTTAGAAATAATTTAAAAAAGCAATGCAGTAAAATATAAAATAAAATATATAATTAAAATCTAAATGTTATTTCGTGAAACACGTGCAACGCCGGCTAGCGATTGGTGTATGTATTTATTTGTTGCTGTGCACTGTAAACCGCGCACACAATCCATCTTCTTAAAAAGAAAAAAAAAGAAGAAGAAAAAAATCAAAGCAGTGAGTATTTCTTCAGTGGCCTCCTTTTCGGTAAATGTATTGAATGGGTTCTTTATTGCAATTGTCTTTTACCAATTGAGCGCCCCACTGCGCTGTTGTACATTTTTTACAGCCCTTAACGACACATACCAGTAACACAATTACCTCCAGATACTTATAACAAGAAATTACTTTTCTATTTCGCGCAACGAGACAAACAAAAAGGCATTGAGGTAACGGGCACCGGGTCATAGTGAGAGCTGCACTGGCTGTTGCGGGTGAAGGGGGGTATATGCTGGACCGGGTGTAGGAGAAGAAGGAGGAGGAGGGGGGCTCGCTCCCTTCAGCTCTTTGTATTTTCTGAGAGTTGTTGGTACGTTTAGTTGGAAGCGGTGTAGCTAGTTAGGGAGCCCGGGTTTTACTCTCTGGGTTTTGGTGTAGAGGGAGAAAGAAAGCTATTGTTAAAATTCAGCGGGGCTTTGTCGGGGACCCCTCACCCCCTCCTGGCTTTACTTTTCCAGCGCAGCCAGGCGAGGTAGACAGCGTGTGTCACCAGAACAGAGTATCTGAAGGAGAGGAGGGAAAAAAAAGTAGGCCTTGCCCACAACATTTGAAGTTTCCTAATCACGAAGGTTAGGGAAAAGCAGATCGAAAATAATTTGTATAATAATGATAATTCGAATATACAATTAAACGATTTTAACTTTTTATTAAACCGAAAAACAAATTAATTACTAGTCATAAAAACACTAGGCTATCCTAAAAAAAAAAAAAAGCAAATATTAGATTTAGTAGTAATGCTAAAGAAATAATTACGGATAGGTGTACTAATAAATTGTTTTGCTTTGTCCTAGGGATATTTTAATAGAGTGAAGCAGATGAGAGTCTATAAATTGTTTTAAGCGGACAGTCAACTCTGTTTCCAGGCAAGTTTAAATCCTGGACATAAGTGTATTTGTGTAGACAGTATTTTTTGTTCTCACTTTTTGCAGCATGAATGCAAAAATTGTGAGGCTTCAGCCCACAAAATTATTGTCCGTAACTTTTTGCACACAAGTCTTACACACAATGCACTGCAATACACTTGTTTTAAAAATGTGAAACTGACCATTATCATTGGTTCTTTATGACTAATAGAATACTATAACCGGGCCACGTGGGAGTCTGGCGTCGCGTCCATGATGCAAAACAGTAAGTGGAGTTCTTTTCTTTTTTTTCTGAAATGCGTTTTTGTTTTTAAAATGAAAAGTGTGCTTGGGGAAAAAAAAGAAACGAGATGAGAAAAACGTGAGGGGCGTCTAGCCAGCAAAGCATTTGTTTTGGTATATTAGTGAAGGCAGTTTACACTGTACGTCAGGGGTGTTGGGCGTGTGCATGCTGCCAAAATTTTTGCCTGTCATTCATACAGCTCCCTCAAAGTAGCTGAACCCTGCATAGTAAGCTAAATTGCTTAAGCCTGACTTTACCAATTTTACATTTTGTTTAAAATTCTACAGGCTACATTTGAGAGAGCAAAAGTGAGAAATTCCTTGAAATGCAAAATAAAAACTCACATGGACGCCTGCATAGCTACACAACCTAGTTAGAGTGTCTAACCCATATGCTCTTTGCATAATTGTGTGCCTGTGTGTGTTAGAGAGAGAGAGGATGTTTCTGCTTGACTTGCTTTTAAATAATTGCTGAATTAATGTTAGCATTGGCGGCCAATCCACCTAGTCCATTAGCAGAGACGAAATTGACATTGCATGATTCTGATGGAACGTCTATCATGTTTATGAAACACCGCGAGAGTGAAATAATAGACTGAGCTTTGATGCAACATTGAGTGTTGTAGAGCATGAATAAATTACATGCGCGGATGTGTCTGTCTTTGAGATGTGTGAAGGCCAACTAGCACAACATATACTTAGGCATTTGTGGAAAGTACTGAGTAAGTTATGATTACAATAAATGAGACATATTTTCTCTCTTAATGCTGGACAAGAGGTGTATGACATCTGTAACGAAGGTGTGTTGAATGTCATCCTCTCATTTCTATTGATTTTATTGTTGTCAAGTGTCAGATATTTGCTCTGTCCTCATACTAACGACTGGTGTGCTGTTTTAGTCACTAATTTTGACGTCCATTAACGGAGCATTTAAATAGGTCAGCTGAAGTGGAGCACATATAAGCGATGAATAAAAAAAATTAAAAACGTTATTATTAAATTGGCCTAGAGATAAAAATCATAAAATACTACGCGGCGAAACAGTTGTTTTCCTTTTATTCTTAGGGATAAACGGTGTTGTACACAATTGATTGTCGTGTGATGTCTCGCGTGTATTACTAAAAAGATATCATTCGGGTTAGGCCTTTGGTTTGTTTAAAGGTCACAGGCGGCAATCCAAGCTTTGTGCTAATAACTCTTGGGTGTATATAGAGAGGAGCGTCCAAATTGACACCATATGTCTTCTTATTAATTGATTAGAAACAGAGTACCGCGCACGCAATGATTGCCACTGGGCGAGACCGACACCATTCACCGTGGGGAATTATAGAACGATTAAGACTTAACCTTTCAAGCGAAAGTTTGATTTTATATCCTAATCTGCGTGTTGGCGAGCTCAAATCGAGTGGCTGCATTTTAAAGCCATACGGCATTTGATTTCGAAGCCAATAAATTTAAATGTGTCTATTACGGGGACAGCGTATTGACTAATTTCGACTCGGAAAAGAGATATGGATTTTCTCACCGCCTTAGAAATATGATCAGAAGTAATTCTCAGGTAGCGTGCCTAATAAAAATAAAACATTCGTGCATAATTTAGAATTTATATTTCGCTCTGCAGATTTATTATGCATAAACCTACAGAACAAAACAGCATCCCGCAGACTCGCTCCCAGTGCGTAAATATAGGCAGTGGAGGTTTGTCACTTGGGAAAAAAAGAAATGTCACTTTTAATATATTAAGGGCGAGGCGCGCCCCCGTGAACGTCCACGCGCACAGCCCCTGGCTACCTTAAAATTAAGCTTCCCTTAAAGGGGAAATGAGTAGAGTCCAATTTAGTCTGAGTGATATCCAAATGCAGACAGAAAGGGTCGTTTTATCATGCTACTATTTGTCGTGACGATGCGATTTTCAAAAGCAGAGCGATGTCATAAAGTGACATGCCTGCCACAAGTGCTCCAACTGATCTTTTCAATTAGCCTTCCATGCATGATCCAGGGCGACTTCCGCCTATTTCCAGAAATTAAGCTCAAACTTGACGTGCAGCTAGCTTTATTTTAAAGACAAATGTCAGGCAGGCTCATCATATTTTCCCCCTCTTCTATATTTGGAGCTTATTTATTGCAAAGGAGCTTGTGCTCTTGGACTCAATTTAACGCGAGGCTTCGGAGGGAAGGGAGCTGAGAAGTAAAGCAAACCGGGAAGGCTGCTTTTCCGTTTTGGCTTCAGGTTTGGTGCGTTTGGTCTGCTTTTTAGGAGCTTTTCCACTAAATGCTGTGCCTTTGTTGATGCTTTATTTTTTTCTTTTTAAAAGTTGTTTTACTTTATGTGAGGCTATGGTTTAAATCATGGCAGCGTTTAAGAAGTTTTAATATAATGCCACAAAATAGCATTACGCCATCTGATCCGTTTAAGGCTTTGCAAAGATGCGCAAATCTCGGCTCAGTGGGTTGGAGATGTTTTGCTCCAGATCATACCAGAGCGCTGACGCTTAATCAATGTTCTGCATGTGTAATTATATTACAATTGTGCATTAGGAGATTATGATATTACGAGCACATCTGGAGAACAGTCGAAAACATATGACAGCTGAACAGCAATAATGACCGCCTATGCTGATTTAAAAGCGATTTACTCTGAAAATTGAGATTTGTTGACAATGCTCTTGTAATGCTTGACTCATTTTAGACAATCGCGACCTGAAAGCTTATACTGAAAACAGCTATGATTTGGATTGTTTAAATAGAGTTTTGAGGCTTCTGTTCTAAAGGCTTGGTGAACTACAACGGGATCTTACCTTCTTCTTTTTAGGTCACAGTGGAGTGAACCAGCTCGGCGGTGTGTTCGTCAACGGCAGACCGCTGCCCGACTCCACAAGACAGAAAATAGTTGAACTCGCTCACAGTGGTGCGCGGCCGTGTGACATATCCAGGATTCTGCAGGTGATGAGAATGCATGTTTTCCGTTCATGTGAACTCTTCACCAAACATTCAAATATTTTTACAGTACCTTTGTGCTTTCATACTTACATTTTGTTTCAGCTAGAAGGTTTTTTTTAATAATACCAATAAAAACTCCTTTCATTATTAATGCCAGCGAACAACGAGAATTCTTTTCAAATTCATTTTGGAATGCTTAAACAGCGATCTTGTGGATGGATCGAAGCACTTCTTATTTTTCCCCCCATTTGGCAATTTTTAAAATTGGCGACCGACATGCATTTTAAAAAGTGCATATTTCTCGTACCACTAAAGACGTATTTTTCGTGTTAAAGGTATTTCTTGTGTTATAGACCCATGCTGATGCAAAAGTCCAAGTGCTGGACAATGAAAACGTAAGCTTATCATTGCTTGCAGCATACACTTAACATTTCACACTAGTCTTAAATAATGTATGTGAATTGTTTCTTTTGTTTTCCATCTAGGTGTCGAACGGCTGCGTGAGTAAAATCTTGGGTAGATACTATGAAACGGGCTCCATCAGACCCAGGGCGATCGGAGGAAGTAAACCACGAGTAGCGACTCCCGAGGTGGTCGGCAAAATTGCCCAGTACAAGAGGGAGTGTCCGTCAATCTTCGCGTGGGAAATCCGAGACAGGCTGCTATCAGAGGGGGTCTGCACAAACGATAATATACCCAGTGTAAGTTCATTCAGAGAACTTGAAGCGTAATACTTTGATGCACTGTTTAAAAAGCATGCACTAATGACCTTGAACGTGAACGTTCTCTAACATCGGTCTTCCCCGGCCGCTGCTGTAATCTACTCTTCACCAGAGGACAATGCAATGCGATGTAATGCTCTGGCATGTAGGCCTGTGCAGAAATGGGGCCAATCGTTCCAAAAGCCAACATGCCACATCGCGGATGCGCTCTTTAATTAATGTGCCGCATCTTTGGGTTCGTCTTTCAGGTGTCATCGATAAACAGAGTACTGCGCAACCTGGCTAGCGAAAAGCAACAGATGGGCGCAGATGGCATGTATGAAAAGCTGAGGATGCTGAACGGTCAGACCGGCACGTGGGGGACCCGGCCGGGCTGGTACCCCGGAACCTCAGTGCCAGGACAGCCCAATCAAGGTACGGCTATTTTACTTTCCATAGACGAAGGCTTTGTCAGAAGGGGCGTTTAATTCGCTAAATTGGTTATTTTGCTACCTGGAGTAAATTATAATTAATTATTATTTAAATAGATGAAGCAATTCACATAATAATAATAATAGTTCGTTTTGTTATTATTAAGTATTATTAGACGGAATCTTGTGCATGTTACACGGAACTTAATGTAATGAATTATTAAATACATTATATGCCATCACTATAACACTAACATAATAATGACTAATAATAACGCGAGTTGCAATCCACCTGCACAGTTCTTAAAGAACGCGACATCGAAATAAACAAGAACAGTGTGTGGATTCCCCGCACCAAACATGTTTCTGTCACACAGAAAAATGTGTTATGGGAACAGTTCTGTTGCTATGTAATAGCTCATTAGAGAACGTTTTGTTTCCCATTAAGGCGACATAAAAACGCGTTTAGTTTGAGGAGACAGCTGTGGAAACGTTCCACCGGAGACACCCTGGACATGATATGGCAGCGTCTGCCAATTAGACTTGTCACTGTTAAAGGCGCTACACGACGAAAGACAGACATATAAAAAGATATGACAAAACCAGAATTAATGTCTGAGTAATATCGGCCTGTCAAATCATTACAGCAACTTTTGTGAAGGGGGAAAAAAATCAAAACAAACGTGTTTTATACAAAGGAGAGTAACCTAAAACTGGCTCATATGAGCAAATCACGTTATGTAATATTTAACTTGTTTTTAATTAATACAATTAGACATATTTACTTCAAATACGCCTATGGATTATTTTGAGCTCGCATAGCGTGCTACGTAACCTACATATTTATTATTCTAGTTTATTGACATGTTGCCTTGAACGCACTATGTTTGAGACGACAACTTATTACATGCTTATTCATAAAGTGCTTATTTGTTTTATTCGGTGGATTAATTGCCAGCACTCTAAAGCTTTTAATTTTTGATTTGTTACGACAAAACAAAACAAAATATAATAAAAACAATTAATCTGATAGGGTATTTTTTGCGAGTATACAAACATAATGCTATTTGTTAGTAGCTGCTCTATCGTTTTCATCACTATCATTTCGAAGTCCACTCTCAAAGTAGGCTATTAGTCAGGGAGAGGTTTCTGAGCGAGACAAATATGGTCGCAATCTGATGAATGTCACGCAACACTGAATAAAACAGCGGATTCATCTGGGCTGACAGGACGCTAAAAGAGACAACTCTATCGCATTCAGAGGACTCACAGCAGCCCCTCCCTCCGCCATAGGCTCGGGGTGCTAAAGCCGTCTAAAGGATTTGGACACTTTCCCTTTTCCAAGGGTCCTCGCATGTTTTGATCAAGGCCTCCACAGCTGAAAGATGCCGCGGTTGTTTTGCCACCTTTTTGCTCGCCTTCCGCCTCACCGGTTACGACAACGCCCCAATAAGGAATGATTTTATTTCCCAGCGCCTTTCTCAGAGAAAACAAATCCGAAATCTGGCGACAGTTGGTCAGGCTTTTGAGAACAGGCCACACATTCGGATTAGCTCTTGAAAAGTGTGGATACTAAACACAAAGAGCTTTTAAAACTTTCGTAGAACATAGAAATGCACCGTCTTTGAAAATGAAATAACTTGGGAGAAGAAAAGGAAAGCTATTTTACGCTACATGTCTGTCGGTAGAAGAGTAACAATGTCTAATTTACATCATATCAACATAAAGTACGAAAAAATACACTTTTGACACAAATTCCAATGGTTATAAGTGCATGTTATGAGCTTCAACTTAGGTTCTAATTTAATTAAATAATTTTTACTCGCAGCTCAGCGCTTCCAGAAAATATGTGACCCACAAAACCAGTCATGATGTCAATTTTGAAACTGAGATTTATACATCATCTGAAAGCTGAATAAATAAGCTTTCCATTGATGTATTTAATTGATGGCTTGTTATGACAGGACAATATTTGGCCGAGATACAACTATTTGAATATCTGGAACCTGAGAGTGCAAAATCTAAATATTTAAAAAAATCACACTTAAAGTTGTCTAAAAGAAGTTCTTAGCAATGCATATTACTAATAAAAAAAATACGTTTTTGATACATTTACGGTAGGAATTTTACATAATCTTCATGGAACATGATCTTTACTTAATATCCTAATGATTTTTGGCATAAAGCAAAAATGCAATATTTTGACCCATACAATGTATTTTTGGCTATTGCTACAAATATACCTGTGCTACTTAAGACTGGTTTTGTGGTCCAGGGTCACACATATCTAAAATAATGAACAGGTTAGGCAAATCATATATGTCCAAAAATACAAGAAAACTACACTAATTTTTATTGCACAGCGGTTTTAACTAATTGAACCCCAAATTGTATTTTTATGTATGGTCCAATGAAAGAAACTGTTTTTCCAAAAGAAAAAAAAAGTTCTTTGTTGTAACCTTTTTATTTATTTATTTTTTAAATGTAAAATGATTCTGTTTTTTTCTGAGGTAGTTGTAGAGAAAAATGGAATAACTGACAAAATAGTTTATTATTATTATTTTTTAAATGGACTGAAAAAACAGGGTCTGTGTTTTCCAACTGGTGACAAATGTGATGTTTACAGATCCTGTAAGCAATAAGCATTAACAGAGCCTTTACATTTTATTATATATTCCAAATTATGACAGGTTATACTTTACTTTCTTGTATAGGACACAAATCATCTTTTAAAAGGGCAGCTGGGTGGCCATGTGACTATTTACACTACCAACCAATGTGAAAGTCCAAATAGTTTGGGGTTTCATTAATACCTCATAACTCTCTGCAACAAGTTTCTTTAGAATTTTCAAACTTCGAATTAAAAATTTAGTTTCAAATGTATCTGGTAAGATACGTTAATTAGGCACTGGTGTCCAACAACACAGCAGGTTAAAGCTTATCGACTCACAGTTGGCACTCCTGTCCCCTTGTCTGTGACAAACAAGAGCCTTCGTATTTAGATGTCTCATTCACGGTGGCCTGGCTGTTTTTCTTCCTGCGCCTATAAGAAGGTATAAATCCTAAGTGAGGTTGAACGGGCCGGCCCTGGGGACAGTGATTAATGACAGTAGAGCATAAAGGTTAACACGCCGAGCTGAAAAGTCTGTTGACTGGAATCCTCCTGCTACAATGACTGCTGGAGAGAATCCTTTTGTCGGCCGGTCCAATTGTGTCCTCAAAATTCAACCCACGAAAGTTTGCCATCCGTCCTCCCAGCGAGTATTTAAGAGTTACCCTTACTCTCCCGCATTGTGTGGCTGTGAAAGCATCCCTCTCCTATTCAAGTATTGGTGGTCACCTCAATAGCTCTGCAAACGCCCATATGGTGGCCGTAGCCTAATTGAAGAACTCGGGAATGAAAAGGGGGGGGGAGAGGGTGTTTGGTTTTTAAAAAACATTTCAGAGGATCTGAAAAGCTTTCTGGGACATTTTAGCGCATTTCTGTAAGGCCCTCAAGCTCGTCAGCCTTTGTGACTCAATGCTGAAAGATCTAAGTGAGCGTGCTCGAAATGTTTTCCCACAACATCGCAGAGGGCGATACAGTAGCTGCTCGGCTAACTTTCGACTGAATTCTCCCTACCTAAATATGACAGGCAAACCGTAATATATCTTAATTAAAGCCTAGAGTCTGAACAGAGAATGAGAAGTGTGAATAAACAGAACAAACGTACATTTCATATTTCGTTTCCTTTCCAGATGGCTGCCAACAATCAGACGGAGGTGGTGAGAACACAAACTCGATAAGCTCCAATGGAGAGGATTCAGATGAGACCCAAATGAGGCTTCAGCTAAAACGAAAACTGCAAAGAAACCGCACATCTTTCACACAAGAACAAATAGAAGCACTTGAAAAAGGTAAACATGAAGTATAGAGCTAATATTAAAGCACTCTTAGTAACAGTATAAACACACTTCATTTCAAGGATGAAACTTTAATGCAAACTTCTGTATTTAAATTAAATTACTCTGCATGATGTTTAAGCATTTTTCATTGTGCAATTAAACAGAAAATGAGTAATTTTTTAACTCGTGACTTATTTTTTACATTTTCACCAGAGTTCGAGAGAACGCACTATCCTGACGTTTTTGCACGAGAGAGACTAGCTGCGAAAATAGATTTACCGGAAGCAAGAATACAGGTAAGCAAAAACACTCAAATGAATATGATGAACAGAGATAAAATGGGACACTTCATAATAATTTGATAAAATAAAAGTGGCTTAGCCACTCAAACGTCACTTTAAAGAGTTTTGTGTGTGTGTGTGTGTGTGTGTATATATTTGTGAAATTTGTGAATTTTTAGGAGATATGCATTTAAATAAAATATATAAAATAAAATATGATTTTTTTTTTCCAATTAAATGTTCTCTATAAGAAGGTCCTGCCCACTAAAACCACCTACTATTTTCATAAAATAACATAACATAAAATAAAATAAAATAAAATAACTAGGAAATACATCAACACAGGAAAGAAACATGTCATTAAGTAGCAAAAAAAAAAAAAAAAAAAAAAAAAAAAAAAAAGATATTTGTGACTTTATTGATATTTATTGCACTACAAAGATTTTTGTCCAAACAAATGTTGTCTATAAGAACGTCCTGCACACTAAAACCACCTACGATTTAAAAAAAATAAATTAAATAACTAAATACATAACTAAATAAATAAAATTAACAAGGAAATACAACAACATGGGAAAGAAAACTGCCATTAAGTATCAAATAAAGAAAAGTGCAAGGCAGTGTAGTGAAAAGCAGATTAAAAAAAAGTTTTATACTTTGCTAGTTTACATTGACAATTCATTTTTAGGAGGTAGGTGTTTAAATAAAATACATAAAATAAAATATTTGTGACTTTGATATTTATTGCACTGCAATGATTTCTGTCCAATCCAATGTTCTCTGTAAGAACGTCCTGCCCATAAAAACATCTACTATTTAAATAATAATAAAAAAAATAATAATAATAATAATGAACAGATAAACAGATAAATAGACAGATAGACAGATAGATAGATAGATAGATAGATAGATAGAACTAGGAAATACGTCAACATGGGAAAGAAAACTGTCATTAAGTAGCAAAAAAGAAAGTGCAAGGCAGCGTAGTGAAAAGCAGATTTAAAAAAGAAAAATAAGTTTTACACTTTAGAGTTTACATTGGCAAAATTCATTTTTAGGAGATATACCTCTAAAAGAAATATTTACACTAAAATACTCGTTTTGCACTACAAATCAAATGTTCTCTGTGAGAACATCCTGGCCACTAAAACTATCACTATTTAAAAAAAAAAAATAAATAAATAATTATAATAAAATGAACTAGGAAATACGTCAACACAGGAAAGAAAACTGCCATCTGATTTCATGGGGCTTTTAAAATAGCTGAAGATCTAAAGGGAAAAGTGTCCCACTTTCCTCCATCCTGTAAAATACTGGTTGTTCTACGTTATTTTAAAATGTCTTTGATAACTAACTAAAGTACGTCCTTCCAGGTGTGGTTCTCAAACAGAAGAGCAAAATGGAGAAGGGAGGAAAAGCTAAGAAATCAAAGAAGACAAGCCACAAACTCTTCAAGTCACATACCCATCAGTAGCAGCTTCAGCACTAGCGTTTATCAGCCAATCCCTCAGCCCACAACGCCAGGTAAAGCAGATGACCATAAGCAAACACTACTGCAAATACACACAAAAATATACATTTTTAAGACATTTTTCATTTTTTTTTAAACAGTATCCTTCACATCAGGCTCCATGTTGGGAAGATCAGACACAGCCCTTACGAACACATACAGCGCCCTGCCACCAATGCCAAGCTTCACCATGGCCAACAACCTACCTATGCAAGTATGTCTATGTTTGTCAGTTTAGCGCCTCACACTGTACTATTTTGTCCTATGTTGTGCTTGCCTTGTTTCAAAGGATTAGTAATTAGATATTTCCGAGCACTGTAAAATCTTACGCAACTACAGCATACGGGTCTGTAAGGCTGTTTCTATTAGATGGGAATGTTGCTGACAGGTCTGCCCTCCTTTTTACCCCCTCCACAGCCCAGCCAGACCTCATCCTACTCTTGCATGTTGCCCACTAGTCCTTCGGTGAATGGGCGGAGCTATGACACATACACACCCCCACACATGCAGGCACATATGAACAGCCAATCAATGGCCACCTCAGGCACAACCTCAACGGGTAAGCGCTAATTTCTCAATAAAATTTGTATGAACAATAAAAATATTTTAAACATTTTAAATATTTTATTAAATGTTTTTACATTTTGAATGAAAATAAATTGAAATATTAAATATTTTTTATTAAACTGTGTATACATTTTGAAGTCATATGTGGCACATAATAAGCCTCATTGTTTTCTGAAATTTATTTGGAAAAATGTATTAAATATTTTAATAATAATTTTTGTATTCTTATTTAATTTTTTTATTTCATATTTTATGATTTAATATTTTATAATAATACAAAAAACTAAAAAGTATTTTATTAAATGTTATTTTCTTTTTAAAAAATAAATTTAAATATTAAATAAATAGTTTTAATTTGTATGCCATTTTTGGAACTTTTTCTCAAATTTATTTTAAAATTTTATTTATTTTTTTAAACATTTATTTTTATTTAAAATCTCTATTTCATATTTTGATTTATTACATGTAAAATATGCATACTGTATGCATGTGTTTTTTTGTTGTTGTTGTTTTTTTGGAGAAATGTTCTTAAGTTACATACAACAAGCCTAAATATTTCCGCATTTTTTCCTCATGCTACAGGTCTAATCTCGCCTGGAGTGTCTGTACCAGTCCAAGTGCCAGGCAGTGAACCAGACATGTCCCAGTACTGGCCCAGACTACAGTGAGAACAAGACACATGCAAACAAAAAAGAAAAAGAAAACAGAGGAGAGGAAAAGAGAAAGGAGCTCCTTCACCTCCTAACGTCTTTTGGCTTCAAGGCAGGGCTGTTCAGCAGTATTTTACTATGGAAGGAAAAGAGGAGACTCTAAAGGACCTTTTTGTACTGGGATAGTGCCACTTCTCTATCATTCTTTGGACACAAAGACTTGAAGAATAAAAGAGAACAGACTTCTGTAAAGTGCCCGGTATTATATCGTAAAATGGAAAAAAAAAATCTCTGTTTTTCAGTTTCCAACCTAAGTCATTTTGATGTATTTGTACATGTAATGGCCAATTGTATGTTATGACAAAAAAAAAAGGAAAAAAAAAAAAATTGAACAACCGTGGATGGACTGTCAAACCAAGTTGGTCTTGCATCGGCAAGAGGAAGATCATTTGTGCAGGCTTATTCATCGTTCTTTTTCATCATCAGCTGATATCAAGAACTGCCCATTTCTGTTTCAAATGTGGACCTGTAGAAACAAACAATCTCTGTATCATTTCAGGACAAAAATAGCAACAGAGTTCAAAGAAAGCCAACCCAGAGTTTGCTTTCCAAAGCTTGCAGACAAAAGTAAGCTATTTGTTGAACATGGTGACTGCTGAACCGGAGGAGGAAAATGTTTGGTAGTTTAAAAACGGTAGATTGTGTCTTCGGTATAATTCAGTTTTGTTTATGTCAAAATGTAAGTATTTGTCTTCCCTAGAAGTCTCGCAGAACAATTTCTATAATAAAATTAATTTCATTTTATAATTCTCTGAATATTCAATACATGCTTTTCACTCAAGGGCACTTTCTAAACAAAACTAACATATTTTGTTTCATCTTTAGCAAAATTAAATTAAAAAACTTAAAAAAACATTTTCAGCCTTTCCAAAGACATGACTGAAAATATATGAAGAGTTCATTTGCAAAAACAGACAACTCAGTTTGTAACAATTTTCAAAAATGTTTTTCCATTGTGCATTCCAATTAATCTCAGGCATACTACAGTTGGGTTATTCTGATTAAGTAAAAATAGCAAAAAATACAGCTAACACAATAAACATGATATCATTTTACAAATAAACTCTTCATATATATTTACCATAATTATCCAAGTCTGCATTCATGATAGGCTACTACATTTCCATTCAGAAGAAACTTGAAACGTTCATATATGTGATTCTTGTGATATTTCAATAAGCCTGTTTCTCTTTAAAATGACCTGCATGTTAATAATGTTGTACCATTTAAGTTAAATTGTTTCAAAAAAGAATGAAAAACAAAGAAGTGGGGTTCCATAGTCAGTAGTAGTTTCGCTTCAACTCGCGAACTATAAGACAATCCAGACAATATCCACCTTATTTTTTCCGTAAATTCTTGCTTCCGGTCTCATCCGCTGCTTTTTTAAGCTGTAAAAACAGCTCGTTTTTCTGCTTGATATTGCAAACTGGTGTCTTACCATCTTATTTTAATGTATTATCTTAATTATGAACACAGTGGCTTGTAGTTCAAACTATTTTACCGTTTACAACGCTTGTTATTCTTCTCGCTATTTCTCTACAGCAGCTAATGAACCGGAAGTCTTGCACATTCACAGAAAACGGCTTACAGTGTCTACACTGGACGCGACAAAGCGACCGTTGCAAATCATTTGAACTTTGTCTCAGTACTTTATAAATAGAAGGAGGCATCAGTTTACTGCCGAATCCAGCATAGACAGCATCACTGATTATAATGGGCTCTACTGAATTTTGTGGCGTCGCGTAGCGCCGCTCACATCCGGTGTACACACGGTGTCAAAATAGCCCGATTTCGCGTGAAAACCGCAGACTTGGCAACACTGGCTATCGCCTTGCATTTAAGAAATGTTTAAAAAAAAAATATGTTCAAAACACCACTACGGATATAATGTGAAAAGCAGACTAGCAAACAAAACGAACTCAAGCAACTGTTTACTCCAAAGAAGAAATCAAAAGCATAAAAAACAATAGATTTATCTTACCAGTAAGTGTAAGGAATGATTGCAGGGTAAAATATGTGATTTTGCCCCCTCGGGAGACCCAGCAGGGAAGGAAATGTAGAGAAGAATCCTTACAGGAGCACGGTCAGGTACGTGTGACTGCGATTGGCCTGTTCGTCACGTACCGAAAATAAAACGAACGTCAGGCACGTCAACAAAAACATCAAAAAAGAAAAAATGATACAGTAGACTGGAAAATATATATAATTTGCGTAACTACCCTATATAAATGACAATCATCTAAGTTTTCTGTTATTGATATAATTAGTAAGATCTGAGTAGAAGTTAGCGTCGCAAATTTGTTGATGCTAAAGACAACAAAAAGAAACGGAGAGCTAAACTTCAAGCTGACGGTTTAAACGCCTGTTGAATTTATGAGATGACACTGTTAACGTTAGCATAAAATGTACCATCAAATTTAATTGCAGGTAATTCATGATATAATACGGTGTGGGATTTATTGGATGAATGAAGCGTCTATGAACTGTATTCCCCTGTAAACAGCCGCAAACAATATATATTAATAGTTTGAAAACCTAGAATGTTTATTACACAAAGCATGGCAAATCCTACTTTCTCTCTTTTTTATACATAACTAAAAGCCATCCATGTAGAAAGAGGCTTGTCGGGTGTGTTTTCACACCAGCGAGCACAACGGAGACTTGCGATGGGACGTGAGTTCAGCCTGCAGCGATCACATTTAACCCACTTCGAAATGGAAACCCCAGATATGTCTGTTTCATGTACATGGCTGTGAGAATTTGAGTTGATTTGGTTGTATGTTTAGTCACAAGAGGACTTCAGAGGTGGAGGATACCTCTGATCGAAAGTGAGGCTAGACTTTATTTTCTCCAGCTGAGGAACAAACAACTACAGACCTTTCATTTAGGTTCATCTGCAAAGGATTTCAGTGTACAGTCATGACAAGAGGCCACGAGACGTGGCCTAGTGGTTTGCGCACAAGGCCTTGAGCTGTGTTGCTCATCTGGGAGACACAAGCTCCTATTTAGCTTATGACATTTACTGATTTTCAGTTTCCCTTCTTCTCCCCATTACGTCCTCTGAACGACCCCCAAAATGAAATTTAAAACTATAAAGTCACAACTAACATTTAAACCTAACTGTAAAATAGGTAATATATTAATAATATAAAACAAAATATAATGACATATTAAGTATTCAATAATTATAATTAGCTTACATAATAGTTAGTAAGTTAAATAAATATACTAAAACTAAACTAACATAACAGGAAAGAACAATACTGGTGGATTTAAGACGATTAAACAACATTCACAGTGAATTTTAATAAAATAAAACAAGAAAAAAATAAAAATAACATGAAAGAACAAAACTGACAAATAGCATGTTCGTAGCAAATAAATAAAAATGAAATAAAAAATAACAGAAGAATGATACTTAATTTAAGATGGTCAGTTTAACAGTTAAACGGTAAAATTATAAAATATAATAAAATATTTTAAATGAAATACATTAATAATATAAAACTAAATATAATAATATTAAATTTAAAGCATTAAACCATTATAATTAACTTACATAATAGTAAGTTAAATATACTAAAACTAAACTAAACTAAAATAACATAACAGGAAAGAATATTATTGATTTAAGATGATTAAATAACATTCATAGTGAATTTTAATAAAAAATAAATAAATAAATAAATAAAATAATCACATGGAAGAACAAACCTGACAAATAACACATTCATAGCAAATATATATATAAATATATAAAAATAAAAGAATAAAATATAACATATTAAAATAATAAATTAATTTGAAGGAAAAATCTAATAAAATCTATAAAACTAAATAAATAAATAAAAATAACAGAAGACAGTTAAACTAAGTGTAAAATCATAAAATATTTTAAATGAAATATATTCATAATATAAAACAAAATATAAGGATATATTTATAAGTACTCAATAATTATAATTAATTTATATAATAGTAAGTTAAATATACTAAAACTAAACTACACTAAACTAAACTAAAATAACAGGATAGAATACTTATCAATTTGAAATTAAATAACATTCATAGTGCATATTCATATTCACGGGCAAATTTATATATATAAATATATAAAAATAAAATAATAAAATATAATATATTAAAATTAATCTGAAGTTATCTTCTAATAAAATAAATCTAATAAAAATAAAATTAAATTAAATAATAATAAATAATAAAATAAAATAAAAAATCTAATAAAAAAAAAATAAAATAAAATAAAACAAAATAACAGAGATGAATGATACTGATCCATTTAAGATGGTCAGTTTAAGATGTGAAGCCGTGTGTTGTTTTGCTGGTTGTTTATGTGCTAATGGAGTGAATCTGGCTGAGGTCTGCTCTAGTTCGAAGCTCAGGCCTTGTTTGCATGAAGCAGTTAAAATAGGAGCAGAGGAAACCCAGGTGCTTCTAGCCCATGGCTGTGCTGAGCTGTGCTGTGCTGCCCCCCACCTCAGCCCCAGCACTTACTGATTCTGCCAAAGCCTGTTCGCTCAAACGCCAGGCTGTTTCTGACAAGTCTAGAGGCTAAAGCTGCATCTCTGCTCAAAGAGAGAAAGAGAGTGAAAGAGAGACAGAGAGGATGAGGAGGAGGCAAAAAAGACCAATGAAAAGCTAGAGATAGGGAGATATTTTGTCCCTTTTCTGCAGTTGAGGAGCATTTAAATATGACAGGACACAATTATGTTTCGCTCCGTTGTTGGCTGCAGATGCGTGCGCTCTGTTGTAATTCTGCTCTGAGCATCAGTCTGAAGGGTCTCTGCACTGCAGACCCCTACAATAGAGTTAATGCAGCTGTGTTTGAAATGATAAACACAAAGGAAACGAGGCGAAAAGACAAAGACGCAAAAAAAAAAAAAAAAAAAAAAAAACAGTATCAGGCAGTAAAACCAACCAGTTAACAACTTCTATTGTTGGCTGTGAATCTATACTGTAGTCTGTAAAATATGTACTGAGAAAGCTTTTATTTTGCATTATTTATAAATAAATAAATTGTGCAAAAAGTGAACACACAAGCAATTTTGTACATATTAACATATATAAACAATTTTATATACATATAACATCCCTGATATATGTATTGAAATAAAAAAAATAAATAAATATGATTTTATTCATTATATATATATCTTATTTCAATGAATAAATATAAATATTATTTTATTTGTTATTAAAATACATTTCCATATATTGTAATATATATTACAAAAAACACAGACAAAATATCTTAATACATATAAAATTGAGTACATAATTAGAAGATACATTTATTATTAAATATTTAATTTCTAAGATAAGCATTTTATAAAAAGTTTAATAACTAAACATTTATTTTACACATTTCTAACATTTATTTCATTAATATTTATAAATATAAATATATATTTTTAATTTATAAATTTTTTATTGCATTTATTTGCAACTATTACATAAATATTTATATTGTATATTTAGGAAATATCTTAATATATCTTCACATATTGTAATATTATACAATGCATATACAAAATATCTTAATACCTATTAAATTGAGTATATAAATATGATATATTTATTAATAAATAAATATTACATTTTTAAAATAAAAAATTTATAAATTGTTTAATAAAACATTTATTTAAAAAATATAAATATTATAAATATAATTTATAAATATATTTTTTAGAAATATAATATAAAATTTATAAATATAATTATTATTATTCAATTTGATGTTAAAATATTTATTGCATTTATTTGGAACTATTTTATAAATATTTATATGATATATTTAGGAAATATCTTAATATATCTATAGTAATATTGTAATATATGTTGTATATGTATTTTATAATATATCTAAATACAGATAAAATTGAGTATATAAATATGATATATTTATTACTATTTAATTTCTATAATAAATATTTTAATTAAAAAATATATTATATTTTTATGACATTAATATAAATGTTATTTTACTTGTTATTAAGATATTCATTGGCAAATATTCTATAAATATTTCTATTATATATATTATATGTTAAATACATGTTTGTATTGTAATATATATAATAAAATGTACCATTTAAAAAAACAGTAAAAAAAAACATTCCAGAATTTATATATAATATAAAATATATTCAATTTCAATATGATTTAAAAAAAATTAAAACTTAAATAAATAATACTAATAAAAAGAACATTCCAGATTTGATATATTTATATACAATATAATATATATTACATTTTAATATGATTGTTTAAAGTTAAAACCTAAATAAATAATACAAATAAAAAAAGAACATTCCAGATTTCATATATTTATTTTATTAACATAAAATATATTAAATTTCAATATGATTTCTTTCATTAAAGCTTAAATAAATAACACTAATAAAAAAGAATCTAGATTTTCAACTTCATATAAGGCATTTGAATCTGAATAATCATTTGCGCATGCTTCAGAAAAGATAGATAATAAACGAAAGAAGGAAATAACAGAAGAAGAAGATTGGTTTCACTGAATGAGGTTTATAATGACGGTATGTTCCATCAAAATGCTATTAGTCTAGTGGGAGGCTATCCAATGAACGCCCTGTGCGTAAACCCACAGAATGTTTTCCAGAGAGTGTAAAGAAGGGTTATCAGTCTGTCTGAGAGGGGAAAAGACAAGTGGCTGTTGGTACTTGAGCAATAATGCTTTAGCATTGCATTGTATGAGTGTGTGTATCCTTTGCCTGCCAGTGCTTTATACTGAAGCTTGTAATTTAGAGTAATAGCCACTTCACACGTCCTCAGAAAGCCCAAACCCCTCCTCTCGATGCCCACTTGCAGAGACAAGCTCTGCTGACCAAATACTGCTACTTACCGCTCTCTTAATGAACCAGCACAGCTAAGCTTTATTGAGAGGCCTCGCAGTCGACCACTTGTGAACACTTGTGAGTCGGCGGGTGAAGTGATACTTCAGCTCACCTAAAGTGGAAGAACAAGCTGAATTCAGTCAAACAGCCTCTCAAAAAACTAAAAAACGAGTTCTAAAAATTAATAGCATAAAAGTGTGCATAAAAATATTGTATAGTTAAAAAATATTTTAGAAAATATATATAAAGTTATTTTTTAAAAATTATAAAAAATAAAAAAAAAATCTAAAAATAAATACAATTATACTATAATATAATTTGTAGTAAATATATAAAATACTTTTGTGCACTTAAGTTGCTTAAGACTTGCAAAACTGTGTTGTAATTGCATGGAAAAGCAGGTGACCTTGAGTCTTGACATCCTCTTTGTGATTATTTTATGATGTTGATAAGGTGGAATTTTCAGAGAAAGGATTTTGGTAATTTTTTTGTACCTATAAATGTGTTTAATCATATTACCTCTCCATTCACAAATCCTACAGTTGATTACAGTAGTGAAAGCTGGCTGGCCCCGGCCAGGTTTTAACAGATAGTGGGATGAGCGTCAATGCTGTAACAGGAAGGACAGATGAGTGACAGCAGCTGGCAAAAAGAGCTGGAGAAACAACAGGCCAGACACGCTGAGCATGAATGAAACACTCACACATGCACAATTATTAAATAACACACACAGACAGTGGCAGCTGCTGCTTTTCAACAGTGGAGAAACACAGATAGAATTTAGAAAGATTAAATAAATGCTGCTGATAAAGATAATGCTTCATAAATTACTACTGAACAGTACAAAAATGTTACTAGTTGTAATAAAGTACTAAACAACAAAAAATAATTGTCCATGCTTGGAAGTGTATTTTTTACAACATTTAAAAATTAAATTTAAAAAATCAGAAATAATTTTTATTATTGTAATAATACTACTACTATTAAAAATACTACTACTATTACTACAATCCCAGAAAAAAATGATATATATATTACTAGATCGATAGATTGATCGATAGATAGACAGATAGATGGACGGATGGACAGATGGATAGATGGATGGATGGATGAAAGAATAGATAGATAGATACTGGAACGGTGTTAAGAAGTAATAGAAGTATATATATTCTAATAAAAATATTACTATACATTATTTAACATAATAATTAATATTGATTTATATTAATTATTTTTTTATTATTCAAATAATTGTCCAAGCCTGGAAGTGGTGTATTTTTATTTTTTTTTTTACAACATTTAAAATAATAATAATAGAAATAATAAAAAATCATAAAAATAATGTTTTTAAATTTGTTTATACATTTTAATATATATTGTAATATATGCATATATTAAGATATTTCAAATATTTATGTGTCTGTGTGTGTATACATTTATTAAATATATAATATGATGTGTGTGAAAATGTATAATTAATATTAACATGAATATTAATATAAATAATATAGTAATTAACAATAAATAATTAATATACATTAATATAAATAATTATATGAAATAAATAAATCATATTATTTAATATAATAAAATAATTAAAAATAATAAATAATATTTAAATAATTAATATATAATATTATATTAATTTATTAATATATTTATACTAATAACACACACACACACACACACACACACACACATATATATATATATGTATATATATATGTGTGTGTGTTATTAGTATAAATATATTAATATATTTTATATATATAATATATATATTATATAACTTTATTTGTTATTAAAATATTTATTGAATTTTTTCAACTATTATATATCTTAATATATACGTGTGTGTATATACACATATACACATACGCATCCATTAATAAATGCAATACTAAATAACTAAAATAATTGTCCAAGCTTCTAAGTGTATAATAATAATAATAATAATAATAATAAATAACTCACTCACAAGGATAAACTTAAATACAAGTAATTGTACAAAAGTGTATTTTTACAATACTTAAAAAAAACATTCTAAATTTGTATAACATAATTTAATATAATATAACATAATACAATGTAATAAAATAAAACAAAATAAAATAAAATAAAATATAAGCTCTATTTCCACCACTGTTGACAGCTTTTACACAAATTAACAAATTGCACAGAAGTGTATTTTTGCAATATCTAAAAAATAAATTAAAATTCAAACAAAAATGTTATATTATATTGTATATTACATTTAGGAAAGCAGGGTTTACGCCACTTCTGACACACATAAACATTCACTCAAGAAGCTCAACTTAAATATAAATGCACACGCTAAATGTCCCCAAGTGCATTAAATTAAAAGTCCAAACTAAATTTGTATAAAATAAAATAATATAATATAATATAATATAATATAATATAATATAATATAATACAATATAATATAATATAATATAATATAATATAATATCATGTAGAAGCTGTGTTTCCGCCACTACTGACACATTCGCACACAAGCTCAGCTTAAACCCAAATACACCCACTCAGCAGATGGAAAGGGGTCTAGTCTATACACCTCACCCTTGACTCCTCTTTTTGGAGTGTCTCAGGACACCCCAGTCTGTGAGACAGACAGAAAGCGGCATCTTTCTGGACCAGGACACAGTCCTCTGAGCCAGAGCCCGTCATGGCGATGGCAGCATGGCAGTGCTTCTCTATTGTAACCAACCCCCCACCTGCAACTGTGGGACGGGGCAAAGACCCAACTCTCCTCTCAAATAAACCTCGCCGCTCTAAACACTCACTCAGACCAGGCTAAAAGAAAAAGAAGCAGCAGCCGCATGAATAGCAGAACATGAAAACAAAACAGCTATGCTAACAAAACAAACAACAACAATGAATGACCTGAGCTACTACTGTAGAGCCAAAACCTCAGGCCCAAGTCTTACAAGAATGTAACTTTATCTTTACACTATTGATGGCTCAGCAGTGCGTTGCCCCGAACACGTGTTTTTGGTCGTGACATAAACAAATCCCTCAACAAAAACACTGCAGGAGCGTGAGGATTGCGTGTTAGCGGGAGATCAGGAGGGAGTTCCACGCTAACAACCTTGTGCAGTTTAGCTGCGTTTATATCACTAATGTGAGTGAATAATTTGTGACCCAAATACCATGATTTCCTCAAACTGAGATTTGCAAAACAGCCCTTACCATAAGAACGGCATCAAAGGAATTCCAAAGCTTTGGCCAGAGTCCCTAATGACAGACGTATTAGGTGCTAATTCCTGTCACTTTTTTGTTCCTGGGACATTTTCCACACAGCATTTAAGCTAGTGAGGACGATTAACACAAAATGGCTAATAAAACAAACGTATAAGGTACTTATAAGGGTAAATATAAGAACAATATTGAGCAAATAAGGAGTTCTGACACAACTAGCACTGTAAGTAAAGTTAGCATTTTTTAACGCTTTTGGCGGTTTGAGCATTAGCATTAGTTGGATGAATTGAAGTACACATAAAATATTGCATGCTGATTTAAAATTACAAAAAAGTAGAGTTATGGTGCAGTGGTTAATGCTCACAAAATAAGCTGTGCTGCTGAAATGGACGTGAAGGTTTGAGTCTTAAACCACTCCATTCCCTATTTTTCCTTCCATCTTCCTGATTCCTATTCTCCATTATAACTGTCAGTCTAAAAAAATGTATCCAGATACTAACAGATATTTTCATGTTGTGACTAATAACCAATAAAAAAATGACTATGAACTAAAATCAGTTACTTTAAAGGTGCTGTATGTAATTTTTGACTACCAAAGAATAAAAACGTCATAAACACCAGAAAACATACTAAGTTTACATACTTGTTTTTCAGAAAAACAACGCTACAGCCAGTTCTACTTGAAAAAAATTAGGGCTGTCAAACGATTAATCGTGATAAATCGCATACAAAATAAAAAGTTTTCCTAATGTACAGGTGCATCTCAATAAATTAGAATGTCGTGGAAAAGTTTATTTATTTCAGTAATTCAACTCAAATTGTGAAACTCGTGTATTAAATAAATTCAGTGCACACAGAGTGAAGTAGTTTAAGTCTTTGGTTCTTTTAATTGTGATGATTTTGGCTCACATTTAACAAAAACCCACCAATTCACTATCTCAACAAATTAGAATACTTCATAAGACCAATAAAAAAATAAATAAAAAAAAATAAAAAAAAAACATTTTTAGTGAATTATTGGCCTTCTGGAAAGTATGTTCATTTTTACTGTATATGTACTCAATACTTGGTAGGGGCTCCTTTTGCTTTAATTTCTGCCTCAATTCGGCGTGGCATGGAGGTGATCAGTCTGTGGCACTGCTGAGGTGGTATGGAAGCCCAGGTTTCTTTGACAGTGGCCTTCAGCTCATCTGCATTTTTTGGTCTCTTGTTCTCATTTTCCTCTTGATAATACCCCATAGATTCTCTATGGGGTTCAGGTTTGGTGAGTTTGCTGGCCAGTCAAGCACACCAACACCATGGTCATTTAACCAACTTTTGGTGCTTTTGGCAGTGTGGGCAGGTGCCAAATCCTGCTGGAAAATGAAATCAGCATCTTTAAAAAGCTGGTCAGCAGAAGGAAGCATGAAGTGCTCTAAAATTTCTTGGTAAACGGGTGTAGTGACTTTGGTTTTCAAAAAACACAGTGGACCAACACCAGCAGATGACATTGCACCCCAAATCATCACATACTGTGGAAACTTAACACTGGACTTCAAGCAGCTTGGGCTATGAGCTTCTCCACCCTTCCTCCAGACTCTAGGACCTTGGTTTCCAAATGAAATACAAAATTTGCTCTCATCTGAAATGAGGACTTTGGACCACTGGGCAACAGTTCATTTCTTCTTCTACTTAGACCAGGTAAGACGCCTCTGATGTTAGTTTGTGGTTCAGGAGTGGCTTAACAACAACTGTAACCAAATTCCTTGACACGTCTGTGTGTGGTGGCTCTTGATGCCTTGACCCCAGCCTCAGTCCATTCCATGTGAAGTTCACCCAAATTCTTGAATTGATTTTGCTTGACAAGCCTCTCAAGGCTGCAGTTCTCTCGGGTTTTTCTTCCACACTTTCTCCTTCCACTCAACTTTCTGTTAACATGCTTGGATGCAGCACTCTGTGAACAGCCAGCTTCTTTGGCAATGAATGTTTGTGGCTTACCCTCCTTGTGAAGGGTGTCAATGATTGTCTTCTGGACAACTGTCAGATCAGCAGTCTTCCCCATGATTGTGTAGCCTAGTGAACCAAACTGAGAGACCATTTTGAAAGCTCAGGAAACCTTTGCAGGTGTTTTGAGTTGATTAGCTGATTGGCATGTCACCATATTCTAATTTGTTGAGATAGTGAATTGGTGTTTTTTTGTTAAATGTGAGCCAAAATCATCACAATTAAAAGAACCAAAGACTTAAACTACTTCAGTCTGTGTGCACTGAATTTATTTAATACACGATTTTCACAATTTGAGTTGAATTACTGAAATAAATGAACTTTTCTACGACATTCTAATTTTAGATGCACCTGTATATTAGGCAAAATAGTCCTACATCGCTGTTTGCCTTTTTTTGTAAAGGGTGTTTGACCCTCCTTGCACGTTCACTTTGTAAACACTGGGTCGGTACTTCTGCAGCGATGTAGGATGATTTTGAAGTGGAAAGACAAAATGAGATGGGAGTTTTTTGACACACCCTAAATGTATTGAACCAGAACGTTCATGCAGAGCTAGACAAGACGAGCATTTGAGGTTAAAAAAGTATATCAATTGGACATTTCTTTTTTTATTAGAAAATAACTGACCAATTCACTAGATAAGACCTTTGTTCCTCGGTTAGGATCGTTTAGAGCCATTTGAAGCTGCAATTAAACTGCATTTTAGAAGTTCAAACTCATGAAGTCCACTATATGGAAAAAAAAAAAAAAAACTTTATGACTGAAGAAAGAAAGATATGAACATCTTAGATGACAAGGGGGTGAGTAAATTATATGTACATTTTTGTTCAGGAAGTGAACTTCTCCTTTAAGGCTTGTCACCTTCCATTTTCAATTGCACTGGTTCCTGTTTTCTCAGTCTGGCAACCAGCAAGTGCATCGTGTCTGGGGAGGAGGAGGTGGGAGAAAGTGTTACAAGTGCTACAAGTGAATGTAAGCATTACAACATTACAGAATGACAAATTAATATTCATGTTAAGATGACATTTTATGGTGTTATTAAATTAATAGTGTTGGTAACAATTACCTTTATCATTGACATTAGCCAATTTAAATAGTGCAAAATTTTGAAAATGAACATGATTTATAGCATTAACACTAGCATATGTCTACTGTTAATTAAAGACAAAAAGTCAACAAATAAGATAGATTCAAAGTTAAATACAGATCATGTGCACTGTGCATTGCATCTGTAAAACTTGTTTTACATACTTTTAAATTTTAATACATTTACTACTCGCACCATAGTTAAGCCATTTTTAAGCCATTCAGAGGAAACTCGTAAGACACATCTAGACATCTGTGCGCGCTCTTGGATTTCCTTTGAAGGGGATGATTAAGCTTGTTTTTCAGCAATCCAAGCTCTGAGCCTGGCCCACCACCTCTGTCTGGCAGTAATCTTGAACCGAAATTCAACCCTACTGTTAAAAACACAAAAATCTCTCAGCCTGCCCATAAGCCCTGAGTCATCTAGAGTTACGCGCCATTGTTCCCCGGGACTTTTGAATGACTCTGCACTCCTGACACAGGAACAACACCTGAGCAGATGTTTTACCAGGGTGGAACAGTCTTCAAAACTACATTAAAACATCCTGACTGGTAAGGTCTTTGGGTGCTACGGATCCTAAAGGTGAGAGAGTAATTAAATCAAATATACTATAATAGAAGAGGCAATGAATGTTGTCTTATCTAAATCTGTAATACCCATATGCAAAAAATGCATGGATCAGGAAACTGAATGGAGAAACACACAACTCTATAAATATTTACCTGTCTGGCAATCAGACCTTGTAAAGGGCACACTGCTTGCTAGGGACGCTCTCTTCTTATTGCTCAGATTTGAAAAACAGATTCTCTGAGGATTGCCTGCATGAAAAGGTCATTTGTAATATATCAGCAACATATTCACCTGGAAGTAAAAGGACCTTTGGAATATGCTGAACTGAGCACAGTTATGGCCACATAGGTAGAGAAAGTTAGATAAAAGAACATGCTATTTCCTGTCGAGACAGGTTATTTAAACTGAGAATGGCTTAATCTATGTGTGTGCACATGTAGCATGTAGCAGCACTGGAAAATTAAAGTGTTAAAATATTAATATATATGGGTTTAGAAATAACACTGATGAGATGATGAGAATATTTTCTAATAAATAACAATAACTTTAACTATAAATGGCTTACAGCCAGAACCATATTTGCACCGCACCAGTGAATAAAGGCTTTTGTTGTTCTTGTTGCATTTACACAACATCAACCAGTAGATTGAGTGCATCTTAACAGTGAATCTAGCGAGTCTAACCTATCTGATCTCTGTCAGTGAATTTAGCTAACGTTGTCAATGTAGTGGAATAAAAACAATGAATAGTATTTTCTACTGCAGCTTCAAAGAAGGCAAGACAACGTTGTCGAAACTAACACTGGATACCTGAGGTCATTTTACGTTTATACGTGCAAGTATAAAGTTAAATCTGATTAGCTCTCAGCATTTTTATTGTTCATCAGCTATAAAAAAAAAACGTTCTGGAACTGATCCCAACGATATATGTATAGTTATCGTTATAAGGCCCATTCACACCAAGAACGATAACTATAAAGATAACTTTATTAGCATCCACACCAGCAGACGATATTGTCTGTTTATTCTAATGCTGCATGCACACCAAACGCAAAGCAAATCCAAGTTCCAAGTTGCATCACCCAGTTTGCCTCACTTGTGTCACCCGTGAATTCCCATCTATTCGTGTCTGCTCATTGACTTTGTATGTAATCTACTCGTGCAAATAATTAAATTCACTTTTGGTGTGCACACACCATAAACACATGTACGTCTGCTGCTTTAAATTCTCGAGCTTGTGATAGCAGGATTGATTCTGATTGGCTGTCAATGTTTTTATCATTCATCATCTGTAAAAAAGTATTCTGAAAGTTATGTCAGCGATATTGTTTTTCTGTATAGTTGTAGTTACAATACTTGTTCACACCAAGGACAGTAACTATAAAGACAACTATAAAGATAACTATATTAATGTCCACACCAGTGGACAATATTGTCTGTTTACTCTACTGCTGTGCACCAAACAAGAAGAGAATATTGTCATCACTTTATCGCTCTAGATTAGTCGCAGGATGTTTTTCATGTCACTCACACAAATAAAATCATCACTTAATGCTTTTCTCCATTTTCTGATACAACCGGACATGTCAAACTGGATGCGTCAATACGTTTTTCACTGACTGGCTTGTGCGACAACGCGCCATGTAAGTAATCCTCTCTCTATATATATATCTATTTAGTCTTTGCATTGACTTTATATGTACTCTACTTGTGCAAATAATTAAATTAGCTTTTGGTGTGCACACACCATAAGCACACGTGTGTCTGCTGCTTTAAATTCTCGAGCTTGTGATAACAGGATTGATTCTGATTGGCTGTTACTGTTTTTTTTTCATCAGCTGTAAAAAAACGATAATGTTCCTCCGTATAGTTTGTGTTATAGTCATGGTGTGAACTGTGCTATTTTCTTAAATTTAAAATGACTTGTTAGCTTTATAGTTACTGGTATCGTTTTTGGTGTGAACAGAATATAACAATAAAATAACTAATTGTAGTGTAGGAATTATGGATGTACTGACATTAAAATCCTGGCTGATACAAATTATTTATCATAATGCTGATAATTATTTTTTTGTTATGTATTCACAGTAAGTACTAAAACAAACAAACAAACAAAAAAAAAAAACAAAAAAAAAAAAAAAAAAACAAATAAAACAATTTAGACCAATACTTAAACATTTTTATAAAGCTGATAACCAACATATTGTGCATCCTTAGTAGAAATACTTACAATACTGAATATTGTAAACAGTACAGCATCTCCTCAGTGAGTATATTTTTTACTTTTATGTACTTTTCTAAGAAGTAATTTCTAAAATGAGGCAATTAAACATTAAAAATCACATGAGATTCTGTATATGGCGAAAAATAATGCAAGCATGTACACCTATGTGGATATTTGTGCATACTTATGAGTGTGTACTATGTGTTTGTGTTTGGTGCTTTAAGCTGAATCAAGGGCAGAATGGGCTACAGCATAGACAGGCCAGATAGTGTGTGTGTGTGTGTGTGTGTGTTAAATATTTGAAGAGTGTGAGGCTTGGCCCTGGGGGTGAGAGCAAGACACACTGCATGAGCAAAATACATGTAAGTGCTGCCTTCAGAATAAATACACAGGCATTGCAAATGTTACAATGGGATGAACTTTGACAACACATCTGAAGGCTATTTACATTTTACACTGTGTGCACACACATATACACAAACATCCCATAATCCAGTGCACAAAAACAACCACATTAAATATTATTACTATTATTATACACAAACATTAAAACAATAACATGAGTTAATAACAGAAATTCATCTATAAGCATTTAAACAGGTGTCGAGAAGGACCTGTATGTGAGAGAACGCATGAATATTAATGAGCAGGCGTTTATGAAAATGAATATTCATAGGACAAATCCAATCTAATCCTCTTCAGTCACACTTTCTGTACATGTTGACGTAACGCATATAGATGCTAATCTCTGTTAAAAACGTGTGATATAGCATGTAATAACTGCAACAGAAACAAGCTTTTTAATGACAGCATTGTTAACGTCGGCACGCAGCGATGCACCTCATTTCACCGGCAACAGAATCAGTGTGTAGATCCAGCCTAAAGATGTAAGCTCGGGGGGTTAATTAGCCGTAAAATACAATGCTAATCTAGTCTTTATGAGGTCACTGTTGTGGTCCGATGACCTAAAGTTAGACAGGATCATGACAAGACAAGGATTCGTTCCACAGGGCGAGCTAGGCTTGTTTGTTTTTGTGATATATAACGTCTTGATGACAAAACACATCCCATTGGTGTGTAAAAAAAATAGAAAACAGAATAGTCTGACAACAAGATATGTAACAAAATGTTGAATTTATGCATTACTTTTCTCCTCAACAGGCAACATTTTGCACAGGTTTGAAGTCTTTGACGAAATTCATAAGACATAGAAGCGAATTCTGAATAAAGGTGACACCAGTAGTTCAAAACTAGTTTTGAGGAGGCTATTTCAAGCCAGAAACCACCACCACAAGTGGCATACGACAATCTCGCTCTCGGTTATTGCGCAGAAACACATTTCTGAGGGAAAAAAGAGAAAACAACACTTCTATTTGAATGACCCTCCTACATTTTGTACATGGCAAGATGTGTATTATCTTATGTTGAGTACAGCGAGGAGATGCATTAGATGGATGTTTTATTTATTCTTGGCTTTTCAGAACACAAGCTGGTTTTAGAAGTGACGTTTTTTACAAGCTAGACGATGCAAGGAGGTGACTGTGAGTCCTGTCACAAACTATATCACAAAGAAACCAAACAGTTTGTAAACAGGTCAGTTGCTGTTTTACAGTGTGGAGGTCATGTTTAGGTTATCATGCCATTCACAGTAAGAAAGTCTGTTAGGAGATTATAATATGGTTCTGATAGCATGTTACAATCGATATCTGACAAATGCAAAGCAGCATTCAGTATTTCAGCTATGTGGAACCTAACATGCAGAGATGGTGTTGTCAGTAGTAACCTCCCTTGCCCTTTCTGGTATTCTTGACACTGAAGTCTATTGTTCAATAACTTTAACCAGTTGAGGCCAAACAATAGCCATCAGGGCCCTCTGGGTGATATATATTCACAGTCACTATCCTCACCCAACAAAAACACCACTTAGCATTTCTCTCACATAGAACTACAAAACTCATGTGTTTCTTACTGAAGGATGATGATGCTGATTTTGCTCTAAAACATACTTAAAAGTAGTTTGAGAGAAAATAAATTAATTTTTTTGTCATAACCAATGTACTATTTGTGCAGATTTAAACCAGTCAATTCCTGCAGGGACTGGTGACTAGACATGAAAGTGATTGTGACATTGTGACATGTTTCCTACGTACAAAGCCTCCAGCACATGTAGAAAACACATTTACAGTGTCACCTTTGACTGCCATTTGTTGGGAACATTTACTATAAAATGACTTGCTGCACAGAGAATATTGCATGTTGTTGGCAAGCGAGACTTCATTCATGAGATTCTGCATAAGGAATCAATGGTGTTTAACGCCTCAATGCTTAATTTTCCCAAAGGGAAAACCAATAAACATATTTTGGATATGGGTTTGTGGCTCTGAAATGATTACATACATCTTTAAGTATACAGTGCCGGCATGTCGCTGAATCTGAATCGCCTCATCAAAATTTCCCCAGATTTTTCATTCTACGTTTTCAGAACAATGTAAAGGTAACATCATTTTTCATTGTTAAAATACTTTTTCTTATTTCAAATAAGAGCCTAATATTTACCAACAGTACACTGCTATTCAAAAGTATTATTAGTATAATTATTTGAAAATGTTTTTGAAAAGCCTCTTTTACTCAGCAAGGCTTTTTATGTGATCAAAAGTACAGTAAAAATACTAATATTGTGAAATATTGTATTGCATTATTTAATAAACATGCTGATTTGCTGCTCAATAAATAATTCTTATTATCAACGATGAAAATAGCCGTGCTGCTTATTATTTGTTGAAACCTTGATTTTTTTCAGGATTCTTTGATGAATAAAACATTTTATTTAAAATAGAATTTTTTTGTAACATTATAAATGGCTTTACTGTCACTTTTGATCAATTTAATATGTGCTTGATGAATAAAGTAATTTCTTAAGAAACCTGACCACAAACTTTTGAACTGTAGTGTAAACACAGTGGTGCTATCAAAACATTGCTCTGTTTGTTTAAACATCCGACCAGCTCCAGCACAGCAACAGTGGCTCAACCAATGGCGTGCGTTTGGGGCGGGGCTACCTGTGTGGCCATCCAATGACAGAATAAGGGAGTGGTACTACAGGAAACCTGTTAGGAAGCAGTCATTTGACTGTACAGAAATTTCACTATATACTTTTTAATACATTTAAAAGAAGTTTGAGAGAAAATAAATGACATTTTTGTCATAACCAATCTACTATTTGTGCAGATTTAAACCAGGTAAATCCTGCAGGGGCTGGTGACTAGACATGAAAGTGATTATGACATGTTTCCTATGTGCAAACGCTCCAGCACATACAGAAAACACATTTACAGTATCACATTATAAATGTCTTTACTGTCACTTTTGATCAATTTAATATTCTTGATGAGTAAAATTATTTTTTAAGAAAGCTCAACCCAAACTTTTGAAATGTAATGTAAACACTGTGGCGGTTTCAAAACATTGCTCTGTTTATTTAAACATCCGACCAGCTTCAACATAGCAACAGTGGCTCAACCAATGGCATGAGTTTGGGGCGGGGCTACCTGTGTGGCCATCCAATGACAGAATTTCAGAGTGCTATTACAGAAACCTGTTTGGAAACAGTTATTTGATTGTACAGAAATGTATACATTATACTTTTAAATAAATTTAATTTCTCATATACTTTTTAATAGAAGTTTGAGAGAAAAAAAACATTCAATTTTTTTGTCATAACCAATCGACTATTTGTGCAGATTTAAACCATTAAAATCCTGCAGGGACTGGTGACTAGACATGAAAGTGATTGTGAAATATTTCCTATGTAGAAATATAGAAAACACATTTATAGTGTCACTTTATAAATATCTGAACTGTCACTTTTAAAAAATGAAACATGTCCTTGATGAATAAAATTATTTTTTAAGAAACCTCACCCCAAACTTTTGAACTGTGGTGTAAACACAGTGGCACTTTCAAAACATTGCTCTGTTTGTTTAAACATCCGACCAGCTTCAACATAGCAACAGTGGCTCAGCCAATGGCTTGACTTTGGGGCGGGGCCAGCTGCGTGGCCATCCAATGACAGAATTTGGGAGCGGTGCAGGAAACCTGTTCAGAAACAGTCACTAGATTGTACAAAAACTTCAGTTTTTCCATGAACCGTGCAACATCTGCCATTGCAAATAAATAATGTATGTGACTCTGAACCACAGCTTCTCATTAACATTTGAACATAAATACAATGAACCAATGATTTGTGTGGGATGAGTTGTAAAGTATTTTGAGAAATGAATGCGTGAGCATCAAACACACAGTGGAATGCTGTTATTCCACTTCAGCAAACTTTGATTTGTAATCCAACCCCAAGCAGCGCTCCTTCGCCCCTTTCTCTCTCTCCCTTTCTGTATCTCTCGACACCCTTTCACAAAGGGCCTCGGCCATTAGCGTTCCAGCTCGCTGTTTTCAGTAAACCTCTCCTCACTACGACATCATACACCAAAGCCCAAAACCACTCTTTACAACCAATGTCATAAGCACATTTCCCAGCCGTGAATAACAGTTTTCTCTGCTGGGAAACTGTTTCTGAATCTAATAATTATCCTCTTCATCCTCCTAATTCAGACTTTAGTGTTTGGCTGAGAAACGGGCCGGCTGCCAGCTCGAAGCAGAGTCTGAGTTGTCAGGTGGATTACAGTCATATGAATCGCTCCGCAGGAGGCCGAGCAGCCTGCAATTACAGCGCGGCGGCGCCTTTGATTTAAAGGAAACTTTCAGAAACTGACTAAAATGTTGAATAATAAGCCATTAGAGATTCTGAAGGCCAGAGCCCGAAAAGAAGCCCACCCTCCCTTGAAGTTTTCCTTCGCATACACACGCACACACAAAACCGTCTGACGTCACTAAACAACGTCTGCACTAGTTAGTCAGACACCTGTGACTAGCCGCTTTCACTCATAGTCAAAAGTTTCAGAAAATCTTTACAGCGCGATTAAAAGCGGTAATCGCTTTCTGCGCAAAAAATATCAGTTTATTCCATTGTGCTAAAAGCCCTGAATGGGATCCTTTGAAAAGAACGCGAATCTTTTATATGATGGCCTCTGGATTTTTAAATGAAAATGAGGGGTCAACTTCTCTCATTTTCCTCACAAAGGACTGAAAGGAAGGGACCAAGCAGACTTGAAGGCTACAGCAGAAGGTGATGAGATAAAAAGAGACACAGCCAGCGCCGCCCCGGCTCACATCAATGCCGCATTGTGAGCCCCGCCAGAGACAAACGAGCACCGGCCACAATCGGAGCGGGGCCGTAATTAAATTTCACACAATATGAGGCAGCAAATGACATGTAAATTATAAATGGCTGATTCCTTGCTTTCCATGACAGTGTTAAATAAGGGAGGTGTAAGTGAAATCATTAGATTATGCCATTCAGCGACAGGAGGGAGGGGGTTTTCAAAAGGTTGCCGTCTTGGAGGGCCCGCAGCCAGCCCTGGCACAAACGATGCACTCGGAGACTATTTCAAACAGCGGCGAGGACAATGCCGAACCAGCCCTTGATTGTGTTTGTCCACCTAGGTATAAAACAGACATTATGGGCATTTTGTCCCGCTCACCAAGATGCTCGGGCGGGCTAAAAAAGAGAAGTGAGATAAGTGGATGTACTTCACTGGCTCCTTGTATCTCCCACCAATTACCCTCTAAATACATAGACACAGCCCACTAGCGTCAACAAAGAAATATAGCTCGAAAAGAGGGCCATTTCAAAAGCGCCGTCGCATGCATGGAGGAGTACCGTGGGGTAATTGCGGAGGCGCAGATGAAGGGACGCTTCTTTTCACGAAGGACACACAAATACAAACAAGAAGGGGTAATCTCACTTCAAGAGACTTGAAAAACTTTAAAACAAAAACCTTTTGAAAGCCAAATATCAGAGAGAGAGACGGAGAGAGAAAAAAATCAGCTTGCATGTATGTTCAGTACGTGACAAAATGTAAAGTGGAAAAAAAAGGAATGTTGTCAGGGGGCAATTAAATTTAAAAGTTAATCAAAAATTAAAAAATAAAAATTAGGGTCATCATCAGTTTTTGCAAACTAAAGGTGATTAAAAAGTAATGTGTGGGCACTGTGGGCTATCACATACATGTCCGGCCTTCTTAATTAGGACAAATCCCCTTTTAGCCAGTACTAGAGAGAGAATAGGCGGCCCTAGAGTGTTTGTGAAGAAACTCATTAAAAATGTGGAATGTTGTGGAGAGAGAGGGAAAGAGAGAGCAGGAGAAAGCGTGCGCGCGAGAGAGAGTGTTACGTCTTTCTGCCTGAGTAGCCACAAGTGGCCTCTAGGATAAATGTTCCCCTCTCGTCTCAAGTAGTTGTCTTGAACCAAGTGCCGAGAGGAGAAAAGAGCCACAACTTGTTAGTCAACAAGTTAGCTTAAAGGGGCCAAAGAGGGATTTGGAAGAGCAAGAGCAAGGTTGTGCCACATCCCACACACACACACAAACACAGATAAAAAGTAATGAGAAACTGCAACGCCCTCCACCAGACAGACAAAAAAAATTCAGAAAGACAGAAAAATAGCAGACAGACAGATAGAAAAATGGCTGCCGAACAGACAGACATTAAGATGGACATACAGACAGATAAACAGTTTTTTTTTTCAGAAAGACAGACAGATAGAAAAATGGCAGACAGACAGATAGAAAAATGGTTGCCGAACAGACAGACCGACCAACAGACAATTTTTTTTCAGAGAGACAGATAGAAAAATGGCAGACATACAGACAAACAGACAGATGGACAGACAGACCAAAAATTCAGAAAGACAGAAAAATAGCAGACAGACAGATAGAAAAATGACTGCTGAACGGACAGACCGACTGACTGACAGACAGACCATTTTTTCAGAAAGACACATAGAAAAATGGCAGACATACAGACAAACAGACAGATGGACGGACAGACAGACAGATAGAGAGACAGACAGACAAAAAATTCAGAAAGACAGATAAATGGCAGACAGACAGATAAAAAAAAAAGGCTGCTGAACAGACAGACATACAGATGGAAATACAGACAGATAAACAGACTTTTTTTTTCAGAAAGAAAGACAGATAGAAAAATCATAGACAGAAAGATAGAAAAATGGTTGCCGAACAGACAGCCCGACCGACAGACAGTTTTTTCAGAAAGACAGATAGAAAAATGGCAGACATACAGACAAACAGACAGATGGACGGACAGACAGATAAACAGACTTTTTTTCCAGAAAGACAGACAGATAGAAAAATCACATACAGACAGATAGAAAAATGGTTGCCAAACAGACAGACAAACTGACCATAGACAGACGGACAGACAGACAGATAGACAGCCAGACAATTTTTTTAGACAGACAGACAGATAGAAAATGGCAGACAATCAGCCAAACAGACAGATGGACACAGACAGAAAGACAGACAAAAATGGCAGAGTGATAGAAATAAAAATGACAGACAAACAGGCAGATAGATGCATGGATGATGGATGGACAGGCAGGCAGACAGAAAAATTGCAGACAGACAGATAAACTAACAGAAAGACAGATAGAGAGAGAGACAGACAGACACACATACAGACAGAAAAATGACAGACAGACAAACAGAAAGAGAGACAAAACTTTTTCAGAAAGACAGAAAATGGCAGATGAACAGACAGATCAACAGACAGACAGACAGACAAACAGACAACATTTTTAGAAAGGCAGACAGAAAATGGTAGACAGACAGAAAGAAACATGCCAGACAGATGGACAGACAGAAAGAAAGAAAGAAAGACAGACATTTTTTTTTCAGAGAGACAGATAGAAAAATGTCAGACAAACAGATAGACCGACAGACAGATAGAAAGACACATCATGACACGTCATGACAGACAGACAAAGACATACAGATATGCAGACAGGCAGATGGACAGACAGACAGAAAGAAAGACACATCATGACACGTCATGACAGATAGACAAAGACATACAGATATGCAGACAGGCAGATGGACAGACAGACAGATACACATACAGGAAGATATACAACCATCTATCCGTGTATTATCATCTGGACATAACACTAATATTTTAGAAAGATGTTGCAATACGAAAAATATCATAGAAAAACAGAGACATCAAAATCATAACACACACAGACATTTAAACAGCTTCAAAAAACAAGGCCACATATACATAGTGAAGAAAAGAGAGGGCACCTCTGGCTCTCACCCTGTCAGCTCCAGAAGGCTTAGAGGCAGGCCCCAGCCCAGATTAACCCTGATCGAGCCATCCACCCTGGGGCTCTTCTTCTCCAGCTCGGGCCCTGGGTTCAGCCAGGGAGTCAACACCACCTCCCCACTCTCTATCCTAAACACGTGCACCGTAGCTCAACTAGGCCTAAACAAAGCCTGATACAGCCAATATTCATTAACTTAGCCAAATAATCTTGATTCAGATCTGGCTAAAGCTGTCATCGGATCCCTAGAGTATATACGATGCCAATTTCACTTGTTGTGTGTAACAGTTATTGTATGATATACATCCCACAATTAAAAATGGAAATGAAATTGACAGACAACGGAAATATTGACATGGCTGTGAATGAATAAGTTTGTGTGCACGCATGTGCACGATGTATAAAGACACAATAAAACATTAGAAAGCTCTGGCGTGAGCTTCCCAAAGAGGAGAAAATTAATTATTTTAAATACATGTGGACCTTTCATGAGCACAGGCTTGATTTGCATTGAGGAATATTCAGCAGAAGTAATTGGTGCACACTGAATGAACTCAATTTTCATTCCAAATTTCCTTGGAGTCCCAAGGCACTACTGCACGGGATGCGAGTGGCAATACAAACAAAAGTAATGTCAAAAGGGAACGCAGGAATCGAGAAACAAAAGGGAGAGCAAAATTGTTTTAGCATCGTAAATGAACGATGAAAGCTTCATTCAGGCGGTGGGCTGAAAAAACACAGATATCACATGGAACGTTGACAGTTGATGTCTTCATATAAATGTAAGAATTTACATTCTAATTAAAAAGAATTTACATCTTAATCAACGCAGGCTTAATTGTTCAGCTAGTGTTTTCCAGCAATGAAAAACAACATTGTTTTGCCAGAAACTGAATACACACTATATTACCATAGCAAATTTCAATGCTTTAATATTCTAGATGAGTTAACGGACTGCTACATAGAAGTCGTCTTTTTATTGTACCATCAAAATGCAACTTTTATCCTTCTTATCTTCTATAAATAATATTACACAACAGAATTACACTGGCACAATTTCTTTAAAATTCAAGATAAGAGACCACTCATCTCTTATAATACTCATTACAGTCAGTGAGTTGCACACAACCACAAAGAGTTTCACAAAGCTTGATGCTGGTTACCCTTCAGCATCATCCTTTGGAGGCAGTTGGGGTCGGTGGGGGTAGTTAAGAGGTAGATACTGAGCACAATCTCAAACTCAAGCCTCCGGGCTTTAAAAGAGCTTTAGCGAGTTTGCTAACAGTCATGTTACATCCCACACGTCTTCTTCCTTTTGGAACAGAGTCTTTATGCATTTTTACTGCACAGTGCTTGTTTTAAACCATTAAAACTTTTGCTAACTAAGAATTTTTGGTGCTTAACTTCTAATGGTGCATTGAAGTCATCCTGGGAAGTTGTAAATTTGATGTCAAGTGATTTCAAATCAAAGCATAATTTCCTCAAAAAATACAGCAAAGTTTTTAACTCTACTTCAATAAAAAATGATCAAGAATCTTTCTACAAAATAAAATCTTTATTTCTTTTTATTTATTTTCTTATTTCTACTAAATAATATAGAATGCACATCAAGTGTACTTTTGCTTTTAAATGTTTTTATTCAATTTATGATGGTTCTGTAAACTGAATCGTTATGTATTCTACGTTGTATTTTGTACATGCAATTTGGCTAGTTTTACTGTAAAGTAAAATGCAATAATTGAATATATTAACAAATTTATCATGAAATACAGATGCTGCATTAAAGGAGTAGTTCACTTCTAGAACAAAAAATTTACAGATAATGTACTCAACCCCTTGTCATCCAAGATATTCATGTCTTTCTTTCTTCAGTCATAAAGAAATGATGTTTTTTTGAGGAAAACATTTTAGGATTTCCCTATTGGGACTTCTATGGTGGCTGCGAGTTTAAACTTCCAAAATGCAGTTTAAATGCAGCTTCAAAGAGCTCTAAATGATCCCATGCGAGGAAGAAGGGTCTTTTCTAGAGAAACAACTGGTTATTTTCCAAAAAAAAACCAAAAAAAAGTACAATTTCTTTACTTTTTAACCTCAAACGCTCGTCTCCGCATGATCTCTGTGTATTCCCGTTCAATACAGTTAAGGTATGTTAAAAAACTCCCATCTCATTTTCTCTTCCAACAAAATCATCCTACATCGCTGTTTTACCTTTTTTTGTAAAGGGTGTTTGACCTTCTTTGCATATTCACTTTGAGAACACTGGGTCGAAACTTCTGTAGCGATGTAGGACGATTTAGTTGGAAGAGAAAATGAGATGGGAGATTTTTCAGAATACCCTAACTGTCATGAACCGGAATACACAGAATTCCTGTTTGAAGTGTATAAAAAGTTATTTATTTATTTATTTATTTTTTTAGAAAATAACCGATCGTTTAGCTAGATAAGACCCTTCTTCCTCGGCTGGGATCATTTAGAGCCCTTTGAAGCTGCATTTAAACTACATTTTGGAAGTTCAAACTCGGGGCACCATATCAGTCCATTATATGGAGAAAAACCCTGAAAGGTTTTCCTCAAAAAAACAATTTCTTCACGACTGAAAAAAAGAAAGACATGAACATCTTGGATGACAAAGGGGTGAGTACATTATCTGTAAATTTTTGTCTGGAAGTGAACTACTCCTTTAATAGCATCCACCATGTTTTCTTACTAAGAATATCCAGTTTTCCATTTGCAATTATGACATTGTGGTGGCATTTATACACATTTAGCTCGTAAACACAATATTTCCATAGACCGTAAACGTATACTACACTTACGTCCTGCATCATCCACTGGAACGGTACTCTCTCTTGAACACGTGTACGGCATTTACTGGTAAAGATTACAGTTTACAAAGTTTAAAAAAAGGATATTTTTCTTACTTTTTAGGATGGATGGTTGCAATTTATTTATCTTCAACAGCCATTCACTGCCATTATAAAGCTTGGAAGAGCCAGGACAGTGTTTAATATAACTCTGATTGTATTCATCAGAAAGAAGAAAGTCATATACCCCTAAGATGGCTTGAGGCTGCATAAATCATGGAGTAATTTTAATTTTTTGGTGAACTATCCCTTTAAGTTGGAAACATAAATCTGAACATTGTTGCTTACTTTCTGTCCGCTGATCTTTATATAGAGATTATAGATAATAGCTATATTATACATGATGTGAATAATATTATACATGTATATTATACATGATGTGTATAATATACGTGTACGTGTATGTGTATAATAACGTGGTGTTCGGCCACATTTCAAATCGACATGACCCTTCCAACATCACAATTCTAAGTTTCCTGAGTCATTCATGTGCTCAGAACTCACAATTACAATATTTCCAACTCCACATTATTCACAAACACTGCACTATTGACGCTCATGGAAAGAAGGCGAAAACAAGTACCCACCCCTGTGAACACCAAAATGTGGTATTCCAACCCGAATTTACAGGAAAACACAACTATGATTACAAATTGCCATGAGATTGTGTTGGGTACAGGGTTGCCAGGTTTCACAACAAAACTCGCCCAGTTGCTTCTCAAAACTAGTCCAAATACTTTTCGAGGGGGCTCCCCCATTAAAAATCGCTTTCAGGGGTGTAAAATGCACATTTTTGTCAGGGTTCCCCTGGTAAATTTGCATTCATGGGGCAAAATATAACGTTATTGGGGTCGCCTAAATCTGTGGACATGAAAATCAACCCATGGCAACAGTGTTAAAGTAGCCCAATTGACTTGACAACACTGGTTGGGTATTTCAACCCAATCTCATGGAAATTCATAAATATTTTACAAAGTGGCTAATTCGTACAACCTCACTAGTATAAATTTGTATAAAGTTGTACATGTATATGAGTTCCCCAATTTGTTTGAATTTGTACGAGCGACATAACCCCGACGCTAGACCCACCCCTCATTGGGGTCTAGACAAATCGTACAAAATCAAAATAAGTGGTTGTACGAATTCTTACGAAGTAGCCACCTTGTCAAATCCGTACAAATTGAATGTGAGATACCACTGGGTATATTTTGCTGCACTACCACTCAAAAGCAGCCATCAAGATGTGGACATTGCAAACTGCTACAGCTTAGTTTTTAACATTTCACCATTTCACGGTTCCTCCATTTCTACAATAACAATGAATTAATACCACATTTAAAGACCATCATTACGTGAAAACAAAGAGCTAAGTACAATTTCTCTCCCTCGCCTATGCTAATCTCTGAGTATGCTAATAAAATAAACAGCATGAGACAGCAGAGTCCTTATCAGCGCTATGAAAAACCTGCGATAAAGACGGCTAGCAGCTTCCTCTAAACTAAAGTAATGTTCGCCGGGTCTCAAGACACTAAATCAGTTTAATCAGCTTTTACACTTTCCAACCATTTACACGTCCAACTTAAAAACGTCGCTCGGCGCTCATTAGCCAACACAAAAGACTAGTGACTAAATGAGGCATGATTCATGAAACGGATACCTTTAATCATCACTCCTAGCCCCTGAAAGGTCGTTTAGTATATTATATCTAAGTGCGCAGCTTATTCCTGCTTCATTACTGATAATTAAGACCTGTCATATTTTCTTGCACAATGTGTCGGCTAAGAGCTTTGGCATCTGCCAAATGGGCATCAATTTTCAAAGCCGCTGAATGAAAGGTAAGGCGAGATGTTATAAAAAGAAGTACCGGGGTTGATTTGGTTAGCATTTCTGTTTGGTTTGCAATACAAAGAATGGCATTTGCGACTTATATAAGACAGATTTCTAATCTTGTTTTGATATCGGTTAGCTCTTAGCAAAAGTGATGGGGTCCGTGAACAGGGAATGGCTCGCTCGTAAGTCTCTCGTAAGTCGCTTTCTCCTCAGATAGTTATCACATGAATAGCCTAACAGACTGAATTAAGGGCAGAGACTTGGGAGTTGTGGAAATGTGGCAGGGAGACGCTGAAAGGGACATAGTGGCTTTTGCATTAGCATCTGTTGTGGCTCGACTGGCATAAAGTAGCGAAAAGTGTCAGAGGTGCCACAGGGGGCGAGTAAGGAACTTTACAATGAGGTAAAATGGAAATTAAAAAAAAAAAGTCTCAGCTCCAGAACATTCATCCACAGGTTAGGAGTATCATGGTCTTCAGCATGTAGCATAAACAGACATTTTATAATATAAAGAATTTTTTTTTTTTTTTTTTTTTTTTTTACAGATTTCTGTTTTCAACGCTGATAATAATTGCTTCTCAAGCAGCAAATCAGCATATTACAATGATTCCTGATGGATCAAGTGACACTGAAGACACAAAATTTAGCTTTGCCTTCACAGAATGTGTTACAACAGAAAACAGTTATTTTAAATTTAAATATTTCAGCGTTTTACTGTATGTTTGATCAAATACAACCTTGGTAAGCGTAAGAGACTTAAAACGTTAAAAAAAAGGTACAGATTGTAACAAACATGTTATGTTTTAATTTTATACTAGTGCAAAAATGTCACTTTCATCAGTCACTGGCATTTGAAATCTATAAAAAGACTAAAATGATGGAACAAAAAGGTAGGTATACACTTCAGTGTTAGTGACAGATTTCTGCAGAGGCCGAAATGATACTGAAAACTAATTTCTCTTGACACAGCTAAAACAGTTGAGATTCTTGCAGAATTTCTTTGCTTTTTCTGTATGTTTTGCAAATGGTTCAAGGCTACGGCTTCATGAGTATAAAAAAACACCCCCCCCCCCAAAGGCCTTAAGTTTGCTCAGTTGAAATGATCTGCTTTGACAAATTTAACGGCTCTTTTTTCTCCCTCTCCAAATGCACTTGTCACTCAGTATTAGCCGTCCTCATTAATGACAATGGGAAAGTTTATCTTAGCCACACATTTAAAATCATCCTCAGCTTACAATGGGGCTCAAAAATCTTCCACAAAATAGAAGGCGGATCTACTTACACAGACACCCTTTTTTTGAAGTAGTGTTACTCTTTATGCCTGGCCGTGAACAATCTTTCCACAACAATAAGGTACATTCTTCGGTGATCAATACTTATTATCTGTGCTCTGGTACATCTCTATACAACCTCTCTGAAAGGCTACCTGTGGGGTTTGGACCTGATGGTCAATGCTTAAACCTCCACTAGAGACACACACAAACACAAAAAAAGCTCATTTTAAAGTCATCATCGAAGGCTCTTCTGTAAACAGAGAGGAAAATGTAAATAATATTTTATATTATACAGAAAAATGTTTTTTTTAGTTTTAAACAAATAATATATACAAAAATGTAGAAATAGTATTAATAAATAGTAGCAACCTATATATATGACCATATATGACCATATGATCATGAAATTTGACTACATTTATAAATCCTAAATATAAAGTTGTATCAATCTAAACATTACTTTAATCCAAATATATATTTATAACTGTATAGACCCAAATTTCAATGTATATATATATATATATATATACACACACACACACATATATATATATATATATATATATATAATTGTAAATACAGAGTATATAGTAATAAACATGAATATATAAATGTAAATCATGACTATATATACATATACACACACACACACACACACACACACATATATATATATATATATATATACACACACACACACATATATAAAATTGTAAATACAAAATATATATTAATAAATATGAATATATACATGTAAATTGTGAGTATACATACATGCACATATATAAAATTGTAAATACAGAATATATTGTAATAAATATGAATATATACGTGTGTGTATATATATATATATACATATATATACACTGTATATACATACATATATACATGAATATATAACTGTAAGTACATACAAAATTGTGAATACAGAATGTATAGTAATAACTATGAATACATGTAAATCGTGAACACACACATATATAAAATTGTAAATACATAATATATATAGTAATAAATATGAATATGTAAATGTAAATCATGAATTTCCTGTTTTGCCATATATATATATATATATATATATATATATATATATGTATACACACACACATACGCACACACCCATATACATACACACACTAATCACAATTACAAAATTCGCATACAATCGCATACAAAATAAAAGTCTGAGTATGCCTAATATGTGTGTGTGTACTGTGTGCAATTATGTATATATAAATACAAGCACATTCCTGTATATATTTAAGAAACATTTACAAGTATATGTATTTATTATTTTTATTTAATTTATATTATATATAGATACAAATATTTTGTACATAAATAACATATTTCTCTTAAATATATACATTAATTGGTGTGTATTTATATATGCACATATTAATTACACACAGTACACACACATATATTAGGCAATTTTTATTATTTTATTTTGTATGCAATTAATCGTGATTAATCCTTTGAAAATCCTTCAGCCCTTTTTTATACAATTGTGAATACACACACACACATATATAAAACTGTAAATACAGAATATATATAGTAATAAATATGAATACGACTTTCCTGTTTTGCCACTCAATAAACTGAATTTAATTAAAACCTAAAACTTAAAATATATTTCACTGTGAAAAAAACTAAACATAACAAAAAAAACAAAAAAACAAAAACAAAACAAAAAAACAGTGTATAACAAGCATACAACAAACACACAAATAAATAAAAAAATTAGAACATACACACACACTTAATATATTTTAAACTGTATAAAAACTCAATTTATTTTTGACTGTAATATACACAACCGTCCTCTTATCTCCTGTTGTGAAATGTGATACGGCATTAACCCTGATGTAGACAAACCGCCATTACTTCCACACAATTCCCCATGTGTTTAAAATGCATACTGACATGTAGTCTGTTTGCTAAAGCTGCAACAGACTCTACTGAAGCAGGAGACAGCTTTGAACTGCAGTCATTTCCAGTATTAGACTATTAAAATAAATATAGACAACATATATAAATGCACTACGTAATTATTTTGGAGAGGAGTGCTATTGCTGCCAGTTAGTTCTCATTACCTTTTAGAACTCATTTTAGAACTGCAAGTGTCAAATCACATATATTCCAGCCTAACTCCATATGTCAAAAAAAGCATTTGAGTTAAACTAACAAATAGTTGTCTAAAGGGAGTTTATATTTGAGTCACACAAAGGGGCTCCCCACACCCCCCAAGCAAAACCCCAAAGCTTCCATCCAACCAAACAGCCTGGCCTGCACCAGCCATATCTGTACGAGACACAAACTGTGGGAAAGTTATTTTTAAGTCAAATGCCAGAGGAGACAAAGCAGGAATTGCTCCTGGCTACGGCACTCTATGGCCTGGATCAAAATTCCACCTTTGGACTTCCCTCTCTGAATACGGACAAGAGGGTGGCGGATGATGGGATGGGATGCCGATAACAATAAATTCAGCCAAAACCAGTCACATGCCCTCCAATCCAACACTAGGGGTTTTACACAACTGATACTTGACATTCAAAGCACTTAACAACTTGTTTGTAATGCTAATATAATTGCTAGATAAACAAAATGAAGTGTTTGCTCATCCTTTCACAGTCTTTTTTTTTCTATTTGGTAAACTTGACGTTATGTTTACTCTCTGGTAAAAACTATGACCTGTGACCACTCACAATACTAATTTGTGAAGTGTTTCACATTTTTTTCATAAGCATGAAAACTAACTATAAAAAATGATAACACCTGTCTGCCAGTTTTTAAAGAGTAAGTCAGTTATGTTTATATTCAATTTGCATTTGGGTTCATTTAAAGTTATCTACTTTGCATGAAATGCAAACATATTTTTCCCCCAAACACATTAATCTCTTTAACATTTTACTGCAAAGTCATACAAGCATATGCATTTTGAATGATTATTTAACGCATGTCCGAATCAATGTGCCATGCAACAGTTTGAATGAGATACGCCATTACAGCATAAAATTAACTTTTCTTGAAGATTGCAATGACAATCATATAAAAAGTGATGCAATGTTTATACTGTAGGTGGTTAAAGCCCCAAAGATGGTAGAAAGTGGTTCAACCATAATGTCATTGGACTAAAGAGAAGAAATTGTTGAATAAAGTATTTTTTTTTATTTTTCTTTGCACACAGAAAGTATTATCGTAGCTTCATAACCTTATGGTTAAACCACTGATGTCACATGGACTATTTTAACAATGTACTTACTACCTTTCTGGGCCTTGAATGTGTTGTGTTAAAGGAGAAGTCCACTTCCAAAACAAAGATTCACATATAATGTACTCACCCCCTTGTCATCCAAGATGTTCATGTCTTTCTTTCTTCAGTCGTAAAGAAATTGTTTTTTTTTTGAGGAATACATTTCTGCAATTTTCTCCATATAATGGACTGATATGGTGCCCCCCGATTTTGAACTTCCAAAATGTAGTTTAAATGTGGCTTCAAACGATCCCAAATGTGGTTGTAAATGATCCCAGCCGAGGACGAGGTTATTTTCATAAAAATAATACGATTTATATATTTTACTCTTACTCTGCCTGGACTGTTTTTGTTCCGGTTCATGACAGTTAGGGTATGTTTCGAAAAACTCCCACCTCATGTTCTCCTTCAACTTCAAAATCGTCCTATATTGCTGTTTTACCTTTTTTGTTAAGGATGTTTGGTCTTCTTTGCATGTTCACATTGCAAAGACTGGGTCGGTACTTCTGCAGCGATGCAGGATGATTTTGAAATGATTTTTGAAGTTGAGGGAGAAAATACGATTGGAGTTTTTCGACATACCCTAACTGTCTTGAACCAGAATACACAGAGTTCAGGAAGAGCAAGGCAAGACGAGCGTTTGAGATTAAAAAGTATTTAAATGGTTTTTTTTTAATGAAAATAACCAATCGTTTCGCTAGATAAGACCCTTCTTCCTCGGCTGGGATCATTTACAACCGCATTTGGGATAGTTTAAAACAGCATTTAAACTACATTTTGGATGTTCAAAATTGGGGCACCATACCAGTCCATTATATATAGAAAATCGCAGAAATGTTTTCCTCAAAAAACATAATTTCTTTACGACTGAAGAAAGACATGAAAATCTTGGATGACAAGGGGGTGAGAACATTATATGTGAATCTATGTTTTGGAAGTGGACTTCTCCTTGTCTATCCAGGGTCAGAAAGCTCTTTGATTTTTGAAAATATCTTAATTTCGATGTTCAAAACAGCACCTTAAATTTTACATAACATGGGCCATAATAAATCCCACCATCATGTAGCACAAGAACAAAATACAAGCTCTGAATTCACAATCTAAAGTCCGCAATCTGACCCCGCTTTTTTTGTCCTTATTTGCAGTCTCGTCTTTACCGTTGCCCTTTCTCCTTCAATTTTCCTCCTTCATCTATTTCTCTTCCCATCGCTGTACCTCTGGCAGGCTGATGCCAACATGTTTCAGGTTAGATTGCAGCCAATAGGAGCACAGATGTCATGACAGGATCTGACAAAACAGCTCAGATAAGAGCGCTACTCCAGGTGACAAGGACCTGAACTGGTGACCTAGACTCCAGCAGCTCGGCTTGTAGCTGGAGCTTCCAACAACAGAAACCACTTCCAATTTGTTTGCTATTTCACTACACAAAATACCTCATGAATATATAAATCCATTTAATCCCACAGCTAACATTCAAATGTTTTCATCTTGATGGTCTAAAAAGCATCTAAAATGGTCGTTGATGAATTTTACACATCACATTACAGAGTTGTCAACTACAAACAAAATTTCTTTTTTATATGGGTGATTTAAATACTCACATAACCAGGGTTAATTCTCTTATGTGCATCAGAAAGATGTGTCTCAGATGCTGCATGAAAGTAAAAACTGTCATAATACAGATGCCATGTTTGGTACATATAATATTTAACAAGTTTATTATTAACTCATCATTTAAACTCTAACTCACATAAATCATGTTCGCTCTTTTTGAATGAATAACTCTTTGACTCACATTACAAAATTGTAGATTATTACACTAAATAAAACAAAGTAAAATCAAAACAAAATACTGATTTTATTTTGTAAAGCATATTAAATTGCTACCTGACTGATCAAGAGAGCAATTTTCCATCCGATTACAACCTGAAACCAAGTATAAAGCAAGATATAAAGAAAGCGGCTGATAAATTTGGGATTTTGGTACAACAAAATCTTAAGGTTCTCAAAATGATTTAACAGAATCTTCAAAACAAATGACACCTCTGAGAAATACAATGGCAATGCATGCATTACATTCCAAAGCAAATCAAGCTGAGCTAACTTGAAACCAGTCATGTAGTCCAAATTCTCACCCTGTCAGTGATGAAGTTCTCATTAGCTTCAATCTCTGACCGCTTAAGCAGTTTAATTACATGCCTGTTTCACATTCTTAGTCGAGCCCTAGCCTACCTTCCTGTGTGAAGAAACTAATCCAACATAACACCTGTCCTGAACGGTAGCCTCAGGCTAATGTACCTGAATGTTACTGTAAGTCTACCTACACTTAGCTCAGCATTATACTAGTCCTATTAGTCAAATTGTAGCATTTAGTAGCTACAAGACAAAACTGTGTTTTAATGAGGAACACGGGCGCATTGCGATGCGGCAAAATATCACACGTAGGTCTTCAAGATTAGATCTGTTAAAGATCACTTGATCTGGAAAGCACCTGCTGTGTACGAACATCTGATGAGCAAACACTAAAAACACATCTTCAAGATGTTAATGCAAATGTAAAATAGACCTCTCTGTGATGTATGTGTGCAATCAGGTTAATCAGTGATGCTGTCTACACTGGGTGCGGCACGACACGACAAATCCCAGACTGTAAACCGATCCCCACATTCTATTTATGAATTAAAGAAGTCCAGAACAAATATTTACAGATAATGTACGCACCCCCTTGTCATCCAAGATGTTCATGTCTTTCTTTCTTTGGTCGTAAAGAATTTATGTTTTTTGAGGAAAACATTTCAGGATTTTTTTCCATATAGTGGACTTCTATGGTGCCCCGAGTTTGAATTTCCAAAATGCAGTTTAAATGCGGCTTCAAACGATTCCAAATGAGGTTGTAAAAAAAAAAAATGATTTTTGAAGTTGAGGGAGAAAATATGATTGGAGCTTTTCGACATACCCTAACTGTCCTGAACCAGAATACACAAAGTTCAAGGAGAGCATGACAAGATGAGCGTTTGAGATTAAAAAGTATTTTAAATTGTATTTTTTTTAAATGAAAATAACTGATCGTTTCGCTAGATAAGACCCTCCTTCCTCGGCTGGGATCGTTTACAACCGCATTTGGGATTTCGCGTTTGAAGCCGCAATTAAACTACATTTTGAAAGCTCAAAATCGGGGCACCATAGCAGTCCATTATATGGAGAAAAATGCTGGAATGTTTTCCTTAAAAAACATAATTTCTTCACGGCTGAAGAAAGACAGATATGAACATCTTCGATGATAAGGGGGTGAGTAAATTATCTGTAAATTTTTGTTCTGGAAGTGGACTTCTCCTTTAAGGTCATTGCAAACTGAGTCCGAAGTTTTCGTATGCGTATGCGTTTTTCGTTTTTTTTTTTGTTTTTTTTTTAGGTATTCCTCATCCTATTATTCCTATCAAAATGCTTGCTAAGGATGTGACAACACAGAAAATCGAACCTGATCCAAACTTTTTTATGATGGACGAATGTTTCGGAGGCAGTGTGGAAACGTGATTGACACAACATTAGGTCGTAATTAATTTTTTTTACGTGTGAAACACCTTTACTGAGACAAAGTTCAAATGAAAGGTCTAAATTTAGACAATCCTCACTAGCCCATAACTAGCTAATCTACCAGTAAACAAAGCCAACTGTGTTTCTTTACCTAGTCCAGGTCCGGTTTAGTATACTTGAAATTTGAGCTTCATTCATCAGTTGTGGGAACAATTTGCTGTAACACTGCGTCTACACCGGACATGACAGTTGTCGTGTCGTGCCGCAACAGTTTGAGGCTGTTTACATTATAAATAGAATGAGGAATCAGTTTACTGTTGGGTATTTGTCCTGTCGTGTCGCGTCGCATCCAGTGTAGACAGCATGACTGATTATAATGGGTTCTACTGTATTTTGTGGTGTCGCAGCGTGCCGCTTGCGTCTGGTGTAGACGGTGTAACACATTTTGTTTCCTACAAAGACTAGTCACATTAAGCTTCTTTAACTGGGAATATCTTGATGTACACTAATTGATTTTTAACAATAAGTCCGGAAATGTAGGCTATATTAAAATAAAAATGGAGTCATTTGACAGCGATCATGAATGTGCTCTGGATATGAAGCTTTGTGACATATTTCTCTTCATTCTGCCAGTCAGGATCTATCAAGAATTCATCAATTAGAAGTTGCATAACTCCCTTTAGCAGCAATCAGCCCTTACCTGAACCCTCTCCAAAGACAGAACTGTCAATCATGTGTCAAGCTGCAGACTCACTAATGAAAAATAACAGCTACTTTTAGCATACATGTTTGTAGAGTTACAAGAACTAACAAAAAAGGACTGATAACATGTATTTTGATAGCACTTGTATGAATAAACATTATAGGGATGTCCTGATATTTTAATTATGGCTAAAAATTCAAAAATGTCCTCTATGGCCATTATTTAAACACTATGCTGTTTGTCGAAATACATTTATAAAAAGAAATTAAATATATATTAGTTAACATATACATATACATATACATATTACATTATTAATGTTTTTATAGATTACTTTAAGTGAGCTTTAGATGAAAAGTTACACAGAAATTTCTGGCAAGTTTCTCAAATAATTATAAAGACACTGCTAATAACGGATCATGTGAAATTTGGAAAGTAGAAACTGAAATAGTGTTTTTTTTTTTTTTTGTAAATAGACAGATAGATAGTTGATACCAATATATTGTGCATTTCTAATAAACATAAATCATTAACCCATCATTAACAAAACTAATCAAAAACTGTGTTCCATCAAGAGTTTAGATCTAAATGTAAAGATAAGTTGCCCAGAAAGATATTTTTATTGCATTACTTAGCCATATAATCATAGGCGTGCCTTAAAAACATATGACAGGACGTGTGACCATCCTCTCGGTCAGACGATCAGAAAATCAAAGGCAATTGGCATGACTCAGACCCAGGCCTTAATACCTCCTGATTGTGCAACTGTAAGCTGGTTTTGTGCGAGTACTGGGGAGCGCTGTGGCTTTAGCAGCAGGGAGATTAGCAGGCCGGCCAAAGTTGGCCTCCAATCCTTTGCCCTGCTGATGCCTGGAGGCTCTTTGAAGTAGACCCATCATACCTGGCATTGCAGCAGTGAGAACTAGATTGGTGTCAGCTCTAATCAGTTGGCTTGTCTGCGGATAGTGAACCCAGGCTTGTGCTAATTGGCCCAATTGAGGATTATACCCCTTTGCTGGAGAATCAGGACAATCATTTACTCAAATGGAGACTTTTTTTTTTTTTTAAATCTCTGACTCATTGAGATGCCTTAAGTTTTATTCTTTCATTTTAGAAATAGGAATAGACATCTTTTTGATAGGTAGCATTTGCATTAAATATAACCTATATGTAAATATAAGAGTTAACCAACAAACATAACACTTTAAAATTAGTTTGACAAAAGCTAAAGACACATACAGAGCACACGCAGTAAAAACTTTGGGAAGTAATTTCAATTCTGATATTTAAATAATGACATTGAGGGAGTGTTTTGAGGGGACACTGGCTTTAATGTGGTCTAGTTTTTGGGTATAACTCCCTAGAGCAGACGCTAAGTAACTTGCTAAAATGGCAGTAGCCTGCCACGGCTGTGTTCTAGAGGGGGGCAGGTGGTAGTAGAGAGGGCCAGCTATTGGGTGTGGAGGTTTTTAATGCACCTCCGGGGAACTAACACGACAGGCTGGCCTTAAACATGCAAGCAAAGTTACGGAGGGGAATAAAAGCAATTCCAAATGACACAGTAATCATTTATCTTGTGAGAAAATGGGTATAAAAAATACATTTAAACTACTATTTTATAGATGTAAGAGAAGTTTTGAGTTTACTTTCTCCTGACTGTCAAAAAAATGGCACTAGATGCTAAAAAATGGCAAAAGACAGTCAAAAACATCTATATAACAATAATCGATTGATAGAACGATATTTAGAAAGAAAAATGGACTGATAGATAGAACAATAGGTAGATATATGGAATGACAAATAGATAGCACAATAGATAGAACGACAGAACAATGGATAAAATGTTAGAACGATAGAAAGATAGATACATAGAACAGCAGACAGAATGATAGATATGTAGGATAGATAGATAGATAGATAGATAGATAGATAGATAGATAGATAGATAGATAGATAGATAGATAGATAGAGACAAAATGATAGAACGATAGATAGAACAATAGATACAATAATAGAACGACAGATAAATAAAACGATAGACACAAGGACAGAATGACAGAACCATAAAACGAAAGATAGATAGATAGATAGATAGATAGATAGATAGATAGATAGATAAAACAACAAAGTTCGATAGATAGACAGACAGAACAATACATAGAATGATAGATAGAACGACAGAACAACAGATAGATACACAGACAGACAGACAAAACGATGGAACAATAGATAGAACGAAGGAACGACAGACAGACAGATAGATAGATAAAATGACAGACATAGAACGACAGATAGAACGACAGACAGAACGACAGACAGAACGATAGATAGAACGATAGATAGAACGGTAGATAGATAGAACGATAGATAGATAGAACGATAGATAGACAGACAGACAGACAAAATGATGGAACAATAGATAGAACGACAGAACAACAGATAGAATGACAGATAGACAGACAGATAAATAGAACGATAGAAAGAACGATAGAAAGAACAACAGACAGACAGACAGACAGATAAAACGACAGACAGAACGACCGATAGACAGACAGCACAATACATAGAACGATAGAACGATAGATAGAATGACAGAACAACAGATAGATAGACAGACAGACAGATAGATAAAGAGAACTACAGATAGAATGATAGAATGATAGAACGATAGATAGAATGATAGATAGATAGATAGATAGATAGATAGACAGACAGACAAAATGATGGAACAATAGATAGAACGACAGAACGACAGATAGATAGACAGACAGACAGACACACAAACAGATAGATAAAGAGAACTACAGATAGAACGATAGGTACATAGATAGATAGATAGATAGATAGATAGATAGATAGATAGATAGATAGATAGACAGACAGAACAATACATAGAATGATAGAACGATGGAACAATAGATAAATAGAAGTACAGATAGAACGACAGAACGACAGATAGAACGATAGATAGAACCACAGATAGAACGATAAACAGATAGAACAACAGATAGAACTATAGACAGATAGAAAGATAGACAGAACGACATAACGATAGATAGACAAATAGACAGAGAGATAGATAGACAGATATAGACAGATAGATAGATAGATAGATAGATAGATAGATAGAACAATACACAGAACGATAGACTGATGGAACAATAGATAAATAGAACTACAGATAGAACGATAGAACAACAGAATGATAGAACGACAGACAGAACGATAGACAGATAGATAGATATTGGAATTTGGCAATAAACTAAATATTGACATCTAAAGAGACGTTTTGTCTCTTTTTTAGCAAATACGCAGCATAACTGATTGCAACTAATTCTAATTCTTTCGATTCAAATTTGTTATCATCTGACAGCCTCAGTATAGACCCTTCAGCAGAGCAAAGCAGAAGGTGAATTGTGGCAATGTGACAGGACGCCCAAGTCTCTTAATCAAGTGGTCAGCTAAAGAGGCCATCAGGTCAACACCGGGGCAGATCGGTCATTTGAGGGTGAAGTCCCAAACACCAAAGCGGTGCCAACCCAATAGAGCAGCCGGCCTGTGAAAGGAGGGGAGGAGGAGTATGCTAATTATCCACCGAGTATTCTTATGTGAAACAGGGCCTGGCTTAAGCCCCCTTTACGGTCTGGGGAGGATCAAATAAGTCCGGGGTTGTCAGTGCTGCCCACTTGTTTCATGTGCACCCATTATCTCGCTCCCTTGCATTGACTGGGACAGATAACTATCACGTCACTATGGACCCTCCTCTGTTTTCGCACATTTGATCTTTCACGCTCGGCTGCTCGAGGCCAGGGGACTTAATCAGAGAGAGGTATGGCATTCAGACACATTCAGTGCTGGTGGCTTTGCGAGAAGATCTGCCAGACCTAAAGAAGCAGCACCGAAGCTCTTTAGATGCTACCACCGGCCACCCACAAGAGCTTAGAAGCCATTATAGGCCCTTAATACTTCAATAAAAGAGAGATTACTGATTGAGACTGAATACAATTGAGCCGAGTTATCTAAACCCGTCGCCCCGTACGGCACGAGAAGACAGAGCAAAAAGCTCTGAGACTTCTCTCTTGAAACGCTAACCAGACATTTACGACCAATTTAACCTAATATCGCAAACATTGCAGTCGCAAATGTTTGATGGACCTTGGAACTGTTCGAGTGTCTTAATTCAGCTCAGACCACGCATGTAATCAGGTTTTAAGCAGCATCATTCAATCAGTAATTTGATTAAGGAGCTTCAGTAGGTAAACTGTTAAGTTCCTCTTGACTACAGACATGGAAAATGTTGCCAGATTAGTTAATAAGCCACTAAATGTGATCACTGAATATCTAATGGATGGTAATAAGTGGTACAAACTGTCATGTTTTAAATGAATAATAGCGTTCATATAGACATACATTTTTTTTTTTGAAAAAAAAAAAAAAAACAATAAATAATCGAACCTTTTTTCTGAAATTAATCGCGATTAATCCCACCTAACATTACAATTTTTAATTATACATTTATAGTGCAATAATTTCACATTCAATTTTCAAATTAACATAGAAACAACATAGATGGAAGTAGACTTTTGTATAATTGTTATATTTATAGTATATTTATTTAATGCCATCTTGAGGCAAGTATCACTGATACTCGTTTCCTAATATTTAACCATTGACTACAACCATTCAACATCACAGTATAATTGAGAGCTTTCAATTTAACATTTATTAGACTTGTAATTTAAGTAGCTTCCCTGATAGCACACGTACGTCTCGGAGACGTCTATTTGACGTCTGCATTTACATCTGCAAGACGTATTTTTTACCCGGTTTGCTCATTTGCAATATGTCTATTGGATGTTTCCTATCAGATGTCAAATAGACGATTATTAGATGTCTTTAAGATGTTTATGATTTAGAATGTATGTAAAACTGACATCTTACAGACGTCTGTACACAGCAGATGCTTTCCAGATCAAGAGATAGCTTGCAGACGTACGTGTCCTATCTGGGTTAAAACAATCTTCACATAAACCCATTATAATAACTGTTATATACCCAGATAGCACGTGTATGTCTGCAAGATGTCTGTTAAAGAACACTTGATCTGGAAAGCATCTGCTTTGTACAAACATCTGGCAGACGTCTGTAAGATGTCAGTTTTACATACATTTTAAATCATAAACATCTTAAAGACATCTAATAGATGTCTATTTGACATCTTAGGAAACGTCCAATAGATGCATTGCAGATGAGCAAACAATCTAAAAAATATGTCTTGCAGATGTAAATGCAGATGTCAAACAGACATCTCTGAGATGTTCCTGTGCTATCAGGGCAGTAACCTGTGCCCTTCAGCAAGAAAATATAGCCAAATGTAATAAAGTTATCAAACACTAAAATCTAAATTAAATAAAAGATAAAGCTTAAAACTACAGAAGTTATTGATTTTCTCTTTTTTAATTTTGTTCTTTGATTAACAGACATCACAGCAGCTGTTTATTAGGATATTTTGGCTACTGTTACTTTAAAAGCCGCTGCTGCTGAACTTGAAGGGGATCTGACACTGCTTTAAATGTCACTTTAAATAATAAACACTTACATGTACAGTTTTAAGGCCGCTTTAGTTGCCTTTTTTGCAACTTAATGACTTAACTGACTACATAACTATGACTAACTACATACTCGTAGTCTCATTTGGGTTTGAAGATGATAAAGGCTATATTTTAATAGGCTATAGCCTAATACAGCGCGCGCCGGCATATTTGTGCGTGCACTTGAAGAGCATGTGCTATGAACACAGTATAACGCCTGACAGGACAGGAAGATTCGTTTTCACTAACATATGACCAGAAAACATCTCATCTGACCGTAGTTCACTAATGTTTTACTGAAGTACCTTCTCACCGGTACAGTTTCCGCGCTCGTTTGACTCGCACCTGGTGCTGAGGTGACATTGGAGTGCATTACTGAAAAGTTTTCAGTTTGATGTGCTTGTTATTGCGTTCTGCATCTAAATAAACGCAATTCTGTAGTGGCTGTGGGTGGGGAGGTCAAACCTAGCCCCACCCCTGCATTAACTGCGTTAAATATTTTTAATGCATTAATGTAAAAAAGATTAATCGCCTGCATTAACGCGCTAATTAAAAAAAATATATTACTGCAAATTTTTTACCGGTCTTGCACACTGTATTGCCAGGTCCCTTGATAATTCACATGCCACTAAAAATGAAAAAAAAAAATTCTAGTTACAGATATCTAAAAAAAATCCTGTTAGCTGTGCAGGTTATAACAATATGATCCACTTGAGTGAGAAATTAATAAATTCAACATGTGTTTGTTTTTACGTCCATGCTTGGTTGCACAGAGATTCGGCCTCGGTCAGCCAGCAGCTCACAGCTTGGCTTAAAAGCACCGGTGAGAGGCTCACACACACTCCAGGTCAGCAGGCAGAGGTGTGTGTGTGTGAATGTGTGTGTATATGAGCCGCACAGAGAGGCCCTGCCGGAGGACAAAAGAAAATTAGGGACAAGAGAGTAAACCTGCCAACCCAGATGGATAAACTTGACTTGCTGATGAGGGACTCAGCAAAACGTTCCCACTCCGAAAGCACCCCCTTGGACTAGCAACACCTCCCCGCGCACTCGCACAAACAAACACACACGCTCCTTTTGTCTGCGGTGCAGTTTCAACACTTGAGGCAATGAAGCAAAATGCTGTGATTATTCTCATGTAATGAAGCAGAACAAGATAAACAGCCATTCTTATTGGAGAGCGAACAACTAACTGTTCTAAGGTTCTGTGGTCCTTTAAGATGTCTAGGGTTCGTTGTCACAGTCACCTCTGCGTGTGACGGAGGTGAGGGGGTTTTATGCAGTATTTACAGTAAGCAGATCCAGCTATCACCTTGCACCATGCCTACAGCACGCTTGAGTCCTTTTTATTTTATTAAATGCACCAGTGGGCAGCTACCAAAACAGGGACAAGTGCAACAACAGAGGGAGAGAGAGAGAAAAAAAGAGAGAGATTACATATTTACATATTAAAATTTAAAGCAATATCCAGCAAAAAATGGACAAATATGGACAATTTATGCACAAAAAGTATTCTCGTAGCTGCATAAAATTACTGTTTAACTATTAATGTCACATGGGCTATTTCATGGATGTCCTTACTACCTTTCTGGGCCTTGAATGTATCAGTTGCATTGCTGTCTATGCAGGCTCAGAAAGCTCTTGATTTTCATCAAAATATCTTAATTTATTTATGTTCCAAAGATGAATGAAGGTCATACAGGTTTGGAACAACATAAGGGTGAGTAATTAATGACAAAATTTTTTTTTTTTTTTTGGGTGAATAATTCCTTTTAAGGGTTTGTTCAAATCCCTAACCTGTGCCTTAATAAACAATAAAAACTCTGTTTATACAGAAAACCACTTACGATGCACAATGAAAATCTATAGCTTCCACTCTAAGTCCATGCATATACGTTGTCACAAGAAAAAAAAATGCAGCCCATTTCTTTTTGAAATGAGAGATGGTGTGCGTAAAAGCAGAGGAAGAGTGGAAGTGCTCTCGTTCTAATTGTATGTGACAGGGCGGCTGGCATGTAGGATTCAGCCACGCATTGCTGCAGTTGTAGCACGTTGAGACAGAGAGCTGCGCTACATATTCTACCTCATGTAAAACCTCAACAGCTTGGTTTGTGACATATTTTGCCCCTCCGGAGGGACAAACATGGTAAAATTAGTTTCAAAGATCACCTTTTTCACTCCTTCTGATATTTAAAACCAAATGAAGCTGGTTTTACTTTTATAATTGCAAGAAACAAGATATTCAACAAGAAGAAAGTGAGTGGGATTTGGTGTTATCCATCAGGAGTTGGATTGGATTGCATGTGAAGAGTGATCTTTATTTGACAGGAGGTTAAGGGGCAGGGCTGAAAAATAAGAAGGCTTAGTTATATCATTTGAAAAGAAGTTTTTTGAGTCGTTTGTGAGGAAAGAATATGAAGATGTTTTATTAATCAGAATAATCTTCACAGATGAATTGTTTGTTTAAATCAAGCAATGAGAAACAACACAAAAAAGAATTGAAAGGAAGCTAAACTAAACAAAACACACACACACACAAAATTCAAACCAGACCAAACAAAACAAAACAAAACAACACAACAAATTAAAACTTAAAACCACAACAAAACACAAAGCAAAATGAAACAAAACAAAAATCACAAAACTAAATGAAACAAAAACAAGACAAATTAAAAAACACAACACAAAAAAACAAAACAAAACAAAAAATGAAACAAAATGAAAATACAAAACACAAAACAAAACAAAATGAATCAAAACAAAACAACAAAATAAAACAAAAACAAAACAAATCAAAACAAAACGAAAAAACCTAAAAGAAAATGAATCAAAACAGAACAAAAACATACACAAAAGCAAAAACCAAAACTAATAAAAAACAACAACAAAAAAACAAAAAACAAAATGAATCAAAACAAAAAGCAAAAATCAAAACGAATAAAAACAAAAACAAAACACAAAATCAATCAAAACAAAACAAAACAAAAAAAAAAGAATAAAATGAAGCAAAACAAAAATACAAAACACCAAAACAAAATAAAAAACAAAATGAATCAAAACAAAACACAAATAAAAAAAAACTAAAAACAAAATGAATCAAAACAGAACAAACAAAAATTAAAAAACTAAACAAATCAAAACAAGACAAAACAAGACAAAATGAATCAAAACAAAAGACAGAACAAAATGAATCAAAACAAAAAAAACAACAAAAAAACAAAACAACAAAACGAATCAAAACAAAAAAAGAATAAAATGAATCAAAATGAAAATACAACACAAAACAACAAAACAAATCAAAACAAAAGAAAATAAAATCCAAAAATAAAATAAAACAGAACACACAACAAAGTAAAAAAATAAACAAATCAAAATAAAATGAAAAAAAAAACAAAAAACGAATCAAAACAAAACAAATTCTTAAAAAAAAACACAACACAAAAAACAAACAAACCAAAAACAAAATGAAACAAAACGAATCAACACAAAACAAAAACAACAAAACAAAACAAATCAAAACAAAATAAAACAACAAAATGAATCAAAACTAAACTAAATGAAACAAAACAAAACCCAAAACAAAGCAATATTAATCAAAACAGAACAAAAAGCAAAACAAATGAAAACACGAAACAAAATAAAAACACTAACAAAACAAAACACTAACAAAATGAAACGAATCAAAACAAAAACACAAAACTAATCAAAACAACAACAAAAAAACTAAACATAAAAACAAACAAACAAAAACAAATCAAAACAAAACAGGTCGGGTCAGTAAATCACGTTTTAGAATGAAGTCTATTATGTTCACCAAGAACAAAAACACAGTAAAACAGTAATATTGTATGAATAACTGTTTTCTATTTTATATATTAAATGTTATTTAATATTATTTAGTCCTGTGATTTCAGCATCATCAGTCACATCATCCTTGAGAAATCCTTGTAATATGCTGCTTTGCAGTTGAAAACACTGAAAATCGTTGTGTTGCCTAACATTTGAATATTCCACCTTATATATATATGTAATTAAAAGGCATAAAACAAGAAATCCATATTGAATGGGTGTTCCCTGCCAGTGATGTAATGGGGTCATTCATTTGGTAAACAAAACAGTGGGAGGAGACCTGAGTTGGCCTGCTGATATTTACAGAGAGCAAACATACTCTCGCTTGCTCGAACACACACACACACAAACACAGCTTGTACCAAATACCCCCAATAAAACAAAAACTAAAAATATCCATTCTGTATAGATGACATTTATGAGATCCAGTGAAATTAGCCATGCTTTACGCACACACACATGCTAATACAACAATACTTATAAACACACAATATGTAGAAATGTAATAGGATTATAAATAGAAATAAATATTGATTGTCTGATTCTAAGAACTAGCAGTGGCGATGGTTGATGGGAGAGTGTGTGTGTGTGTGTGTGTGTGTATCCAAGAGCAATAGGGATCTCGTACGGCATTCTGCAAAATTCCCCCGAGCCTGTCTGCCGAGCTGAACGTCTGATTGAGTCGTGTCACACTAATCTATCCTGACAACAAGCGAGCAGTTGCCATGTACCCCTCCCAGCCCCTAATGCACTTTTTTGTGTGTGAGAGAACGAGAGAAGCCCATCCACCCCTCCGTTCACTTCAGAGAGGATGACGTGGTGTGTGTGCGATTGCGTGTGTGTGGCAGAATACCTCGGGGTTTATGTGAGGGCTGATTTGTAAAGGGAAGAAAATCAATAGTTGGTCCATAGATGTCCTCTGCAGTAATGTTACTTTTCATATCCTAAAAAATATAAAAGTACATGTAGTAATGTCAAAACTAAACATAACAATTGCATGTATTTATGTCTTACACATGCGATTGGCTTAACTGTCCACAGGATCATGAGAAATGTAAAACTTTTAACATCTTTTTTACATTTGTAGTGTTTTTTCTGTGCAATGAGATGGACACAGCATAACCAATAATCATTTTATTTTATTTTACATTTATTTAAATGTACAAATGAAGAAAAATAATGTTATTTTATTTTCAATTATTTAAATTAATTTAATTTAAATGTCTTTATTTTTTATTTTTATTCATGCAATGTTTCAAAGCAAAGTACAAATGAAGAAAAATAATGTTTTATTTATAATGTTTTATTTTTATTTTATTTTGTTTTATTATTTTATTTTAATGGCCAACACATTTTTATGTGAAGTGTATTTGGTAAAGGAAAGAAAACCAATAATTGGAAAAACAATACTTATTTTACTTTTTTTCATAATTAAATTGTTTGAATTATATTCAATTTCAATCTCAATTTCAGTTATTTATATTCATTTAATTTTAATGTATTTTTTTATTAAGGCAATATTTTAAAATAAAGTACAAATGGGGAAATATATGTTTTTTATTTTAATTTATAATTTTATTTATATTATTTTTAATTATTTCAATGAATTTAATTTAATTTTTTTTATTCATGGAATATTTTAAAGTGAAGTACAAATGAGGAAAAATAATGTTTTTATTTTATTTTATTTTACTTTACTTGATTTTACTTTATTTTATTAAAAAATATATATATATATTAAAATGGCCAACACATTTTTATGTGAAGTGTGATTGGTAAAGGAAAGAAAACCAATAGTTGGTCCACAGATGTCCTCTGAGGTAACAGTAATTTTATATCATATAAAATATAAAAGTACATGTCAAAATGATAAATAAACATAGCAGCTGCATATTCAAATATTCATAGGATCATGGGAACTATAACTACACTTGAGTAGTCTTAAAATGCTGTGTAAAGAGATGGACACCACATAATTAATAACTTGAATAATTTAATGTATGTTACTTTCAGTTATTTAAAAAAAAAATTAATATTAATTTGATATAAAACAAATTATTATTTAATATAAAAAATAAAGAAAATATTTGAAGTAAAGTACAAATGAGGAAAAAATAATATTCGCATTTGATTAAAATTGTCAACACAATTTTATACTGCGAAATAAAAAGGCTGTAATACAAAAAAAAAACACCTAGAACAGAAGCAGTTTGTATTGAACTTTTTCCATAGTTATTCCCACACTATTGTCAGGCCTAGTCTAATCCCGTCCCGCTCCAGATGGGGTTCAGGCTAGGAGAGAGGACTGTCACCCTGCAGGTGGGTGTGGATAGCGGCTGGGGGATCACTCCCCTTATGCCTCACCTTCTCCTCCAACCCCCTCTCCCCAAAATCCTGTTTTTAACACATGACCGGATGCCCTGAATTATTCAACCTTTTCAATATTTCACATGGCCCCCTTTTCCATGTTTGTTGCCCTGGCCTTATGCAATTTTCATGGAAAAAAATGTTTTTGTCCTACTTTAAAACACAAGCGAGACCGAACGAAGGTTCGGTATCACTGGTGTGGAGACTGTTTTGTATAAAGACTGAAAGGGGTTTGTGATAAAGACACACAGAGTTTCTCATGAAATTAGACTGGCAGCCTCAGGAAAAATTGATAGATAAGAATATTTCTTGTTTCTCACATACATTTTTTAAGTCAATCTAAAGTACACAGCCAGCCAAACATTTGAAACAATTATTTTATTTATTTATTTTTAATGTTTTTGAAATGTTCCTGATAATCTACTCCCATGTCATCCAAAATGTTCCTGTCTATATGTTTCTCCATATAATGGACTTCAATTGGGATCAGCGAGTTGAAGGTCCACAAAGTGCTTACAAAGTGAACGTGCACAGAAAGTCAAACACCCTTTACAAAAAAAAAAAAAAAGGTAAAATGTCGGACTACATTTTTTTTTTTGAAAATGACTGATTCTTTTGCTACATAAGACCCTTACATTCTAAAAAACAATAATAATAAAAAAAATGTACTTTTTAACCACAAATGCTCATCTTGCACTAGCTCGGCATCCATGACCTCACGCATTACGTAATCAACATTGGAGAGTCAACAGGTTGAAAGGTCACAAGTGATGTAGGCGGAAGTACTGAACCAGGGTTTACAAAGTGAACGTTGAAAGAATGTCAAAGGCATTTTACAAAAAACGTCCAACGACATTTTTTTTCAATAGACAAGACCCTTATTCCTCGACTGGGATCGTGTTGAGCCCTTTTAAAGCTGCTCTGAAACTGCAATTTGGACCTTCAACCCACTGATTCCTATTGAAGTCCAATATATGGAGAAAAATCATGGAATCTTTTCCTCAAAAACCTTCATTTCTTTTTGACTGAAGAAAGAAAGACATGAACATCTTGAATGACATGGGGGTTGAGTAAATTATCAGGAAATTTTATTTCAGGAGTGAACTAATCCTTTAATATTTTTGTGCAAGTAACATATGCTTTTTTTTTGTTTGTTTGTTTTTTTCAAAAAATAAAAAACGGTAATTATTCAGAATTTTTGTCTGGCAGTGTAAATACCAAAAATGCAAATATGACTAAAATTCTTGATTTCAGATAACTACATTACGTCATTCTGCACACCATTTTGCATGGACTGTTTTCTTTCTTGAGTTGAAAAGAAATTAAGTTTTTTGAGGAAAACATCCTAGGTTTTTTCTCCATATAGTGGACTTCAATGGGGATCAAACAACTAGTTGTTAATGACGTATTTAAACGCGCATCAGAAATGACTCTGTCTGTATGTGAGATGCAAGAAAATAACAGTGAAAGAAGTCCTTAACCTAGCACATTTAGACACAAGGCTAGTTACGCTCACAAGCCCTGTAGTAAAGTGCCAGTGTTGCCAGATCTTCATAGAAAAAAACAACAACAACACTACAAACAAGGACAAGCACAAAAAACACTAAAACACCCAAATGCTTTATGTTTTATGACACCAAAAAAAATGACATATCTCATGTCCACAACAGACCACTTTATTAACTCCATAAAATGCCTAGCTTTATAAGATAAGACCAAACATGTTTAAAAGCGCTTGTAAATATGAAGACATGGCAACACTGCAAGACAGCGCTCTCTACAGCAGCCTCCTGAGCATAAACAAAACACAGCACGTCTATCAGCAGTAGTCTAGTTAAAAAACGGACAAAAAAAGAGTCTTTAGCCAAAAAAGACAGATACCAAACTTACCAGTACATAAATTTTGATTTACACCCGCAAATGTTGCTACGATTACAAATGCGGGAGTGACTGCTGTTCCGTACACACATAGAACAATATTTACGAGACTCACTCCCGCATTTAAATGTGGTTGTCACTCCTGAAACTTGCAGTGTGTACGTGGCCACTAAGTGGCAAACACTCGTAAAAATAAAGGTTCTTTTTCAAGATCCGAGGTTCCACAAAGAACTTTGAACATCCATAAAACGTTTCCATCGCGCAAAGTTCTTTATAATGAAAACGTTCTTCAGAATATTAAAATGTTCTTCACACTAGGAAAAAAAAAAAAAAAAAAAAAAAAACGGGAACACTGTAGTTTTAAAAACTGTTCTGAATGGTTCTTTGGGGAACCCAGAATGGTTCATCTATGGCATCACTGCAAAAACCCTTATATATTTAAGAGTACAGTCACAAATAAACTCTGATTATGCCAATTATACTCTTCATAACTAAGCTCAGAATGTCAAAATTGGGCATTGTGAACAATGCCAACGTTACTATGCTAAACCAGATAACTACATTGAGTCATTCTGCATACCGTTTTGCACGGAGTGCTTTGAGACTGAGAGTCGAGGAAAGAGAACTCTCGAGGTTGGGTGTGTTGGCTGGTGCCCAGCGGGCTCAAGCCGCCCCATTCTCCCACTGTTTCCTTCAGAATCCTGGCTGCCGCTACTCGCCAACCCCCCTGACCTTCCATACGGCCCCAGCCCAGGACACCGCGCCTGCCCTGCCATGTGGTTGGCTGTACTCTCCTCTCTCACAGGACCCTTTTCATCCCGAATAGGGTGGGGGGTGTCACATTTTCTGTAAACACACACACACAAATACAGTAGAAAATACAAGCAAAGATGTAGATGTAGAAGCAGAAACACAGCCTGACACACATGCGGCACCTCATGAGCGAGTTATTATTAAACTTTCAGGTCAATTGTGTGGTAGAGATTCAACTCGAGGCTTTCAGCAGCATAGTGGAGTAGAGCTAATAAAACATTCATGCTTTGAGAGCCATGTTTCTTCTTCTTCTCCTTTTTTTTGTCAGCCCATTTTCATTATATGTCATCTCATTGGGGCAAGTCAAGATTTTCTAATTCATTAGTAGCTCTAATCAGCTTGACATAGGAAATTACATAAACAGAGATCTAAAACTACTAGATTTTAAGTTTGTAAAATGAACACCAGAGGATAGCCCTCTAAAAACACTTTTGAAGTTTATATAACCATTTCATCCAGGATGTAAAAGGCTTTTAATTATACATTATTCAAATTCCGAGAAAATGCAGTAACAAAATGAGCGTCTGCTTTAAATGCTTTCAGAACCACTTCTGAACAACATGAGCGTTTAGTAAAAGTAGTAATTCGAAACCAAATTACAGCGAGATTAATCTCGAAATGTGGACAAAAACAGGCATCTGGTGGGGGCCGCTGTCCTGGGTCCTCAGAGTGTGGCCGGTATAGGGGTTGCCCCTGCCTTCTGCCTATAGAACAAATGTGCCCAAGTTTGGACCCAGGGTTGCCCACAGTCTGCTTGCACCAGCAGCCAAGACTTCCATATGCCCACCCAGCTGACACCGTCTCCAGCACGCTGTGACCCCAATGTACAGTAAGGCAGACCAACACTTTTTAGCACATGCCCAGAATGTACACGGGGCCGGAGCATTAGGATACATACATAGACACTCATGCATCAGTGCTGAGAAAACTGCAGTACAGTTGGAGGTTGCCAAGTAAACATAATTTCAAGCAGTGAAACTATGGCCAAACTTCTATTTAGAAACGGTAGATTTAAGTAAACAACACTGAAGCTACTTAAAGGGGCGGTATCTTTAATATTTAATATGGAAATCATATTTAAAATACATCAAAAGATATAATTTATAATTTAATCAGAGCCAGTTTTATGGCATAATGTACATAAACACACTAAATACACAAAAAATACAAAATTCTATTCTATTGTTACTGAAACTGTGAGAAATAGTGTAGTCTTTTAAAATATATTTATTTAATATTAATTTATATATTATGCTAAAAACAAAAATCAAGGAGGGACTTGAATATGTGAATTAGTTTTTTGAATCTGTTCCAAATAAAAACAAAAATGACATTCATTCATGTTTTATTTTTTTTTAATTACTTTCTTTTTAAAATATATATATTTACTACTTATTTAAAATATTTTGCTAAAAACAAAAATCAGTGAAAGGACATGAATCGGTGAATTCGTTTTTGAATCTGTTCCTGTACAAATAAAAAAAAAGACAGATTCATTAATGCTTCATTCATCTTTTATTTAAATTACTTTCTTTTAAAAATATATGTACTTACTATTTATTTTAAATATTTTGCTAAAAACAAAAATTAGTCAAGGAAGACTTGAATCTGTTCCTATACAAATTCAAAAAAATGACAGATTCATTAATGTTTTTTATTTTTAAATTTAAATTACTTTTTTTAATAATATATTTATTTACTATTTATTTAAAATATTTTATAAATCAGTGGAGGGACATGAATTTGTGAATTAGTTTTTGAATCTGTTCTTGTACAAATTAAACAAATGACAGATTCATTCATTTTAAAAAATTTTTTTTTTTTTTTTAAATATATATTTATTTACTATTTATTTAAAATATTTTATAAATCAGTGGAGGGACATGAATTTGTGAATTAGTTTTTGAATCTGTTCTTGTACAAATTAAACAAATGACAGATTCATTCATTTTTTTAAAAAAATTAAATTGCTTTCTTTTAAATATATATTTATTTACTATTTATTTAAAATATTTTGCTCAAAACAAAAATCAGTGGAGGGACTTGAATCTGCAAATTAGTTTTTGAATCAGTTCCTGATCAAAAAAAAAAAGTTTGATTAATGTTTAATTTATTTTTTATTTAAATTACTTTCTTTTAACAATATATGTACTTACTACTACTATTTTTCTAAAAAAATGTTCCTGTACAAGCTAAACAAATGACAGATTCATTGATGCTTTTTTATTATTTGAATTACTTACTTTTAAAAATATATTTATTTACTTTTTAAAATACTTTATAAATCAGTGGAGAGACATAAATCTGTGAATTAGTTTTTAAATCTGTTCCTACACAAAAAAAAAAAAAAAAAAAAAAATGACAGATTCATTAATGCCTTTTTTTCCATTTAAATGCCTTTTTTTTTTTGTTTGTTAATGTTTTTTTTGTGTCTGTGTTTTTGTTTTTTTAAGGCCCTCTTTACGCATGGTATTAAAATATGGCTTAGGTTACTGTAATGATACATGACAAAAAAAAAAAAAAATGTAAAAAAAAAAAATAAATTAAAAATAAAATAATAATAAAAATAACAATGCTTTTCCAAAAATATACCTCAATCTCAGACTCTGTTGACACTTGTATTTAGCACATTTAAGCATCTTTGAGATACTATTACACTTAATGTTTAGATCAGTTTTATTTCTATATTTTTATTTTTAGTTATAGTTCAGTTTTACTTTTAGTTATTTTATTACACCAAGTTAAAGTAAATAAAAGAAATGTTGCCTTTGCAGCTAGTTGAACAGTTTTTTTTAGATTTTATTTCACTTCAGTTAGCATTTACCTTATTTTAAGTTAAACAGTTTTAAATTTAGTTTCAGTTTGAGTTAATCTCATTTAAAATTGATCAAAAACATGTTACTACCAGGTGTAAATGGGGTCTTACATTTAGACGCTTCCCAACGCAAAGACGCATGAACTCAAATACACACAACGCATGAATAAGATTACATGCATAAAATCAAATGCAAACACAGTTGCACAGCCATATGTAGTTATGCAACCCTAATATCACAGCGTCCATTAAAAGTCAGAGCATTAGTAACCACAAAAGACAAAAGCTTACTGATCTCTGAGCAGCTCTCACACTAAATTTACACTGCTTCTGATACATTAACACTTATCAGGAGTTATCCTCCTCTAACAGCCTCCGCTGAAGGCTCCCGCTGCATTAATATTTCACAAGATTAATATTTAAACACATCAAATGGAATATGGAAAATAGCATATTGAACAGAACCTCATTAGCCCACAAGAGAGAAGCTAAGTAAGTTTCATTCAAAGTGCCTTTTTATTGTGTGTGAGAGAGTGAAAAAGGAGGGAGGGGGTTCGTTTCAAAGCACACACACACACACACACGTTTGTTTTTGTGAATTGTGGGGACTTTCCATAGACTTCTGTAGATTTTATACTGACCAAACGATATTGTCTGTCCCCTAACACTAAACCTAGCCCTCACAGAAAACATGTTTGCATCATTACACTTTCAGATAAACATCATTTTCTAATTTTAATCATTTTTTAACATTGTGGGGACCACAGGCCGGTCCCCACAATGTCAAAAATTTCAGGTTTTACTATCCTTGTGGGGACATTTGGTCCCCACATGTAGCAAAAACAAGTATTCTTTGCTGTATTTTCCTGTCAAAATAATGAAGTTCCTTCGGAATTCTTCCTCTTTTAAGAACTGCCAGTTTCTCCGGTAGTAGGCGGAACTAATGCGTAAACGGCAATCTCATTGGCTGGCGCTCACCTATTATCGTCCCTCTTTTGATTTCAGCAAATCAGTTTGAGCGAACGTAGACAACGTGATTAATATTCATGAACCCAGCAGCTCATTAATCCTTGGTGCATTTTTATATTTGTAGTAGTTTTGTTATCAAATCAGTATTAGTTTTTTCCGTTTTTTATAGAAACACTAAATTACAAACAATATCGTAAGCGCCACCACCATTTCAAAGCTCAGTCAACATGACAAATATGCATTCATACATCGTCATTCTAATTACTAAAGTACTACTAAAGTTTAATGCTAAATGATCATAATGTCAGCTTGACTGACTGATGCTAAGTGTCAGATATTTTAAAAACTACGCCCTTAAGCTCATTAAGCTATATCAGATACTTAATATTAGTCTGGTGAGTAAACTAAAAATTTCATTTGTTTCATTCAAATTTCATTCATTTAACTTATTTAATATTGGGGGCATCCAAGTTATTTGACATATTTGAACATTTCTTTAAAAAGTAACACAGTAGTTACTTTCCCTGGTAATTAGTTACTTTTATAATGGTGTTACTCAGTTACTAACTCTTTGTGAGAACTAGTAACTATAACTAATTACTTTTTTAAAAGTAACAAGCCCAACACTGCCTACCAAGTCTTTTTTAAAACTTAAAGCTTAGTTATAAAAGCTCTTTAACTTCTACTCAGAATCAGTGCAAAAACATGATATAAATACATAAAAATAAATATGATTTTCCAGAATTCCAAGCCGTAAATGTTTTATAATTGACTAAAATAAAGAAATGAACAAAAACAAATATTCATTAAGAGGTACTTTATTTAATTTAGACTATTTTTCTATTAATACATGGAGAATATTTACACTAAACAAACTGTTTTCCATTGTATTAAGTGCAAACTATATAAATAAACACACTATGAGAGCTCACTATGATATTTGGCAATAACTATCATCTGCCGTTTAAAAATAGTCTACTAAAAGAAGCACTAAACTAATGCAAAACAACCAATCTACTGTCTAGACTTCCTTTATAAAAGGCTGGATGGCTTTCAAAAGCAAGTCACAACTTTTTTGGCACGTCAAGCTTAGGGTCGTGGAGGAGACTTCATGCACACTGAGGAGGAGAGAAGCCAAAAAAACGTCACGCCACAAGATCACAAGACCGCCTTTGGCCAGAATCATCAACTGGGCTTCATTTGTGCACTTTACGGCATTCAAAGTGCTGCGCTCCATTGTGATTTATAATTTCTCTCCACATATTTTGAAGTGAATATAAAAGCGGTTTAACTACGCTATAAAGAGTTCCAGGAGACCCAGATTTTTGGTTAAAAAACTACAAAAAATGATTTTAGTTATTGTAGATTACACAACAGTCTGACAACTGTCCATACTAAAAAAGCAAGTTTTTAGGTAGCCAAAAATAAATAAATAATAAAAACATAGGACTGGATACACATATATAGGCTGCAAATATATATATAAAAAAAAACTGTTTAAAAATGTAAAATATAAAATAAAAAAAAATCAATAAATCTGCATTAATAAATATAATTAATGCAATCTGAACTTTAAAGCTAACTTTAAGCATATTTTTTATTAAGAATTATCTTCTTTATATTGAGGCTTAATAGGGGAAAAATATCTGAAAGGAAGTAAACTTACGGTGGGAAAGACATGGTTGCCCTTTAACACGTGGCGTCGTGCCAGATCAGGGTGGAAAAAAAGACTTGCACGTTGTCATATATGACACTCAACAATACTTGTTTGCCTCCGAGCTGCCTGGAAACAGCTTGCTGGCTGCTGAGGATGGCAGACCCTGGAGGCCAGCAAATCCCTGAGGTATAGGGAGGAAAACATTAGTAACAAGATAACAGGGGAGGAAAGGGCTCAGAGAGCTTTATCAAGGCTTCTTCAGGTACCTGGGCCTGCTCTCAACTCCTGAACCGGCATCCCGGGGACTGGTGACAACAGCTGGGTGTTGCAAATGAAAGTGCTGTTGGGGGTGGATATAATGGTGCATTATGAGGATGATGATGAGTTGAGTCAATATATTCATGATTAGCATTCCAGTGTGCTTTGCTATTCATTTATTACCACGAACTTAAAAAGTAACAAGTAAAAATCTTTTTTCCCCCCATAAAGCAATAGCACCCTATTATAGACACAGCTCCCTGTAGGAATAACCTGGGATTAAGTGCTTTGCTCCAGGACAAAATGCATATAGCTCACAGAACAGCCCTCGTGGGATTTTAACCTATAACCTTTCGGTTACCAGGAGAGATCTTTATTTTTGTTTTCAAATAACTGTTTATATTTCATCTAAATTTTGTCAGTATTTTGGTTATGTTAGGTAGATTTTGTTTTGTTTCAGTTAAAAGGACAGATCTTGTTTTTTTTAAATAACTGTTTATGTTTAGTCTACATTTACTTGTGTTTAGTCTATATTTAGTTTGTTTAGTTACTTTTTGTTTCAGTTACTGATCTCTCTCTATTCTTTTTTAACTTTATATTGTGTATTGTATATTGTGTATAAGTTTATATTTTGTATTATATGTTTTGTCTGCATTTAGTTTGCTTTGTCTTTTAGCTTTTTAAGTTTATATTTTGTTTTCTTTCGGGGCTTTTAAAGTTACATTATACATATATATATATATATAAATATATATATTTTTTTTTTGCTTTTGGGGCTTTAACCTCTTTTTACTGTACAATCACCAAAAGTGACTTCAGTGGTACCATGGTACAGTGATGGCATCAGATGGTAATACCATGTTACTTTGATACATACCATAATACTGAAATGATCACCATATTCATATTTATTCACCATGGTACTTCCGCAGTACTTCAAAGAATGCACCAGTAAAGTAGCACCATAGTACATGATACTGTTACCATGATAACATGTCCAGAAAGTAATGAAAAATAAAATCAAATAAAACAATACAATAAAATATGATACAATAAAATAAATAAAATAAAACAGTACAATACAATATGCTTTAAAATGAAAAATTAAAAAAACAAAAATACAACACAATACAGTACAATAACATGAAAGAAAATAAATAAATAAAAATAAACAAACAACAAAACAATACAAAAAATAAAATAAAATAAAAACCAAAATAAAATAAAACAATATGATAAATTAAAATATGATAAAATAAAAAGAAATACAATAAAATTAAATATAATACATAAAAAAAGAAACAAAAGACAAACAAAAAATAAAATACAAAATACGATGCAATACAACAAAAAACTAAATTAAATAAAAATACAATACAATAAAATATGATTAAAAAATACAACAATACAATGCAATAAAAATAAATGAATGAAACAAAAACAAAATAAAACAATCAAATATTTTTTAAATCAATAAAACAATACAATAAAATACAATACAATGCAATACAACAAAATAAAATAAAATAAAAAATAAAACAAAAAACACGATAATGTAAATAAATAAATGAAACAAAAACAAAAAAAAACAAAATAAAACAAAACAATATGATCAAATAAAAAAATAAAATTGATCATATAAAATAAAACAATACAATAAAATATGATACAATACAATGCTATAAAATAAAATAAAAAATGAAACAAAAACAAAAACAAAAAAAACAAAACAATACAATATGATCAAATAACACAAAATAAAATGTAAATGTAAAATCAAATAAAAATATTCAAATAAAATATCCAATACCTTAATACTTTCCGTTAGTTCAAAGAATACATAACCCAAACAATTATAACGCATGCAACACAAGTCTACCCAAACAGATCTATGGAAAACCATTGATAAGTGCCGTCATTAAGACGCTGGGAAAGCTGTTAATCAGCGACTGCCATTCACAACCTGCAAGAGACGCTTAACAAGGGGTGAATTCTGCTGAGACTGTGATGGCTTCATTACACTGGCCTCACTTACCGTCTGGAAAAAAATTAATGATTTAATGAACGAAGTTAAGAGTTGACACCACCGCAGCACTCCGGCGCTAAATCAGAAATAATGAACGAGCCATTAATGAGGGGCTGGGTGAGAAACACCTGATCTATCCCCCCTCCCTCCATCAGCCTATCCCTCCCTCCTTCTCTAATAAACAGTCCACAGCTGAATCAGGGCAGCACCTTCACCTGCCTCTGCTGCGTTGAACCTCTGTCTATCAAGATACACCCACACACACACTGCGCCTCTGTCTGTCACACTACTCCTACGCCGTGTACTTTACGTACACACACACACACGCACGCACGCACACACGTAGACACCCCTTCACCTGGAAGATGAGCTATCTGTGTTACATCGTCTGTCAGGGAGGGAGAGCGTCTCTCGGGAGTGTGTGGGGGTCTCTCTGTCACAGTAAACCCCTGTCTGTCACACTCGCAACCCCACACGCAAACGCGCACGAGGCACACGGTAAGAGAAGCACATCCGTACACACCTGTCAACAGAAGAATGTTTAATTTGAACAGGCCTGCCATTGTTTGATAAGATAATGACTGGGGCTGCCGGTATAATCATTTCTTACATTCATCCCCGCTTCAGAATAATGAAGGTGAGGCCTGACAGTTTCACAGATTCGCCAAACAATCGTCAACAAGTTTTGAAGTAAATGTTTTGAAATGAGACCATAAACAAAAACACAACTAGGATGGGAAAAATTGTGGTTTACCATCTTGCATTGACTTGCTTTACCATGAAATTTGACTCAGCATGTTATAAAAAAATAAAGGTAGAAATAAAGTGTTCTTCAGAGTGACCCTGGTCTTAAAGGAGAAGTCCACTTCCAGAACAACAATTCACAAATAATTTACTCACCCCCTTGTCATCCAAGATGTTCATGACTTTCAGTCTTCAGTCGTAAAGAAATTATGGTTTTTGAGGAAAGCATTTCAGGATTTTTCTCCATATAATAGACTTCATTGGTGATTTTGAACTTCCAAAATGCAGTTTAAATGCAGCTTCCAAGGGCTATAAAACAATCCCAGCTGAAGAAGAAGGGTCTTGTCTAGTGAAACGATTGGTCATTTTTTTTCAAAAAAAAAAAAAAAAAAAAAAAAATATATATATATATATATATATATATATATATATATATATATATATTTTTTTTTTTTTTTTAATACTTTTTAAGCGCAAAAGCTTATGTAGCACAGGCTCTGGGATGTGTGTTCACAATGCTACGTACTATTGAATCACTTCAAAAGGTCACGAGGAATGTAGGCGGAACTACAGACACAGTGTTTACAAAGCAAATGCACAAAGACTAAGAAAGTGCAAGTCAGTTTGTAAATGCTGTTTACAAACAAAAAGGTATAACGAAGTCCTCCTCTCAAGTTGTAGGAGAAAATAAGATGGTGTTTTTCGCCATACTCAGTACACAGACGATACACTTACACATGATTCGTGGTAGTGATGAGGAGTTCGGATCATTTTACAGACTCGGACCTTTGAATCTCGTTCAGCAAAATGAATGAATCTTTCGAGTCATTTTGTTCATTTTAGCAAAATATAATCAAAATGTTATTTGTTACTTCCCTAACACATCTACTGCTTACACAAATGTTGATCACACTACAAACAAGACAAAACTATAATGTTATAAGAAACAGAAAAGATTAATTCATTGTTCACCTGGGCCTTTAGTCTATAATTAGCTCACCTCACCTCTTATCTGACAAGTCGTGGATGCACATCCCAGAGCCTGTGCTACACAAGCTTTTGTGCTTAAAAAGTATAAATTTTTTTTTTTTTTGTTTCGAAAAAAATGACCAATCATTTTGCTAGATAAGGCCCTTCTTCCTCGGCTGGGATCGTTTAGAGCCCTTTGAAGCTGCGTTTAACCTACATTTTGAAAGTTAAAAATTGGGGCACCAATGAAGTCCATTATATGGAGAAAAATCCTGAAATGCTTTCCTCAAAACCCATAATTTCTTTACGACTGAAGACAGAAAGACATGAACATCTTGGATGACGAGTCAGTTATTTGTAAATGTTTGTTCTGGAAGTGGACTTCTCCTTTAAGTAGCACGGGTATATTTGTAGCAATAGCCAAAAATACATTGTATGGGTCAAAATGATTGATTTTTCTTTTATGTCAAAAATCATTAGGATATTAAGTAAAGATATTTTGTAAATTTCCTACTAAAAATATATCAAAACTTCATTTTTGATTAGTAATATGCATTGCTAAAGACTTAATTTGGACAATTTTAAAGGTGATTTTCTCAATATTTTGATTTTGCACCCTCAGATTCCAGACTTTCAAATAGTTGTATCTCAACCAAATATTGTCCTGTCCTAACAAACCATCAATCAATGGAAAGCTTATTTATTCTTTCAGATGATGTATAAATCTCAAATAAAAAAAATGACCCTTATGACTGGTTTTGTGGTCTAGGGTCGCATTTGGTTTCTGGGTTCTTCAAAGCTACAATAGATGCTTATTTTCGAAACTAATTGTGGGTCAATACAATTTTATTTCTTTAATTTCTTTATTTCTTTCTTTTTTTTTGCTCATGGGCAATCACGCAATTTCTCAGCAGAAAAGTTCCCAAAACCTCTTCAAATACAGCCAATAAACCAACCTGGGAAACTGTTCTAAATCAGTAAAGACCAGCAAACCTTAGAAAGGTTTAAGAAGGATTTTCTACCCAACCTGACTAACAATTAAACTGCCTGCTGTTCTTCACAAAAATCCTTCAGGTCCCAAAAATTCTTTGTTTTTCAGCATTTTTGTGTATTTGAACCCTTTCCAACAATGACTGTATGGTTTTGAGAGGGCAACTGAGGGACTGCTCACTGCTCACTGCTGCTCCGGAATGAAACACGATGCATTAAGAGCCAACAAACTTTTGAATTTGAAAATCAGGGTAAATTTAACTTATTTTGTCTTCTGGGAAACATGCAAGTATCTTCTGTAGCTTCTGACCTTCAGTACTAAGTGAAAAAATATGATATTTAGGCAAAATAAGAAAAATGTACACATTTTCATTCTGTTCAAAAGTTTTCACCCCCAACTCTTAATGCATCATGTTTTCCTTCTGAAGCATCAGGGAGCGTTTGAAGCTTCTGTAATAGTTGCATATGAATCCCTCAGTTGTCCTCAGTGTGAAAAGATGGATGTCAAAATCATACAGTCATTGCTGGAAAGGGTTCAAATACACAACAATGCTGAAAAACCAAAGAATTTGGGGGTCCTGAAAGACTTTTTGTGAAGAACAGCGGGCAGTTTAATTGTTCAGGACAAACAAGGCACTCATGAACAACTATCACTACACAAAAAAACACAGCTGTGGATCATTCAGGTAACAACACCGTATTAAGAATCAAGTGTATGTAAACTTTTGAAAGGGGTCGTTTTTATAAATTCAACTATTATTTTATCTTGTTGACTATGTGTAAACGTCTTTCAGGTCAGTACTAAATAAAAACCAACACGCAACTTGTATATTCTTTCTTATTTTGGTAAAACAATTAGCATTTTGCAGATTCTGCAAGGTGTATGTACACTTTTGACCTCAACTGTATTTTACCAGAATAATGTGCTTGTGCTATAGTTTTAATAAATATAATTTGGATGGATATTTTGTTTTCTAATGTAAAGCCTCTTTACGTGTGGCTTTAGTGTCTAAATACTGGAGCGACTGTATCCTTGATCCTGTGTGTGCTTCAATCTCCAGGTAGCCGAAGGCCTGCAACTTCCTGTGGCTTTATGCTGTTGGGAAACAAATGATCTAACATTACAACTGTGTACTTCTTCCAAGTGTTAAAATTTCCTTAGCTTTTATGATCTTAACCAGGCCTATTACACATGAAAGGGCCATAATACCAAACATTAATTTAAGCACTTTCCTTATTCCTCCAACGAAGCCATCAATTACAGCACTCTTTATCATGTGTTCCATTTGGGACACAACTTTACAATTTAGCATTGGGGCACCTCTTAAACCTGCTTTCAAAGAGCTGTCGAAGAGAGGCATTTTTAACTTTTGACAAATAAACAATGGCGCCCTCTGAGCCCGCTGAGCTAAACACCGCTCACCAGGGCCGAATTAAATGAGGAGAAAAGTGCTCAGGTCCTTTCCTCCGCACCATGATTTTAAGGAGGGGAAAGCACACATTTCACACAGTTGCCTTTGTGTGTAATATATTGTATCATGGCCATCCTGCTGGGCGTATTTCATATAGATAATGACGACGGCAACACGAATATCTACGTGAAGGAGTGGGTTAGCTAATTAAGATTATAGCTACCCAGAGAAGTGTCTTGGTACAGTTTGCGCCCAGCAAGGCGCTGCCTTCATTGTGGGAAAAGCAGCACCATTTAAACAACAGGGTCCACGTCACCTGGAGAGCAATTGATACCAATTATACCATATCATAAAGTAACCCAATTTAATAGTCAGGGAACCAACATGGGGCATTTGGCTCATTTAGGAGACAACAGCAAAAGGATTAATTTCTAGTCAGTGAGCTGTCATTGTGTCGTGATGATAAAACCCAGATCCTAAACTTAAGGATCTGACTGTCACAAATAAGGCAGGAGATGAGAGCAATTAAGCACGACCTGACGCCAGGAAAGGGCAGTAATTAAGTGCGTTATTGTCACTGCTATTTTAGTTTTAGTGGAGCTAAAGACGTTTTCGAAAAATGAACATTTTTGAAAATAATCAATACAAATTAAGTACAAATATTATTAAATATAATTAATACTAAAAATAATTAGAAAGACAAATGAAGCAGAATTTGCAAAAGCTTAAAGTTAAGATTTTTTTTAAAGGCAGCGCAGAAAGTACTGCCTAAATGCTACATTTTAGACATTTTTAAAGAAATTAATACTTCTAATTCAGCAGAGAAGCATTAAATGGATCAAGTGTGACAGTAAAGACTTTTATAATGTTACAAAAGAATTCTGATGAATAGAAAGGTAAAGAGTGTTCAGTTTACACAAAAATATTAAGTTTTCAACAGTTGAGGGATCATGTGACACTCAAGACTGGTTTTCCATCACAGGAATAAATTACATTTTAAAATATTAATTAATAAAAAGGGACAGCATTGGGTATGAACAACAAAAAATAAAATAAAATAAAATAAAATAAAATAAAATAAAATAAAATAAAATAAAATAAATTTAATAGTAAGTCGCCTACGGCTATGATATATAAATACTATTATATATCATGTATATATAGGCACATTTGTTGTAAAGAAATTAATACTTTTAATTTAGCAAAGATGCATCAAACTGATCAAGTGTGACAGTAAAAACACCTATAATGAAACAAAACATTTCAGTTTTAAATAAATCCTTTAAAATCAAATCAAATAAAATAAAAAAAATAAATAAAAAAAAATAAAAATAAAAAAAAATAAAAAAAAATAATAATAATATATATATATATATATATATATATATATATATTTAATTAAATTAAAAAGTAAGTCGTCTACTGCTATGACATATAAATACTACATTATATATTAAACGGATAAAGTGTGACAGTATACATTTTTTATAAAATAAAATAAAATAAAATAAAATAAAATAAAATAAAATAAATAGTAAGTAGCCTCCTGCTATGATGTATAAATATATAGGCTTTTTTTCAGAATTAAATACTTTTAATTCAGCAAAAGATTTCAGTTTCCATTAAATATTGTAAAATAAAATATAAAATTAAATTAAATAAAAAAAAAATAAAAAATAATAATTAGTAAGCAGCTTACTGCTATGATGTATAAATACAACATTTTTATTATTTTGTTTTTTTAGGCATATTTTTTCAAATAAATTAATACTTGATGCAATACAAAAAGATCCATCAAACTGATAAAGTGTGACAGTGTAATATTTTTATAAAAACAAATTAAACTAAATAAATTAATTAAGATAAAATAAAATAAATAGTAAGTAGCCTCCTGCTATGATGTATAAATATATAGGCATGTTTTTTTAAAGAAAATAATACTTTTAATTTAGCAAAGATGCATTAAACTGATAAAGTGTGACAGTAAAAACATTTATAATGCAACAAAAGATTTCAGCTTCAAATAAATGTTGTAAAATAAAATAAATAATAATAAAATTAAATAAAATATAAAAAATAAATAAATAAATAAATAACATTTAAGTACAATTACAATTAAGTAAAAATAAAATAAATTAAAATTAGTAAGTAGCCTCCTGCTATTATATATAAATATACTTTTTTTTTTTTTTTTTTTTTTTTACAGAATTTAATATTTTTAATCCAGCAAAGATGCATTAAACTGATAAATTTGATCTGACAGTAAAGACATTTATAATGTAACAAAAGATTTCAATTTCGAATAGATGCTCTAAAATAAAATAAAATAAAATTAAAATTAAATTAAAATTAAATTAAATTAATTAAAAAATAGTTTGAGATGCTAGTAGAAATGGGTGGAAGCCAGTAGAGCTTACTCTGGAACACTGAAAATGGATGGAAAACAAAGTTCTAGAAGTGGATAATAAAGTTTTTTCCCCCCATTTATTTAATCCTATGGAAAGTTTACAATAACCATTAAAAACTGAAATATTGAACAAAATTCTTTAGTGAATTCAAATGAAACCGGCTCCATTGTGAACGCCATAATCCACTCTTAATCTGGATCAGGGATTCCAGTGTGTTTTTTTACCCCTCTCCTGAGGCAGCCGTTGCCGTTCATCCCGTGCCTTTGTGTACGTGCCGGCCTCCTTAACGTTTTAGCAGGGCTTTGACTAGTTGAACTTTGATCTGATGTCTTCATTGAGGAGAACTGCAGGTTACCCATTCAAGATGCAAATCCTTTACCAGAGCCTATAGGCACTTTGTAAAAGAGAGAGAGAGAGAAACAGGGTGAAAGAGAGAGAGAGTGAGTGAGTGAGTGTGTCTCGTGGGGGGGGGGGGAATCCTGTGTGAAGTTGAAACACTCCGCACGCCCCCCCTCCAAACACACACACACACACACACACACACACACACTCGCGCTCTAATCCACATTGCAATATGGATTAAGGTAGGGGATAACCTTTTCTTAACGTGCAAGAAAGAGTACGGCAAGGACGAGCCCGGGGTGGGCGGCTGGGGATCTTCTCATAATAAAGCAGTGCGGTATAAAAGCACGCTCTGTGTCAGGCGCTTGTGAATGGGCCTCAATGCAGCCCCATTCCCAGGCCTGGTGGGGAGGCTTGCCAAAGCCTACCTAGAGCCAACTAAGCGTGAGTAATCCGTCCACGCTCAATGGACGGGGTGAGCCCCATTCAACCCTCTCAGAAGTTTAAGAGTTGATCAATTTATTATCTGTGGCGATTAGGGTGCAGGCCCAGTCACCTTCTTAAAGCCCGACAGTCCTGGAAGAAAAGAAAAGGGACTGTCAGCGCGGGGCTCTGTGCTTCCACGGCTAGCGTCACATAACCGAAGCCCTCTAATTGCGATACTAATGCGCTCGAAACCTCTGATTTGAAATGAACCAAGGCAGAAAACCGATTTCATGCTGTGACAGTTTATATATTGCCGCCGGTAGACAAACGGCCCATTGAATAGGAACTGTACCTTCTAATTTTGTTTCCGGGGGAGAGAAAATAATCGCTTTGTTACATAGGTAGAGAAAATTGGGCATAAAATCATTCATCCATTTTTTTTTATCCCTACACTCTGTTTTTAGATGGGAATTAGACAACTGAAAAAAGCAAATTCGAATAATTGACTGTTGTAATTACGGCGCAAAAAAGGCTTTGTGCGTTTAACGGCTTGTAATGACAACTGAGTTAACAGAACGGTGCGGAAAAATAAACTCTACAAGTCAAACAAGCTTTGTTGGCTAAGGATCACACCCACTCCAACGGTCACAAAGGGTGCAGTGGTTTGGGACAAATCTCAAGTGCTCTTCACACACACACTTCTTAGCACATGGATAAACAGTTTTATTAGCTCAATTCACAATAGCCATCGTCGTCGAATGTTAAACGCCACTGGAGACCAAACAAATGAAAATGACAGCCGAAAAGGGAAGTGTGGTGAAGCCTTGCTGGATTTCTCAGAGCAATGTTGAGGTAAATAAAGCAGGTGTAATGGGGTGTGGCTCAGTTAGATCCCTAGTTCACTAGATAGGGAGTGAGACAAGTCAAAATAGTTGGAGTCTACTGAGATGTTCACCTTCTAGAAATTTCAAGAGCACTCACTAGATTCATTCACCAGAAACAATGTTAAGTCAGCAAAAGATTAAAGATGAGTATAAGTGTTAATCAAGACTTATTTTCTATCATTAGCTTTTTTTTTTGGCTACAACACGAATGATTTTGATGGCTAAACAAGATAATTGCAACTTTTTATTTTTCAGAATTGTGAGATATAAATTCGCAATTGCGAGTTACAAAGTCAGAATTGTAAAATACAAACACAGTTCTGAGAAAAAAGTCAGAATTGCGAGTTTATATCATGCAATTCTGACTTTATTTCTCGCAATTCTGACCTTATAACTTGCCTTTACGAGTTTATATCACACATCCGTGAGGAAAAAAGTCATAATTGCGAGTTTATATTACAGAATTGTGAGAAAAAAAGTCAGGACTGCGGGTTTACGTCATGAAATCATGAAAGAAAATCATGAAAAAAAATCTGAATTGTGAGTTTATCACACAATTGCAAGAAAAGAGTCAGAATTGTGAATTTATATCATGCAACTGTGAGAAAAACTGAATTGCGAGTTCATATTACACAATTCCGACATTATTTCTCACAATTCTGACTTTATAATTCACAATTGTGAGTTTATCACACAATTGAGAGAAAAGGATAAAAATTGCAAGTTTATATCACGCAATTATGAGAAAAAATTTGAGAATTGCGAGTTTATATCAGAATCGTGAAAAAAGTCAGAATTTGGAGTTTGTCATGAAATCATGAAAAAAATCTGAATTGTAAGTTTATGTCACGCAAGTGTGAGAAAAAGTCAGAACTGCGAGTTTATGTCATGAAATCATGAAAAAAAATCAGAATTGTGAGTTTATATCACGCAATTGTGAGAAAAACAGAATTGTGAGTTTATATCACGCAATTGTGAGAAAAAAGTCAGAACTGCGAGTTTATGTCATGAAATCATGAAAAAAAAAATCTGAATTGTGAGTTTATATCACACAATTGTGAGAAAAAAGTCAGAATTGTGAGTTTATATCACACAATTGTGAGAAAAAAGTCAGAATTCTGAGTTTATATCATGCAATTGTGAGAAAAACAGAACTGCAAGTTTATATCATGCAACTCTGACATTATTTTTCACAATTCTGACTTTATAACTCACAACTGTGCGTTTATATCACACAATTGCGAGAAAAGGATCAGAACTGCGAGTTTATATCACACATTTGTGAGAAAAAAATGTAAGAATTGCGAGTTTACATCACAATTGTGAAAAAAATCAGAATTGTAAGTTTATATCACGCAGTTGTGAAAAAAAGTCAGAACTGCAAGTTTATATCACACCATTGTGAGAAAAACAGAATTGCGAGTTTATATCACTCAATTGTGAGAAAAAAGTCAGAATTCCAAGTTGATATCATGCCATTGTGAGAAAAACAGAATTGCAAGTTTATAATAATAAAAATAATAATTTCTGACTTTATTTTTCGCAATTCTGACTTTATAACTGGCAACCGTGAGTTTATATCACGCAGTTGTGAGAAATAAAGTCAGAATTGTGATACATAAACCTGATATTCTGACCTTTTTTTCCCTCACAATTGCGTGATACAAACTGCAGGATTTAAATTCGCAATTCCGACTTTATATCTTGCAATTGCGAGTTTATATCATTTCAGTTTATATAAGTTTCCTGTTTATATCTCGCAATTATGACTTTTTAACATGCAATTGCGAATTGTTTGTGTTTTTCAATTCAGAGAAAAAAGTCACAACTGGAAATTTGTATCACGCAAATCTTGCGAGATAATTCTTTTATTTTTTTGTTCAGCGGTGGAAACGGGCTTCATAGGTGGGAAATCAACCCAGTGGTGTAAAGGTGGGAGGAAAAAATTCCATTGTGTCTCAGTGTTTATAGGATCAAGGCCCTTGTTAGTCCACAAATTCATGTCCATACTAATTCATGACAAAGATCTAGGCAGCCGAATGAAACGCATCCACAGTTTATCAAGTGAGATATTACCATTCTTACTGGGCAAAGTTGTCATCAGCGCCTCGGTTCACGTGCTCATGGCCCTGTGTTTGACAGAGGTCACTGCCAACCCACAACAAGCCACCACCTCATTACCCAAACTAAATAACTTGATTCTCTCTATTAAAGTCATGTGACAAATATGCTACATATTCACATGGACGCTGCTCAAAAGCGAGGCCCCGATTACAGGCCCAGAGCGGAAAAGATTGTTTCATCGTCATTCTCACACTCAATTGACTGTGTGGTTATGTGTGTGTGTGTTATGTGTGTGTGTCCTGGAGTCATTATGTGCAATTCAGGCAAGCACGTGGATGGATGTGTGTACAGAGCTTTCAATCATGTTTATGAGGGGCCGTTCCTGCATATGCGTGTCTGTTTGACTCTAAGCGGCTGTTTCCTCTGCAGTCAATTTATCTTAATGTGAACTGAATGTGCTAACAACTCCAGCGCCGTCAGACATCATTTCATATCAATCATCCAGTATCAGCCACACTGATCTACAACAGCAAGCACTCAGTACTTATGGCAACAAACAGATTTACTGTAAACTATGAAATTTATGTTTGGAAGAGGACAGAGAACTCTTAGTATGTTCAGTTTTTGACAGTTCAGTTTTGGCTTCATTGCAATCCCTTTAGCCATACTACATTCACAGCAGAGCCTTGATTCTATTACTGGTTTTTAGAAAATGTTTGCAAAGTTTAACTAAATAAATAAATTAATTAATTAATACACAGGGAAAACACTTTGGTAAATAAATAAATAAATCTTTTATTTATAGATAGAATAGATTTATTAGAAATATTTTGGAGAACTAATTTATTAAATAATTTACTGTGCAACCTACATAAGACAATTGTTTTGATAAACAAACAAACAAACAAACAAACAAATAAATAAATTCCACATCCCTACACAGTAGGGTAATACAGTACAGCAAGTATTTTGTAAATCTATGAATTTGTTTTTTTATTTTTTATTTAGCACAATAAATAAGACAAATGTTTAGATAGATAGATAAATAAATATAACTATATATAAATACAACAATATAAATATACATATTTATATAAAAAACCTGTCTGTTATATTTTTAATATTTATAAAAATGATAAATATTACAAGACAAGTGTTTTAAATCAATCAAACAATAAATAAATAAATAAATAAATTCCGCATTCCTACACAGGGCAAGTATTTGTAAATATATTTATTTATTTAGCACAAATAAATAAAAATTAAATAAATTATTAAATTCTGCATCCCCACACAGCCCAAGTATTTTGGAAATGTATGGATTGATTGATTGATTGATTTTGCACAATAAATTAATAAGACAAATGTTTAGATAGATAGATAGATAGATAGATAGATAGATAGACAGATAGATATAAATGTAAATATTGATATAAAAACTTGTCTTGTCTTTTTTTCTAATTTATATCAGTCAATCAAATCAATCAATCAATCAATCAAATCAATCAATAAATAAATTCCACATCCCTACATAGGGCAAGTATTTTGTAAATTATTAATATAATTTAACTTAATTTATTGTGCAATAATAATAATAATAATAATAATAATAATAAGACAACTGATTAGAAAATAAATAATTAAATAAATAAACTTCACAACCCTGCATAGGGCAGGTGTTTTATTTATTTATTTATTTATTTATTTATTTATTTATTTATTTATTTATCTACATAAGACAAATGTATAGATGATAGATAGATAGATAGATAGATAGATAGATTAGATATTAATACATTTATTATTTATTATTATTATTATTATTATTATTATTATTATTACCATTTTCAGTCAGCACACTGTATTGACCAATCAACATCTAGGACCGCAACTATCATATTTTATTATAAAAAAAGAAGTCATAAGCCATTCAAAGGCACTACTGTGATTTTAAAGGGATTTTGCAAATCATTTCTCAAAAACAAAATACGATTCATTCTATACTTTGTAACATGTTGCCTGTTCCAGTCTCTCGGCCCCTTAACAGGGTACATGTGTGTGAGAAGATGTGTCAGAGCCCCTGGGACAAATCACCTTTCTAATGCAATAACAAAGCAGGCCATTGTCTCGCAGATAACACCTTAAATTAGCAAAGCCACTCTTCTTAACACCAACACTTCCTGATTAGACCTGTGAGGAGCTGGGGGCCAATCAGAGGCTAGGACCATGGGGCATTCCTTAGTGACATCATTAAGGTAATGTGTGGGTAAAGGCTGATTTGGATCCCTGGGCCGGTCACTGTTGCAGTTTGCCGGTTAGGAGTGTTTTTCTGTTTGGGGAGGAGAGGAAGGTGTGAGAGTGTATGTGAGGGGTTGAATTCACCTGTTGCTTTGGACTCTTGCTGTTGACACCTCTTGGGAAAAAAGAAAAGTGACACTCTCAAGGCAAAAATCACATTGGTCAGACCTAATGTGACGAAAAAGGAAATCCCTTGGGTCAGATCAATCTGTCATAGGAAAAAAAAAAACAACAGTTATTACCCATACAGTCACTTTGCAAACTCACATATGACTTCCTTAAAAAACATAGGATATTCCTCTTTACAATAAAACAAGATCAGATACACAAAATATGTCCGCAACATTCTTAAGCGCATTTAGATCCATGGAAACCTTCCCTAACCTTCAGCGTCTCTGCATTCTGCCATGCAAAGGAATGGGAGGCCTATCAAAAACAAGCCAACATCCTGCATTGGATTCCCGCCCTCCCCATTTATATGGAAAACAAAGGTTTACGCCTTGACCCCACCCTCCATCAATCAAAATATTTACAATGGCCTCCCATCTGTCCGCTGAACTGAAGCGGCCCGGGTGCCTCTGTTCCTCTTCCCATAAATGGAGGGCTTTTCCTGGAGAGTCGTGGGTTTGTATGACCCCCTGGCTATGGTGAATGCGCAGGGAGGTCATTAAAACCAGCAACATCACCGAGTTGTAATGACAAGCAGAAGATGTACTTCCTCTTTCGTGGGATTCACTGACTTGGCTGGTGGCTTTTAGTTATACCGACTCTGGTAGTTTCGTTCCAAAGGCCAGATCTGGATTGAAAGGTTCAGGAAAAGGTGAAGGAGTGGATTGTGAGGAGAAACAATTTCGATATGTGAAAAAATGTCAATATTGAAAGATGCTAGAAATTGAACTGAAGCTAAACAGTGAATGAACAACCACAAACTGAAGCTAATAATAATCTCACTCACCCAAACGCGGCCAGTAAGATATGGGAGTACTCAAATATATACACCAAAGAAATGCGACCCTGGACCACAAAACCAGTCTTAAGTAACACGGGTATATTTGTAGCAATAGCCAAAAATACATTGTATGGGTCAGAATTATCCATTTTTCTTTTATGCCAAAAATCAAGTTAAGATCATGTTCCATAAAGATATTTTGTGAATTTTCTACCATAAATATATCAAAACTTAATGTTTGATTAGTAATATGCATTGATAAGAACTTTATTTGGACAATTTTAAAGGCAATTTTCTCAATATTTTGATTTTTTTTTTTTTTTTTTTTTTTTCAACCTCAGATTCCAGATTTTCAAATAGTTATATCTCAGCCAAATATTGTCCTATCCTATCAAACCATACATCAGTGGAAAGATTATTTATTGTTAGTTAATTGCAAGTCAGAATATTTAAGTCACATCTTATATATGGTCTTTTCATAACAAAAAATAAATGAATTTGCGTTACTTTATAGGATATTACAATAGTATACTCTGTATAATGTTATTTCGAGAGTTTTCACATTTTTGGTAAATGTTAAGACATTTCAATGTATTGTCGCCTTAGAATTATAAGGTTCTATCTGCATTCTGAGCACTTTTGATATATTGAGCTTCAAAGTTTTTGCGTTCCATAGACTTCTGTAGGTAGAACCATTTTGTTTTCTAAAAAAAGGCCCAAAATAAAACTTTACATAAAGTAAATAAGTTTTCACCAAATAACAATATGTGAATAACTAAATTTTGTCAGACAGAGTCAAAAATGTCAGATAGAGCCTTATAATTCTAAGGTGGCGAGATATAGATGTAGATAGATTCTCAGCTAGGGAGTTCTAAACAAAACTAAAATGTTAATTACCAAATAAAATTAAACCACTGGGTAAAAAAAAAATAATTAATTCATCAAAGTTTGAGAACCACTGATTAAAATGAATGAATATGACATGAAATACTAATTACATTTAAAAGATATTTTCACTTAAAGAGAAAAACTGTGACTAAAACAATGTAAAACGAACAGTCTTGGTGTCACAAAAGTTGCCTAGGAATGAAACTGCAATTTATAAGCTTTGTGTTGTACGTTAATTTCTAGCTTGACAGACTGGAAATACTGGCACACGTACTTCAGCATGAAATATGATCAGTTCCATGAGAACTTGTGTTTTTTTTTCTCCCCCCTCCAGACCAAGCCTTTCAAAATAACAGAATCGGTTACAGTAAAATTATATTTTGATATGCTATGAATGTCTCTTTTCATTTGCAGCCGCAAACCCATTTCGATTCAGCCTAAAAACAAAAGGCACTGTCTGCCTCAACATCACTTTGCCCCCAGACTTGCTGATTGTTCAACTATCTGCCACTCAATGATAAAAGTGCCACCCAAAAGCATGGCTTCCCTGTTTCTCCCTCCATCCCGCCTTTGTCTCCAAAACGGTGTAATTTCAGAGATTGAAGTCCTCGCCGGTGCCTTCATTCTCCTGCTCTGACAACAATAGGACCCAAGTGCTTTCAGGAATGATGGATAAATTACTAGGTAGTAAAATATTATATCTAAGGTAGGTGATGGGTCCTTTTCTGCAGGGCTTGTCTCCATCAGTCTCATGGCACTGAAGGTAATTATAGTCTGTTGGATTGTCTCCCTCTCGGCATGGGAGAGAGCTCTGCTGTTTGTCATGAACTCATCTCGCCGAGCGATAGGACAGTAATGGTTCGAATTAACATCTGTTGCCTGGCTGGCATTGTGAAAGGCAGTGACAGCTCCACCACTGACCTTTTCTGATTATTGACCAAAAAAGTGAACAATTAGCTCCCTCCCACGGGCCAATAGCTTAAATTACAATGTATATTGTACGTTTGACTGAAAGACTGTCAATGGGCTCAGATGTGTGGTTTATCGTGTCGTTTCATCGCATTCATTTGGTCATTTACAGGCGGTGGTTAAAACCCGTTATTTGCTGGTGGACTGGCGGTAGGATGCCGCTGGGTGTTTTTCTGAGGTCAATAATGTGGTCCAGCAAATCAAAGCCTGATTAGATTGAAATGGCTAATAAATATCAACAGTAGCATGCTACAAAAAACTAAGCACATAAAACTTCATAATTACAACTAAGCACATAAAACTTCAAAATTTCATTTAGAGCATGTGTAGGGGTAGAAGTTTATAGTTGATAAATACAAATATTCATGTGGCAACTTAAAGCAGGGGGGGCGCCAAGAGGGGGCATTCGTAGGCCTTGCTCCCCAAATGAGTTAACGTGCCCCCCTTCCCCTCTATTCAAAAGCGCAAGTAAAAGCCAAAAAACGTGCATGCTTTTGTGAGCATCAGCAACTGCATGTTTTACAGAATGTGACAACTTAAAACAGGGCCGGCGCCGGGGGGGGCTTGTGGGTTGTGAATTTGTGGGCCGTGCCCCCCAGAATGAGTTACTGTGACAACCTCCCGCCCTCCGAGTTACAGTGCAAAAAAAGTGTGCATACGAAAACAACTGCACACTTTCGGAAGCGTCAGCGACTGCACATGATTGCAGATTGCATGCTTTACAGAAAGTGGCAACTTTAAGCAGTGCCGGCGCTGAGCAGGGGCATTGAAAAAAACAGTGTGCATATGAAAGCGACTGCATGCTTTTGTGAGTATCAACCCAGTTGCAGATTGCACGCTTTATAGAATGTGGCAATGTAAAGCAGGGTCAGCGCCAAGGTGGGGCATTCACCCCAAAACGAGTTGCTGTGTCCTCCTGACTTACAGTGTGGAATAAAAACAGTGTGCACATGAAAGCTACTACACATTTAAGTGAGCGTCAAACTGCACGCTTTACAGAATGTGGCAACTTAAAGCAGGGCGGGTGCCAGGGCGGGTGCCAGGGCCGGGCATTTGTGGACCTTGCTCCCCCCCAAAACAAGTTACTGTGCCCCCCCCAAGTTGCAATGTGAAAAAAACAGTGTGTATACGAAAGCGACTGCACATGATTGCAGATTGCACACTTTACAGATTGTGGCAACACAAAGCAGTGCTAGTGCCAATGGGGGGGGCATTCGTGGGCCTTGCACCCCCAAATGAGGTACTGTGCACCCCTAAGCTACTGTGCAAAAAAAACTAACAAAAAAGAACAAAAACAGAATGCATACAAAAGCGACTGAACGCAGACTGCATGCTTTATAAAATGTGGCAACTTAAAGGAGGGCCAGCACCAAGGGGAGGTATTCTTGGGCTATGGAAATATGTAGTAAAACCACTTATTAAAACAAAAAAATTTTCACGTCAACATTATTGAGACAGACTGTTCCATATCTCCTGCCAACGTACAATTCACCAATTCACCTCAGAAACAACTTGACCCCTTGACGGCCAAATAATGACCGCGAAGTTGAGTAATGAACAGTACAGTGGCCAAATATCATCAGCCTCACCCATAAACTCCAAGCTGAGTAAGGCAAAGACGAGAGATTCCACCGCTCTTCAATTTGTCCTCCCAAGGATTGTCTTTTATTGATGGCTTTCTAGGTCAGCGACCCTCCGTGCTGTTCAAAGGATCTAAGAGGCACCCAGATGGGCCCTCTCAAGATGGAGCCTATTGTAGCAGACTTTCTATAGTGTCTTACAAATGAAATGCGTAGGAGCCATTAGCCCAGAGTGGATTGTTTTAGGGGGTGGGAGTCCCTCTCATGGGGGGTAATGATGACAGTCTGGGCCACAGATCAGTCATCAAAACAATTGTGTTTCGGGCCTTTTCTTTTGACGAGAGGCTTTCGCTCTACTCTCTCTCATTGCTCTTAACTGGGAATAAACTCCCGACTGCTTTGACAATAAAGAGCTGAGAAGCTGCGAGTCATGAATGCTGCAATCTGTTGGTTTTACACCTCAAGATTCAGCACAAGGATAGCTTGACTGATTGATATTATAGCTATACATTTGAAGCTGTAATAAAATCAGGTTATTTATTTACATTCCCTCAACATGATGTGATTAAATCTTTGTCAGGTCACGACTACAGCAGGTGAGGTACTTACTGTTGTCTTAAGGGATTGGAAAGGCAGGTGTCAGCTTTCCACCTTGCTCAGACCAGCACTGTTCAAACTCCCAGACACCTTGTGTGAATTCAGTAGATAAGCATTGGCTGACACTGACATCACCTTATTGAATTAGGCTGTTTGTGCAGGCAGCCACCAGAGCATTCGGCTTTAGCTCTGGTTCTCACCTGTTGACAGATGGGACAGACTTGAGAGTTACCTCTGAGGAAATTAGACCGGGAATCCAATTTGAATGCCAGCTGTTTTTTATGCTGGAAAAGCCCTAGAAGTTGTTCAAGGGGGTAATCTAACAAGCCTGGGGAGTGAGAAAAAAAAATGAGGGATGCAAATATATAGTGCCAATGCTACAGACACTTCACATGAAAATCAACAATATTTCACCAAAGATGCTGACGTGCATAAAAATCACTGAGAATCTAAAGGTGAAAATATGGATACAGCAATGCAAAAGCATTGGTGCTTCTAAAGTTAAGCAGCCAGAAGACATTGTAAGTGCTTTCAACTTACATTTAATACAAGAAGGCAGACAAACAAAGAAGATGTAATCACCACCATCAATAAAAAAATTCCAAATTAGAGTGTGCAACCATGGGTAACAAGTTAAATTTCGCTAAACCCCTGTCATCAAATCCAATTGTGATCGTGTTGTTTGATTATCATATCTAATTTGTAAGTTGGGCCGGTGGGACTGCGGATCTCTCTAATCCCCTTTCTCTCTCCCGCGCTTTGCTAATTTGAGTCTGTAATGTTGTATGCTTGTGTGGCAGTGATTGCTATCAGTGACACAAACCTCCTGGGAAGTCTGACTGGTGGGGCCTCATTGATTGATCCACAGAACTATCTTGCTATATTTGCATAAGCGGTAGGCAGCTTTGATGCTGGACAGGCAGGTGTCACATATTCTGTGATCGTACGCTACAATCATGACTGGGAGTGCTGTTATTAACAGCGGATATGTTTTCATTAAGCAGGCTGAGGAATACGTTTCTCTATGGAGGCTCTGTTTTGAGGGAGGAATAATGAATGCAAAATGACTGCAGTGCAGTAATATATAGAACTTTTCAAAAATCAAAAGCATGAGCAGTTTGGTCCAACTGTTGAATGGTGCGTAATTCTAATTAATGACCAGGGATGCACCGATTTTAAATTTGGGCTGATGCTAATAGATATGATTGGTCGACCAATATGAAAATAACCCTGGACACTAGATCCTGTTGTAGACTTAGTCTATTTAAACTACCTTGACCTTCCGTTGCCATTTAGTTAACATCATCCTATAGTTTCCATTTTCTCCAGGATTTTGATAACATACATGGCCTCATTCGTAGTGTGGCCTGTATTTGCTACACTATGTGGAAAGCATTGTTTAATACTGGCAGGTATGTTTTTCTATTTGGGACCCCCTGGCTTGAAGTATTTCCAGTTTTCCCAAGTTCCCCACAGTGCCTGACTGCCCAGCACAGCGGACAAGGACTCATGGAGTCATTTAGGAGAGCAGCGGGTCGATGCTGTGGCCTTGTGCTTATTGATCCCATCCAGCCGACAAACACGTCCATTTCCCACAGCACACAGTGGGACAGGAACTACTGCTCGACACCCCTGGATCATCAGCTCATGAGGACAGGCATCTTTTTATGTGAGGGATTTTCTCGGAATGCTGCTTTGAAGATGCGGGAATGGGGAGCTATGAATGGTGAGATTCTTGAGAGAAAAGCAGCTCCTGGGATAGAGGGGTCTCTCAGCAGGGGCCGTCACTGTTGAACTATGGCATCCGAGGTATTCTGTGGACAAAAGGAAACTTCTACCAGGTTTCTCGAGTAAGAATCTAGAGTAAGAAGTTTGCATTTGACAGACATAAGCAAGTTGTCAAATCAAAAATGCTCACTGGGAACGGGAAGACATTGCCCAGCAAGTGGTCTTTGTTAGACATCTGCGATCAGAAGATACAAATCAGTGTAGAAAGTCCCAGAAGACTTGGGCATCATTGCGGGTCACTGTGGTAATCACACAAAGGACAGCTGATCTAACCTCTCACATTTAAATGTGGAACTAGGAGAGATCCGGTCGCTGATAGCTATGACTGCAAATGGCCAACTCATTTACAATCTGAATCCCATTTGATTCCCAGCGGCTCTCCCAGGCACCTCTCTCCACAAGCTGTACCACCCGCCAATGAGCCGGCGACAGAGAGCCAGCTTGCCACATATGGATCGTCCCTTGATATCATTCAGTCAGCGTGTAATCTTATTATGCAAAGTCTTAATCCGCACCTATGTCCCAATGCCCAAGGGTGGCAATATTGTGATATCAAGGTTCTGGTAGGTCATGTTGCGTGATCCCTTCTCTATTCTTTGGAGAAGATGGGGGACTTAAAAGCCATCCCTAGAGGCCAAAGAAAAGGAGAGAAAGAGAGATCTGGGCCGGGACCAGATGTATGGGTTTGTCTTGTTTTTTTCCCTTTTGGAGAACAAGATTGACATGAGGTCTCCAGCTAGGATTAGACTTGATTTGGAGCAGTGGGATTTTTTCCAGCAGACACATTATTGGACAAGGGAATAAGGGGCCACCAGCATGGCGAAATTGGATCAGGATTGGCAATCGCTGTGAGTCAGCAACGGTAACGACGACTGCTAAAACAGCAGCTGCCTGCGGATCTCTTCTTCGTTTCAGGCGAAACCACCTTTTCAATCACTCGGAAAGGGAGTGGACGGAAAGCAAACTGAGGGTGGGAGAAGCAAAGAGATATGAAGGTTAGAGGTGGTGGGGGTAATTTTGATGTTGCTGAGATTTAGCACTAGCGTAATGGGATTAAGCGAAACACCTTTGTGCCCAGAAAAAAAGCCACCTGGTGCTGTAGAGAGAAGAGAGGCAGTGAGAGAGAGACAGACACACAGACCGAGGGAGAGAGGGAGAAGACTAATCCGTTCCCACCTCTGGGATGTCATTCATAAAGCCGAGAGTGATTTCCGCTCTGCTTGCTTCAAGCTAATTCCATCACCAGGAGCGACGGGCGATGGGAATAAAGGGCCGAGCTCATTATCCCGACCACTGCCTAAAATATGCAGGCATTCCCATTCTACTTGGAATCGATACCACATGATGGGTTTTTAGACCCGGAAGTTGTAGACCAGGAATGGCCAACTTCAGTCCTGGACGGTTTAGTCCTGAACCTGCAGAGTTTAGCTCTGACCACTTTTAAACACACCTGCCTTTGCCTTTCTTGTGATCTTCAAAATCTTAGCTTGTTCAGGTGTGTTTGATTAGGGTTGGAGCTAAACTCTACAGGACAGTGGCCCACCTGGATCGAAGCTGCCAATCCCTGTTGTAGGCCGATGCTCACTTCCTCAAAGAGAAGGGCGGGTAACAAAACAGGCAGCTCAGGTGTGGTGGACACCTCAAAATGACACATCTATGGCTACAGTGTCTGCAATTACCACGCACTGCCTCTCACTCCAAATAAGTGGGTTTCCCTCAATGGAGCTATAAGGCCAATAACCAATTAAAAGATTGGCAAACAATGAAGTTGCATCTCCAAGCAAGCTGCGCGTGGCAAAGCATTTCCTTGTTGTGTTTCAAATTCAACCTGCAGCCATTTATTAGCAAGTCCGCCTCCTTTGAGACAATACTGCTGTGCCTTTTCAAAGTCTATCTGGCTAAACACAAAACTCATCTGTCTGCCAACCTGTATGACATGCTAACATAAAAAACAGACAAATGAAGATGTGTGACGAGCAGGTTGACATAATTATTGGCAAGGGAGGACGGTGCATGTTTTTGGCATAGTGGTTGGGGGCGGGTTTGCTTGATTAACAAGCAGGAGTTATTTTTAAAACCAGGTCCTGACATGTCCAGGCTTGTGACGGTGGGGTGGGGGCACCTGAGGGCCCCATGGCTTCATGGGTGCACCAGTGCTGTCACTTGCTCAGTCTATGAGCTCATCGGGGACGCTGTGGCATTGTGACTCCCCTTGGCAACTGCTTTCACAACAAATGTGTAAATGGCCTTTAAAAGAAAACAGTCATGATTTAATCAGGACAATTCATATTTCAAGCACAGATCTACACATTACAGCAAAAACACAGAGGAATCTTGTTAGAGTGGAATAAAACTTACCTATCATGTTACATAGGTATTTAAAGAGGTTACATTTTGGCTTAATAGAACTGTATCCCACTTGGTCTGTTTCTCTTCCTCCCTCTCTCTCTCACACACACACACACAACCACAGAGGTCTAGCATTGCATGGGGGCTGTTAGCATTATTGCCAATTGAATGGATAGGATGATGGGATAGGCAGTAAACCTCTGGCTTTCTGAAAGACTCTCAGTCATAAACAAACCAGACAACCACAACAAGCACAGAGCTGCCAGATTCCTGCAAAGTAGAGCTCATCCACCAAAAATAGAGGCAAAATTATACAACATTTAAGGTGAAGTGTGTCATTTTCAAATACAAATGTGATTTATCCTATTCCAGTTTAACTGACTTTCTGAGGAGTCTAAACCAGGGGGGTCCAATCTTTCTCCTGAAGGGCCACTGTCCTGCAGAGTTTTGCTCCAAACCCAATTAAACGCACCCGAACCAGCTAATCAAGGTCTTACTAGGCACACTAGAAACTTCCAGGCTAGTTTGTCGAGGCAAGTTGGAGCTAAACTCTGCAGGACAATGGCCCTCTAGGGCTGAGTTTAGACACCCCTGGTCTAAACACTGTTGAAATTTCAAAACATTGCTCTAGATCGGGGTGCCCAAACTCGGTCCTGGAGGGCCAGTGTCCTGCAGTTTAGCTCCAACTAGCCTTAACAGACCTACCAGAAAGTTTCTAGTATGCCTAGTAAGAGTCTGATTAGCTAGTTCAGGTGTGTCTAATTGTGGTTGGAGCAAAACTCTGCAGGACGATGGCCCTCCAGGAGCAGGATTGGACACCCCTGATTTATGCAGAAACCTAAACAATCTATATGCCCAAACTTAGTCCTGGAGGGTTGCCGTCCTGCAGAGTTTAGCTCCAACCACAATCAAGATCTTACTAGGCACACTAGAAACTTCCAAACTGGTTTGTTGAGGCAAGTTGGTGCTAAACTCAGGACAGTGGCCCTCTAAGGCTGAGTTTGGACACCCCTGCCATAAATCAGTTTTTGGGGCAGATTTACTTACCAATCATCATATCAATGAGAACATAAAATTATGTGCAAAGCCTGTAAAAGAGTAGAATAAATGCAGATCTACAATAATACAAATGTACTATTTAATAGGCTAATATTTAAAAGGCTAACAGACTGAAATACTTTCATCTTTTGTGTTCTCAAAAGGTAACTCTGTTGGTCCCTCTGAAACATGTCGCTGGACACTTTTGATCTGAGAAGCACATACGCAACCTTGTCCAAAACATGGAAGCCATTAGGTTTGAATTGAAATAAGAGTTAAAACGATGATGGGAGGTTTCCTTTTCTGTGCAACTGAGATTATGTCTGCATTAAATGAGAAACCATGAGGGCAAAAAAAGGTGATTAAAGTTCATTTTAAAAAAAGAGCTCCTCACTTCCTGCTCCTTGTAGTCAAGGCTTTGTAGATAAAGTAAACTCTTTTCAAAACTACCTGCAAACAAGAACCAGGATCAGTGAAAGTCTTACTTACTTTGACAAAGGTTTCAGGTTACCATTCACCCAGGCGTCAATAACGTGAGAACGGTCACCAAAAAAGGGAGAGTCAAGGTTCCATTTAAATGGTTTGTTATGATGTAATTTCCCCCCACAATGTCACATCAGTATATACTTATATTGCACCCACTGTCCTGGTGAGGTATTGGCAATTAATTTTAAATAATATTTAAAATATTCTTAAAACCCTTGGTAGAAAACATTATTGAATTAGCCAATAAAAACCTTTTATTGGCTAAAGATTTTTAAAGATTTTAAAAATAAAAATACATAGCTCTTTATTAAATAAACGTATCATTACAATGGAAATTATTCTGAAATATTATTATGCATTCTTCATCAACTACGGTCATATACACAGGCGTAAAGAGAAAATCATTCAAACGAACACAGCAGCCTTTTTGCTTGGCCAGACCCACAAGTGCACGCTAGGTTAAAAGTTAGCTCCCCTCAAAAATAGAATGATGATGTCTATCATTGCACTATAATGTGTTGTTGATCCTGTCTGCACATATAGGGGGAACCGAGGACTTAATTAGAGCTTTGACAAGCCCACTCTCCAAAAGTGATGAGATTATCCGTAATTGATGTCACAGTCGATTACAGTTCGGTCCATTGCCGGTCCACTGGCAGGTCTAGCCTCGGTTCAGGCCTCAGGACATTGATGAAAAGCGTGGTTTTGCCCCGATCAAGCTGTTTCAACTGTGGGACGACAGATTTTAGCAAACAGCCTAATGACTGTTTGAAGTTTAATAAAGCCATGACCCTATTCCAATGCCGCAACCTTGTGGATCCCCCCAAAATTGAGTGGACTGGAGAACAATAAGGCAAAGAAAAGCTCATCATTAACTGGAGGGCCTTTTTCGACCAGTGATGTGTGGAGGCAGTTTGTGACTTCATTGTCGGAAGAGGAAAAAAGTGCATTTATTTACATGCAAACAAAGTTGACAAGAGCTAAGAGGTTACTGAGCCGCCTGGTCCTCTCAAACACAGGGGAGTGAAAGGAGGGGGCTAGGGAACAAACAGAATGTTTTTTTTTTCCTTTCAGTAAGCGTCTGGTCCGTAAAAGAGCACGTCTAGCTAAGAGGAAACAACCAAAGGGCTTTCTGAGATGGTGAGAGTCTAGTGTGACCCAATTCTGGAAACCAGTTCTGGTTATTTGGTGATGCACTTGCTGTAAGGTACATATGAATGAAAATGATGTGCCCTTACACAAGAAAAGAAGTGGATGATGTGAAGTTTTTTTTACAGTGTGGATGCTTTAAGGACCTATGGGGAGACCATTAAATAGCATTAAGAAAGAAATGTCTTTTGACTTTATGAATAAATATTTAATGAACAAATGGTGAATGAATGAGGTTGATTCCAGTTATAATCTACCACGTGTCCATAGAGCATGTCCCATTTTAAAAAAGCTAAATAATAGTCCAATGAGAAACTTGCTGAACGTATCCAAATGTGTCATGTAACGTTCTTAACTTCAATGCTGAGCGAACAGGAATCGCAGCACACAACTGTTTCCATTTCTTGTAAGTCGTCCTTCTCCAAAATGAATTCTCCTCCACAGCGGCAGCTGTACGTATAACACTCAGAGTCTGAAACAGAAGAGATGCTTTATAATTATAACCCAGAATCAAAATTAACCAGTAAACTGCTTGAGAACAGAGCACTAACCACAATCCCAGTTCATGTCGTTGAGGGTAATGTGAGCATCCACTGGCCAGCTCTGTTTCAGTTCATTTGCTGCAGAAAGAAATGCAACACAAGTCCAGGATGAAGCAAAAAATAAGACAATATTCTATCTTTCTATAATGAACAAACCAGTATTTCGGCAAGGACCATTTTAAGAGATAGTTCACCCAAAAATGAAAATTACCCCATGATTTTACTCACCCTCAAACCATCCTAAATGTAAATGACTTTCTTCTTTCAGAAGAATACAATCAGAATTACATTTAAAAAAAACTTTTTTCAATGGCAGTGAATGGCTGTTGAGATTTTAAAGCCCAAGTGCATCCACCAAAGCAAAAGATTTGTGAACCTGCTCCGAAGTTCCAATCCAAATTAAAGGATTCACTATCCGCCCTCCGAAGTTCCAAAATTTGAATCATTTAATCTGAATCATTTGCGAAATGGTTTATGAACCCTTTCCGAACTAAACCAAGTGATTCGCAATATGCGATTTAAAGTACTGATCTGAAACAAATGATTTGCGATACGCAAAGTTACGATCTAAATCAAATGCTTTGCGATACACGATTTAAAGTCCCGATCTGAAATAATTCGCGAGAAGTGAATCATTTTGCGACACAATGGTGTACCTGATTCAGAGTTTCCGAATTACTACCATTACTATGTGCTTTTTAAAATAGTTACAACCGATGTTGAAATTCAAAAATGAATGGCTCTTTTAATTTGATCAGGTTTTTGCTAGAGAATAGCTTGAAATGAATGATCAAAGTCACAAGTTTGAATCAATCGGGGTGGTTCCAATGTAAATGAGTCAATTGATTTGGTTAATCTGTTCCTCTTTTCGTGACAGTACTACTACTTGCTTAGTGCAACTGTTTTCTGACATTAACTGAAATATGCAAAAAAGTATGATGTTTTTTGAATTGCGTGACTTTTGTGTAAAAAGATATGTGCTTATTAATAAAATTAAACACTTATTTAGATACATTGTCTTTCAACAATTCAAGCACTTTTCAAGTGCCTCTTCAGGAATTGTGCTATTTTCAAGGGTTTTCCAGGCCTTAAATTTCAAAAAGTCAAATTCAAGCACTTTAAGCACCTTGTATGAATCCTGCTTTTAAAATTTCAACAGCCATTCACTGCCATTCTAAAGCTTGGAAGAGCCGGGACATTTTTTAATATAACATTGATTGTATTTGTCTGAAAGAAGAAAGTCACGTACACCTAAAACATGCGATAAGTTTCATTTTTGGGCAAACTATTCCTTTAAGAAATCATTTTAGCGCTGCACTTCTGCATAGTGGAGAATGCAATACATGATGGCTAATAAACTCCATAGAACAACTGAAAGTTGTATGTTGTGAAAAATACTGGATCTATGACCTTTACAGCAGGTTTTCATCCATGTTAAATTCATCTATATTTCAATTACCGCTTTGAATGTCAAAAAACAGGCTACATTCGAAACCTTTGAGCTCCTGCAGAAAAGAAAGAGCAGCTAGAAGATTCAACGCATCTGTAAAAAGTTTCCTGAGCAGTGCTTGCTCGTTGAAATATTTAAGCAATAATCACAGAGGATTGGTGGGCTGCTGTTCCACTTATAAGAGATTTAGAAAAAGGGAAGCTGTGAAGTCATCTGAGGTCATTTAGTGTCCTAGCAAAGCCTTCACGTCTCCTACCGCTGCTATGAATACACACAAATGAGTTGTCTTAAAATATTCATTGAATATTCAAGCAAGGAATGCTGGGCATCTCAAAAGGCTCCGCTTTAAAGGCTGCTAATAAGTGAATTTGAAACTAAAACCGTGTGTGAAAAAAGTGCAATATGACAATTAATTGTCAAGAGGCAGAATATGAAATTAGATCACGTCGCTTCGTAATGAATTGAGGAATCTGAGACGTGACACTTCCACGTAACGGTTCTTGTCCCTTTCTGGCAGCCTGTCTGAGATATTGGCAATTAACAGGTTTGAGTACAGCGTTTTATCATGCTTTCTTTTAATTAGTTTAAAGGAATGTCCTAAGTAGGTGCCATTTCAGTTCTTGCGACTAATTTCCATCATTCATTCCCTACAGGTAAAAAAAAAGACCTGGATGAGACAAAGAAATGAGCTCTGTTGTTGAAATGAATAGCCTGATGTGTCTCCATTTACCTCAAAAGTCTCATTTGGATATAGAAGCGAAAATTAAATTTTAAAGGTTATAAGTAGAAACTGAAGGGAAGATTTCAGTTACACAACCCAACAACATGTCGATTAATTACCTCACGCTATACAGAGTACCTCAGAATAACCTCCAGTAACGAATACATGGCTATCCCTTGATGCATTTCTGCTCAGTCATTAAATCAGAGATGCATAAACTGATTAGAGGCATAAAGACTTTTGACAGTAAACACAAGTAAAATGCGATCTCCTTCTCATAAGTCTCCACTCATGAATATTCATGACTGAATACATTTCTGATAAGAAGGGTGCATGAATATTTATAGATGCTATATATATTTTGTAACTGCAAAAGATTAAGCCAATCAGACGTGGCCTTTAAATAGAGGCCATAGTGTTTGACATCAAACCATGTCTGGTCAATACTGACACACATTTCGATGTCTATTGAATGACTGCAGGGCAGGCTACTTAAGTCAGATGGGGATTAGTGTATCCTTTGAGCTAGCCAGAATCAATCCCAAACTTAATTAAAGCAGACCATATAGACTTAAGTATTTATGATGAAATCCAAGAGCTTTCCGACCCTGGATAGACACCAACGCAACTGACGTAGCTTCATAAATTAAAGTTGAACCACTGATGTCAAACATGGATTATTTTATCTATGTTGTTACTACCTTTCCGGTCCATGAACGTGTCAGTTGCGTTGTGGGTCAAGAAAGCTCTTGGATTTCATCAAAAGATGAACTTTATTTTGTTTTCCCCTTTTAAACTTTTTACTCATATTCAAATATTTCTACCAAAAAAGACAAACCTTTATTTAAAACTTGCATATAAAGTCAAAACAAAGCATGTCTGATGTGGGAAATAAAGTCACTGGATCTAATTGAGGAGGTCAATTCCATCACTGCTGTATGTGCAACCCAGACAAGGCCTGGCTTTTCTGTGGACGCTCTCTAAATGTCAGTTCTGTGGCTGTGTGCGATCTATGTTAGCAAGTAGCTGCGCAAAGTGTCGCCCCCCCCCCCAAAGGCGATGCCACAGCTTCCCAGTTAATGGCGCACAGGACCCTGGATGTACACTTATTGAAGGTCCTAATGGAGGGCTAGGGGGAGCTTTTTCCTTAGGCGAGAGAGGAGAGAAGCAGACTATCACTTCATGTAAGAATTGGCCATGTGTGACAGACCTGACCTACATTCTCTCTCGCTCTCTCTATATTTCCCTCATCCTCTACTACCCACAATTCTCACTATGCTCCTCTGTAAGGAAGCATCTGTCCAGACCCAAGACAACAGCTCTGTTTTCATTCCTTGCTTTGGTTTTTTTAAATATTTCAGACGATTTTAGTTGTCTGCCCAAAAGGGCTAGTCACAAATCTAGTTTACGCTCTTAATACATTTTTATCAACTGAAATGAACAATGATTTTTTTCATACATATGTGATCACTTAGCAATTAAATTCAAAATAACCAATTCCATGTTTTTTTGATATTCAGGTTTAAAAGGATAGTTCACCCAAAAATGAAAATTCTATCATTAATTACTCACCCTCATGTCATTCCAAACCCATAAGACTTTTGTTTATCTTCGGAACACAAATTAGGATATTTTTGATGAAATCCGAGAACTCTCTGACCCTGCATGGACGCAACTGACACGTTTAAGACCCAAAAAGGTAGTACAAACTTCATTAAAATAGTCCATCAGTGGTTCAACCTTAATTTTACAAAGCTTCAAGAACACTTTTTGTGCGCAAAGAAAACAAAAATAACTGTGTTATTTTTACTGTGGCTTCTACATTCATTTCTGCTTCGCTTGGTATATTGTGTTGGTCGATATGTTAATGGATGTTGTGCTTGTGTTCTTTCATTCACGCATTGTTAGCAAATCACCCACAAAAATCTTGAGCTAATTTGCCCTGTTTAGTAAAACTGGCCCAAAAAAAATTCTCGTAGCTTCATAACATTACGGTTGAACCACTGATATCACATAGACTATTTTAACGATGCCCTTACTACCTTTCTGGGCCTTGAACGTTTCAGTTGCGTTGCTGTCTATGCAGGGTCTGAAAGCTCTTGGATTTCATCAAAAATATCTTAATTTGTATTCCGAAGATGAAGATGAGGTCTTACGACAAGAGGGTGAGTAATTAATGACAGAATTTTCATTTTCAGGTAAACTATCCCTTCAAGTCTGGATCTTGCTGCCCATTTTATTATTCAACAGGTAAAAAACTGGCATGAATGCTTAGAAAGCATGTACTGAGCATTTATGAAACATAGCCAATTGTCCAAATTCGTTCACTCTAGTATGGTTTCAACTCTTGAGGGCTCAAGAGAGGACAGACAGGTGGGAACATACCCCGTAGCTGGAGGTTGTACTCCTTCCTGCTCTCCTCATTACTCAAGATCTTCCAAGCCTGGTCAACGTCAATGAATCTCTGCAGGTGCTGCTCCGCTTCACCTTCTGATACGTCCGGCCTCTGCTTGTCCGGGTGAAACTGCCAATCAAAATGCAGGGTGATGAGACTGATAATAGTCATGCTTATATTCAGACAACTATGTTTAATTAAATCAAAACTGAAACTGACAATATGATTGGAGATACAAAAGGCAGACTAAAAGAAAGTAAACAAAACGACAGCTGATGGAAGTTCATGGGCAATTTGCTGATGGACTAGCCTTGCTTTTGGACAATTTACCAGAGGGAGGCAGACCACGGATATTAATACAAACAATGGTGCAAAAAAGGCAAAATATATATCAGTTAGGACAGATGTGTCTTCTCAATGACAGGACTGGACAGAGCGGATGGTTAGAAGGGCAAAGGTCACCTCCTTCCTCCAGCCAAAAACACTAATGCGATCTGCACTTCGCATCCTAAAATATGACAGTTCGTAGTGTAACATCACAGCTGCACTAAAAAGACATTTTCTTTTTAACCCAGAAGGCTAATGCAGCCCGCCCTAAAGTGAGCTTTAGGGGTTATTTTGACAGTCCCTTCCAGCCTGGATGGATCTTACAGTATAGAGTTATTCTTCTCCTTGAGGAATCTACACAGCGCAAGCTGTGGCTATCGATTAGTGGGGGTCGAGGGTCAGCCGAGCCGCGGGGCTCTTCATTCGCCCACTGGAGAAGAGCAAGGTTGAAAGGGGCAAACGGAAAACAACTTAGATCCTTTCGAGCAGGCATTCAACCAAACTCTGATTATGCTTTGGCACAGGCGAGCAGAGCATTGCATGTGTGTGTGTTTGTGTTTTTGATGGTCGCTATAGTTCAGAAGCTGCATCGCCGCCAAAGTCGGGTAATGATGCATGGGGTGACACTGGCCTACAATAACCAACAATCCGGGGCAAGCCAATTACTGTCCACAGCGATTATATTTTTAATTTTAAGTAACAGGAAGACTGAATTCAACTAATCATTTCAAGCAATTACGTTTAAAACTAATTAAAATTTAAGGGTGCCCATTCTCCGTTGTTTCCCGTTCATCCCCCCTTCTCTGTTTGTGTTTTTGTTGTTGTTTTCACTTTGTTAATGGGCGGTCAGAATGTGATGAGAAGAGGGACAGAAAAGCAAATGCAGCGACAAGCCAAAAATTAACTTCCTGATTGAGAGAATCATTAACCATTTCTTGGCGTTATTATAGTGCGGGTGAAAGAGGGCAAACGCTCAGCCGCCTCGAATATGAAAAAGAGGGGCTGACGTGCTTTTTAAGAAAAAGATCTTTAAATATATTGTAATAAATCATTCATTGCAGCTATCCAAATGATGGAAGGCTTTTGGGAGTGCGTTCACTCCAGCACTTCAATTGGCGAAATGTAAGAAAAGCATCCTTCTTCGCTCAAATCTCAGTTTAATTAAAAGTACCAGAGTAAAAAAGACATTAAGATTACTGCACAGGATACCAGCTAAGAGGATTAAATCGATTTGTGTTTAGGACGCTTCAGATCAGAGGATCAGAGAATGACCAAAGCTAAATAGCTAAAGTGAAAACCTGAGCTGTAAGTGAAACTTTAAATCAGCATGTGTAAAAATTTCTAACCAAACCAAACCCTTATGTTTAGATATCAGAAATGTGGTTTTTATTTCTGTGGTTTTCATTTTCTAAAGTAAAATGTCCACAGCTATTCTCTTCGCCAGACCAGAAACAGAAAAACAGCTCTGTTCCTGAACCCTGAGAATGGTCGAGCAAGCTTGGCAGCACAATTTCTCAGTTACCTCCAGCAGGATGCCAGATTCTGCCAGAGAATTAGACTCTCTCTCCCCAGTGGCAGAATCGGAGATGGGGTTTTGCTTCCCTCTACTCTTTGTAGGTGAGCTTGAGGAGTCAGGACCACAGGTGTGAAGTGCAGCTTAGCCCTGGCAAACACATACCGCTGCTCCACAAACATCTCCCTGGGTAGTCTTTTGTCAAATAGACAATCCCTGTGAACTGGGTTTCAGGTCTGTCGTAACTGAGCGTTTGATTTAGTATCTGATGGAAAGATGAAGAAATGCTGGGCTGAATGTTAAAATGTCACTTTTTTTTTTTAAATAAAAGTGAAAAATGTCTATATATTTTTGTATAGACAAAATTTAAAAAATGTGCAATTTCTTAAAAATGTCCCTGATTGTATTAGGCATAGTTTATTACTATTTTGTTTTTCATAATAACATTATTTAATCAATTTGATTACTTGCACTGCTGTTCATACAGATGTTTTATGTTTGAGTCAAAATGATCAATTTTTCTTTTATGCCAAAAATCATTAGGATATTAAGTAAAAATCATGTTCCATGAAGATATTTAGTAAGTTTCCAACTGTTAATATATCAAAACATAATTCTTGATTACTAATATGCATTGCTAAGAACTTCATTTAGACAACTTTAAAGGTGATTTTCTCTAAGTTTAGATTTTTTTACACCCTCAGATTACAGATTTTCAAATATTGTCCTATCCTAACAAACCATACATCAATGGAAAGCTTTTTTATTCATCTTTCAGGTCACATATGTACTTTAGGTACCTACAATATTTTGGGTTTTGATATTTAGGATATGGCCATTGGGCTAGTTTTGTTCAATAGATCTGGCAACCATGCAAGGCTGCATTTGTTCAATACAGAGTAGAACAGTAACTTTGTAAAATATTATTTCAACTTGAATCAACTGTTTTTAACATTTTAAATGCAATTTATTATTGTGATGGCAACACGGAATGTTCAGCATGATTACCCCAGTCTTCAGTGTCACGTGATCCTTCAGAAATCATTCTAATATGCTGATTTGCTGCTCAAGAAACTTGTATTATTATTATCACTGTTGAGAACACTTATGCTGATGAATATTATTTTTCTACATTTTTTGATGAATAAAAATAAAAGCCAAAGTACAGCATTTATATGAAAAAAAAAAGTTTATAATATTAGAAATGCCTACTGTCACATTTGATTAAACTGATGCATCCTTGCTAAAAAAAAAAAAAAAAAAAAAGTATACATTTCTTTATTAAAAAAAACATAATGATCTCAAACTTTTGAACAGTGATGTTTAAATATATTAAATTTTCATGCTATATATAATTCTGTCAGAAACTGGGAACATATGTGACCCTGGACCACAAAACCAGTCATAAGTAGCACGGGTATATTTGTAGCAATAGCCAACAATACATTTTATGGGTTGAAATTATACATTTTTCTTTTATGCCAAAAATCATTTGGATATCAAGTAAAGATGTTCCATGAAGACACTTCGTAAATTTCCTACCGCAAATATATCAAAACTTAATTTTTGATTAGTAATATGCACTTCTAACAAATTCATTTGGACAACTTTAAAGGCGATTTTCTCAATATTTTGATTTTTTGCACCCTCAGATTTCAAACAGTTCTCGGCCAAATATCCTATCATAACAAACCATACATCAATGGAAAGCTTATTTATTCAGCTTTCAGATGATGTATATATAAAATTTACCCTTATGGTTTTGTGGTCCAGGGTCACATATTTTAAAATAAACATCTAATTTTGTCACATGCCTTAAACCTATTGTAATAAATAACTAAAAAAAAAAAATATATTAAAAAGTAACTAATAAAAATAACTCATAATATATAAAAAACATATTAAAAATTTCATGTTTAATTAATTAATTCCTTGTATTTCGGAGTTAAATTTAATAGTTAATTTCTACACCCATATCTTTAGTGAACATCACTGGGAAAAATTTCTGAAAACATTAGCTAAATCTGAATGTTAATGCTTACTATACTGCTTCTCAGGACGCATTCTGACGTTGCAAACACTAAGTTGGCAATCATACAATTCCTATGGTGTCACCGTACAACTTCCAGTCTGCGTGGTTCAGGTACTTGTCATAAATACATAACACAACGAGAGGCTGGTGCTCGGTTAGAGCGGCCCGTCCTCCTGCCCCTCTGGAGTTACACGCTTTAATTGCTGTCTCTTTGCACGCATTGTAAAATATTCATTTACTGGGGCTAATGGAGCTTGGAGAGCAAGAACACAATATAAAGGGCTGGGCAATTTGGAGCACTCGCCAGCTCTAACAATACATCATCATCTCTCAGAGACTGCGAAGGGAGCACTGCCACATCGTCCGCTGGGCTCTGGTACACTGCCTGCAGCCGCTCTCTGCTTCAATGGAGAGGGAAGAGAGGAGACAGGGGGCACGAGGGCTACTACCATCACACTACTGCCACCTACTGTCAGGCTGATCTGACATGAAGCTAGGATACTGACCGACTGCAAAACAGTATTACAACAGTATGGATTGGTTTAAGCCTGAGGTTACACTGGTAATGCAAATGGTGTGGTTGATTCTGAATCAGTAAACTGACGCCTGTTCAACTGTCTGGCTATAATATGAAGAAACGGATATGCGATATCATTTCTATTGCGACAGACTGACTCATTTGAGCTTTAAACCATTATCAGTTTCATTACCAATCACTTTCCTGCTGTGTATTGCGTAAGGCATTGGTCTGGAGTTGTCAAACTGCTTTTAGAAATTGCAAAGCACACATCCTGATTGATCAAATGGTGTTATGTGATTGCTGTAATTAAAATGGGTTTGGGATTAAACAAATCAGCTTTAGTATAACTTGCCTGGGATAAGTCAACCTGCAATGTGTATTAATGAGAAATACTGATGCCATTGATTAATTGTGCATATGTTTTCAAAGCTTGTATTTAGCAAGAACAATTTGCCCTTGGAGGAAACTTTGATGGGAGAATCAAGCATAATCTGCATAATCTTTATCTCGGTTTGAATTTTATCACTATGAACTCAGTAGACATGCACTGAATAATATTAAATAGCATTTATGGCAAACATTTTTCTAAAAGACATTCAATTCTAAGAGCATCATTATATTAAAACAAAACACTAGCATTTTGAAATACTAACGTTTTGAAAACTGTTTGTTGATCTACATGCCTGTAATATATAGGACCAAATCTCCACATTATAGTCAGGGAAAAAAATATATATTTACATATATATACACTACCGGTCAAAAGTTTTTGAACAGTAAGATTTTTAAAGACGTCTCTTCTGCTCACCAAGCCTGCATTTATTTGATCCAAAGTACAGCAAAAACAGTAAAATTTTTAAAATATTTTTACTATTTAAATTACTGCTTTCTATTTGAATATATTTTAAAATGTAATTTATTCTTGTGATTTCAAAGCTGAATTTTTAGCATCATTACTCCATTCACATGATCCTTCAGAAATCATTTTAATATTCTGATTTGCTGGTCAGAAAACATTTAATATTATTATTTTTATCATGTTGAAAACAGCTGAGTAGATTTTCTTTCTGGTTTCTGTGATGAACAGAAAGTTCATTTTGTGTAACTTTTTTTGTAACATTATAAAATGACTTTATCATCACTTTTACAAAATAATTTCTTTTACAAATAAATAAATATATATATATATATAATAAAATAATGACTCCAAGCTTTTAAATGGTATAGTGTATAGTGTTACAAAAGCTTTTTATTTCAGATAAATGCTGATCTTTAGATCTTTCTATTCAAAGAAAAAAAAAATACAACTGTTTTAAATACTGATAATAACAATAATAATAATAATAATAATAATAAAGCATGTTCCTTAAACAGCAAATCAGCATATTAGAATGATTTCTGAAGGATCATTTGACTGGATTAATGATGCTAAAAATGCAACTTTGAAATCACAGGAATAAATTATATTTTAAAATATATTCAAATATAAAACAGTTATTTTAAATAGTACAAATATTGCACAATATTACTGTGTTTGATGTAGTTTGGATTAAATAAATACAGGCTTGGTGAGCAGAAGAGACTTTTTTTTTTTTTTTTTTTTTTTTTTTTTTTAAACTTCCTATTCAAAAACTTTTGACTGGTTGTGTATTTTTTTTTTATTTAAAAGTAGTATCTTATGCTCACCAAGGTTGCATTTACTTGGCTGAAAATAGAATAAAGCAGTCATGTTAAATTGTAATAATATTTCACAATATTTCTGATATTGTAAAATATTATTACAATTCAACATAACTGTATTCTATTATAATATGTATTAAAATGTAATTTATTTCTGTGATGGCAAAGCTGAATTGTCAGCATCATTACTCCAGTCTTGTAATGAATCAAGTGTCACATGATTCTTCAGAAATCATTCTAATATGTTGATTTGCTGCTCAATTATAAACACTGGATCTGATTATCAATGTTTAAAATAGTTTGCTGAACACCTACCATGAGGATGAGCTTCTGATACTTCAGTTTCAGTTCTTGTATGTCATCTGTTGGACGAGCACCCAGTATTGAATACCAGTCTTTCTGTGGACAACTGGAATCTGCCATAATACTGCAGAATATAAACAAATAAACAAAAAACGCACAGGAACGGATGAATTATGTGTTTAAAACAAAAGTGCTGGACGAATCGTTAACTATTAATATACAACATACACACCCCATATTTAACTCTTTAAAGTAATATCAGCTAATAGTCAATAGGCTTTAAATATTTTAAACGTCTTCAGCAGTCAGTTAGTAAACAAGATGTGCTATACGTCACATATAACTACCGTAACACCATACAAAGCGATAAAAAGTGTAACACACCTATATATTGCAGTATGATAACGTATAAGAAAACTGTCGCGCTTACTAACCTAACATAAAGAGGTTTTCTCAGTTTCTAGGCAGCTGTCATGAGCGTTGGCCTTTCCAGTCCATGCTGCTTCCTCCCGTATGCGTGTTTGTCTCGCTCTTTAACGCCCTGACAGAAACACGATTTAACAAAAAGCCATATTTTGTAATAAGAAATATATTTAAGATACGTAAATTATGCAACAAATCATTTGTTCTTACATATGTATTTTAACAATTAAATGTCTATGTTTTTGACATTCCACTACTCTCGAAGCGGAACTCCTCAAATGAAACCTTTCTACACGGATGCTTTAGAGAGAGACACGTAGAGGCAGCGCAGGCACGCTGCTGTGTCTATGGAAACAGATGAGTCTGAAGCAAATCAGCATTTTATTTCCAGCTTGTTAATTTTTTAATATAATTAAATTAAATCTGTTTTCCTCTTTTTTGTATATTTTTAGTTTACAATTTAATGAATAACAAAAAATTGATTACAGAATATCTCCTTTCACATTTTTACCCTGGAATATACGCTACCAGTAAGATTTGTAATGTTTTTTAAAGAAGTCTTTTCTGCTTACCAAGCCTGCATTTATTTGATCTAAAATTGTAAAATTGTAAAACAGTAAAATTGTTAAATATTTTTACTATTTGAAATAGCAGTTTTCTATCTGAATATATTTTAAAATTTAATTTATTCCTGTGATTTCAAAGCTGATATTTGGCATCATTACTCCAGTCTTCAGTGTCACATGATCCTTCAGAAATCATTCTAATATTCTGATTTTCTGCTCAAAAAACATTTATAATAATAATATTATTATTATTATTATTATTATTATTATTATTATTATTATTATTATTATTATTATTATTAATTATTATTATGTTTTTTTAACAGTCGTTTTTTCAGGTTTCTAGAATAGAAAAGTTCAGTTTATCTGAAATAGAAATCTTTTGTAACATTATAAATGTCTTTATCATTACTTTTGATCAATTTTAAGCAACCTTGCTAAATAAAAGTATTAATTTCTATAATTTCTTTCCCCCAGAAAAACAAAATAAAACAAACAAATAAATAAAATAAAATAAAATAAATAATTAAATAAAAAATATATACTGAGTCCAAGCTTTTGAATGGTGTATAATGTTACAAAGGCTTTTTATTTCAGCTTAATACTATTCTATTCATCAAAGAATACTGAATCAAAAGGTAATAAATGTTTCTCGATCAGCAAATCAGCATATTAGTATGATTTCTGAAGTATTATGTGACACTGAGGACTGGAGTAATGATACTGAAAATGTAGCTTTGATCACAGGAATAAATTACAATTTTAAATATATTCAAATAGAAAGCAGTTATTTTAAATAGTAAAAATATTTCAGATAAATGCAGGCTTGGTGAGCAGAAGAGAAAACATTTAAAAAAACATGAAAAATCTTACTGTTCAAAAACTTTTGACTGGTAGTGTAGGTAACAGATTTCATTGAATGAAACGTGGGATTGTTAGGTGTGAAAACATATGACAGGACATGCATAAAGACTGAAATTCAGAAAAACAAATAATTGGAGTATTTTTACAATTATTTAAAAATAAATCCTAATTATACTTATATTTATCAGCAAAAAATCAAGATAAGAAAGCATGTTTTTAAAACAAATGTTGTTCGAACACAGAACTGAGGTAAAAAAAAATAAAATACAACAATTGTATTACAACAGGATGTCACAAAATAGTGAGATTTTACATTGGCAAAATTAGTCAAAACACTTCCATCTGGTAGCATATGTGCGATTGTGACAAGGGTTGCGAGAAAAGTTGGTGGATGTTTGTTAATTGTGCTGGGAATTAGCTAAAATATCTTGGGTGTCATAGTCTACAGAGGGCAGAAAAAGAAAGAAAAGAAAAAAAATCACACGGTGCACACCTCAGCCACTGTCTCCAGCTGCTAATTAACAAAGTCCTTAATGAGGACTATGATAGAAGCCACATGTAACAGACAAAACAGATTGTTTGACGATGCATGTTTACTCAATTTGAGTTTATTATGAAGCAATTAATAATTCCATGATGAAATGTACTGATTTATTTTTGTTTGACATTTCAGATGTATAAAGCACAATAACAGCTGTTTGTTTTCTTGTTTAACTGATGCGTGTAATTCGTTTTTGTAATTCCACTTTCGCCTCTAGAAAAGGGCAGGAAAGTTGTGGTATTGGAGCGTCTGAAAAGTTGTAGAGACAATATCACAGCTTCGTTACAGAGCTCTTTTTATGAACTTAATAATGTGCTTCCCTTTCTAAAAATATAAATGCAGTTTTTATATGCAGTATTCAATATATGCAGCATGTCTCTTAGAAAACACTTTAACAGGATTATAAAGATGCTTTATATGTCAAACAGTGTCTGCTGTAGTGGCTTTAATACTATTCGACTGCTGTTGTTATTTACAGACTCTGTAGGTGTTAACAAGAAAAGCTTTCGACTGGTTCGCATCTAACGGCACTCAAATATTACTTTAATTACTGGAACTGAAAAGTAAACAAAACAAACAGAACAAACTTTACCATGACATTGTGCAACACTTCTAACATGTAATTATTTGTGCTAATTACTGATTTAAAAGTTGGGAGGAATTAAACAAAGTAATTAGCAAATAGCATTCTGATTAGTTCGAGCCTTGCTCTTGTGTATGCGTGTGAGGCATAAATCCTTAAAGCACTCGATGATCAAACGAGCAAATGCATGTCTTTGAGGTCTTAAGGTCATTCATAAATTAAATAGGATTATCTTTGGTTTAACAAGGAAGTGCTTTACGAACTCGCAAGAAAAACGCAAATTTGAACTGTGCTAACAGATACTGTCTTAAAAATAACAGCTCGAAAGGAAGAACCATTTTGGGTTCCCCAAGGAAGTTTTCATTAAACTGAACCTTTTGTGAAATGAAAAAGTTCCATGGATGTTAAAGATTCCTCATTTAACCATAAAGCCAAGAACCGTTTCTTTAAGAGCATGGCTCCAGATACACAGCGATGCCACAGAAGAACTTTGGCTCCTCAAAGAACCGTCGTAGAACAACCATTTATTTCTTAGTGTGATAAATGTTTTAATAATCTAAAGAGCCTTTTGTGGAATGGAAAGATTCTATGGATTTTAAAGGTTCTTAATGGAACCACCGATGCCAAGAACCTTTTTTTAAGAGTGTAGTTTACAGCGACATCATTGAAGAGCTTTGGTTCCTCAAAGAATTTCTTAGACGAAAAATGTATTTCTTAATGTGAAGAACATTTTGTAGAATGGAAAGATTCTATGGATGTTAAATGTTCTTCATTTAACCATAAAGCCAAGAACCTTTTCTTTAAGAGTGTGGCTCCAGATACACAGGAATGCCATAGAAGAACTTTGGTTCCTCAAAGAACCGTCTTAGAAGAACCATTTATTTCTTAGTATGATAAAGATTTTAATAATCTAAGGAACCTTTTGTTGAATGGAAAGATTCTATGGATGTTAAAGGTTCTTCATGGAACCATTGTTGCCAAGAACATTTATTTTAGGAGCTTGGTTCACAGCGACACCATAGAAGAACTTTGGTTCCTTAAAGAACCTTCTTAGAAGAACCATTTTTTTCTTAGTGTGATGAACATTTTAATAATCTAAAGAACCTTTTGTGGTTTTATGGGTGTTCAAGGTTCTTCATGGAACCATAGATGCAATAAAGAACCTTTATTTTAAGAGTGTGTGGACACAGCAATGCCATAGAAGAACTTTGGTTCCTCAAAGAACCTTCTTGAACCACTTATTTCTGAGTGTGATGAATTTTAATCTTATTTTAGATTTTAAAAATCTAAGGAATCTTGTGTGGAATAGAAAAATTCTATGGATGTTTAAGGTTCCTCATGGAACTTAGATGCCAAGAATCTTTATTTTAGGAATGTGTGGACACAACAATGCCACAGAAGAACTTTGGTTCCTCAAAGAATTTCTTAGAAGAAAAATGTATTTCTTAGTGTGAAGAACATTTTAATAATCTAAAGAACCTTTTGTGGAATGGAAAGATTCTATAGATGTTAAGGTTCTTCATGGAACCACAGGTGCCAAGAACCTTTATTTTAAGAGTATGTGAACACAGTGATGCCATAGAAGAACTTTGGTTTCTCAAAGAACCTTCACAAAAAAAAAACCATTTATTTGTTAGTGTGAAGAACATTTTAATAATCTAAAGAATCTTTTGTGGAATGGAAAGATTCTATGAATGTTAAAAGTTCTTCGCGGAACCATCAATGCCAAGAACCTTCTTTTTTTAAGATTGTGGTTCACAGCGACATCATAGAAGAACTTCGGTTCCTCAAAGAATTTCTTAGAAATATTATTCCTTTGTGTGAAGAACATTTTAATTATCTAAAGAACCTTTATTTTAAGAGTATGTGAACACAGCAATGCCATAGAAGAACTTTGGCTCCTCAAATAACCTTCTTAGAAGAACCATTTTTTTCTTAGTGTAATGAACATTTTAATAATATAAAGAACCTTTTTTTCAAGTAGAAAGATTCTATGGATGTTAAAGGTTCTTCATGGAACCGCAGATGCCAAGATTCTTTATTTTAAGAGTTTGTGGACACATAGAAGAACGTTGGTTCCTAAAAGAACCTTCTTAGAAGAACCATTTATTTATTTATTAGTGTGATGAACATTTTAACAATCTAAAGAATCTTTTGTGGAATAGAAAGATCCCATGGATGTTAAAGGTTCTTCATGGAACCATCAAAGCAATAAAGAACCTTTATTTTAGGAGTGCGGTTCACAGCAGTCCCAAACAAGAACTTTGGTTCCTTAAAGAACATTTTTAGAAGAACCATTTATTTCTTATTGTGATGAGCATTTTAATAATCAAAAGAACCTTTTGTGGAATAGAAAGATTCTATGGATGTTAAAGGTTCTTCATAGAAACAATAACTGCCAAGAACCTTTATTTTAAGAGTGTGTGAACACAGCAATGCCATAATTTGATTTTGATAATCTAAAGAACCTTTTGTGGAATGGAAAGAGTCTATGGATTTAAAATCTTCTTTATAAAACCATCAATGGCAAGAACCTTTTTTTTGTGTTTCACAGCGACACCATAGAAGAACATTTTTATAAGAACCATTTATTTCTTATTGTGAGGAACATTTTAATAATCTAAAGAAACTTTTGGAATAGAAAGATTCTATTGGTGTTAAAGGTTCTTTATGAAACCAAAGATTCCAAAAACCTTTATTTTAAGAGTGTATGGACACAGCAATGCCATAGAAGAATTTTGGTTCACCAAAGAACCTTCTTAGAAGAGCTATTTATTTCTTGGTGTGATGAACATTTTAATAATCTAAAGAACCTTTTGAGGAATGGAAGGTCTGTATGGATTTTAAAGGTTCTTCATGAAACCATCAATGCAATAAGGAACCTTTAGTTTTAAGAATGTATTATGCTCCTTGAATTGACACGGAATGAGGGCATATAGAAGTCTTTCTGAATCATTCAAATCTGTTTCGAATGCTTCATATTTTGTGAAGAAAAGACAAATCATTTTATCCAGTTGGTCTAACGGAAGTGAAAGCCAGAGATTATGAGTGATCAGTTTGTTCACTGACCCAGAGTAAAATTTCACCCTGAAATTTGGCGCTAGGAAACTGGCTGTTCCTGCTGTGTCCATAACTCCAGAGATTCATTTTTAAAACTGTGGGCCAAAGAAGCTGTGGGTTACCTTCAAAAGTTGTTAAATATTCAAAATAAATAATATTTTGGTTTATTGGAAAAGGTGACAAACTATTTGGGTTCCCCAAAAAAACCTTTAAGTCAACAATTCTTAAAAGAACCACTGTTTTCTTAGTGTAAAGAACATTTTAATAATCAAAAGAAACTTTTTCCACTTTATGTATTAAAAAAGCTGCATTTGTTGCAAGACAAAATTGTTTTTTTATGATGTATTACATTCCTTCTGTCCATTTTTGGTGGATGGTCGGTGCTAAACAGGAAGGAGTCATCAGGTGCGGTTCAATGTGACCCTCACCCCCGCCCTACACGCTCAAACATATTCATCTTCACCAGAGAGTGCGTGGGTAGCTGGAGTCTCACAATGCCAAGGCCCTAATTAAATGAGATGAAGGCCAATCTTTTGTTTGTAATAGCAGGTTGAAAATGGAGCTAACACTATTGATCCCGTTGAGGTCAAGCAGTCTTAATTAATGGTAAGGATACACTCCAACGTATTGAATCTTCTATCACTCCCATAGTGTCATTATTATTATCATTATCAAAATGTTGAGCAGTTTGATGTTCAAACCAAGCTTTTTGTCATTAACAAAACCTAAAAAATAAAATAAATAAATGAATACACATTTTAAAATGAATACACATTTTTATCACCTGTCAAGTTTGAGATTTTGAGCGTTTTTTTTTTTTTTATGAAGTGTTTTTACAGACTAGTGAAAAGAAAACATCCAAAAGACACTGTTGAGTGTTTCTTTTATAGCACTTTATCTATTTGTGTCAATAGATTTCAATTATAATACATATTTTTAAAGGCTGTTTTCTCAAAATGAGTTATTTCTCCTGCATTGAACCATAAATCTACACTTCAGTAGCACTTACACACACCAGACTTTACATTTATATATATATATATATATATATATACATACATATATATTTATTTATATTGTTTTCTGTCTGTTCTAATTTTTTTTGAATTATGGAGTGACAAAATTAGATACCCAAAATTAAAAACATTTGACTCTAATATGTCAAAAAAATTAAACAAAAATGTTGAAACTGACTTCACTCAGTATTTAGATTTTTGTCCTATAAATGTATGCAAACTAGTGCATATTTCATTAAATAATGCCTTGTTTGCATATTTAAACCTAACATTTTAGAAATCTTGTAATACAAAAAATATTTGCAATTAACTGTAATCAATCAACTGGGTAAGTAATAAAAGGTAAAGTAATTAAAGGAATAAAAGGTGATAACTAGTAGTTAATTAATTAGTTAGTTATTTTTACCCTATTTTTTACCCTATTCACATGCAGTGTCTCACCTTCTAAAAATGACAAAACACATACACACAAATATTAAAACTTGAACTGAAAACAGAACACATAAAAAGAACATAATTTACAATATTTTTTAAAAATCCATAACAGTATCAATGATACTAAAACAGCTCTGGTACAAATCAATTTATGATTGCTGGTATACAATATATTTAATTGGTTTTATTTATTAACTATGCACCTAATTTACATACAGCCTACATCCTCAACTGTACACGGTATTTCATAAAGCTATGATTATCAACAGAATATTTAAAATTACAATTCATAACATAATTGGGATAACTAAGATTTTTTAAAATAATATTTATTAAACCTAACATTTTTCCTTCATTCTTTCACGATCACATTACTTACTTTTGTTGCTTTTTAAATGACTTTAAATATATATATATTTAAAGTCTATGGGACATAGTTAGTTCAAAAATAAACAAGTGAAAAGTGTGTTTTCAGGGAGTTTCTAGCTCTCAAAATTCCTTGCAGACCTTTTTATGTCCACCAACACCTCTATAATGGCACCATTTTTCGGCTGTAAACTGTTTACAGGCCATAAAACCGCTTATTTACTTCAACCGTGACACACAAACCAGATCAAACCAGCAGTTCAAGACTGAGGTTCCACGCCTGGCCATTAGTATGAAAATTATCCCCGTGTTTGTTTGCAAAGCACTCCAGTGGCGACGAGGGAAGCGTTTGAGTTCCTCGTGTGTGTATGCGTGCTCCTACTCATCATTTCCATAGGTGAGGCTCGACGGTGCCCCCTGAAGGGTGCATTGAAACACCCTTTCTTCTCCATGAGTACCAACCACTTGTAATTCAAGTAGAGCGGGCAGCTTTGTCCCTCGGTTCACCGATTGTTCCCGGTCGACACGGATGCCCCCTAAATCAGTCTGAACGGAGCGCCCCCGCCAAACACACGGGTGGAGACGTGAGAAAGAAAAAAGGGGAAAGAAGATCCAGGAGAAGAAAGGAAAATACAGTCTCTATGTCTTGGCCGTGACATCCTGGTTGGAGAGAGGAATTCAAGGCCTTGAATGGCTGCCAAGCTTTAGGGTTGCTGTCTCCGTCTACATGGGGGGCCCTTCGGTTCATTCTGGCTGTTAAATCAAACACGGTTTACTTTCAGGGAGGGAAGTGCTCCCGGATAATGAATGTTGTTGTGGATGCGTGTCGCACCTGAGATGACACAGAGGTACCGCGGCGGAACGCAGCGCTGAAAGGAGTTCAAGTGAATGATGACGGATTAAAGAGTTATATCTCAGCACGACACGCACTGTACTCACAAGGCCTCGCCGGTTAATGCAAATCTACCACAATGGCTTCCCCCGCGAAAGGGGCTTTGACCGACAGTACTTTGGCAGGGAGCCACAAGCGAGGCAGCACCCCTGCCAACCGTCATTATCCATGAGGTGAATTCCCCACCAGTGGGCCGCCCAACCGACCCAATGCTCTGAGCTCTCCTGGAGGAGGTAAGCTCAGCCCAGAAGCACTCGGCGCTCGTATTTGTTTTTCAATGGGAATGCCGACCACATGGGGAACGCAGTCAAAGAGCTTTAGAAAGTACAGACATTTGGGAGTATTCGTACTGTTTAGAAACTCGACCAAAGAAAGGGTGTTTTCTATTCAATTAGGAGCAAGTGGAAACCACATAATCCTTTTCCTCTCCAACTCGTTTTCACTTAATTGAGTTTGAATCATGCAAGTGGACACATTTTTGGAAGATTTTTTTTTTTTAGATTTTCAAGAATACAACAGATTAAATGTTTGGGAGGAGCTTTTTCATTATAACCATAAACCTTAAACTGAACTTGGTGCACATTTCAATCTAAATGGTAATGAAAAATAACATCCACGTATATACATATATACATATATATATAAATAGAAATGTACTATAAATACCATGCAAATATTAAATGATTATTATAAATATTATTATATAACATTTAATTATTATAAATAGTAAATATTATTAGTAGTAATTAATAGTAAAAAAAACATACATACACACATATATATATATTACATAAAATATAGAAAATAGAAATTATATCTATTATATCTAATTCAATATGTTGCTTGCCGTTTCTTCATAATTATTGTTCAAATTTACTTACAATATGTATGTGCGTGTGTATAAAACTAAAGATATTTACTATAATTAGAATGCATATACACAAAATAAAGACAAAAAGTAAAATAAATATTTAAAAATATAGAAAATTATATATTTATTTATATATATGTGTGTGTGTAAGATATTTAATGTAATTAGAATGTATTTACTTTTTGAAATAGTCAAAAATTAAAAATATAGATAATTATATATCTATATCTATATCTATATCTATATCTATATATTTATGTGTGTGTGTGTGTGTGTGTGTGTATACATATACATATACACACATAAATGTAAAGGTCAATTAAAAAAGTTGTAAATAAAACAAATATTACCAAAGTATGTTTTACAAGAAAATACTTTATTTCAGGTTATTTATATAGAAATTTCTTGCATACTTTAACATGCTGCTTGCCGTTTCTTCATAATTACTTTTCTATTTTACTTACAATAAGTGTGTTTATATATGTGAGTGTGTGTGTGTTTAAAATTATTTAATATAATTAGAATGTATATAAATAAAATAAAGGAAAAATAAAAAATATTAGATAATCAAATACACACAGACACACACACATACACACAATCAGACGAGATTTAAAAAAAAATGTTTGTAAATTTAGATGTATAACTTTACTTATATCTGATATATTTTTAATTATCTATACATATATCATGTCAATATTTATAATTAATATTTACATAATATCGTAAGTAAATTTGAAAAAATAATTACAAAGAAATGGCAAAGTATTGAATTGCACATAAAATTTCAAAGTAAAAAGACTGAAATATAGTATTTTCTTGTAAAATACTTTGGTAATATTTGTTTTATTTACAACTTTTTAAATCGACTTAATGTTTTATATTTATTACATATATGTGTGTGTATCTGTACGTATATATATATATATATATATATATATATATATATATATAAAGACAATATAACGTATATATAAATATATAAAGACAAAAATATATATATATATATATTTGTCTTTATTTAATGTATAAACATTCTAATTATATTAAATATCTTCAGTTTACACAAACACACACACACATGTATACATACATGCATATATATAAATATATATATATTTAATTTTCTATATTTTTATATTTATTACATATGTGTGTGTGTGTGTGTGTGTGTGTGTGTAAATAATTAAGTTCTATTACCATTTAGGCTAAAAAGTGCTCCACATTAACTTTTTTTAAATAATAATATACAGTCAGTCTTTTGATTAGATATATAAATTCTTTCACATTCTCTTCCAGTGCTGTTATATTGAGTTGTTCCTCTCCAAATGGGTTGTGCATGAGATCATGTGCTATTTATCCTGGCCCAGGAGACGCCCAAAAACGGTGCCATCTTACAGCCATGTTTATTTATGAGTCCTTTGCTGGGTGCCAAGTTTTACGGGCCGGAACTTCTGTGCTGCAGCTGTGTTTCCTTGGCTGGCTTTCATGGCGACACGCACGGCTGTTCTCTGAGCGCCCCGACACAGAGCGTGGTTGGCACGGCCCAGCGTAACTTTGCGCTCTGGCTCTTTGCTGGATCAGCAAGCTTTACCTAGCGAAATCTGCTGCTAGCGCTATGGGCTTTGACTGATAATCAATCTTGCGTGCCTGCTCGACAGTTGTCACTGGGACAGAGAGGCGGAGCAGGTGGCAGATGGGGCCTGTCTGCTGAGAGCGGAGACGCTAGGTGAGCCCAGGCCTGGCCCAGTGCACAGAGGTGAACCCACCGCACAGATTTAGCTCGCTACTCCACAGAGGTTCAGAGGGGAAAACTGGGAACGTGTAGGTGTTGATAACCAGGGCTTAGAACTACACTAACACGAAAACCAACAGAGGCCTCGTGTGAATGATCTATTTAGATTTTGGCCTTGATTTTATTTGTTTCAGTACTTGTATGTAGGGAGGCCGGTGCTACATGTCAACTGGGGCTGTTCTCAGTAATGTTTGGAGTTAAAGGGATAGTTCACCCTAAAATGAAAATTCTGTCATTAATTACTCACCCTCATGTCGTTCCAAACCCGTAAGACCTTCGTTCATTTTCACAACACAAATTAAGATATTTTTTATGCAGTCTGAGTGCTTTCCGTCCCTACGTAGACAGCATCACAACTGACACGCATGTGGCAAAAAGACTGAATGGCAGCACTGGTTTCAGCTTGAATGCTGCGACAGAACGCAAAAAACACATCTAAAATGAGAAAGAGCTTTGCGATTGACTGTACAAAGAGATTTGACAAGAAGTCAGAGGTATATTTTTACAGACTGCCGAAAGATACAGAAAAGAGAAGCAAATGGATTGCTGTAATTCACAGAAACAAATGAACTCCAGGCAGCGAAGCACAAATTTGCAGTTTTCATGTCATGTTAATATGTTGAATTTTGCGGTAAAATTGTACCTTATATGTTGTATTATTATATATTGTATTGACAACTCAGAAATTAAATATTTACCATCTTAAAGGGTTACTCCACCCCAAAATGAAAATTTTGTCATTAATCACTTACCCCAATGTTGTTCCAAACCGTAAAAGCTTCGTTCGTCTTCAGAACACAATGTAAGATATTTTGGATGAAAACCGAGAGGTTTATGACTATCCCATTGACTGCCAAGTAAATACCACTGTCAAGGCCCAGATAAGTATGAAAGACGTCAACAAAATAGTCCATCTGCTATTAGTAGTTCAACCATAATTTTACGAAGCTATGAGAATACTTTTTGTATGGAAAGAAAACAAAAAAATTACTTTATTCAACAAATCATCTCTGCGTCACCATAGTGCCATTTTGGAGAGTATCCACTGGGTGCAAACGTCGTTTTGTGTCAGCTGTGTCACGCAGATATGCTGTTTTCATTTGAATCAAAGTGTAAATAAATGTAGAAAACGTATCTGTGTGGTGTGGCTGACAGAACAGCGTACGCTGTTTGCGTCCAGCGGATATTCTCCAAAATGGTGCTACAGTGATGCGGAGGAGACAAATTGTTGAATAAAGTCGTTATTTTTGTTTCCTTGCGTACAAAAAGTATTCTTGTACCTTCGTAAAATTATGGTTGAACCACTGATGGCAGATGGACTATTTTGATGACGTCTTTCATACTTTTCTGGGCCTTGACAGTGGTATTTACTTGGCAGTCAACGGGACATTCACAAATTTCCCACAAGTTTTCATCCAAAATATCTTAAATTGTGTTCCGAAGAGGAACAAAGCTTTTATGAGTTGAGAAGGGTCTGGCTGCAGACATGCACCTGCACTCGCAGACAACTGCACTTCCGAAAGTGACGTCACTTGCGGTTGATTTTATTTTTACTTTATTTTATTTATTTATTTTTAAATTGAATCTCTCAACATTTTACAACAATAGCCAGGTGGTGAAGACAAGAAAAAATAAACTAAATTACAATGCCACTCGCAATCGCCACCTGCACTCTCAGCTACCTGCGACGTCATTCGCAATCCACACAAATGGTGCGCATTGCGTTCATATTTTGCTGTTCTGTGGCCACAGATTTGCGGGTCTTGTTTTTATCTCCTACAGATGACTTGCAGGACCCTGTACGTTATGCTATTAAATTAGTTTCAATCGTTTAACGACCACAGCGGCTTGTCTCCACTGGCAACATGCACGATTTGTGTGGATTGCAAGTGACGTCGCAGGTAGCTGAGAGTGCAGGTGGCGATTGCGAGTGACATTGTAATTTATTGTCTTCACCACCTGGCTACTGTTGTAAAATGTTGAGAGATTCGATTGAAAAAATAATAAATATATAAAATAAAGTAAAAAATAAAATAGACTGCAAATGACGTCACTTGCGGAAGTGCAGGCGTCTGAGAGTGCAGGTGCATGTCTGCAGCCAGACCCTCCTGTACGGGTTTGAAACGACATGGGGGTAAGTGATTAATGACAAAATTTTCATTTTGGAGTGGAGTGACCATTTAAATTATGCATAACTGGATGTTTTTTAAATAAACACTATATAAAACTATATATGTTTATGGGCTGGATGATAAGACAATATATATATATATAACACTGATATAAGTGATCACCTGGATTTAGACCAATCTATTTTGTATTTACAAAATGCGTTTACAGGCAAATTTGCTTTATTTATATCCTTGGCATCAAAATCAGTTGCATATAAATGGAATAAATGTCAGGAAACATAATTCCTGGCTACAAATCAATATCCATGGACCACTGGATCTTTGGTAAGTTGTAAGGAACACAATATCGAGTCCAGCAACCTTTAGTTTAAGCTGATTATTGTTTGTTTTATTTGCCTATAAAAACATATATATATATATACATATATATACGTGTGTGTGTATTTATATATACATAATAAATATACACAATACACACACCTATAGTATGTAAACATAAACATTTATTTTGAATCGATTAGTCGTGATTAATCGGTTATTTTAACAATGTCCTTACTACCTTTCTGGGCCTTGAACGTGTCAGTTATGTTTCTGTCTATGCAGAGTCAGAAAGCTTTCGGATTTCATCAAAAATATCTTTATTTGTGTTCTGAAGATGAACAAAGGTCTTACGGGTTTGGAATGACATGAGGGTGAGGAATTAATGACAGAATTTTTATTTTTGGGTGAACTATCCCTTTAAGATTTTCATTTTTGGGTTGATTATTTTATTAAATTTCATTGTGAGAACTTACCCCACAACATGCCAAAGATGGTTTATAGTGAATGAACATCTAGACTTTCTCACAGCATCTTTAACTGATCTTCACTAAATTTATATTACTTTATTTATGCATTTATGGCATTTATTCAGTGCCATATTGAATTTATTTATTCAAATAAAAAAAAATATATTAAAAAATAAACTCTTTCTTGTTTTCTTGTCCTGTAAAACAAAAGCTGGTTCGCCTGCATTCTGTTCAGCGCACTAATAAAAACACACTTCTATACTTTCTCATGAACCATGGAATCAAGGTGTGGGAAGCAAGCACATGCGAGCCAGCCACAGGTGCGAGGTGTGAGAAAAGGCCGAGCTGTCAGCCCGCGTTTTCCACTGTTTGCTCACGGAGCTGATGTGTTGTGACGGGCTGTGATTGACACTGGGAGGTGTGACTGGCGCGAGTCTATTTGTTGGGCGGAAGAGGACGGGTTTACATCCGTCTAATTGCTGACTCTTCTCCGTGGAGCGCGGGAAACTGAGGCGGAGACAGGTAGCGCGCTAACACTCCTCCTCGCGTCAAGCACATGCTCGCGTGTAATTGCGCTGTCATTTTCTGTACTTCAGGACGAGTCCGGGGTTGCTGTTAAATGAAGCACGGGGAAACGGGAATGTTCCCACCCGCACAGTTCGACATCCATGTTCGGTGAGAGAAGGGCGAAGCACTCCACTGAGGCGTGATTAAAAACACACATCCACGCACTTACACGACCTTTTTTTTCTTTAAAACAGAAGGTGCTGATGAAATAGACAATTTCAGTAGTAATTAAACAAAGATGTAAGAAAAACAAAAGAAGCATACTGAACACTTGTCATTTTGAATAGGCAAATAACTGAGACCTTTGTTTTGTCTTTACAAATATTTAATATGTAGTACTGTTTTTTTTGTAATATTTAAAATGATGTACACGTACAGTACATGAGATGAAGACTATTAAATATGTCTTGTAAGTTTTTTTTTTTTTTTTTTTTTTTTTTTTACATTTTGAGCATTGTGTCTTTGTTTAAACGGATGGTCAAATTTAGGCTGAGCAGAATCCAGATATGACCCAGGTCATCAAACCTGTAAACCGATGAGTCTTTTACCTACAGTACCTACATGTCCTTAGCATGTGCACCCGGATGCACGGCCATATTGGAGATACTCGGGTGTATACATCTGCATGGATTGTATCGTTAATGTACTACTAAAGATGTTGTTCTACTAATTTATGCTGTCTAAACCTCGAAAAAAACCTGTGGAAGCTGCTAAATCATATAGAGAAAGACTTAGTAAGCAGGAAAGGTGCGATATTTTGACAAACTAAAGTTAATAGGTGGTAAAGATCTGCATGAGCAGTGTTAGTTAAGATATTAGCCTAATAATTCACCTACTTAAAGTTATAAGAACAAACACAAATGTTGTCAAGATTCTTGCTCTGGAAATCCTGGTTGTCTCTGACCAACCACAAACGCCTTCTTTCCTCAGACAGTTTTTTTTTTTCACTCTTCTACTTGATTTGTTATAACTTTTGGCAGTCTATAGTACTCCAAATGTTTTTCCTGATCCGACCGATTAGTACAGACCAAAACATTACAATAATTTACTGTAAATAATCAGCTGTAAATAATCAGCTAAATTTGCAAGTTCCATTATGGTCGATTGATGACGTGTTGTGAAAACACTCTATTTTGTTTCATTTAGCTACACTGTAAAAAATAAAAAAAACAATTTGTTGAGTCAGCTTAAAATAATTTGTTACCCTGCTGGCTTAAAATTTTAAGTTCAGTCACCTAAAATAAGTTTAGTCACCTTGAAATGTTAAGTTGTGCTAAGTAACAACTTAGATATTTGTGTTTGCTAAACTTAACAGATGGGTAAGTAACCCAGCTGTCTTAAAATTTTAAGTTGATTCAACTCAAATATCTAAGTTGTCACTTAGTATAATTTAACATTTTAAGTTGAATAAACTTTTTTTTTGAGTTGACTGAATTTAAAATTTTAAGGCAGCCAGGTTGCAAATTATTTTAAGTTGACTCAACAAATTGTTTTTTTACAGTGTAGCTGTCGGTAGTGGATTATTTTATTGGCTAAAACGTTCATGATGGACTGCGATTAACACACTTCTACATTGGTGAATACCTGAAAGCTTTTGACTTTAAGTTGCATCATAAACCGAATATTAAATTCTGTGTAAAGTAATTTTAGGTTTGGTATAAGATGTTATGGCACAGGAAATGTCAACTAACCAAATACAGTTTTGTACTTAAGCAGTTAAATAAGTGAACGTCTGTGTAGAACTGCAAAACGATTAGTCACGATTAATCAATTCAAAATAAAAAGTTTATATTTACATACTATATATGTGTGTACTGTCTCTGTTTGTTATGTATATATAAATACACACACATGCATTTATTAAGGAAAAATGTTATATTTATATGTAAAATATTTCTGTTTATATATAATATAAATTATATACAAGTGTAAAATTACAAATACATACAATACATACAATTTATATATATATATATATATGTATATGTATTTATATATACATAATAAATATACACAATACACACACCTATAGTATGTAAACATAAACATTTATTTTGAATTGATTAGTCGTGATTAATCGGTTTTGCAGCTTTCTATGTAGTGTTTATTACCTTAAACAAGTCCACTTCCAGAACAAAAATGTACAGATGTACTCACTCCCTTGTCATTCAAGATGTTCATGTCTTTCTTTCATCAGTCGCAGAGAAATTATGTTTTTTGAGGAAAACATTTCAGGATTTTTCTCCATATAGTGGACTTCTATGGTGCCCCGAGTTTGAACTTCCAAAATGCAGTTTAAATGCGGCTTCAAACGATCCCAAATGCAGTTGTAAATGATCCCAGCTGAGGAAGAAGGGTCTTATCTAGCGACACGATCGGTTATTTTCATAATAATAATACAATTTATATACTTTTTAATGTCACGCGCTCATCTTGTCTTACTCTGCCTGAGGGAGAAAATCTGATTAGAGTTTTTCGACATACCCTAACTGTCTTGAACCAGAATACACAGAGTTCAGGCAGTGCAAGACAAGACGAGCATTTGAGATTAAAAAGTATTTAAATTGTATTTTTTAAATGAAAATAACCGATTGTTTATAGATAAACTAGATAAGTGTAGATAAGACCCTTCTTCCTTGGCTGGGATTGTTTACAAGCACGTTTGGGATCGTTTGAAGCCGCATTTAAACTGCATTTTGGAAGTTCAAACTCGGGGCACCATATCAGTCCTTTATATGGAGAAAAATCCTGAAATGTTTTCTCAAAAAACATAACTTCTTTACAACTGAAGAAAGAAAGACATAAACATCTTGCATGACAAGGGGGTGAGTACATTATCTGTAAATTTTTGTCCTGGAAGTGGACTTCTCCTTTAATATAACCATAATGTACTCATAACCTGTGGATTTAGGGGCAGACAAGGAAAGGAAATCAATGCTTTGAAGTGTATTTTGAAAAACAAATTCCACTCAAAAATTGCTATTAAATTTCACAAATAATTACAATGAAGCAGCAGGTAACACATGGAATTAAATGTAAAATTTTAAAGTAGAAAAATATACTCTAATAATCTTTGCTTTATTTACAAATGCGATCTCACAGCAATTTGTAAATTTTTTACAAGGTCACTAATTTGTGCGAATTCATACAACCTTGCTTGTACAAATTAGTATGTTTTGTGAAAAGTCGTATGTATTTTACGAGGTGGCAAATTCATAAGAATTCGTACAAATGACCACCCTCGAACCCCGCCCCTAACCCTACCCCTCAGAGAAGTCGTACAGATTAACCACCTCATAAAATACATACAAATTGGTTGTGAGATATATACAGGGGATTCTTGTGAGATATATTGATGTTGATATATACAGGTGTGTATGAGTAAATGAGTGGTAAGATCTGAGAATAAGGCCTGTTTTGCATTGGACAGGTTGGGCAAAAGCTGTTTAGGAATGTGCACGAGTGTGTGTGTGGGTTTCCCGTCTCTGTGGAGCCTTGTCTCTGAGCTCTGACAGGCTGACTGGCACAGCTAATGGACTGATCATAATGCCTGTCTGAGGGCACTGTCTGTCACATGACACCAATGCCAAGTCATTAGATACAGCCTTGAGGCCATCAATAACACATAATGCATTTTAAATTCTTGTTGAAGCATATGCACTGTAGACAGAGACAAATAAAAATATATGGGGTTTGTCTTTTAATTTCCAAGGTGTGTTTAATGCTATTTTAACACACTAGTGTTCAGAATTGACAAGCTTGACTGCAAAATGGATTGCTTTGGACTTTAGGCCAGTGATAAACTTACATACTTTTTTTACTGTTGCTCCAGTGTTTCTTCAGAATCATCTTGAAGCTTTGTGTAAAAAAAACACAAAGCTGGTCATTTAGATGAGGTTAGAAATACAATGTGTTATTACAAGGCAGTCCATAGAGAAATGCATCAGGAGTCATTACACATACACGGCTTAACTCCCTACTGCGTTGTTGATCATCTGCTCATGTGATGTTAAAAGGTGGTAGGATGTGTTCATGCAAAATGTCTTGAACAAACTAGCGCAGGATAGGTCAGCAGGGCAGATGCCAGGAGCCCCGTAAGAAGACCAATATTGAATCAGAAGGAAATAATCAGTTGATAAGTGGCAGAGCCGTGCTAAGGTGAATTTTAATTATGGCTAAATTGTGAAATTATTCCCACATGCTCTCAGCATCTGTTCCCTTCAGGAGCGCTGATTTATGGTTTCTATCAGCCCGAGCAACCTGCTCCCCACTGCCTGTGATACACATATGTATGCTGGGAGTGAGATGACCATTCAGTGCAGGCAGAGGGCCAATCTCTTTAAGGCTTGTCTGTTAAGTATTACCTATATTACCCAAATATTATTAGTGTTACACAGAGGATGCCAGTTGATTGGACAGGCAATATACCTCATATACAGTTGGGGTCAAAAGTTTGCATACACCTTGCAGAATCTGCAAAATATTAATTATTTTACCAAAATAAGAGAGATCATACAAAGTGCATGTTATTTTTATTTAGTACTGACCTGAATAAGATATTTTGCAATAGACGTTTACATCTAGTCCACAAGAGAAAATAGTAGTTGAAATTCTAAAAATGACCCTGTTCAAAAGTTTACATATGCTTGATTCTTAATGTGTTGTTACCTGAATGATTCACAGCTGATTTTTTTTTTTTGTGATAGTTGTTCATGAGTCCCTTGTTTGTCCTGAACAGTTAAACTGCTTGCTGTTCTTCAGAAAAATCCTTCAGGTCTCACAAATTATTTGGTTTTTCACAATTTTTGTGTAATTGAGCCCTTTCCAACAATGACTGTATGCTTCTATGATTCTTTTCACACTGAAAACAACTGAGGGACTCATATGCAACTATTATAGAAAGTTCAAATGCTCACTGATGCTCCAAAAGAAAACCCAATGCATTAAAAGGCAGGGGGTAAAAACTTTTTGAATTTGAATTTTACTTATTTTGTCTTCTGGGAAACATAAGTATCTTCTGTATCTTTTAAAGGGCAGTACTAAATGAAAAAAAATATATTTAGGCAAAATGTACACATCCTTATTCTGTTCAAAAGTTTTCACCTCTGGCACTCCTGCATCGTTTTTCCCTCTGCAGTAGGCGTTAGAACCTGTAATAGTTGCATATGAGTCCCTCAGTTGTCCTCAGTGTGAAAAGATGGATCTCAAAATCATACAGTCATTGTTGGAAAAGGTTCAAATACACAAAACTGCTAAAAAACAAAGAATTTGTGGGACCTGGAGAATTTTTCTGAAGAACAGTGGACAGTTTAACTGTTCAGGATAAAAAAGGGACTCATGAACAACTATCACAAAAAAAAAGAAAAGAAAAAAAACTCTGCTGTGGATCATTCAAAACAACACAGTATTAAGAATCAAGTGTATGTAAGTGCATCTGTTGTATTGACGTTTACATATAGTCCACAAGAGAAAATACTAGTTGAATAATTAACATTTTGCAGATTCTGCAAGGTGTATGTAAACTTTTGACCTCAACTGTACGGTAATAAATCTAGCAAAGAAATCCTCAGTACTGTCACATGTTTATTACTGTATGTCATTGGTGGAGATGTAATAAAAATGTGCGGAACAGTTTTTGCTCATTTCACGAGCCTTGGCGTTTGACTTTTCACACCATTTTCCCAACATTCGCTAGTCAATTTTCAGGTCCTTTCTGCCGCAATCCCTCAGAGAGCTTCTCCAAACACCTTTTGTGAAGAATCCCCAGCAGCATGCTTTAAAATTGAGCAGAAAATCCCCCCTCCAACGCTGTTTCGTTGAACCCGGCTATGTGGCATTCTACATTCCTTCTGCAAGACTAGACTGTTTTTATTCTTGCGTGATGGTTTGATGGAATGTGATGCACACGGTTAGCTATTTCGTTGCTCTCGTGATATGTAATTCCCTCTTCCAACCTTACATGAATTTCAAAAGATCATTGAAGGGATTTCTATACCCTAATGCACAGGCAGAATTCGCTGTTAGAAGGAGTGAAGAGCTTTTCAGGAGACTGGCATACTACAGCTGATGCTAGCCTGTCACTTGCATCACCGTTGGGCTTTGAGGGTTGAAACACATAGCAGAGGCGTTGCTACTTAATTACAATAGAGACTCAATATTTCAGCCCTTCCCAGGTTCATTTCTACACAATTAATTACCAACCACTACTGTGTTAGTGAAGCAGAAAAGTAGAAACAACAAATTCTTCTGTACAGAACAGAAAATGAAGGGATTCCTGGGCAAACAGGCCCAAACTCGGTCCTGGAGGCCAGTGTCCTGCAGACTTTATCTCCAATTTGCCTCAACATACCTGCCGGGAAATTTCTAGTATGCCTAGTAAGAGTTTGATTAGCTGGTTCAGGTGTGTCTAATTGGGGTTGGAGTTTAACCTCTCAGAACACCGGCTCTCCAGGACCAAGTTTGGGCACCTCTGCCTTAGAGCTTCTAAGAGAATTAGATCAATGATCTTACAACTGGCTTCAGTTTTACACCTTCTGGCAAACAGCATGGAATACCAATGCACAACTTTGCCACAAATGTTGTGAAAGTTTCAAATAACCATGACAATGTTAGCCTTCATCTGCGTTGCATCTATCTGGATGATCTCAGCAGGGTCCAATCAGATCTGCCCTTGTCTTGATAGGTATGTTTGTGTGATATGGCGTACTGTAGTGACAGTCAATACAGAAGAGAAGACAGGGTAGACAGTTTCCACATGCTAACATGCTCGCCTCCCTCGCTATTTCTTCCCTGCAGGGTTGTAGGCTGTGTGGGCAGCCTGCTTCCTCTCGGTCCTGGCACCTGGAGTGTAAGTGGATGCCGCTGAGGGGAATGACGGGCTTCACCCGCTGGTGCCAGGTCTGCAGAACCACTGTAATGTGACTTGGCATGTAATAACGTGAAGTGACGGACAACCCGTCATTCCTCTTTGTGTCAAAGATGTCAGTCTAATCACACAGAGATTAGTCTAAGATCTATGAATCATGGTGCAGCTTCCTAGAGGTTGTGTATCGCAAAATGTACTTATAAGGTGTTATGTGCATGTTTAGTAAAGATATAATTTGAAGTGTTGTGAGAAAATCAATTAAACCTTAGAATATACTGTAAAGGTTGTATATCTTTAGAATTTAATCGTTGGACCCGTTTTCTTACAAGAGTACATTAGGTAAGACATAATCACGTTGGCTTTAAAGGAATATTCCAGGTTTTATTACTACAAAAGAACAAGATCTTTTTACATTTATGCCTTTAAAATTGGTTTTGCTCAGATGACCCGTAACCAGTAATATTCCTTTAACAAATTCTCCCTTTTTTTAGAAAGAGAGAGAGACTAAATTAATAATACATATGTTTAATTTTTAAACAGCGTTAAATGCTAATTTCACCACGTCGTCCTGGTGAGGGCAGGCCCCAGTCGTGGCAACTCATATGCGGAAGATCTCCTCTCCGACACCTTCGCAGTGATTGCGCTGAGCACTGGGGACCAGTCTGTCACTAACCTTTACTGTGGAGAACAACGCTGTAGCCAAGTGTGATTGTGGTTACCAAACCCACACTTGCGAGCGTATGCACACTTCAGCACCTCTGAACCTTCTTTGACTGTCACCTGCTTTGGTCCTCAGTCTAATTCAATATTTTTTTCCCTTTCTTTCTAGGCATACTTGGTTCCCAAGAAGACAAGTCAAAGGACTCTAGTTTTATTGACACTTGGAAGTACAAAGAAAGCCAAATTCTGTATTCTCATACCGACGCAGTAGCTTCACAGGACTGTTTCTGTGTCTGCCGAATAATCCCATCTTGGCGGAATCAAACACAAAGCAACAAGTCACCGCGCAGCTCCCTGTTTGTACAGTAGTATGCATTATTTATGAGGCAGCCTGTGCTGTGTGCATCCAAAATCAAATAAGCCTTCTTGTATTACAGCACTGTTCTGTTAACCCTCCACCCACCCTGTCACCCACCCCATTGCCAGTCAGCGGCATGCGCGTTTGAGTGGATTTGTAAAGAGTAAAGGATATAAATATGTTGGGAAAAGACCCACACATCCCATGCAATTTGGGTCCCATTGGAGTTCAGGGAGCGTGTGATCGGCGGAGTGCCTCTGAATGTCCTCCTTTAGGGCCCATGCTGCTTGGAGGCTGGGCCCCAACATGTCTTTCCCCCCTTCTCTCTATCTACACAGCAAACCTCCTTCACTCTCAATTTAACCCGAAATCTGATGAACCCGTCTCCCCCACGCACGCACACACAGACACTAACTCCGGATTTCATGGAAGAAAGAGTAGATACAGTTGCGAGTTGATCAATCAGCAGGCGTGAACTGAGGCAGAAAGGCATTAACAATTCACATCGTTCTCAGTCCACTCGCCCAAGCAGAAGATTCCGGCAGCATATCTAATGCACAGCTACCTCACTTTATATAAGGGCAGGCATGACTCACAAGCTATTCTGTAAAAGTCTGCATTGATTTAGGGGGTGGGAAAGGATGAGGAACTCTCAATTGCCTTGCCACTATCCATATTAGCGTTGCACCTTATCCAGGCAATTAAAACATCGCTCCAGATCTTGAAAGTACCCGTCTTCTCAGTTGTGTCAGCCTCTTTTGAACATTTTTTTTTGCATAGGCCATGGTGAAGATGTCCCATTAAGGTTCCAGGGTGCAAAATCACCACGTGGAGACTTTTGGTGGCAACCCCCCTTAGGTAAGCGCTGTCAGTTTAATGGGATCACTGGAGAGCAAAGCATCTGTGAGAGATTTCTTCGCTTAAAGTTCGTCAGTGGTACACTTGTCACTCTCTTCTGTACCGTGCTGAGACAAATTCAGATAGGCATCGATATTTAGGATAAGAAGGGTTTAAATCAGGCCCTGAGGGACAGAGCAAGCCTCGCCAGCCAGGCCAAGTGTCGACACTTGGGGTGTAGAATCCAAAACACTGGGAGTTAGATAGAGTCCTCTTTAAACAACTTGTCCACAATTGATAGTAGCACACATCTATTGTGCTGTAACACTAGTGGTTCTACAATCTGCATCTCATTTACAGCAGCGGCTTATGGCGTTAGGCATACAGCCATTGCCTGTCAAAACTTGCAAATTAAATCTATGTGTGACTGATGAGTGCTGCAAGTCTTCCGTGGAGAGAAACACACACCTCAGTTTTTTGTTTGTTTGTTGTTTTCATTTTAACACCGACCAAAGCTGTTGTAGATGAGCTTGGCAGGGCGCTAACTTGGCGGAAACATGCTCACTTCGCCCTATGGTTGGTTAGTGTGAAGCACCGTTGTTAAGCATCATGGTTCACTGTTACCTTTCGGGGAATCTACTCAATAACTTGTGAGGCTGACATAATCTTGCTTTTCACTCACATTTATTCATTACCTCTCTCTCCCTTCTCTCTTTCTCCACCTCTCTCTTTTCTTCCTCTCCACTCACCTTTCTTCCTCACCCACTCGGGGTTGACAGAAGGCCCCTTGTTCAGATGCACACCGGGCTTCACACAGTTTTTCATTCCCCAACAATGAAAGGAGCTTTCAGCAAGGCTGGTTCCAATTCATCTGTGATAAATGAGAAGATAAGGCAATCAGAGCACACCATGACACGGTGTGCAGCTAGTTAGGCACACTTCGAGCCCATTCAGGTGTGCCTGTGAGTCCTGACGTTGGGGGGGCCCTCTATATATACGTACACAGCCCTGATGGTGGCCAACACTCGGGCAGGAGCTGGATGTTGGTTCCTTGGTAAAGCTTCATTCTGTTGACAGGTCAGGTGTTGCGTCGTTATGTGGATCGGTATGCATGGAGTACAGGAGCGAGAAGATGTTCAACCACATCTCGGTATTGCACGGACAATTGAGGAGGTCGGTGTTTTCACTGGAGGCATCTGTGGAGGCCTCGGAAATGGGTGTCTATGTAAGGGGTTCACGAAGGCCCTTTGGAGGGAGTCTCTTGGGAACAACCAGGAACACCTGAGACAGGTAAGTGGATGGTGTGGGCTGAGGGATGTAGCCACTGTTTTACTTTAGATTGACAGGCATATTGAGGTACATCAGTTTGAATGTAGTTCACTGGTATGACAGGTGTCATTTTCTTCTTTTTTGCCTCCCTGCATTCTCACTTGCTGATTATTAACATTTTCCTCCCTGCACACAAATAAAAGCAGCTAAATAATGCAACCTAAAGGAATTCCTTAACCGTCTATTGGAATTCCTGCCCTTGACTGACAAGTCTAAACTTTTAGCATCTTTCCCATGTGCGGGGAAGGGCCAGGTTCACTCGGAGTTCAGAAGAACTTAGGATGGACGTCATGTTAGACCAATCAGCAGTTCTAAAATCTGAATGACCTTTGCCTAAAGTGAATTTGATTTCTAAATGAGTTTTAGAATTTCATGTGTGGGTGTGTGAGAGTATGGGTCAGCCAAGTTCGGAAGTTCTTTCTCAATGTCTGTATATATTTTTGTTCTTTGTGGCCTTCTCTATTTACTTGCTCTTTCTGACTTTTCCGTTTCACTACTGGTGTCTCACATTCGTTTGTTACCCATCATTCCATGCTGCCTTCCAAAACTACTTCAAGTTCACCGCCCCAATCCTGTCAGTTTCAATCCCTTACCTTTCTTGTCTGTGTACATGTGAGTATTAGATATGTTCATGTGTTTAGAAGGAAAGCATTCAGTTAACGCTCTTAGTATGTTCTCTCTAATTAGCATTAGCTTTAAAATGGTGATAGCACATATGTGTGACCGACCAAGTATACGAGTGAGATCTTGTACAAGTGTGTGCGTGTTACGGGACTGGGTGTAGAAGGACAGAACGGCATTGTGGGGGTTCCTAGTCAGTGTTTGGGGACAAACAGGCCTACAGTTTGGTATGTGAAAGAACTGGGGTTTTCAGACTGAATGGTGGAGGCCAGCACTACCAGCTCTTCCAGTCCACACAACTGTCATTCACACCATTAGAAAGTGAGTCAAGAACATTTCAGTTTGCTAAACTAAATAATAATGCTTATTATCTTTGCTTTATTGAATTCTTTAAAAACATTTGTTTTGAACTATATTTGTAGTATTAATTTATCATCTTGTCAAATTATCTTTTAAGTACTAGCAATTAATTGAATTCTGTCTAATCTAAAGTCTATATAGCGTAGCTAAGAACACGCACTCATATAAAAAAACCCCTGTGCTTTATTTTAATGATGCAAAGCTTCACCTTCTCTGCACTAATTAGAAAGTTTTTGAATGAACTCTTTCATTAAGTATCAGGGTGTGAGATTGACAGCAATGGTGCATCTTAAACTTCTGACAGCTTTAAGTGCCATAACCCATAGAAGTCCCCACCTTGATTAAATGAAGTGAAAATTGTATTCTCGTCTCGCTTGATATGAAAATGGAATTTGCTATCATGAAATATACACAGTTGTCACTTCTTAAAAAGGTGTCAGCAATTTGCTTCACTGGGTAAGGTGAATATTTGCCATGACAGGAGAAGAAGAAAAGGTTTGAGAGAGAAAGACGGGGAAAAAAAGTGTGATGTCTGTGATCAATGAAAGACTTCATTGCCTTGCGCTTCGTTGCCTTTTAAATAAGAGACTATAGATCTCTAGAGTTTCTGAGGCATGTGGCGTCCATGTTGCTGGTGGCATGACAACACTGCCACCTAGAGACTGATAAGTATACCTGAGAAATCTGACTTGGTTGCGCGTGTGTGTGTTTTTAGCGGAGACAGATGCACTCATTCCCACCTTTTTTTCACCCCTCTGTGGACAGGAGCACATTTGGATGATGTTCATTTTGATGCTACAGCACATGGTGGTTTTATTTGAATTTTGAATTGAATTCCCAGTGTGATAACAAAAAAAAACTGTGTGCTGTTCTCTTTGTGGTCAAATTATATGGTTTAGCCAATTGTCTCCCAGTGGTTTCAACCTAAAATATGCCTCTTTGACTTTGACAATGTTAAACTAGAAAAATTCTGCGTGCTTGGTTAGAAGTAAATTACAGTTATTGAGCTGCAGAAGATTGAGTGAAATTTGTTTGCTGGTTTAATTTGCTCAAAACACAGCTTAGAACCTTTCATGGAGTTTTCTGTTTAGTAAAGTTTGGAATGATTTTACCCATGTAGAAGAATAGTTTTAGATGTTGAATAGAATGTGTTTTTATTTACCAATTACAATTATAGTTTCTCTCACAGACCCCAAAATCAAGCCAAAAATGTCGTTGATAGCAGGCAAGATGAAGTCCCCTCTTAGGGATTCGCAGACCTGTCAGGTGTGCCAAACTACTAATGAGCGAGACTGCGCATCAAGCCATCCATCTGCGGAGGGCCTGCTGAACACCCTCAACCCAGCTGCTCCCTTCTCATGACCCAGGTGAGTCAGGCAGGGGCAGGGTTATGCACGCTAGCCCCCCGATCCCCAGGAAACCTGGTTTTCGCGCTGGGATCAAAGATCAGTTGGTTCAGAGAAGTGGTCTAGTCTGGTGCTTTGAAGATGGAGCAGGAGGGGATCTGGTTGTATTGAAGCCAGGTTGTAGAGCAGGAGTTATGGGCAGGGAGCAGACTAGCCACAGGGATGCATGCATGCTGGGGTGCTGGTGGGATTGGATGGGATTGAGATGGGCGGCACAGTTGACTTTGGTGTGTTTTTGTGCATACTATGTTCGGTTTGTCCATCCACTGACATCAGAATTAACAGAATGTCATTATTTTATTCAGCTTTAACTCTGAATTGATATTCAGAAGCAGTTCCAGTACGTCCAGTATAATGTGACCTTGGACCACAAAACCAGTCATAAGGGTCAATTTTTTGAAACTGAGATTTAAACATGCTGAATAAATAAGCTTTCCATTGATGTCTGGTTTGTTAGGATAGGACAATATTTGGCTGAGATACAACTATTTGAAAATCTGGAATCTGAGGGTGCAAAAAAATCAAAATATAGAGAAAATTACCTTTAAAGCTGTTCAAATGAAGTTCTTAGCAATGCATATTATTAATCAAAAATGAGTTTTGATATATTTATGATAGGAAATTTACAAAATATCTTAATGGAATATGATCTTTACTTAATATCCTAATGATTTTTGGCATAAAAGAAAAATTGCTTATTTTGACCCATACAATTTGGCTATTGCTACAAATGTACCCATGCTACTTACAACTGGTTTTATTAATTAGACACTGATATCAGAAGAGAATAGTTAATTACTTGAAACTAACTAGTACGGACTTCCACTAGAGATCATATTTTGAAATTTAATTAAAAGTCATCTACATTTAATATAATTTAATTAAACAATTTTACAAAACCGTCTTTGTAAGTGCTTGTAAGTTTGCAAATTTCCATAACAGTTTCTATTCAATTCTACTAATTCTTCTGTTTTATTAATGTATTAGGATTCCATTATGTGCCAAGTGGCACATTGGCTACGTCTTGTCTTATTTCATGTGATATTGTTAGTTTTAGCACAGATGTTCTCGGTGTAACCCTGGCCTGCCCTGTCATATTGATTCACCCTCTGCAACATAGGTGCTATTACAACTGGGGTTCAATGGTGTATCTCCAGCGATACTGTGAAATGTCACTGAACATGAGGCTGACTGAGGAGCTGATTTTCATACGTCTAAAGAGATCAGAGCTGTTGCACTTGGGAATATGGTTTAAAGCAGTTGGATGTTATTGTGAGCCTGCCACATGTAGGTTTGTCCCCACCAAGATAGACAATCACAGTAGGTTTCTTTATTGTGAATACCACCATCTAATGATGTATTGAAATTTCTGAATTTGTATTGCATTGCATCAAAACGTCAAAGCCATTTTGAGAGTGAGCTTTGTGCTTGAGGGCTGAATTCTTGATTGGTGCATAGAAACAGAAAACAGTGCGGGAAAAAAGGGTCTGGTAAACAGAAGTCAGAATTTATTCACAGACATTATGAGAAAATATATTTGTGTTCTGTATAATCTCTGTGGATGACTTTGACATATCTGGGGCGTTTGTTGTTTCTGTAAAAGACCTCAAAAGACAGAAGAAAGTTTACCGAATTTATGTGATTTATACAGTTCTACAGCCTTTTGTTGTTTGGAGTTATGAAGCCCTGAAGTAATGTCCAGTACACCCACACACAATTCACAGACAATAACACTCTGCAACCTGAGATTGTCCAATTCCAACAGGCACCTGTCAGAATGCTACAGCCCTGTCGCCGTGTGGGAAATTCCTATTGGATTGCCCTCTCCCGAATCAGCTTATGTATGGATAGTACCATGCATAGACTGTCAAGTAAAAACTTCTGTGATACAAAGATTAGTTTTTTTTTTTGTGAACTGCTACCTAGAATATTACAGAAGCCGATTTCTTCCTCATCCAAAATAAAAGGCAATTGTGAGATGAAGTTCAGAATAATGTTATGAGAAATCAACTTCATTGTAATTTACATCACATCTCATCATATTACTTATTTTAAAATTTATTTCACAATTACCTTTTAGTTGCTGCAAAAACTGAAAAAATGGTGTAGGAACAACTTTGACTCAGAAATTGTTAGTAAAGTTCGAAAAGTTACAAAGAAACTAAAAGTAACCCATTGAATTAAACACATCATTTTGAAGTCGAAAAACTGAAATAGTATTTACTCCAAAAATCTTTGCTTTTATTTACTACTTAAAAATGTATTTTTACAGTGTAGTTGTCAAATATGAGAGCCAATTCTAAGACATAAAGTGTCAAATGTGAGATATATGTTATAAATTATTATTTTTATCATTATTTATTACTCTGAGGTAAAACAGGCTTCCATAGTGTACAGCTGCTATTTGGAAATTTATGTAGAAGTAGCTTTTGTGACCCTGGACCACAAAACCAGTCATAAGGGTCTTTTTTTTTAACTTTTTTATCCATTGATGTATGGTTTGTTAGGATAGGACAATATTTGTCTGAGATACAACTATTTAAAAATCTGGAATCTGAGAGTATAAAAAAATCTAAATATTGAGAAAATCACCTTTAAAGTTGTTCAAATGAAGTTCTTAGCAATGCGTATTACTAATCAAAAATTTAGTTTTGATATATTTACGGTAGGAAATTTACAAAATGTCTTTATGGAACATGATTTTTACTTTTTGTCATAAAAGAAACATGGATAATTTTGACCTATACAATTGTATTGTATATAACCAGTTAAAGCAATAACAAAAATATGTATATTGTAGATACCAGGAACTTCATTTCCATATACATTATTACTTCTTACTTCCTTGGAGACTTGTTTTACTTCCAAAGTCCTCTCCAACATGGTAAAAAATTATCAGTGAACATATTTAATACAATTATACAGAAGCTATATTTTCCCCCTATGTTCTAGTACACCAGGATCTTTATTTTAACATCTTGAGCGATAGCCTGTAATTCACCTCCTTGGTGTCAGCAAGACGTGTATAAAAAAAGGCGTAAAGCCGTTGTGGTGTGGGGTTTTAATTGAAGCTCCCGTGCACGACGAGCTGCTCTATAGGATCAATGTCAGGACCTGCGGAGGCTAGGGCATCTGAGCGGCGCTCCCTCACGGGCGCAGGACGGCTGGAGTGGTGACGAGCTTCTAATTGCGCTCCACAGAGAGCGAACACCCCTGTGGACGAAAATGAAAGAGCGCCCAGCCTGGCTGCATCTCTATTGTGTGAAAATAAATACATACAGTCGCCGCCCAGGGTGTGAAATAACACACCAGCCGTCGGATTTCACTGGTCATTTCACCCCCAGCTGCAGGGCCCAAAACAAAACGATATTGTCTTAAACGGTGAGAAGGTAGAGACTATTGTGTTTTTTAAGTGGGTACCTTCCTACGGTTTACGATTCGGTGTATTCTCAGAAAAAAGGAATCGGACAAGATCTGGCAAATTGATAATACCATACTTGTGCTTAGTCTATTATTGTTCTTCCATATAATGTTTCAATCACAAAATTTTACAGACCAGCAAATGTGGTAGACCATGTCATTTTGATAAAATTACTAACTAAATTCTGAACCACTTTGCCATTGTGCAATTCCAATAAATTAATTACTTTGACTGCACTTTGTACTATACCGTAGGGCTGGGCGAAATGGCCAAAAAACAATTATATCTCTGGGTTTGAAAGGCTATGAAAACAAATACATTGAATTGAATTTATTGAAATCAGAAATCAGAATCAGAAAGAGGTTACACAAGGTATTTGTCTTGGTGGCAGAAGCTTCCAGTGCACAAGTGACAAGACACAGATAACAAAAATAAACAAGTGATTAAAATAAATATATGAAGAGACACAAACAATGGACAAATAAATGAGCGATTCGAATAAATATGTGAAAGGCAATACACAATAGACAATATAATGTAAGTACAGATGTGCTACAAATGAGTAGGCTAAGCTATATGCGAACCTGGACCACAAAACCAGTCGTAAGGGTCAGTGTTTTGACATTTACATGTATACATCACCAAATCTAAATAAATAAGCTTTCCATTGATGTATGCTGTTTTAGGATAGGATAATATTTGGTTGAGATACAACTATTTGAAAATCTGGAATCTGAGGGTGCAAAAAAAAAAAAAAGATCTAAATATTGAGAAAATCGCCTAAAGTTGTCCAAATGAAGTTCTTAGCAATGCATATTACTAATCAAAAATTAAATTTTGATATATTTACGGTAGGAAATTCATGTAACATGGTCTTTACTTAATATCGCAATTTTTTTTGGCATAAAAGAAAAATAGATCATTTTGACCCATACAATGTATAGTTGCCTACTGCTACAAATATACCCGTGCTGCTTCCGAGATACATACGTCTGCAAGATGTCTGTTAAAGATCTCTTGATCTGGATATATTATGGGCATAAAAGGGTTAAAATCACATTACATTCTAACATTATAACATTATAATCTAAAAACAAAATAATGCTTTTAAACTTAAAATCACTAAACTAAAAATGAAAATAAATAAAAACGAAAGCTAATTTACTACAGTTACTATCATAAAAATACACTTACTTGTGGGTTTAAAATTCTACATTCACACATTCATTAGCCAACTACATATATTTCAGCAAACTGTATATTTTAGTCAGAAATATTGTGGTTCTATCCGCCTTATTTTTCCTTAAGAGTGGGCGTGCCCATTTATAAATTGTATGGATCTGGCTTCCGGTCTCGTCTAGCTATTTTTAGTTATACAAAACAACTCGTTTTGCTGCGTGATTACTGCAAATTGGTATGTCTTACCATGATATTTTAATGTGTTATCTTAATTATGAACACATTGGTTTGCAGTGTAGTTTTACCATTTACTGTACTTTGTTATTCTTCTTAATATTCTCAGAGAAACAAGCGCTTCAGGATCTTTAGAATATTGTCTTTGAACTTCCGGTTGCGCGGTAGCTCTGTATATTTTTATGGCATCGCTGTCTAAGAATAAAGTGGTAAAGTGGATTTATATATTTTAGAGTTAACAAAAGTTAAAATCATTGTAATGTTTAAAGCAAATGTCCTTACATTCAGGTTCATTCATAAATCCGTCAGATCACTGTGGAAATACAACCTGAAGACAGCAAACGCAGCGCTAAAAGGGGCGGGGCTACACAATAGCGGCCGATAAACCGTAAGTCTCTGTGAGCGGCGGCGTTCCTTCTCTGACGTCTGTGAAGTTTAGGAGACTCGCCTATAGAAGGCGCATTCACTCCTGACAGCAAAATGGTAGTATTTCCTTGATTTTCTAATAGTTACAGATACATGTGAAAATTGTTGAACTCATATTAAAGCAACATATTAAAGCATATTAGCACTTTACTGTGTTTTGCACTTTACATTTTATACATATACATTGTTGTATTTTAATATATATTCTTAATTGTTTTGTTTAATTTGTTTTTATTTATTATTATTGTATGTTCAGAGCAACACGGTAGCACTTTGCCCAAGATAAATTTCCTCTCGGGGACAAATGCTACCTAGAAGTTTATCCCTATCCCTAAGTTAAATGAGGAAAACACATCTTAAATGCATTAAACAGCACAATTCTGCATTTAGCAGAACAGGTAGCCTTTCTGTCAGAGCAACTGACGTGGCAAGCCACTTTAAACTACACGTGTTAACCATTCCATACAAAAGTTATTAAAAAGCCTTTAATATAAAGCATGTCTGATGTTTAGGACAAATTGGATTATGTACTTTCCCGCAGCAGTTCACTCCTTGTGCTCCGCTATTTTTCAGATGCCCTCGCCTCGTATTAAATAGCTGTATATCGATATAAAGGGTATTGCCTCATACCATGTTGTTTACAAAAAATATATTGATATATCGTACTGTACGAACTCGATATACCACCCAGCTGTGTTACTTGGTGAAAAAATTATTTATTCTGATAACTGTTAATAATAAATTGAACTGTGCTTTTTGCCAGTTTTGTGCAGGCATCAAGCCACTCAAGTCCATGCATTATAGTGATCTTTTTTCATGGTTAGGGCTTTAAAGGAGCAAACATTCTATTTACCTTATTGCTTCAGTAGCAATTTCAAAAACTGGCCATTTCTGTTGCCGTTTCCCTGAAATGGTGACGAAAGTGTTGTTAGCATGGCAGCCAAATGCCTTTCTTTTATCTATTTAATAGACAAGTAAAAATATGACATTTCAGATTGATTTGATCTTTTAGTGCCGACAGAGGCATATTCTGCCCTTCCAAACAACATCTCAGCCTTCTCTAAATAGCTAGCTTGTCACTCAAACAGGAGTGTTAATGTGGGTCCTACGACAACTGTCTGATTTATTGTCCGATTCGCTCAAGACGACGACAACAAAAGGCTGATGTTTCTTTTTTTCCCTTACACCCAATTTAGCAGCCACCCGTTTAAGTGGCATTGTCCTGAACAGCATGGCAAGCAAAGAGATGTGGGCCGTCTGCTTCTTGTCACTTCCTATTATTAAGAAGGCGCTCTGTGGCACCTGGGGGAATGCCAGTCTCCGCGGCTCCCATCAGAAATCTGCATAACGCTGCCTGATGGCTGTGGCCGTCCAAACGTCCAAACACAACCTGTCATGTCTCAATGTTACCCAGTATGCCATGAGCAGCACTGGGCCTGGGGACGCTTTCCAGCGCCCTAACACTCGATGTCTCCGTCAACCACACTAATGTAGCTCTACAAATCAGAGAAGCCATCAGGCATATTTTTACTGCCAGGCCAAGCACAACAGCCTCTCGCTACTACCACCATTCTAAACAGGAAATTGTTAGCAGTTTATGCCACGACTCTGGTCCTTTGGTCACATTATATGGGATATGTTGTCACTTTTTTATATTATTGCCTATGCAGCAGAATTCTAATGGTTAGAGTTTTAGTTAAACGGATAGTTTACCCAAAAAATGAAAATTATGTCATTAATTACTCACCCTCATTTCGTTCCTTACCCGTAAGACCTTCGTTCATCTTCAGAACACAAATTAAGACATTTTTGATGAAATCAAAGAGTTTTCTGGTGCTCACATGAACGTGCATTGAAGACGGAAGAGAGAAAATTGTTGAATAAAGTCATTATTTTTGTTTTCTTTGCACACAAAAGGTATTGTCGTAGCTTCATAACATTATGGTTGAATCACTGATGTCACATGGACTATTTTAACAATGTCCTTACTACCTCTCTAGGCCTTTAAAGTGTCAGTTGCGTTGCTGTCTATGCAGAGTCAGAAAACTTTTCATCAAAAATATCTTAATTTGTGTTCTGAAGATGAACAAACAACATGAAGATGAGTAATTAATGAGAGAATTTTTATTTTAGGGTAAACTATCCCTTTGAAGTCTTTATTATTCAGTTGATTCTTGTTTGAATGTCTACTAGTGTGAAATTATTATAATAAGTCAGCTATCGTCACTGTTAACGCATACCAGTTTTGTGAATATATCTAGATCTTCATAATTAAAAAGTAGAAGACAAACTGTCAAATGGGTTAAAAGTTAGATCTTTGGGAAGCCTGAATTGTTTGAATTCTAACCTGTCTCTGTAATGTTGTTTTCGATATTTCCCTTGGACATTTTGGAAGGCACTGGTGATCTTCTTGACATTTCAGCTTCTCTCCCTCATACATTTCACCGTAAAACACAGATTGGGCCAGAAGTGTTCCACACTACAGTTCACACAGAAAGTATTCTCTGTTTTGTAGATTACATCCTGCCAGACTTTTTACAATCCATTAGATCCTGGAGGTACATCAGAGAGAAACGGAGCTGGAGTGGAATTCCAGGCAGACGCAGGTGTCAGGATCAAAAGTTGAAAACATTCTCCGAGCAGCGGGAGGGGGTGGCATGCTTGTTAGACCTGAAAAATAACAATTAGCATCCACCATGTGACATCGCTCATCATACCATCACCATAGTTCTCTCGAAAGTTGCACTTGTATGTTCTTTGAGAGAATTTGCTGGAAAACTCTCAATTCAGAGTTGAAAGCACAGATGAAATATTTGACATGTGCATTCTCTCTTGACCAGATGGCTTGTTGTGGCTTCTGGGTACGTCAGGTCTGGCCGTTAACCAAGTGGGTCATCAGTAGGAACAGAAGAGTTTTAGCACAGTTCACCTGGTAAGGTTAGGTGGATCATCTCTGGTGTGTTTTACATATGTACTCTCCATCAACTGTCCACCGAGATCAGTGCCACCCCTTTCATCCTGGTCCAAACAGAACTATTAGGGTTTTTTAACCAAACCCCCCGGTAATAGGATTGATGTTCATTTAACCATCAAACGTTTGGCGAAGTACTCTTATAAAGAGGTCGCCTTTTGATGTTGTCTGTTTATTTTGGTGCTTGTTTAAAAGATCAAATTTAAACTTGTACTATTGCCTCTCAAAGCCCTTGAATGGATACCACTGGATCCATTTGCCTTTCAAGCACCTAGGATTTCTTGTAGACAGGATACTACTCATTACGAGTAAATGATATCGAAGACCAAGGGTGTAAAAGAGCTCGATTGGCACGGCAGTGTAAACACAGGTTGTTTTGTGTGAGAACCGAAGGTGTGGCTTTTCTAATAATATACTGCGATGTCATGCCAAGAGGTCACAATCCAGTCCCACTCCTGCCTGACCTGCTCCGTGTTGGGCTAACAGTGGCTTTTTTGTGTATACAATAGCGGGACTTCCAAGTGTGAGGAAGGAACGTGAATATTTGCCCAGCGAGGGGCGCAAATTAAAGGGGGCGTCGCATTAGCCACACCACTTTCTCCCTTTCAATTTACTTCACTGCCTTATTTTTAAATCATAATGCAGCCAGACGTGTTTTTTTTTTTTTTTTTTAATTGGTTCCTGTTCGACATCCAAAAGAATTACGACGAACCTTTCAAATGGCGAGGAAGTTTGAAGTACGGTCAATTGTTTCTGTTGTAGTCGAACAGGTGTCGTTTCTTAAGGACCTTGATGATGTTTTGTGACATTCATCAGCGGAAGATTGGCAGGTTATGATGATGGTGCCGCGGCAGACGTGGAGGGTTTAATTAATACGAGAGGTGTTGCTTGCTTCTCTGGAGCTCAGCGGGGTTTTGCAGAGAACAAGAATATGACGGCAACATGCGGCTCTTTGAATCGAACGTTATGATAGAGTTAAACAGGTAATCATGGAACACACTGTGCAAGAAGAACTGTGGAATTTTTTTTTGCTATGCGCTTGGCTACGTGTACTTGAAGCACTTCATAAATTTGCAATCTGTGCATTAGCCTTTTCTGAAAAACGAATTCAGGCAAGTCGTTTTTGATTGCCATGATGATCAAAAACTCTGCCGACGGCAGTGTCAATGACCCTAATTCCTTACCCTATATTTATCTAATTAAACAAAGGGGGATAAAAAGAACAAAGCCGGTCTGGGAACCCACACTAAAGGCAGTGGAGGTGTCTTGAATGTAACACGCGACTCGGTTGCACCTGCCCCTTACGTCGGTCAGGCTCAGCGACTGTGGGTTGTGGACTGGATATCAAAGCCTAGTGCCACTGTCCTAGGTGGGGAGGGATAGGGGGGAGGCTCGGGGGTGAGACTGAAGCCAGGCCTCCTGAAGGGGATTAGCGTCTCCCAGGGAGAGGAGAGAGGATGTGGAACGAACACCTGCTACGTTGTCAATAGAGTGCCGGAGAATCACGGCAATCATACACAGCACGGCCTTACTCAATGCAGGCTAGTGGTGGCTGGTGGGGGGTACGGAGGAAAGAAAGCATTGAGCAGTGAGCAAACGAGTGCAAAACAATATCACACACCCTTAATACACAATAGCTCAAAAAGTTGCTGAAAACGTCAGGGAGAATTTGGAAATGCTGGCAAATGCAGCAACTTGCTATGCTTGAAGAAATAGTTCACCCAAAAATGAACATTCTGTCATTAATTACTCAGCCTCATGTCGTTCCAAGCCTGTAAGACATTCGTTCATCTTCGAAACACAAATTAAGATATTTTTGATGAAATCCGAGAGCTTTCTGATCCTACATAGACAGCAACAGAACTACCATGTTCAAGGCCCAGAAAGATAGTTAGGACATCGTTAAAATAGTCCATGTGACATCAGTGGTTCAACCGTAATTTTACGAATTTTATTCAACAATTTCTTCTCAGGATTGAAGTGGACTTCAATGGAGACCAGTGGGTTCAAACTGCAGCTTCAAAGTGCTCTACATGATCCCAGTCGAGGAATAAGAGGCTTGTCTAGTGACACGATCGGTCAAAACTTATATACTCTTTAAACACAAATGCTTGTCTTTTAATTAAGTTGTTTCAATTTTTTTCTCATTGAACAAACACTGGCAGTTTTCACAGTTTAACAAAAGCAGCAATACTCTGTTTGCTTTCATTCAACTTCTTCGAAGTCCTAAATTTGGCTTGAATGTTTTCAATAAGCCTGTGCTTCACATACAGTGGCTCCTTTTTAATTCTCTCACTATTCAAATGACAAGAAACAGAGATTTTCCTTTCATCCCTTTCAATTGCATTGTACGAGCATTGTATGAGCCTGTCTGTTTTTGACTGCACCGGCACAATATCGCTCTATTATTTGGGAGCCTCAATTGTTAGCTCAGATAATGACCCAATGATGCTAAAAAGGGATCATATCCCCCAATTTGAAGATGGTGTGACCTCCACACGATTTCTCCAACTGCTGTCATTACGTTAAGTTTCTCCAACACAATAATTCTAAAGACAACAGTTTGTCTTCTCTGGAAGGGTTCACCACACCCTGGTGGAGGCCTATCTTCCCATTCTCTTCTCTTTGTCAAACCCCGCACCTGAGCAGCCATTTTAGAGGGCCCTGCCTTTCATAAAGAAGCCCAAGCTGTCATTCACCCTCTTCTCCACAGTGACCTGTGTTCCTCATGCACTTCTCCTTTAAGTGTTAAGTTGAAGTAGGTGATTAAGAGCCCTTAGCTCAGTCTGAGAAAATGGAGGAATTGTCAACCTCTAGATTTTGCCAAATTGAGAGGGAAAATGGAAGTGCTTGAGAGTGCAAGAGTGGAACAGTCCTTCTAGATGATGACTGCTTTGTTAAACTTGACACAAACATCTCTCGCGGCTGGCCTCAATTATAGACAGTCACGATTAATTATAGGAATGGGTAGTTTAAGCTATGGTCAACTTGCAATGGCTGTGTGTTACATCATCTATGATGAGCAGTTTTGATTTCTTCTGAAAAGATTTAGTGTTAAAGGGGTCATCGGATGCAAAGTTCACTTTTACATGTTGTTTGAACATTAATGCCTGTTGGCAGTATATGTACAAATCTACCCTATAATGATAAAAATCCATGCAGTGGTTTTTAATTAATCTGTAAAAATAATATCCCCTTTTTCAAATTGAGCCATTCTCAGATGCCTGTTGGTGTGGTGTCACACCCACAGAGGCCACTCCCATGATAGTTGATTGACATGACCGTCTTACCTCAGATAAGCTGTCACAGTCTGACCTCCATTGTTTCGATGCCGGAGCAGGGATGTAAGTTAGACAAGAATATGTCAGATGGAGCGATTGAGGTGTTCTGTTGCTGGATGTAATAATGAACATAGTGGTCGTCATTTACTCCTGACATCTGAGCCGCTGAAGATGCAGTGGATTACATTTGTTTGTGAAGGGAATGCGCCTCCCGATCTACATATATCCGTCTATGTTCATGCGAATGATTCGTGATCCAGCTTCACTTACAGCAGAAGTGAGTATAAGGTTTTTTTATGAATCTGTGCAATCACCTTTCCTAATAATGTGCTAGTTAGCAAGTTTCACGGCTAAACGCGCTAAATGCGGCTAAAGTAAACAATCTGTCAGAGCAGCAGAGAGAAAAGAGGGGCGGGGTGAGCAGAGCTTTTTTGCATTTAAAGGAACAATCCCTCAGAATGGGATGATTTTTGCAGAGCTGATTTTGGCAAGGTAAAAGGGTGTTGTTTTACACAACAACTGAGAATTTTTAACAAAAGTATATTATAGACTTTTCATTAAGACCCTAAAGAATCATATCAACTTGTGGAAAATGCACATCCGATGACCCCTTTAAAAGGTTTAATACAAGTTAAGCTCAGTCTACAGCATTTGTGACATAATGATGATAACTGCAAAAAATAATTAGAATTTGTCCTTTGTTTTCTTTCAACTATGTTTACCATGAGACAGAAGTGAATGGGGATAATTTATGGAAGATTTCAGAAATATGAAGCTTCGAATTTTTAAAAGCACTTTCATTCTTCTGTTAAAAAAGTGCCTCACTGTAACCCTTTTTCCCATGTTTTAAATTTTAAAGGTTGAACTTCTGCAAACACTGTGGGGGAAATTCACTTAATAGTTGTGTGATCAATGCTGTATTTTAGGACAAATCCTTCTCTGCATTTACCTGCATGGAAATAGTGGTACACTATGAGTATTCAATGCATTGGTTCAATCCTGAATTAAAATGTCCTGATTATTTACTCACCCCCATGTCATCCAAGATGTTCATGTCATTCAAAAAGAAATTGGGGCTTTTGAGGGAAACATTCTAGGATTTTTCTCCATATAGTGGACTTCAGTGGTGCTCAACGGGTTGAAGATCCAAATTGCAGTTTCAGTGCAGCTTCAGAGGGCTGCCCAGCCGAGGAATAAGGCTCTTGCAGTAGCTTGACTTTACGCATTACACAATCATGTTAGAAAGGTCATATGTGATTAGTTCTACATCTGTGTCATTTGGTCCAAAAAGGGTAGGGTAGGGCAAAAAAATCCATCTCATTTTCTCCTCGAATTTCTAAATGGTCCAGCATTGTTGTTTTACCTTTTCTTGTAAAGGGCGTTTGACTTTCTTTGCACTTTAACTTTGTAAACACTAGGGCCGCCCTCGACTAAAGATTTTTCTGGTGGACTAGTAGTCATTCATTTTAAGCATTAGTCTACTATTAGTCACATGTTTATTAATAAACCATGCCAGTCATAATAATGAGCCTTTAATTGCCTACGTAGCCTAATAAGCACTCAAGCACACACAAAAAAGTTTGCCACAGCGCACTGGCAGATGTAATAGTTATGAATGTGTCAGGGAAAAACAGCAAGGAGACTGCATTAACATTTTAATTTGATAATTGATAAACTAGTGCTTTCTTCGTTTTTGGCGTAAGAGATGTCGGCGACACTGACTCGTCATCTCTGCAGTAGTGATGCACCTGTATGCACATTTCGTATGGATTACATAATCTAAGCATATTTGTTTTCTATTTGAATTGGTTTCTTTGAAAGTAGACATTTCACTCTGTATAGATATATTTTTCATGTCTGTAAGGCAAGTCGAAGTTTCAAAGTTTCACGCTCAAGTTCACAGAGACCGTGGCTGCAGAAAGCACATCCATTTGCTTGCATTATTTTACAAAAGCACAACGTTTTATTGTTAATCTGAGTGCATACGAATAAACGTAGAGTCTTTACAGATTCAAAAGATGTATTACTTTTATCTGTATAACCAAAAATGACGGAGTATTTTAAGTGATTGCACCGGTGCCTCCATCTGTCATGCAGTGAGCGCGCTACTATTCAGCTTCCACATTCCACACAGACACTTCAGTAGTGCACATTTTTCTAGGTTAACATTAGATTGAGCTGCCATGTAAAGTTGCTACTACATGCATTCAAGATGAAAAGCCATATTTGAGGTCGATGAATGATTGAATGCATGAAAGCATTTGGATGCCCTGCCCGATGTACTATATTACCACATAGATCAGCTGTTAACGATCTCTCCGTCACGGACTGTGTGACTTTGCCACTTCCTGTGGAATTTTTTTTCTGACTAAGCTGCTAAGCAAAATTTTGTGTAAAGTCCTTTGAAGCTGCATTGAAACTGCAGTTTGGACCTCCAACCTGTTGGCTCCCATTTAAGTCCACTATATGGTGAAAAATCCTGGAATGTTTTCTTCAAAAACCTAATTTCTTTTCAACTGAAGTAAGAAAGACATGAACATCTTGGATGACATGGGGGTGAATACATTTTCAGGAAATTTAAATTCTGGAATGAACTAATCCTTTAAATTAAGCCAATGCCTTTTTAACTAATAAACATAAACAGTGTAAATTCGGGTTACTAAAGAATGCATCATAATCACAAAAGTACTGAGTTCTCAGTACTATTTATCTACACTATTAATGGAGGCATTGCATGCATTTAAATAATTCCTTTTGAAAATCAGCCACTAAAGGCAATTTCTCCCATGTCTTGAATATGTGAACTCTCAGAGTAAAAGTCTAGAAAGAAAAAATCATTAATTTTGAATCCTTTCAAATGAACTGTTGTAAACATACCTGTTGATTACCACCTTGTAGGAGAAAACTCATCATCGGTGACATTTGAAGACTTTTTGAACACTGACAACCCTTTATTTTCCCAGAAAACTTTCTTTTTTGTCATTTGAAGAGGGTTCTTTGAGTTCCACTGTCAACAGACTTGAAGGAGGGGTTTGAAACGTATCTTAGCATTGTAGGAGTGATCGAAACTCTATGACAGAGTGATCTTAATTACTGTCTTGGCAGAGAGTACACTGCATAATTAAGATTCCCATCAGCCCTCTGTAATGTTTTGACAGAGGTTGTTAGACTTCTAATCTTTATCATCACCTGGCTAGCGCTTCGTTTTTCTTCCAAGCCCAACCCTATTGCCTGGCTTTCTCCCGTAATCGATCTGTTTGCCTCCTCTCACTGTTTAGCGTGTCCGTGCTTTTATTTATTTACTAAATTTGGCCACTTCATTTTGGCAGCTCTCGACAGCAATATCATTACCCATAATCCTTCATCTTAAAGACGTCGCCTCTAGAATTTGGCAAATAAGCGGAGTATCGACAGAGCGCTAAAGATGCCAAAGCGTCAACAGAGTAGGTACGGCGTCCGCTCTCCTCCCGTCAGTTTCTGAATGGCGGTGCCAATACAGTGAAGAGAGTATTAGGATCAGAGGGCGCATGTCAGAGTTCACTGATTGAGCCTCGTGTAGAAAGCCTCGCTGACAGCGCAATCAATGCAGCGTTGGGTATCGATTCGGCAATATCACAGCTGTCTCTTAATGAAAGGGTAGCGGAGAACGAGGCAGCGGCGGAGCGAGGGGAGAAGGGCCGAATCATCGCACGGGCTGGAATTACCTTTCGATTGGCCCGAGTCCACTGTGTTGGGACTCTCATTTTGCTGCGGCACCTTTCCCGGCTGATCAATACGACATCAGCCAGTGAGGCGGTAATTACCATCCCTCTGGCTCCACACAAAGCCCGGCAGCAAGGGCCGGGGGGAACGGAGAGGTCATGCAAAAAGCAGCCGGCCACGCTGAAGGTGACGGGAGGTGGGGGGGAAGAAAGGATCCCCTTGCGCTCGGCGGAGTACTTAGCTGCCTTTTTAATTACTGTAATTTTCCACACAAGTCAGGAGAGCGAGCTGATGAAGTCAGACACTCTCCTCCCTGCTGTTCCTGATGAGGCTTGATGGGCCTTCAAATTACGCATTGACTTTGCTGTTTCATTTCCCAGTGTTTAGTGCTAATAACCTGTAGAGCCCCCTTTTTCTCTCCTTCTCTTTGCTCCCTCCCCCTCTCCACCGCCGCTACACACTTTCTACAATCGGTTATATACACACACACACACTCTCTCTCTCTACCTCTGAGTCCTTGGTGTCAGTGCGGTAATTACACTGTGTGAAATCTCTACCGCAATCACAGCTGTCTGGCCCTCTTCTCGCGACCAGGTCAACCGGGCCACAGCTAATCTGCAACGCCATCGGTGACGGTGACAAGACTGTAGGCCGCTTTCTTTTTCTGCAGCGTTTGGGTGTTTCTTCAACTATGGGGACTTTTGGCTCTGTGAACTTTATTGTAAATGTCTTAAAACACTTTTTACACGCTAGCTAGTTGAATTGATTTATCTACTAACAATGTCCAGCAGTGAACATACATACTTCAATGGAAAATTGTCTTTTTCATGTCATCAAATATATCAAATGTGACCCTGGACCACAAAACCAGTCATAAGAGTCAGTCAGTGTTTTGAAACTGAGGTTTATACATCAAATCTGAGGGTGCAAAAAAATCGAAATACTGAGAAAATCGCCTTTAAATTTGTCCAAATGAAGTTCTTAGCAATGCATATTACTAATTAAAAATTAAGTTTTGATATATTTATGATAAGAAATGTACAAAATATCTTCATGGAACATGATCTTTATTTAATATCCTAATGATTTATGGCATAAAAGAAAAATTTTGACCCATACAGTGTATTTTTGGCTATTGCTACAAACACATCCGTTCTACTTAAGACTGGTTTTGTGGTCCAGGGTCACAAATTATATACTTTTGAAAATATTACAGGAACAAAAATTATTTGGAACGAAATGACCAAGGCTAATTTCACAGCTTGCATCTTATGTATTTTAAATACATACCAATAAATTATTTTGAATAATAATAAAAACAAAAATTTTATAATTAAAATGTGATACTTCTCACTGAAGTCTGGTCATTTTAATAAAAAGTCTGAATGATTTTAGTTTTAAAAACATTTTTAACTGTTTGGTCTTGCTAAGGCTAATTTGAAGTACAATTTGATACCATAAATCCAAAATAAATAATATATTTTCATTTGTTCTTTCTTTCTTTCTTTCTTTCTTTTATACAAAATCTGTTACTTTTTAAGAATAAATATGATGGTAAAAATATTTGAATATTAAAAAATATATATAAAAAATGTAAGAAATACCCACATGGATCACAGGAGAATTGTCTTTTTTTCATGTAAGGAGACATGTCAGGTCACATTTCAAATTATACATGTTTGATAATATTATGTGGAGGAAATTACATTTTAATTTTTTTTTAATCATTTTTTTGTATATGTATTTTAAAAATACACACAATTCAATATTTGTAACATTTTTGGAAAAATTTTATGCTCTACTTAAGTCTAATAGTTTTAACAAAGTCTGATTGTTTTAGTTTTTATATATTTTTTTAATTAAATGACTGTTTATATACCTTAAATATACACAATTATTTAATTTTTTAATGCTGGGTAAACACCACAAGATAATCGGGCTGATTTTGGGCCAATTTCTCCCCTCTCCGATAATCCTAGCTAATGTCCCGATTATGGTTCTAAAGATTATTTTATCAGATTTTCCTGTGGTGTGAGGTGTGTTAAGAGTGATTGAATCGGTTCAGAAGAACATCAGAGGCACCCCGATCGCAAATCGTAAATGTTCAACCTGTTGAATATTTACAATCAGAAATCTTGATGTGTGGGGGAAACCCTGAGGACAAATGCGCATACGATCTGGAGATTATCATGTGAAACGAAACAATATCCAATAAAAAAGCAAGCTGATAGAACAGAAGCATAACAAACACAGTCATCACAATTTCTTGCTGTCTATTGTCTGCCATGTTTATTCTTAAATCTCAAGAGATTTTGCGAGAATTCCCGTGTTCACAGTCGGGACTCTGGTTATACTTTTGGAGCATCAACTTTAGGGTTAAATCTAGGATTTTTTGTCCTCATGTTTGCGGTCTCTCACAGTTTGAAGATCTTATAAGATTTTAAAAATCTTTTAGTGTGTACCCAGCGTATGTCTGATGTTTTAATAAGACATTTATTTAGTATGAAAAATCTTAAAAATTGATTTTTTTCATAAACATTTCTATCTTAATGGCATTTCCACCACATTTCAAACTACACGTGTTTTATATGTTTATGTCAAGAAAATAAGATTTTAGAAAGTTGTTAATTTTAGAAAGAAATGGCAGGCATTTTATGTATCTTAAATCTAACAACTAAATGTTTTTATTTCTCCAACCTGATCTCATGATCAAAACGTACCTGTGGGAACTTTTTCACGAGATGCGAAATACGTACCAATAAGTACATATCACTGCATTTTCCAACAGAAATATCTACTGAGTGGCGCTAAAAGAGTGTTTGTTTTTTCCCCCGGAACAGATGAATGTACATACGCTACGTCTAATGTGACACTGGTTTTGTACATGTCACCGCAGTTCTGACTTGTCACTGTCCATTGAGTCACTGAGTGATGCTCCATGATGTTTTAAAATAACGTACCATCTGCACTACACCTAAACTTACCCGATAGTATGAACAAAAACAAAAGTGACGTAAATATGCAATCGCAAGCATGCTATTTTAGCTTAGCTTTAGTTTTTTTATATCATCTTTTAGCTCTTTTATCGCGAGTCATGTTTTTCACAGGATTCATACCCAAGGATTCCATATTTTAAGTCCAATTACGTGCGGGCTGAGCTACCGAGCAAGCTTGTTACATCTGGAAAGCAAAACATATGGAGCTGTAATCATAACTGTGTATGAAAATGATTACAAGTGCTCACAGTTTTACCGCCTCTAGTGTTCATTTCTGTTGGAAACTGCAATGATATGTACTTATTGGTACGTATTTCTCATCTTGCGAAAAAGTTCCCACAGGTCTGTGTAATGAGATTAGGTAGTGTTTCTCACATTGATTTGAAATTGGATGCTTAATGTACAGTTTTGCCAAGCAGGTTTTTTGGACCAATGAGGATTCACCTTGGGTGGGGCTGCCCAGAGCAGCTGTTGACAGTCGCTCAGAAATACATGGAAGCTTTTATCGCTTGTCCATTTAACACGCTTGACCAACTTCTGCCTGTCAGCAGAAACAAAGCAACATGAAATCTTTTTTAAAAATTCATCGCAAGTCTTCTTATAATACAAACAGTCTGCATGGCACTTCCCCACCTCTCTTCAGCCCTGGGTCTTTCACAAAGACCGTGAAGTCACACCCTCAGTTTAGCAGGTTACTTGCCGCTCCCCAGGCCTCGACACTCGCTGCAGAGAGAACAGTTGGAGTTCGAGTGTGACCACTGATGCATAACATTCCAATTTCAGTGCCATCCCATACTGGAAGACTGCAAATGAGCCGAGGGGAGAGACGAATCCTCTTCTCTCGGTGAGATTCAGACCTGCCGCGTGTTGTGAAATTCCGCTAAAGAGCTAGAGACAACTGTGGATAAAGAAGGGTGCTAGATTATTTACATACCAATTATCACAGTGTTCATCTCATATTTAATGGAATAGTAGAGTGTGTTCAGATATTTTTGGTTGATACTTGTGACTTTTTTTTTGCAAATATGTTGACAGTCATCTAGTTTTTGACTATCGGCATGAGGTGTAAAACTGAGACTAGTTTAAAATTAACAAAACCAGTTTAGTGGCATCTGTTATATTATGTTTTTTGTCATTTTCACACAGTATATAGTAAAACTATCAGTTTAACCAAATAATGTTGTTTTTTTTCTGCAATACTTCTTTGCATTGCTTTCTGCAATGCATCTTTGTGGCTGCTTTTTGAGCTTTAGAAGTTTTGGAAATATATTGTTCAACTCAATCAATTTGTCATTTTTGTCTATATGGCAGGCCTGAGAGATCTGTAGAGAAGCATCATTTGTCAAACTCCAAATATGTGGCATTCGACTATATGACTACAGTCTTCTCTCCATCAAAAACAATGGACTTTGAGTCGCTTATTGACTTGTATACGTCAGCCTTTTTATCACTCTGGCTTCACTCCCGTCCTCAGAATGAATAATTGATTTGGCATGGTACAAAACAAGGTGAATGATTGGAAAACTGGGAAAGAGAATGAAGGAAAAGAAAGTGAATTGATCTCAGATGAGAAAGCAATCAAAGACCTCTCAAATACAGTAGCCCAGTGGTACAAAACCACTCAAAGAACTGTTTTGGAGGCCTTTTGATGCTGCTAGGCTTTGTCTAGATATGAGGACCACACTCACGCATGCCATGCTTGATTCCGACAGTTCTGTTGTGTTGGTGGCTGAGTGAACTTGAGGGGGAAATGAGGAGGCTTTGAGCAGTGGGGCCCTGTTGGTCCTGCTTTGCTTGTCCGTGAAAGCAATGCTGTTCATTAGCTCGGCCAGTTCTGTCTGCCTCACTGAGCTCAAACACATACACACAACACAACAGCACACCCTCTAGACGGGGCAATTGGACCTTGCACGTAAGCCACCCAAAGACCTGCCGCACAATGAGCTTATTTATCTTAGTGAGCTGCGATCCGTTCTCAGGATGAAGCGCGCTGGACTGAAATGGCCAAGGTGAGCGCTAAATACTTATGTTGCAGAAAGATGTGGAGAAAAGCATTGAATAGTTTCCCCTGCTCATATAATTAGTTATTTTGTGTCTGTCATTGGAATAATCTGTCTATAACTAATGATAATGTATATATTCTGTTGTCTGTCATAATAATTTTGTATAATCTGTCTGTATATCTGTTGTAAGTACAGTCATGGCCAAAAATATCGGCACCCTTGCAATTCTGTCGGAAAATGCAACCCTTCTCTCAGAAAATTGTTGCAGTTGCAAATGTTTTGGTACTCACATGTTTATTCATTTTTTTGTTTGCATTGGAAAAACACAAAAAACAGAGAAGAAAAGTCAAATCTGATACAATTCCACACAGAACCCAAAAAATGCACTGGTCAAAATTATTGGCACCCTTAAGTTAATATTTGGTAGCACCCCCTTTGGAAAAATAACTGAAATCAGTCACTTCCTGTAACCTTGAATGAGTTTCTTACAGCTCTCTACTGGAATTTTGGACCACTCTTCTTTTGCAGACTGCTCCAGGTCATTCAGATTTGAAGGATGCCTTCTCCCAACTGCTGTTTTGAGATCTCACCACAGGTGTTCTATGGGATTCAGATCTGGACTCATTGCTGGCCATTTCAGAACTCTCCAGCACTTTGTTTCTAACCATTTCTGAGTGCTTTTCGAAGTGTGTTTTGGGTCATTGTCCTGCTGGAAGATCCATGACCTCTGGTGGAGATGCAGCTTTCTGACACTGGCCACTATTTTGCACCCCAAAATCCTTTGGTAATCATCAGATTTCATGATAGCATTCACACAGTCAAGGCATCCAGTGCCAGAAGCAGCAAAGCAACCCAAAAACATCTTTGAACCTCCACCATGTTTGACTGTAGGGACTGTGTTTTTTCTTTAAAGGCCTCATTTTTCTGTAAACAGTGCCATGATGTCCTTTACCAAAATTCTCTACTTTTATCTCATCTGTCCACAGTACGTTCTCCCAGAACAATTGTGGTTTTGTCACATAATTTTTGGCAAACTCCAGTCTTGCTTTTTTATGCCTTTGTGTCAGCAGTGGTCTCCTACCATAGCGTCCCTTTTCATTCAGATGGCGACGGATAGTGCAAGCTGTCACTATTGTACCATGTGTCTGCATATCAGCTTGAATTTTTTTGGAAGTTAATCAGGGTTCTTTATCCACCATTCAAACGATCCTTCGTTGTAATTTTTCATTAATTTTGTTCTTTCGTCCACATCCAGGGAGGTTAGCTACAGTGCCATGGGCTGTAAACCTCTTGATGATATTGTGCACAGTGGACATAGGAACATTAAGATCTCTGGAGATGGACTTGTAGCCTAAAGATTGTCCATGTTTTTCCACAATTTTTTCTCTCAAAGAGTTGTCTGTGAACTCTTCACACTTCTCTTTTCTCCATGCTCAGTGTGACACACAACAGGTTAAAAGGGGTCATCAGATGCAAAGTTCACTTTTTCATGTTGTTTGAACATTAATGTGTGTTGGCAGCATATGTACAAATCTACCCTATAACGATAAAAATCCACGGAGTGGTTTTTAATTAGTCTGTAAAAATAATATCCCCTTTTTCAATTCGAGCCATTCTCAGATGCCTGTCGTTGTGACGTCACACTGACAGAGGCCGCTCCCACAATAGTTGATTGACATGAGCGTCTTACCTCAGATCAGCTGTCACAGTCTAACTTCCATTGTTTCGATGCCAGAGTAGGGACGTAAGTTAGACAAGAATATCTCTGATTGAGCGATTGAGGTGTTGTGTTGCTGGATGTAATAATGAACATACTGGTTGTCATTTACTCCCGACATCTGAGCCGCTGAAGATGCAGTGGATTAAGTTTGTTTGTGAAGGGAATGCGCCTCCCGATCTACATAAATGTGTCTATGTTCGTGCAAATCATTTGTGTTCCAGCTTCACCTACAGCAGAAGTGAGTATAAGGGGTTTTTTTTATGAATCTCTACAATCACCTTTCCTAGTAACGTGCTAGTTAGCAAGTTTAGTGGCTTAAACGTAGCTAAATGCAGCTAAAGTAAACAGGCTCGTCACTCCACAGAGAGAAGAGAGGGGCGGGGCGAGCAGAGCTCATTAACATTTAAAGCAGCCTCAACCAGAACAGGATGATTTTTGCAGATCTGATTTTGGCAAGGTAAAAAGGGTGTTGTTTTACACAACCATTGAGAACTTTTAACCAAAGTATATTATAGACTTTTCATTAAGACCCTAAAGAATCATATCAACTTGTGGATATTGGGCATTTGATGACCCCTTTGAGTCTTTTTTTTTCCATTGAACTGGTTGCAAGTGTGATTACTATATTGCCCACACCTGTTACTTGCCACAGGTGTGTCTAAATACAAATTACAGGAGCATCACATGCTTGAAAAGCAATTATTACTTACAATTTTGACATGGTGCCAATAATTTGTCTTGTCCATTTTTGAGTTCTGTGTGAAATTATTTTCAGGTTTGACTTTTCTTCTCTGTTTTTTGTGTTGTTGTAGTGCAAACAAAAACATTTGCAACTGTAACAATTTTCTGAGAGAAGTGCTGCATTTTCTTACAGAATTGCAAGGGTGGCCATGACTGTATAATTTGTCTGTATATCTGTTGTACGCATAATTAGCATATATGTTGTTTGTATAATCTGTTTGTATATCTGTTGTTCATATAATCTATCTATCTGTCTGTCTGTCGTATAGTCTGTCTATCATATATAACCCTTCAGGCTTTAGTGTTTTCAATGTATGAATCTAACACATAAATCTAACTTTGGTTTTGTAGCGTCCCTTCGCTCACGATAATAGTCTGAACACCTCAACCTATTTCAGTCAGGTGGCAAAACCACTCGATACTCCCAGACTTCACACACATATACACATCTTCAACACGTCCATTCACACAGACCTCTAGTATATTGCACTTAATGAGCTCCTAACATTAAGAGTAATAAGCGTGATCAGCAAAACCCTCACCCTCTTTCAGACACACACACACACACACACATACATAGTTTAGGTTTATAAACTTCTCTCTGTCTGTGTGTGCAGTTCTAGGTCCATTCTGAGAGTGTAACATCACAGTTCCTGAATCTTTCAAGGTATTGTGCCATTTTACAGCATAATATCTTATGGCAGATTAGAAAACTTGGAATATAGCAGAAGTTTTATAGACTATTTTTATATTTTATGATGGTTTCCATGATGGTTTCTCCTTTTGTGTTCCACATAAGAATAACATGAGGGTGAGTAAATGAGTAAACTCTCACTTAAAATGTATTGAATTTAGGTTTAAGTTTTAATTTTAAATCCATTTGAACCTGTTCATACTTTTTAAGGTCAATTCCATTTCAGGGCTTCGCTGGCCTATAACCTTAAGTCATATCTTAAAGTTGTCCACCAACTGAATGCCTTTGTATCTCTCCTCTCTGGCTCCAGATGTCAGGGTGAGCACTCATGACAACAAACAACAACTGGAGGAGAACGAACCTTTCAGGCAACCACTGGTGTCTTAAGCTGCGGTAGAAATAACATGTGAGCATACTGGACAACAGCAAGACCGTCATGCTGTGCAATGCCATTTTCCTGCAGGCTCCTTCTCCTACTGTCTTCAAACACTGCTGGGGTGTGTACATGTGTGTATGAACAGAGCACTCTAGTTTAGATTTGATCAAAGCTAGCAGGCCTCATCTTCGCACTGGGACATCACCAAATTGCTAGTACTGAGTTTGTCAGCCACAAGTGGCCCAGGAGAGCTACGTACACCAAGCACAGCAAAGACTGGAATAAAGAAAGTACACAGAAGGTGAGAGCTGTTTATGAGCAGGCAAGTAAATTAACAAACCATAAACATGACAAAACTGAAGTATTCATAAAATTAAAATTAAACCACTTATGTAACCTGGACTATTTTAACAACATCCTTACTACCTTTTGGGTCTTGAACGTGTCAGTTGCTGTCTATGCAGGGTCAGAAAGCTCTCAGATTTCATTAAAAATATCTTAATTTGTGTTAATAGATAAGATAAACGAATGTCTTACAGATTTGGAACGACATGTGGGTGAGTAATTAATGACAGAATTTTTTTTATTTTTGGGTGAACTATCCTTTAAAAAATTCACTGTGATGCCGTAGAAGAACCTTTCAGTTTATAGTTCTTATAAGAAACACCAATGAAAATGCGGCATAGTCAGTGGTGTAGGAGAAAAACACAGAACTGAAGTGAAAGATGGTCAAGCAAGTTCACAGAGGGTGTCATACTATCCCTGGTGGCCTTTAAACACCCCTGCAACCCTCAAAGTCCCCTGCACACCCTTATGTGCCCTGACAGTCGATAAGAGCAGCCAGCTGGGCGGGCGGCTTGGGTGTGACCCAACTCCCACATTCATACCCACCCAGGCAAAATTCTCCATCTTTTTCATGTTCTCCCTTTCTTCTTCTGGGCTCAGAGGGTGTGAAGTAGGCGTTGACCTGTGCCGCTGGGTCTCCAGGGAGAGAGCTGTATGTCCGGCTTCATTTGCCACTCACCTCTCAATTAGAAGCAAAGCGGGGACGATTCCCGTCGCCTGCGTGTGGGAAGCAGAGCCCTGTCTCTTTCTGCCTTCGTGTGGTTTGATGAGTGCCGCGAGGGCTTGTATTAGTTTCACTCACTGTCTCTGTGGGCAGCTGGAGATTTCAGATGCTGCTTTGTGTCGAGCGCCGGGATGTTGCGGTGATGAGGGCCATACAGTTTCCGCAAAACAAGCCATGAAAAACAGCCCTCTTGCATTTTACAGTGTTTTAAGGCAAGACAGCAGTGATTCTACAATTGGAGCTTGGTTATTTATCACTGCATTATTCTCTGCAAGCAAGAATGCTTGCTCTGTGGCATGCAGTTGATTACAAAATTTAGATATCTTGCTTAATAAATATTGTGTATAATGTATTTAAAATTTGGTGAAGCATTGTAGAGAGTTTAAAATCATAAATATGACCTTGGACCACAAAACCAGTCTTAAATAGCAGGGGTATATTTGTAGCAATAGCCAAAAATACACTGTATGGGTTGATTATCGTTTTATCTGGCTTTTATGCCAGAAATCATTAGGATATTAAGTAAAGATCATGTTCCCTTAAGATATTTTGTGAATTTCCTACCGTAAATATATCAAAACTTACTTTTTGATTAGTAATATGCATCGCTAAGAACTCAATTTGGACAACTTTAAAGGTGATTTTCTCAATATTTAGATTTTTTGCACCCTCAGATTCCAGATTTTCAAAATATTGTCGAATATTGTCCTATCCTAACAGACCATACATCACTGGAAAGACTATTTATTCAGCTTTCAGATGATGCAGAATGACTTATGATCCCTTATGACTGGTTTTGTGGTCTAGGGTCACAAACGTGCAGCTCTTTTTGGTTTAAGTACTTGTAATAATTTGTCCAAACAAAAATATGTTATTCATGCTGCAAAGTTGCCTAATTTAGCATTTCTTTAAAGGGACAGTTCACCCATAAATGAATATTCTGTCATTAATTACTCACCCTCATGTCGTTTCAAGCTCGTAAGACCTTCATTCATCTTCAAAACAAATAAAGATATTTTTGATGAAATCCGAGAACTTTCTGACCCTGCATAGACAGCAACGGAACTGACACATTAAAGGCCCAGAAAGGTAAGGATATCCATAAAATAGTCCATGTGACTTCAGTGGTTCAACCTTAATTTTATCAAGCTCTGAGAATACTTTTTCTATATAAAGAAACCAAAATAATGACTTTATTCAAAAATTTCTTCTTTTCCGTGCCAGTCTTTGAAGCTTGTTTGCAAGAGTACCACGACGCATGCGTGTGGTGCTGCTGACGCGTTCTGAGAATTTTTTTCAGGATTTCTCGTTCACAATTTTTTTTTTTTGGGTGAAAAATCCCTTATAATTAAATACCCTGAGGGTCTACAAAATTTAAAAAAAAAAAAAAATCTTGAGAAGTGATATAAAACCAATTCATCAATAACAATTCACTATAAAACTGATGCCAAATGTACCATTTATGACCCAGAACCACAAAACTAGTCATAAGGGTCCATTTTTTTTCAATTTTTGAAATGTATACATTGTATGAAAGTTGAATAAATACACTTTTCACTGATCTGAGGGTGCAAAAAAAATCTAAATATTGAGAAAATCGCCTTTAAATTTGTCCAAATGAGGTTCTTAGCAATGCACAATACTAATCAAAAATTAAGTTTTGATATATTTACGGAAGAAAATTCTCAAAATATCTTCATGGAACATAATCTTTACTTAATATACTAATGATTTCTGGCATAAAAGAAAAATCATTTCGACCCACACAATGTATTTTTGGCTATTGCTACAAATATACCCATGCTACTTGCGACTTGTTTTGTTGTCCAAGGTCACATTTATCTGTGTGAGGACACTCTTAATTCTCTTCTTATTTGGCATCTATGGTTCCATGAAGAACCTTTAACAAATCTAGATTTTTTTACACAAAAAAAGCTGTTTAGTTTATTAAAACAGTTCTTTTAAGAAGGATATTTGTAACTTTTATTTCTAAGAGTGTACATCCTTAAGTCATTTCTTGTAAAACCCCCATGATTTGGGTATATTCAGAATATTAATGCATAAATATAAAGTTGGTGTCTTTGAACTGTTTGTTGTTATAGAAGAGATACTTAAAATGTTAGAAAACCCAAAAATGTTTTTGATAGAGCTCAATTTTAATTAGCCTGATAAATTATGTTAGTAACTTATATATGTAAATGTCCATCTAAGAGCTACTGAAATACACACAATAAATCAGCATAGCCAAAACACATTCAGTACCTACTGTTATAGATTCCTGTTTTCTGTAAAGTTCCATTTTTGCAGCTTTTTGTGTTATTAAGCTCTGCAGGCTCATAAAATTACTTGTGAGGTCAGAGTCTCGCTGAGCCCAATACTAATCCTCTATGGCCCCCTACTGGTCAGATGCATTAAATTCGTATAGCAGGGGTTTGTCCCAGTGCCTGTTTTTCTATCCGCCATCTATAAAAGCATAATTCTCTATGTTTGTCTGCTAGGTTCAAGAGCCCTTCCTGGAGCTGGAGCTGAGTGACTTCTCCCTATGCTTATGAAAAGTCTATTTCCTCTCTCAGATGAGTCATGTGGTCCTCCCAGCTTCTACGGATAATCCTTCAGAGGCTGGGGTCACTGGCAGGCTGTAGTTCAACGGGCCCCTGACTATTTGTTTGATGAGTGGCCCTTGGCCCCCCTCGGAAAGGGTACGAGGTTTATGCAACGTCGAGGGAGGCTCATGGGCTGACCGTTTTTCTAATATTGCTCAATAATCGTTCATTGATGGGTGTCCTACTGTCCGTGTACTGGCATTTCTTCCGACAGGCGCAGAGCATTGCTCTCCCACTAATACTTTGATAATGGATGGTTTGGGGCAAAGCCCACAGAGTGGCATATGAAATCATAGTGGCATCTTCCTCTTTCTATCCGTCTCTGCTGTCCTGCCTGACGGCTGTGTGACAGAGAGAGTGGAGAGTGGGCTTTTTCCTTCATGTCTGACTAGTCACTGTAATGACTGCAGATGGGAGAGCCGCAGGGGGCCCGAGGCTCCGGGGCCCTGTCATTGTTTTGGGGCCGCCCTGACCCACTCACACTCATCTCATCCTCTTCTGCCTTCTGACGCCGAGCTGTAATTGAAAAGTATATTAGAGCAAATTGCTTATATCCGAGGACGCAATTTGTCCGAGCCGGCATGTATTTATTCTTGAATAAATGAGAGAAGGCACATTTAGAAGTTGCTCACGTTGTTTATAATTTGACAACAAACACTGAAATCGTTTATCCACGGTGAACGTCCTCCCCTGGGATGTGGGATTTTTAGGATTAATAATGATTTGCTTATTGACTTGAATTAATGCTGCACTTTGACTTCAATCACTTTGCTTTTAGAAAGACAGACACACTGTCGTTTGTTTTGGTTGTTGTATATCAACAAAAAGATTTTGATCCTCTAGTTTCAAAGTGTAAATGTGAGGGATGCATGTTATTATTTAACGATGTTCTAGACACTACAAACCTTTAGTTTAGTCTGGACATGTGTTGTATTGTATTCTAAAAGCTTCACGTTGCTTTTATCTGATGACTTCAGACAGAGACACTGCTACTCTTTTAGATGCTAATTTGAATGATGGCCGGAAGTGGGCCACAGGATGGCAGGAATTGGTCTCAGGGGACCCTCAGGCTTTGCTTATGGCCCTTGAGATATGAGGGTTAGTGTTCCCAAGTGGGGGGCCACGGGGAGCAGCAAGCAGCTGTGTGGAGTCTGGCCTCCATCTTGCCTGGTACATCACCTTGGGTTGAGCTGAGCAGCCATCCAGAAACAATTTAGTTTTGTCCCCTAATGCTGTTGCTCAAGCCTGGACTCTCTTCAGTTTCTTTTGACTGTATATCTTCGTTTTGAACATGATGGGAAACCAGTGGGGAGTTTTTACCCGTTATATAAAAAATAATAAACAACATTCATCTCAAGGTGTTGCTTCAGCTATAGATTTTGACCATAATAGTCTGACTAGTTTATTTAAAGGGATACTTCACCCAAAAATTCTGTCAATAATTACTCACCCTCATGTTGTTCCAAACCCGTTCATCTTCAGAGCACAAATTAAGACATTTTTTATTGAATGTGAGAGCTTTCTGACCCTACATAGACAGCAATGCAACTGAAACGTTCAAGGCCCAGAAAGTTAGTAATGACATTGTTAAAATAGCCCATTTGACATCAGAGGTTCAACCTTAATTTTATGAAGCTACAAGAATATTGTTTGTGTGCAAAGAAAACAAAAATAACAGCTTTATTCAACGATTTATTTCGTCTTCTGCACATTCACGAGAGTACTACAAGTTTTAATTTGTCCACTAAGTGGATGTATATTTATCAGGAAATTCTATCATTTTCAGTGTTGGGAAAAGTTACTTTTAGAAGTAATGCATTACAATTTTGTGTTACTCCCTAAAAAAAGTAAGTAATCATGTTACTAATCACGTTAGTGGGTTGCGTTACTTTAGCGTTTCTTTTTAAATCTGGGCAGGGCATGCTTGTTGGTTTTAATATAAAAAGTTATTTTTTGGCAAATATAAAAGCCCTTTCACACCAAAAGCCTCAGGCTGAAGGAAAAGTAAATTCACGTCTGTACGGCAGAATGCAGAAGACAAAAATTCAACACTCGTCAGCAATTAAAAAAAGAACAAATGTTAATTTTTGCTTATCAATATGGTTGAATTGGATCATCGAAGGACAGCAGCAAAGATGTTGGTTTATAAATCTGGATTAAATACATAATAGATATCTGTTTTAAGGAAATTGTAATTGTTTTGTTTTGAGGAAAACTGAATGTGTTTTTTTTTTTTTTTTTGTTTGTTTGTTTTGTTTTGTTTGTGAGATGAATTAATGCATGTTCACATTTATTCTAGAACTAAAGTAATATCTTACTCCCGATTTTTCTCAACATGGGGACAGGAGAGCTATTCGAAAAAGTAACTCAGGTATTTTCTTGTAAATTAAAAAGTAATGCGTACTTGAAAATTTTATTCTGACAGGACATTTTTATTGCAATGTCATTTCCATTGTAACTCAAGTTATGTATTGTATTTAAAGCCATTCTGTGGAGGATTTTTAAAATTATTTTTTTTATTACATTTTTTAAATAAAATGTCTGACTCTTTATCTTTCTGTGGTTAATTTTAATAGCTAGCATTTTATGTACCCTAAATACCCTAATTTTGCATAATTTAACAATTAGAGCTTAGTTGGAAATCATAAGCATAGGCACATAAAGATACCCATATTTGACAAAATAGCGTTTATATATTAGTAATCTAAGAATATTCATGTATGTATTTATGCTACTTATCTAGTGTTTGTCTTGCATAATCTTTGATTTGTTTTCTGCATACATTTTTATTCAGTGGTTCACCCCTTTGTTTCATGCGATTTACATAAACTATATGTTTTCTGGATGGCTGAGTTAGTAGCCTACTGCAAATATATATGTATTAGTCTGTATATATACAGTGTAGGCCTACAGTAACAAACCTTTTATGATGAGATAAGAATGTAAAGCGTTCTGGTGAGTTTAGAGGATATTTCGGTTAAAGCATATAAGAAAACCGTTGTTGGACTGTGACCTTTAACAGCTCTTCCGACCTTTCCTAGGCTCTGTGTACGGGTTGTCTTTGAGTCTTTACTCCAGCCGTTCACTGACTTTATCCCTGATCTCTGTAACCTCTATTGTGTTAGCACAAGCTTAGCAGACCTCTCCGGTGGATCCGATTCATGAGGTCACATTCATTTCTCAGTAAGTGCAAGTCAGGATCGACTCTGATTGTGGTCAGTGTAGTAACATTTAATATAAGTGAATCAACCTGATTAATTAAAACAAACATTATTAAATAAAAACAAGATTACAGTGGGGAAGGCTTCAGCATTTGTTGCTGATTATTAAAGGCGTTAACAAGTTAATGCCTTTAATAATTAGGCTAAATTAAGCCTGAAGCACTTCATATAGTAATTGTGAAGTTGTCACAAAGTCCGCTTGGACTGCGAATGAAATGAGACTTTGTAAAAGAGAATTATCTTTAAAATAACAGTAATTCGCTGCACTCCGAGATTACTTCACTCTTGCTCTAAGCTCTGAAAGACTCTTGATCGAATGTTGAAAATTTCAAGGTTGACTGCTTTGAAATCAAAGCTAATTTAGGACAGATGTTGAGTGTCTTTTCAAGCAGTTAATTGATCTGATGTTTTGTCTAAATCTGAGAAGAAAACGTGGCATTAATCAAATTAGTCCCGTAAGAGAGTGTGAATGTCTTAACATTTGCTAATTAGTCTATTTCTGCTTTGGGTTTGTTAATTTGATGAATTATCTTTCTAAGAGAACACTTGTCCAATTGATAATTAGAGGGAAAAAAATAATTTGTGTACTCGGTGCATGTACTATTTAAAAACTATAGATGATTTACACACAAAATTATTACACACAAGTATTGTTTTGAATCTAAATAGTCATGTTTTGTATTATTTAACATTTAATATTTGCAAAATGCTTTACATTTTGTAAAGTAATACTCTCACAGTCTTGTGGTTGTGCTTTACTGAAACAGTTGTTCAAAAAATAAGGTTGTACTTCTTTCAGAAGTTGTTTTTAAATATCCTATATCCTCAGGCTAATGCATGTTCTCATCTCGCTTGCTCTGTAGGCCTCCGTTTCGAGCTCAGCCCACAACAGTGATCGAGAGAACTACCACAGCTGGAAAGAAAGGAATTACCAGACCCGAACGAGGGACAGGACAGCTCTCCGGCAGGACAGGACTCAGTGTTTGCGGGACTCAATAAGCTGCCAGCCCTAATCTCGGTTTGAGGTGACCCCTGTCACTGTCTCTTTCCTCTTCACATCAGCGGCAAAGGGGGAGAAGATGCTCTCATCGCAAGAGGATTAGCCGGGACACGAGGGACCCAGCGTGTAGTAATATGCTGACCAGGATCTTTCTTTGCACTGGCTTAAAGTCACATAGCAAGTTATTTTGTCCACTGTGAGAGCATTAGCAAACATATATGTAGGGCCCTATAAAATCTGTTTTATTGTTTCTGTTTTAATGGTTAAATTACATTTGTGACCCTGGACTACAAAAGCAGTCATAAGGGTCAGTTTTTTAAAAATTGAGATTTATACATAATCTGAAAGCTGAATAAAGCAAGCTTTTTATTGGTCTATGGTCTGTTAGGATAGGACAATATTTGGTAGAGATACAACTGTTTGAAAATCTGAAATCTCAGAGTGCAAAAAAGTCAAAATATTAAGAAAATCGCCTTAGCAATGCATCTTACTAATCAAAAATTAAGTTTTGATAAATCTTTGGTAGGAGATTTACAAAATACCTTCATGGAGCATGATCTTTACTTAATATCCTAATGATTTTTGGCAAAAATCTATAATTTTGACCCATACAATGTATTGTTGGCTATTGCTACAAATATACCCATGCTGCTTAAGGCTGGTTTTGTAGTCAAGGGTCACATTTTATTAATCAGAAAGCATGTCTAATTAATTGAAACCATGAAATGTACAAAATTTAACAGCAATGTATTAAAAGTTTAACAAAAATAACTTTTTAAGGCCCTATGAAATACATTTTATTTCATTTTACCAAATTCTGTGTTTTCCAGTTTAGTTTCATTAAATGTAATCATCAAAAACATTTCTAATTAATTGATTTAATTAAAAAAATAATAAAAAAAAATATTTCAGAAATACTATGTGTATTTATATTTTTCTGATAAATAAATTCTGGTACATATTTTTTTCTGTTAAAATTATTAATTAAGTCATTAAATAAAATATTTCTGTCACAATTTCTTCAAGTTAAACCGAACTTTTATTTCGATGAGTTGCTGTGAAGACCTTAAAGTTTCTGTTTGCATATGATATGATGATAGTTTTTCTCAAAAGAAATGGTAAAATGCTCACATAGTGATTCTCAGAGCAGTTTTAGAGATTATATTTATGTGTTTATGTACTTACAGTATATATTGAGGCGGCAGAGGCTGAAAACACCAGTATGTACGTAGTAAACGAAACTGCGCATTTGCGCCATTCATTCATAAATAAACTTTTTGACTTAATGTTCACAGACACTAGTCCATATTGCGTTTTGATTTGAGTGTGCTGACCTACTTTGATTTATTTGTTGAAAATTTGGCAAATTCCATGACATTCCGCTCTATACAGTAAATTCCATTTTCATGATTGATTCCATGTTTCTGTTTTCGTTTTTCTCATGGCAGATATCACAGGGCCCTGTACAGTTGAAGTCAAAAGTTTACTGATAGTCCAGAAGGAAAAACGATGCAATAAGAGCCAGGGGTGTAAACTTTTGAACAGAATGAAGATGTGTACATTTTTCTTATTTTGCTTAAATATTATATTTTTTTATTTAGTACTGCCCTTTAGAAACTACAGCAGATACTTACATGTTTCCCACAAGACAAAATAAGTTACATTTACCCTAATCTTCAAATCCAAAAGGTTTCACCCCCCAGCTCTTAATGCATTGTGTTTCCTTTTGAAGCATCAGTGAGCGTCTGAACCTTCTGAATAAGTTGCATACGAGTCCCTCAGTTGTCCTCAGTGTGAAAAAGGGTTAAAATAAACAAAAATGCTGAAGGCATGGGACTTGAAGGCTGTTACTGAAAAACAGCGGGCAGTTTGTTCAGGACAAACAAAGGACTCATGAACAACTATCACTAAACACTAAAATACATAGATGTAGATCATTCAGGTTACAACACAGTATTAAAAATCAAGTGTATGTAAACTTTTGAATGGGATAATTTTTAAAATTCAGGTCAGTACTAAATAAAAAATAACATGTATTTTGTATGATCCCTCTTATTTTGGTAAAATAATTAACATTTTGCAGATTCTGCAAGGTGTATGTAAACTTTTGACTTCAACTCTTTGAACTCAAATTTTCCCGCTTACGCGGATTAGGCCATGCGACCTATTGGATAATGTTAATGAATATCCAAATAGCTCATTTTTTTTCTCATAGAACATCTGTTTTATGCACAAATGCATTGCATTAGTTAAATAACTGTGAATTGGGATTCACACCAACCAAATAAACCCTAAAATACTTACTGGAAACTACTTTTGACATTTGAAAGCTGAAATTTAAATTGTAAAATTCAAATGTGATAACATGAGAGTTCTTCCCTCACTGTATCCTTGTTTAAGTTTAGTGAAGCGGATAAACTTGAAGGCTTCGAATGCATATACAAACGAACCTAAGCTAATAATTGCAGTGTATTGGAATGAAACTTTTTCTTTCTTTGAAGAAGATGATATGTCTTCCCACACGTTATGCATTAATTAGATAGGTGCGATTCTGTCTGAGGTGGCGAAGCACTTGTAGAGGGCAAGTCCTTTCGTTAACTCAACGGAAAGGTGCTGTTTAAAAGTAGCATCTACATAACATATAATTAGACATGCTTCAACTCAAAGAAACTTAAGTTACTGTAGGGGAGGCATGCAGAGGCATATATTAAACATGCAATGTCTTTTTCATCAGGTTGGTGCGTGTTTGTTCTTAATATCTTTGAATGGAACTGCTGTTTTACTATCCAGGTATTTGGAGAATGTGATTTTGAATAGATTCCAAATTAGATTGGCAAACTGAATTTGGAGGGTCATACCAGGTCTTAATTTTCGACAACAATACTTTTTTCTAACCACATCTGCTTTCTGTTAGTAGGACATTGGGTTTTCAGGTGATTCTGGTTCAGCGAGCCCGGTGAAGATCAGTGAGTCGAGCTGCGGTCTATTCTCTGGCTGCGTTCAAATCCACATGTGACTGGAATTGATTCAGACTCATCTGGATTTCGCACATTCTCACGTTGATGTTCCAGAATTATGCCGTTTAGAAAATACACAGTAAACAAAAAAATGCCATATTGCTTCGGTCTGTCTCTGTGGGTCTTTCAAATTACATTAGTGTCATTATGCCACATGGCTCACATGCAATCTTTCTCATGAACATTTCTCAAGAAATGGGCTTTACTATATGATTTCTAATTACCCAATAGGGTTCTTACGGCCCAGTGCCTCTCACACAAGTAAAGGAAAGGGAGTTATTTGTGGTAAAAGGAGTGTGAAATCAATGAAGTGTGGGAGTTAGTCTGAGGCTGATACATAACAGATAGCGCAGGTCAGCTCTGAGCTCCGCTGATTTACTTCGCTTTACTCTAATACGTGTCAAGCGCAACAATCTTCCCCCTCGCTGCCTCCCCTCCAGGGCCAGAGATCCGCAGAAGGGATTGTCCTCTGAAGCCTAATCGCAGAAGATGACACCATCTCAATCGCTGGATCACTGTTGAGTAATCTAATCTGTTCCAATGAACTCCAAGCTCAGAAAGGCATCATGCTCCACGAGTCTAGTCACTAAATTTATCTAATGAGGAAAATGATGTCAGTAACACAGAATTAGACACGGATGGGGGCTGAGGTGGCATACATGTTGGGCTGTGGTTTGGCATCTGGGCAATAGGTTATCTTATAGTAGCTTATTTGTAGTTCCACTGGTTAAACCAAAATATATATAAAATATTTGGGAAATGCTGTTTCGTTACTGAAAGATATTTTGATACTAAATTAATTTTAATATTTCATATGATTATGATTCACACATTTATAAGAGTCGTTTCATTTGGGAATCGGGCTACACTGGTGGAACAGAATTTTTAATTCACTAGACAACAGATTATTTTGGACTGGACTATTCCAGTATGTGTGGTTTTAATTCACTATAAAGAAATGATTCACAAAAAGTCTTCGTATGGGAGTAAAACTACATTTGCCTTTATGTATGTTTTTGATTCACTATAAAGAACTGATTCATAAGTGTTGTTTTGTATAAAAATCGGACTACACTGGTTAAACAGAATTTTTAATTCACTAGCAAACAGATTCGTTTGTCCGCGTTTTTTGATTCACTATAAAGAATCGATTCATGAGTCGTTGTGTTTGGGAATCGGACTACACTGGTCGAATAGAACTTTTAGTTCACTAGGGAACAGATTTATTTGCCCGGTAATTGGACCACTATTCCAGCTATAGGCGCTGTACGTATGTTTTTGATTCACTATAAAGAAACGATTCAGAAAGAGTCTTTGTTTAGGAATCAGACTACATTCGCGATGTATGTATGTATTTTATTTACTATGAAGAACCTATTCATAGGAGTCCGATTCATAAGAGAACTGATTCATAAGAGTCGTTTTGTTTGGGAATCGGACTACACTGGTGGAACATAAATTTTAATTGACTAGCGAACAGCTTCATTCGTCCAGTAATTGGACCACTTCCAGCTGTACATGTATTTTTGATTCACTGTAAAGAAACGATTTCAGAAAGAGTCTTTTGGGAATCGGACTACTTTCGCACTATGTTTATGATTGACTATGAAGAACCGGTTCATAAGAGTCGTTTTGTTTGGGAATCGGACTACACTGGTCGAACAGAATTTTTAATTCACTAGCAAACAGATTTATTTGTCCGGTGATCGGACGCACTATTCCAGCTGTATGTGTTTTTTGATTCACTATAAGAAACGGTTCAGATAGAGTGTTTGTGAATCAGACTACATTCACAGTATGGGCGGTATTTCAAGTATTTGAAACACAAAACATTATTTTGTATTTAAATACCTTTGAAAAAAATCTAATGTATTTTGCATTTAAATACTTTTAATCTTAGTATTTTTGTATTTAGTATTTTTGTATACTTGTTGATACAGTAAATCAGCCAGTCTAATAAAGAGGTTGATTGGCAAAAAGTGTTTTATGCATTTTGAAAATACAAAAATACTAAGATTAAATGTATTTAAATACAAAATAAAAAATAGCATTTTTAAAATAGCTGTACGTATGTTTTCGATTCACTATAAAGAACTGATTCATACGAGTCGTTTTGTTTGGGAATCGGACGGGTCGAACAGAATTTTTATTCACTAGCGAACAGTGATTGGACCACTGTTCCAGCTGTACATGTGTTTTGATTCACTATAAAGAAACGATTCACAAAGAGTCTTCGTTTGCGAATCAGACTACATTCGCTGTACGGATGTTTTTGATTTACTATAAAGAGTCATTTGTTCGGGAATCGGTCTACACTTTGACTATGGACTAGTAGTGGTGTTGCAGTGACGCTGAATAGTCGTGCAGTATTTTAGTAACGTTTCGTCCCAATTGACAGAATTACGGGAAGTTGAACGGTTAACAAAGTCGAACGTTATACGGCTAACGTTACAAACATTTTTTAAAATGGAGATCCAGTTTTCGGTTCTGTCTAACCTATCAAACAAACAGAGCAACGGTTTTGCCACAGACGCACTTTTAAGGAGAGCTGACATAAGAATGACTTATTTACACCTAGGTAAGTTAAGATAGAAGTAAATATTTTATAATTACACGATTTTCCTTTATAAAACGGAGTCATTTTCTCCCTCAGGCACCAGCTAAGAAATTCAGAGGCCATAGACTGCACTAAGCTCTGCCTGGGACGACAGAAACACAAGAGTAGGTCACGACTAGTGATTTGAACACTTTTAATTTTCCACATTATCGGAAAAATTAAATGTTATTGTCAAGTAAAATTAAATGACATTTCAGCCTGAATGGATTATAGACTAGTGTATAAACATGACGTGACATTAGCTACATTTTAAGGGCATTTCTTGCTTTGTAGGTTGCAAGTGATAGTTACCTAAAAAAATTTAGTTGAAAGCTCTTGCTATTGATACTATAGCAGTTTTAAACCTACATGTGTAAGACAATAAATGTAAGTTAAAAGCCCCACAGTTACTTTAAGGTTTAAAGGCCTTGAGTAATCACTGAACTGCAACTTTACATATTCAAAGCATTTTTACTGCTTCATAAGCCAGTGTTATTGCTTCACTCTGATTTCATATTCATGGAAATTATGTGAGGAACCTGATCTGGTCTGCTACCTCTTACGTCTTAAATGAAATCTGCATCCAAATGTGTGAGCATTTTACTAATATCAGGACATTATTATAATAGTATTCAAATGTCAAATCAAGTCATGCTTCATTGTCATTCAACCACATAGTGGACTGTTCTTCCATACAATAGTACGATACTATCAAACAGAAGACAGATGCGTACATAACATACATAGGGCAGTGTATCATGTGGTGCGCGTTGTTGACTCATTTCAGCTTTTGTAATTCAATTTAACAATGTTGCATTTGCCACTTCGTATTTCATAACGACACCGTGTTCAATCACAGCAAGCCACCTCAACAAGTAGCTTTCACCGCTGATGGGCCCAGATGTGTTAAAAGCATAGAACAATACTTCCACCATGTTTAATAGGTGTGTAACCTTCCAGACTCATCATCCCATCACCAGAGTTTCAGCATTAGGGCGAGCAGTGTCCCCTTCTGCATTTGAAGCCAAGTGCATTGTATTTGATTTGCTTATTGGCGAGTTTCTGCCCCACTTAGCACCGTTGATGCTAAACAGAGAAACAATACGACCATAGTAAACATGTGTAAATATTTGCCACATGACCTTGCAGGGGAAATCCTTGATCATCTTGAATTGATGTTTGAACTTCAAAAGTATATTCCAGGTTCTGTGGAGGTCAAGCTCATTCATTAGCATGTGAGGTGTAATTTTGATAAATAATTAATAAATAAACAAACAAACAAAAACCAAAATGCAGCTTTGAGTGTAATTTGACAGTTTAACTTTCTGTATTATTTGAGCTGTAAAGCGCTCTAAATCACTTTTACAGTAATTTTAGGGTTTATGGCAACATTGTCATAGTGATAAAACAGTCATTATTTCCTGTGTAAACTATTATTAAGTATGTCGTTACTTGAAATAAAGCTGAAATACAATGCAATATAAAAATTACATGGAAAAACTTAAACTTGAAAAACATAAACATAAATACTTAATTTAAAATTATGCCTTGTCAGTAACTGAAATAAAATAAGTTGTAAAGTACTGAAATTAATAAAACTGAAAAAGAAATGCAAATAGAAATATTATATATATATATATATATATATATATATATATATATATATATATATATATATATAAAACATTGCAACAGAGAGAAATATGGAAATAATTTTCTGTGGTAATAATCAACATTATGCCACAAATGCTGTCAGTTGAGCTTAACTTGTATTAAACCTGAAATATTCCTATTGCATAATAATTTAATCTTTAAATCAATCATTTAAAGCTCTTTGTTCTATTCCTATTCTATCTACTTGGGTTCTTTTTATTTATTATAAAAAAAATTATTTACTAGCACTCACTATTTAATTTGTATTTTGACTTGTTAATAAAATTTGTTTGATCCTCTTACACTAGTGTTCTCTTCATTTTCTGTTCTTTTGATTTTTTTTTATTTAATTTTTAATTTTTTTTATCCTTTAACATTCTAACAATGCGTTCTCTATTCTTTTTCTATTCTTTCAACTTATTTTCTTATTTATAAAAAACTTTGATCCTCTAACACTAGTGTTCTCTGTTCTTTTTCTATTCTTTTGACCCTCTAAGACTAGCATACTCTATTCTTTTTCTGCTTTATCTACTTGTTTTCTTTTTATTTATTTAAAAAAAAAATTTATTAAAAAATTACCCTCTAACATTAGTGTTTTATATTCATTTTATATTATTGATTCCCAAATCTACTTGTTTTCTTTTTATATATTATAAAAAAATGACCCTCTAACACTAGAATTTTCTATTCTTTTTCTATTCTTTCGACCTTTCTTTTTATTTATTCTAAAAAATGACCCTCTAACACTAGCTTTCTCTATTCTTTTTCTATTCTATCTACTTGGTTTTATTTATTTATTTAAAGAAAATGATTATCTAACATTAGCGTTCTCAATTCATTTTCTATTCTATCTACTACTTTTCCTTTTATTTTTTATAAAAAATGACCCTCTAACACAAGTGCTCCCTATTCTTTTGACTTATTTATTTTTAAACTTTGACTTATATATATAAAAAAAATCTGTTAACACTCCCGTCCTCTGTTCTTTCGACGAATTATCTTCTAATTTATTAAAAAACGTCCTCTAACAACAGTGATCTCTATTCATTTGCTCCTTGTTTTCTTGTTATTTATTATTTTTTTAAAAATCCTTGCTACGTGTACTGCGTTAGACTAACCAAGACTTGTCATAGAGCTGCTCTTTTGTTGGTTTTGATTGCTTCCGTTGCCCTCATTTGGAGTCGCTTTGGATAAAACCATCTGCTAAATAATGAAATATAAATGTAAGTCTTAGTGTGTTTTATTATAATGGTGAGGTTTCTTATTTGATTTGTTGAGTTATAGTTACAAAACCATTTGAAGAGTCGAAAATAGTCAAGCATTAAGAAAAACGTCTTCACTGGAGAAGGTACTGTAGCACTACGCTAGCATATATTAGATCAGATTAGATAGCAAATTGTTGCAGAAATGAAGTTCCTCAATGCTTTTGTCAGCTCTTTTGGATGGATAACTCAGATCACGCGTAATTACATTATAGCCCAGCTAGTTTGAACCGAGACTGACACATGCCTCAAACACATTAGTGGTTCATTAATGTGTACCATGATCACCTCCCCAACACTACATGGCCTCGTTTGAAAAGGCCACATCTTCATTAGACTTCGTGTGATGGTAACACTTAATTAGAAACATGGATTTGGAACCTGGGGAGCGCTGCAAATGGAGTTGTAGCTACAAGCCAATCAGATGAGGTGGCGAACACCTTTTCCCAGTATGCCGATGGCCGCGTGTGACTGTGTGTGTGTGCGTGCGTGTTGGGGAGGGGGGCTGTTCAGTCGAGCATGACGGCCCCTCCTGTCACCCACTGACCTGTGAGGGGGCCCCAACGAGCGGCGAGTGGTTGTCAGCCTAAGCGCTAGTGACAGGCCCCACTCCGGGCACAGCTGTGCAGGACCCCGCTGTTGTTTTCCCACTGCCTGCTGGGCAGCTGCACTGCTGAGGGGGCAACGCTCTCATCCTCTCCCCCCTTTTCTCTCTTTCTATCCCTCTCCGTGTCTCTTCCTCTTCAACCCTCACTCGTTTTGTCTCTTTTTACGAATTTAAACCTAAATTATTACTATTTCTAATATGGTTTTGCAGAGAAGAAATCTTCTTAGCATCATTAGCGTCTGTCGTGACTGACGCCCCGTAACCAGGCTGGGAAAGTGGCAGTTGGGGTTGCCGTGACAACCCCCTGCTCTTACCCCAGGGTGGGCGACAGGCCTGTGGCCCTTAGGGAGCCGCTAATCCCTTAGTCTGTCCTCAGTACTCAGTTACTAGTTCAGGGTCATGTAAGACCTCAATAGTTCATTAAACTCTGACATGGACAGGTCAAAGGACCTGTTTTGCTGTCGTCAGTTCATCCAGTTGGCCCATTTTAAGCTGTTCGAAAGAGGCCTTTGTGTACGTCTGGCCTTGTTGTTTGTATTATTGGTACTTTCTGCAAGTACAGTACAGTTTGGTTTCAAATCATTGTTAATTTAAACTGAAGCTATTAAAATAATTTGTTTAAATATACATATTACATGGAAAAACTCAATGAAATGAAAGAAGTTAAAGGAGAAGTCCACTTCCAGAACAACAATTTACAGATAATGTACTCACCCCCTTGTCATCCAAGGTGTTTATGTCTTTCTTGCTTTAGTCGTAAAGAAATTATGTTTTTTGATGAAAATATTTCTGCATTTTTCTCCATATAATAGACTGATATGGTGCCCCAAGTTTGAACTTCCAAAATGCAGTTTAAATGTGGCTTCAAACGATCCCAAATGTGGTTATAAATGATCCCAGCCAAGGAAGAAGGGTCTTGTCTAGCGAAACGATTGGTTATTTTCATTAAAAAACATACAATTTAAATACTTTTTAATCTCAAACGCTCGTCTTGTCTTGCTCTCGTTGAACTGCAAAGAAGATCAAACACTCTTAACAAAAAAGGTAAAACAGTGATATAGGACGATTTTGAAGTTGAGAGAGAGCATGAGATGGGAATTTTTCGACATACCCTAACTGTCATGAACAGGAACAAAAACAGTCCAAGCAGAGTAAGACAAGACGAGCATTTGGCATTAAAAAGTATATAAACGGTATTCTTTTTATTAAAATAACCACTCGTTATGCTACAAGACCCTTCTTCCTTGGCTGGGATTGTTTACAACCGCATTTGTGATTGTTTGAAGCCGCATTTAAACTGCATTTCGGAAGTTCAAAATCGGGGCACCATATCAGTCCACTATATGGAGAAAAATGCTGAAATGTTTTCCTCAAAAAACGTAATTTCATTATGACTGAAGAAAGAAAGACATGAACATCTTGGATGACAAGGGGTTGAGTAAATTATTTGTAAACTGTTGTTCTGGAAGTGGAGTTCTCCTTTAAGTAAAATTAAAATGAAAACTGAAAATATAAATACTCCAAAGCTCATTTGAAATGCTAAAATAATATACAAAAAACTTATTAGAGGTACAAATGTCATTTTGTTGTTGTTGTTGTCAGACATATTGGGGGATTTTGGTCTCTCTTGACCATCTTAACTGTGTTCAACAAATGAATTAATTCAGTAACGTCATAATTTTGACGTATTCGTGTTGTGATATTCAGTTAATTGTGTTGTAGTAAAAAACAATTTTAGTTTAAACAAAACTTAAATATACAGGTATGTAGCTTTGTCCCAATGTGTGACTAGAAAAACATGCAGGGCATATATTTAAAACAAAAAACTCCTTCAGATCAATCTTGATATATTGTACTTTGATGATTTTTTAAAAATGTATTGATTAATTCACTTTTCATTCAGATTTTTAACATTCATAATATAATGGATATATTAAATATTTTAACTGTTAATTGTAAAACACTGAGTTTATTTTGCTTCCATTCTAATAGCAAAGTGACAAATTCACCATCGGACTGTTTTGATTATTTTTAATACAATTTTTTTTTCCAATGACATTTACTGACATCTGACTTATACTGACTTATTTTTTCTTTCTTTTGCTGTATTCAGAAGAGCTTTTGAAATCTTTTCCTCTGTTTCATCAATACAATAAAGGCATTATCATTTCGCTTATTAATAGACTTTACATCATTTACATCTTCTCTGATTGAAAGTTTTAAATTGTTATTGATTGGCTGCCATGAGTTTTGATTGATTTCAGATTTCAACTTTTTATGTGTCTTTTTTTGTCCTATGCATTCACTTCTAGTTCTTCTAGTAAATATTTCAACTTTTACTATGTTCAGTTTCTGACATTAAATCAAGGAGAGTTTCATAATTCAATTAAATAAAAATTCCCACATGTTTCTGCTGCAGTCCCTGCCAAGTTTGGTTGTTACTGTCAGGTTTATTAACAACCTCTCTGCCAGTAGCAGGTTTTTGGCTCGTGTGCAGTGGAAGTCCTTCTCTCCTGCTCCAAATAGCTTTGAATTCTCTCACAGCAGCACTAAGATGATCCGCCTGCGTTTCACTATGAGATTAAAAAATGAAAGAGAAACACTGTCTGATTGTCTTTGTACATGAGCTCTGGGCTCTTGGGAGACCGGCTCATTCTGCTTCGGGCGGAAACATCGTCCTCAGTACAGATGTAGGCCTTAGTGACAGACAATTTAACACTGCCTCGAAATACGCACACACACTCATCTCGGTCTTCCAATTGGTACGTTTATTGCCATGTAAATACAAATTGTCTGTAAACAAAGCAAAGCTCCGATAATGAAATTATAATCATTTTAATAATGCTTGCTGTGCCATGGATGTAATAATTATGATGTTTTACTGTTTGTTATTGTCCTCAGTTATCATTAAGGGTACATTTTTAATGTTACGTTTATGCGTTTGGCGTATACTTTTATCTAGAGCGACTCACATTGCATTAATGGTATACATTTTATAAGTTTATGCTTTCATGGACATCGAACCTTTGGCCTTGATGTTGCAAGCACCATGCACTACTATTTGAGCTAGTGATGTAAAATGTAGGAGTTTAAAATGTTGAAATAATCAAAAAACGTAATTGAGATCGGTTTAATATCTCAAATATTAATATTAAATATCGCCCAGAATGTGACTAAATGAAGACTTTACTAAAGTGTCTTACTTCTCAGATTTGCTAGTAAATTTCACAATTGAAATAGTTTTATGCACAATACAAAATAGTATTTTCTTATACTTCGACAATCTGTTTTATTTACAACTTTAAATCAACTTTGTAAATCATCTTAAAACTTTGTAAAATCACTTTTTGCAGTGTAATCAGAATTCAGAGATCTCATTATGAACAGAAACATTTCTCATCAAATTCTACCAAGACAAAACTGTTATCCCTTATGAAAATGAACCATGGTTTTATTATAGTAAAAGTGTAGGAACCATATTTTTTGGTGTATTGATTGCTGTTTGTGTAACCACAGTTTTACTACAATTACCATGGTTAAACCATGGTTAGTGTAGCAAAACCGTGGTTAATTTGTGATTCCCATGCTTTAACTATAGTAACCTGATTTATTTGTAGTAAAACCATGGTTAATTTTTGTAAGGGTTTAATTTAATGGCCATATACAGTAGTCTGTATATACAATAATTGTTTAGTTTCTGTCTTTTTTATTGCTTACTTTTAAAAGAAACACTTGGGAAAAATTGGTACCCATAGTGAAAAAGTAGTAAACTTTTTTTTAAAAGCATTTTTAAAAAAGTACTTATTACATAGATAACATACATTACCGGTCAAATGTTTTTGAACAGTTAGATGTTTTTGTTGTTGTTGTTTTAAAGAAGTCTCTTCTGCTTACCAAGTCTGCATTTATTTGATTCAAAATACAAATATTTTTACTATTTAAAATAACTGCTTTTTATTTGAATATATTTTAAAATGTAATTTATTCCTGTGATTTGCAAGCTGAATTTTTAGCATCATTACTGCAGTCACATGATCCTTCAGAAATCATTCTAATATTCAGATTTGCTGCTTAAAATACATTTTTTTTATTAATATTATTATTATTATTATGTTAAAAAAGCTGAGTATTTATTTTTCAGGATTCTATGATGAATAGAAAGTTCAGAAAAACAGCATTTTTCTGAAATAGAAATAGTTACATTAGAAATGTCTTTATCATCACTTTTGATAAATTTAAAGCATCCTTGCTAAATAAAAGTATTAATTTCTATAATTTCTTTTCCAAAAAATATACTGACTCCAAGCTTTTGAATGGTATAGTGTATAATGTTAGAGAAGATTTTTATTTCAGATCTTTGGATCTTTCTATTCATCAGAGAATCCGGAAAGAAAATGCGCTCAACTGTTTGAAATATTGATAATAATAATAACTACGGTGTTTCTTGAACAGCAAATCAGCACATTAGAATGATTTCTGAAGGATCATGTGGCACTGGAGACTTAAGTAATGAAGCTGAAAATGTAGCTTTGATCACAGGAATAAATTGCATTTTTAAATATATTTAAATAAATCTTTTTTTTACATTTATTATTTATTATATATTATTTTAAATAGTAAAAATATTTCAAAATGTTACTGTTTTGTTGTACTTTGGATCAAATAACTGCAGAGACTTTACAAAACATTAAACTTTTGACTGGTAGTGTACTTTTTAAATGTTTTCAAACACTTAATTGCAATTAAATTAAAATGTATTATTGTTCAAATTTATATTATATATGCTGACAAGCATTAACAGTAAACTTTCTATTAACTATATAACTTGCATGTCATGTAGTTAAATATGTTTGAAATTGTAATGTCAGTATTTGAAAATTCTACATGTAATATTGAATATTGAAACATTTTACATGTGTTTTGAAATCAACAACACATGAAAAAAGTGTAATTCTGTAAAGCACAACATAATTTCAAAACGTTTAATGACCATATGACAAAGTTTACTTAAGTTTTACTCAAGTAGTACTTTCTAAGTACACAAAAGTCAGATAAAACATTATATTATCTGTTATATATAATATACTTTTAAGATTTAAAGTACACTGCATGCACACATTTATACATTAAATAAAATATACATTTACAGTGACTACTTGTTTGCTGCTGCAAATGACAAGATTATGTGAGTGTGTTCATCAGTGCTATCAGGGTTGTGCCCTCTGCTGTGTATCCACAAGGCGCTTCCAGAGGTTACATTGTGCTAAGCTAATTAAGACCTAGCCTTGCCGCTAGCCTGAAGCTAGCACGACGCCCGGAACGAGCGTTTGCTTGCCAACAACTTCAAGTGAAGAGTGTACAGGCCACGGCCGAAGTTATGTGGAGCTTTTCAGAGTTGGATTGAGATGTCAAGCGTCAGACAATGAAAATAACAGACACACAGTTGAACCTTCCACACATTCACCCCATTGATCCATTTTCTACACGAGTAGACAAACCATCAAAGCGAAGATCCGTGCCACAAGGTGGGTGGTGTAGCCGTGGCAGCTTTGCGCACGTCTGAGATTCATAGTGTAACAGGCCACTGTGGATGTTTGCATGCATTCGTGTTTCCATGTGCAGACCTGTGTGTGTGTGACAGCAAAGCGTCGTCGTCCCGTAAGGGGGAGGGCGGTGTTCTGCACCCTTTCTCACACTATCCCCAGTGGTGCGTGGCTCTGTGAGACTGCGCTTAGTCAAGCAAGCCGCCCATGCTCACTGGCATTTCCTAAATGCGGCCCAGCTGGAGGCCGACTCTCTCGCCCGCCTGAGTGGCACACACACACTCTCTTAGCAGGAGAGGGAGGGACGGCGGAGAAGGAGGGCGGCTGATGGAGTTCTGCCCCTCGTTCGCCATCACCGGTACCGCTACGGCTATTAGCCACTGCGGCGACGCATTTGATGCGCATTTCCTGTCACAGTGGTCTAGCTCCATTTCGAATGCGCACGAGCGCGTGAGGCGCTTAATTTTCATCACCCGACTGTGTGATGCCCTTTCTTTTAAGTAATGTCAGTGTCTTTTTTTTAATGGTATTTCTGTCAAAAGTCTCTAAAGGTAATAAATGAAGCTTACGGGGGTAGATGGCTCGTGGGCGGGAGGGGCAGAGAGAGATAATTGACTTTCCAGAAAGCTTCGGAAATTATCTCCTGACTTCAATCATTAACATGAACGCACATCTCTCAGGGAGGGGTCGCGCATTGGCACGCGAAATGCGGCGACATCAAAAGATTGGATGTTTTTGGCGACATAATTTGAGTTCACCATCATTACAATTCATAATCATTACAATGACCGCAAATGCACATTTCATTAAATAAAGAGGAGATGGTGACCAACAGAAAGCTTTATGTTGTTGCAACTTTAGTTTCATTCTCTGCAGATTTAAATTTTATTTTTGGTTAGTGACTATTTTCGTTATTGTAACTTTATTTTTCCCATTTGCAGCTTCTCATATTTGCCCATTCATATCTCATATTTAAGACTTTTTCCCTCATAATTTTGACTTAATATCTCACAGTTGTGACTTCATACAGTATTTCAAATTTGCCTTCTCATATTTCGCAGCTTTGACTATTTTTCATATTTATGACCTTATTTTGCATAATTGTGACATTCTATCTCACAATTGCGGCTTCAAATCTCAAATTAGGAGTTTTGCATTTTACAGTTATGACTCAAATGTCTGATTTCATTTCACTTTATATTTCACAATTTTGGATTTGTGTATACTTTACAGTTGTGACTTCATTTAGTATATCAAATTTGCATTTTCATAATTCAGCACATTGCTGTTTCTAAAATGTGACTTTGTTTTGTGAAACTTTGTCTTTGTATCTCACATTTATGACTTGATATCAAATTACGATCTTCATATTTCATATTTATGACTTTCATATTTAAATTGTGACTACACCTCAAATCTAATTTCTCAAAATTGCAACTTTTTTGCTCACAATTATGACTTTCTGTCTCACAGTTTCAACTTTATATTATCTATATGTGCCCCATCATATCTCACAATTATGGCTATTTATTACGTTTGCAGCTTTATTTTACATAACTGTATTTGTGAATGCGACTTTATATGTCAAATTTTTATTTTCATGTTTTGCAATTATGACTTTATTGATTACATCATATCTTACAATGGTTTTTATAATGCAAGTTTAATTCTCACAATTGTGACTATATTTTACAATTTTGACATTGTAACTCAGAAGTTGATCAGTCATATTTCACAATTATGAAATTATTTATCATAATTGTTGTTACCTCACAGTTGTGACTTCATTTAGTATATCAAATTTGCATTTCATAATTCAGCACATTGCTGTTTCTAAAATTTGTGACTGTTTTCCGAATTTTTTACTTTATATCTGACAATTATGAGTTCATATCAAATTACGGGCTTTGCATTTCACATTTATGACTTTATATATTTAAATTGTGACCTTATACCATAAACCTGATTTCTCATAATTGCAATATTTTTGCTCACAATTGTGCCTTTATATCTCACAATTTCAACTTTGTACTATCTATATGTGCCCTATCATATCTCACAATTATGACTATTTATTACGTTTGCAGCTTTACTTTACATAACTGTATTTGTGAATGCGACTTTATATGTCAAATTTTTATTTTCATATTTTACAATTATGACTTTGATTACATCATATCTTAAAATGGTTTTTATTTCTCATAATGCAAGTTTAATTCTCACAATTGTGACTATATTTCACAATTTTGACTTTGTAACTCAAAAGTTGATCAGTCATATTTCACAATTATGAAATTATTTATCATAATTATTAATTCACAGTTGTGACTTCATTTAGTATATCAAATTTGCATTTTCATAATTTAGCACATTGCTGTTTCTAAAATTTGTGACTGTTTTCTGAAATTTTGACATTGTATCTGACAATTATGAGTTCATATCAAATTATGATCTTTGTATTTCACATTTATGACTTTATATATTTAAATTGTGACCTTATACCATAAACCTGATTTATCATAATTGCAACATTTTTGCTCACAATTGTGAGTTTATATCTCACAATTTCAACTTTATACTATCTATATGTGCCCCATCATATCTCACAATTATGATTTTATTTATCGTAATTGTTATTTATGATCTCATTCAATATCGTATTTGTATATGTTAGCACATGGCTATTTTAAAATACTTTATTTAAGGTAATTGTGACTTTGTATCTCACAATTTTGACTCAAATTTATCTCAAATTTGTGATTTCATTTCTCATAATTGCAACTTTATTTCTCACAATTGTGACTTTATATCTCACAATTTTTTTTAACTTTGTATCTCAAATTTGGCCAGTGGTATCTCACAATTATGACTTTCTTTCTCACAATTATGACTGTTTCTAACGTTTGCAACTTTATTTTGCATAACTATCTTTGTATCTCATAAGTACAACTTTACATCTCAAATTAGGATTTTAATTTTTTACAATTACGATTTCATATCTCAAATTTGTGTTTTCATTTGTGATTTAATTTCTTATACTTGCAACTTTATTTCTTACAATTGTGCCTTTATATCTCAGAATTTCAGCTTTGTATCTCAAATTTGCCCATTCGTATCTCACAATTACGACGTAATTTCTCACAATTATGACTATTTCTCATGTTTGCAGTTCTATTTTGCATAACTGTCTTTATATCTCACAATTTCAACTTTGTATCTGAAGTGTACCTAATCATATCTCACAATTATTACTTGATTTCTCACAATTATGACTGTTTCTCATGTTTGCAACTTTATTTTGCATAACGCTTTGTATCTCACAACTGCAACTTTATGTCAAATTAGAATGTTCAGATTTTACAGTTATGACTGTTTAACTTAATTATGACTTCATATCACAAAATTGTTTAGATTTCTCATAATTTCTCACAATTTTGACTTTGTATCTCAAAGTTGCTCATTCTTATCTCACAATTATGATATTATTTATCATAACTGTAATTAAATAGCTCACAGTTGTGATCTCATTCAGTATGTCAAATTTGCATTTTCATATTTCAGCACATTTCTAAAATGTGTGACTTTATTTTGTGTAATTGTGACTTTGTATCTCACAATTTCGACTTCATATTTCAAATTAGGATCTTAATTTTTCAAATGTATGACTTAGTATCTCAAATTTGTGATTTCAATTCTCATCACTGCAACTATATCTCACAATTCTGAATTTATCTCACAATTTTGACTTTGTATCTCAAAGCTGCTCATTCATTTCATAATTATGATTTTATCATAACTGTATCAAAAACCTCACAGCTGTGACATCATTCAGTATATCAGATTAGCATTTTCATATTTCAGCACTTTTTTTGTGTAATTGTGACTTTGTATCTCACAATTTCAACTTCATATTTCAAATCAGGATCTTTGTATTTCATATTTATGACTTTGTGTATTTTAATTATGACTTTGTATCTCAAATTTGCCCATTCTTATCTCACACTTAATTTCTCACGTTTGCAACTTTATTAACTGTCTTTGTATCCTAAAATTATGACTTCATATCACAAATAATGTTTTTTCATGACTTTATGTGACAATTATGACTTAGTATCTTAAGGAGTCACACTTGGCTCCTTTGTGGTCAAAGTGACCGAAGACTTGAAATGTAACTTTTTGTTTTTCTTTTTTTCAGAAAAATCATTGTAAAATATTTTTGTTCAATAATATTTTTTGAGTATTATTTAGAATTTTGAGGGGATTTTATGACAGTATGCGATATTTATACAATTTTAATGAGCAGTTTGTTGTATGTTGTATACAGAGTGAACACATTTAAAATCCTTTTTTTTTTTTTTTTTTTTTTTTTGTAGCGAGAATTGTGCCATTTGGTGTCATTAAAAGATAAAAATTCATGTAAGCTCCTGTATAGCTCCCTATATACATATTATACCTATATACAGAGGCTTTTGGCTTGTTTTTTTGACATTTTTTTTTTTAGGTTTTGCTTTTAGAATACATTTAGACATTCTAAAAGACTACTTTTTGTCTTAGAATTTAAGTTTTAAGTTTAGATATTTTTGGTTAGATAAATATCAGGTTGCATTATGATTACAAACATCAAACTTTTGTCTGAAAGGGAACAAGTGGGAAGCATTACTGTTAGTCAGATATCAGGAACATCTGCTAAAATAGAGCAAAAACAATAATGATCAAACAGTGAATTGAAGAAAAAGAGGTTAAAAAATCTAAATAACCATAAATTAATATAATTGTAACTATTTACATATAAACTAATTATTTTACAAGAAAATTGCTCTCCCCATCTCACATATTCTCAATATTTGCTCTATTGCAGTCTTACCAGTTAATTTCTGAGTGTGTGTTCGTGAGAGAGAGACTCTTTTGTATTTATTAATTTATTCATTTTATTTCACATATTATCAAAATTTGCTCTGCTACATTTTGATCAGTTCATTTCTATGTGTGTCTGTGTGTGTTTCTGTGCGTGTAAAAAACAAAAAAACACAATTTGTTGAGTCAGCTTAAAATAATTTGTTACCCTGCTGCCTTAAAATTTTAAGTTCAGTCAACTAAAATAAGTTTAGTCGACTTGAAATGTTAAGTTGTACTAAGTAACAACTTAGATATTTGTGTTTGTTAAACCTAACAGATGGGTAAGTAACCCAGCTGCCTTAAAATTTTAAGTTGAATCAACTCAAATTTTCAAAGTTATCACGTAGTGTAATTTAACATTTCAAGTTGAATAAACTTTTTTTGAGTTGACTGAACTTAAAATTTTAAGGCAGCCAGGTAACAAATTATTTTTAGTTGACCCAACAAATAGTTTTTTACAGTGTGTGCGTGTGGGTGTCTATTTTGCACTCTTGATATTTTAGAGTGATATCAAGCCTGTTGTGTGCGTTTGAACGCGGATCTCTTCCAGCAGCTGCGAAGGCACTTGCTGCCGGCGGGGACACTAAACACGGCCACGGCAGAATAATTGTTGCAGAAACACTGTATTTTATGCTTGTTATAGATTGTGTGACGTCACGTGCAGTAGGGGTGTAAGAAAATATCGATACACGTGTATCGCAATATTTTGTTTGCGATACTGTATCGATTCTCAAAAATGGAATATCGATTTAAAAAAAAACATACAAGATTCATGACAGTTGCTTCGTTTTGAGCTTATATAGTGACCGCTAGATTGCAGTCTTCTTATCTCTGAACTTAAACAGTGACAGGAAATACTAGCATAATGGCACGCCAGTAATGTTAGCGTCAATGGAGGATGAAAGAATAGTTCCTGCTCCCGCTTCGGTGTAAAGTGTGGCGTCATTTCGGCTTTTGAGGTAACGCTCGCTCAAGGGCCTTCGCGCCAGGCACGGTGGGGTAGCCGCGCGGCTACCAGCCGCTTTCTCTCGTGGTGTGGCTGTTTTGTGCAGTTGAGGCGGTGCTCGCGTCACGGTCTCGGCGATTCCACGGGGAGCATAATTACAAACTGAAAAACTTGCGAAATCCAAAACTTGCGAAATTCTCAGAACAAAAAGCTTTTCAGAATGTCCAATATCTGTATTTATTTTATTGCTTTACAATTCTTTTGTTTTCTTTAGGAATCCTGCAAGCACTTTATTTTTTATTGATATTAAGCAGATGTAATTCTTAAGTTCAGATCAAAATGATCTGACATGGCTACAGTTGTAAACTTAAATTGTAAAGCAGGGTCTAAAACTATATATGGTCTGTTTATAAAAGCTTACATTTTATACATTTAATAATTAAAGAATCTTGCAAGCACTTTATTCTCCCCCTTTACTCGTACTGCACGAAAAGTGATTCAGTAACATTGAATGGTTTGCATATGATGGTGTGTTCTTAGTTACAGCTTTCCTAAAATTATGTCCTATTCATGAAATAAGAAATATCCCAATATATCGCTTTGTTTACAGTATCGCAATGTATCGCAACCCCTGTATCGTGATATGTATTGTATCGCCAGATTCTTGGCAATACACAGCCGTAACGTGCAGTATTGTCGGTGGCGTGGTTGTCAGTGCGACTGTCACAGCCCTAAACTAACATTTTCGTATTTCAAAAATATTTTTATTGCTATTGCAAAGGTGTCATAGTGTGACTTTATATCTCACAGTTTATTTCTTCTATTAAACTTTTTTACTTTGTGGTGGAATCTTTCTTCCATAATTTACTGATCTTCTTCTGAACTTGCAAAAAAATCATTAGCCAGATCCAAAAAGATTACAAAGAAAATATTCTGCATTCATTAAAATGGTGATACAGCAGGTCTACACCAGTTCTGACATTTTAATTGGAAACTACAGTACCACTAACAAAATGTTCTTCATTATATATGTAACAATCTGCCTGAAATGTTATAAACCAAAGATTGCGTTACAGTCAAAATGCCTATTTGTGAACTCAAATAGTGGTTCTTATGACTTCTCCAAGTGATTTGCTTATTCAGGCGTTAACAGCAACAGCAACACTGCCTCATTTCTGCATAATATTCATATACGCTATTGGATATAATAGAGCTGTCTAGTTAATTATTAGTCATCATTAAACTGTCCCTCAATGGTTTATTCTCAGCTCATATTCATTTCATTCCTGAAGGCATAATCACGGCTCAAAGAATAAAGCCTTGCGGTTTAATTATTCAGTGTAAATACTTAAAGATACAGTTTTTTATTGCAATAATACAGCCGTACTCTAACACAAAAACCTTTATGAAACAGGCTTTGTTATCTAAATTGTGAAATTATGTTTTGTCATCTAGTTTAATCATTCATTGTTCTCCTCCTAACAATGGAGCCGCAAATGAAATCACAGAAATTGCCTGGAAATTACAGTACGGCCGACTCAAAACATTCCATTTGTTTTAAATCCATTGTTGCACCAGCGGCGGGAAAGAAAAGAAAATGTTGAACCCCTCAACATGCATTCTAAATTTTGCATAAACTCAATAAAACACTTTTAGCAATTCTCCTCGTGCACCGCATTGTCTCCGACGCGTGTTTGAATTATCCGGCCCTAATGTGTTTTTCATTAACACAGCTCTTAAAGACTCTGCGCGCTGGTGGGTGTTGTGTTGACCATGTCAGATCCAAGTAGGGAAAGAGAGAGCGAGCAACTAAAAAAAACTTTCTAGTGCCATTTTGTTTTGTGTGCACTGTAATTAACTTGCCAGCAGTAGCACATTAGCGTTGCATTAAGCTCTCAAGAGCGGAGCTCAGGCGCTAGGTAAACAACAGGAGCTTGTGTCGGCCGTGACTTATGTTGCTTTGGAGACTCGCTGACCCCCATTAGAGCGCTGCCCTCTTCCTGGTGCCCACAAAAGCGGGCAGGGCTTTAACTGTCACCCTGGCACCAGTGGGTAATGCCCACCCTTCTGGCTTGGTTAATTATTACTCGTCTATGATGAGATTGCTTACCGATGTGGCTCATTATATTCAACTTTTGAGCAGGCAAAACTCTCGGTCACGTATAATGCTTTGATTAAGGATTAAGCAAAAGTTCACTTATAAGACTTTACCTTTATATATTTTTGCCTAGGATTTATGATTGATTCGATTTTATATTGAAGTCTGATCTATAAGGACCAGATGTTGTTTCTGTGCATTATTTGTGAAGCCGGGGCAAATTGTCTTAAGGATTATATGTTAGTAACTGCTTTTATTTAAACTAGCAATTTTAGTTTAAATAGTTTAGTATTTAAATAGTTTGTTTGAAACACTTCAGCGCAGTTAAACATTGTTATTAGGGCAAGTTATTGCATGTGTTGTATACAAATTTTATACAATACTAATTGTTTTTAATAAATGAATATGCAGTGTTTTTTTATTTTTAGTTTAAATAATGTGTTTTATTAAATATTTTATTTTAATATATATTTTTAAAAATATTAGAACTGTTTGGGACATCATTGAAATTTGTAGTGCTAGTAGTGCTATGTAGAGTTAAGGACTGAATAATCTGAAATATTATTTTGTTAGAATTATGCAAATATGTTTTGTGCATCCTTAGGGCAATTTTAATGACATTATTTTTATCATTTCATCCCTCAATTAAAAAAAAAAAATCAACCAAATTATAAATGTTAAAATATTTTGTTAAAAATATATTGTTTTAATTTTAATGGCTATTTGGAATAAACTTGCTATTAAATTAAACTGATTTTAATTGTTTTAATAAATAATAAATATTTATTTGTCATATTTTATTTGTATTTTAAATTTATAGATATATATATAAGAATGTAATTATTTAATTAAAAAATGTAAATTCTATATATTTAAAATATATTATTTTTTAATTTTCCATTTTAGCTAGTTAATGAATTATTTTGTGTTTGGTAATTATTATTATTATTCTTATTTGTTTTCAGTGCTTTTGTTTTTTTCAAACACTTTGTTCAAAGTAGTTTTATTGGAATAAGTTATCACATATATCTAAATTATTATTTTTTGAGTAAATATTGAGTTAATATATTTTTAATGAAAATTTTTGTTATTTAGAATAAACTCGCTATTAAATGAGATTGATTTAAATTGTTTAATAAATAATAATAAATATTTATTTTTATTTTTACATTTTTACTTTAAATTATATATATGCTTAAAGTATTTAGTTAGAAAATAGTACTTCAAAATGCATTTATTTATTTTAAAAATTTGAATTTTTTAAAAATATTATTTTAAAATATATTTACTTAAAATATATTTACTTCTATTTACGTAATAGTATTGTTTTTGAGTAAATTTTGAGTAAATATATTGTTTTCATTTTTGGAATAGACCTGCTATTAAATGACATTAATTTAAACAGTTTTATTAAATAATAATAAATATATACTTTTTATTTTTTTATTCTATATATAGAGAACATATGTAAGAAGTATTTCAATATGCATTTATTATTTTAATTTGTCTTCAGTGCATTTGTGTTTTTCAAACACTTTGTTCAAAGTATTTTTATTGGGGTTGTCACACATTTTCCTTTTCTGTTCATCTCCAACAATTTTATACATAATTTCTGTTAATTATTTATCTTTTTTTTAAAATCTTTTTTATCTTTAATTATCTAAAATTATCAACATTTTAGTTAGAGTACAAATTATTTTGTGTGTCTTAATTGATTTACAGTTTTTAATTGTTTCAGTTTTTTTTTTTTTTTTCTTTTAATGTTTTAACTGGGGCAAGTTGTCACACGTTTTATACAAATTCTATTATGATTTCTGTTAGCCATTTCCTGTTTTTTTTATGTTGGCTTTTTCATTTCAGGTAGTTTTTTGTTTTGTTTTTTTGCTGGAAAAAAAAACAAAAATTAACTGTTTGAAGACACTCCATGTGACATTATTTTTCACTTTGCAATTCAAATTTTATAAAATTGAGAGCAAAATTGCTCTAGAAAATAAAGATGAACTTCTTTGTAATTTTATACAATTGTACACAATTTCTGTTAACCAAAACAATGTTTCATTTTAGCTAGTTATTGAATTATTTGATATTTCCTAATTGATTTCCTGTTTAAATTAATTTGAAAAGCCTATAATAGGCTATTAATAATGACAGGTTCCATAGTGATAAACATCAAAAACTACAGCTCCTAAGACAATCCGCTACACCATTTTAGCGTGGTTTAGTGAACATTTCTGCACCTGTGACATTTCAAACCTCTGAAAATAACCTTGAAGCATTTGGACACCTTCCATTCATCCATTCTTCTCGATATGCACTCATCCATCCATTGTTTCTGTCCATTACTCTTCCTTAAGAGTGCGGTCGCTCCTTTAGCGAACCTCTCGTCGGCAGCAGCGTACTTGTCACCCCTGATGCGCAGCGGTAGCGGCACCCAGCAGCACCGGCTTGGCGTGTCCTGTCAGGTTGCCGTATAACTTGTGTCAGGAACAATCTGTTGGCGATTTGTCCGTCTCCGGTGGTGTCCAGCCAAGCGGCAGGTCCGCGGCCTCTCTGACCTCAGGTGATGGGACCCACTGCCCTGTCACATGATATTTGCGGATAGACCTGCGCACCGTGTATGTGTTTGCAAAAGTGCGTGTTTGTGTGTGTGAACGCTGTAGGCTGTTTGTACAGTAATTAGCTACAGTAGGGAGGAGGTGGCAAAAGTAATTCGAACAGACAGGATTTTTTACACTTGAAAGAGAGATCACACTTACACTCGGATTTCAACGTTTCTGTATATGGGAGAGACTGAGAAACCGTTTGATACTTTGAAGAAATGCAATTTGATACCTTGAAGAAAGGAATCTTTTTTATTCTTTGAGGAAATGCATTTTTGAAAGTGCTATTTTAGTATTTAAATTTCCGGGGGAGTTTTTACATCCACAATATGCAGAGGCCTGTAAAGATTTTTATATTTTTAAATTAAATAATGTAAATTAAATGTAATTTTTTTTTTATTTAAAGAGGAAATATTGCTTTGCTTTTCAACAGCATAAAGATAAACATTGGCCTAGTTTCAGTTATTCCTTCTTTAAATGAAAAAAGAAAAACTTGCATGTTTTTCTCTTTTCTAATCTTACTAAATATTTTATTTAAATGAAAAATAAAACTAAAAAGTCTTACGAATATGCAAATATACTTAATCTTATTAAACTTTTTAGTAAATATTTTATCATTATAGTAAGTATTATTACTATAATAATAATAATAATAATAATAATAATAATATTTATTATTATTATAGTAAATATTGTTATTGTAGTGAATAATTTTTTCATTTGAAAAGGAAATATTGTATTTCAATAGTCTGAGAATATAAACATTTATGGCCCAGTTTCAATTAATTCCTTATATTATATATTTTTTTAATATATATTATAATTTATTCCTTATATTAATTATAGTAAATATTTATTTTTCTTTTTATTATTGTTGTTGTTGTTATGGTAAATACTGTTATTATAGGAAATATATTTTAATTTAAATAGGAAATATTACATTTCAATAGCATGGTAATATAAACATTTATGGCCTAATTCCAATTAATTCCTTGTTAAAATGAAAAAACCTTGCATTTTTTCCTCTTTCCATATCTTACTGAATATTTTATTTAAAATAAAAATAAAAAAGTAAATAATATTTACTATAATAATAAAATTATTAAAAATGGTTTAATAAAATTAGGTAAACATATTTTTAAATGTTTACTTAATTTTATTAAACCATTTTTAATAAATATTTTATTATTATAGTAACTATTATTAGTAGTAAATTCTGTTATTGTAGTATATATATATATATATATATATATATATATATATATATATTAATTTTATTATTATTTTTTTTATTACATTTCAGTAGCATGAGAATATAAACATATGGCCTAGTTTCAATTCAAGAAAACTTTCTTTTCTTAATTTGAGGTCTCTCATTTCTTTTCTTAATTTGAGGTTGGGTTAGTATAAAATTGAGAATGTGTCCTAAAAAACTAAAAAGTTTGTAACATCAAAAGGGAACATGAAACATGAAGGTACTGCAACATTAAAATAGAAAATGTGTTTGATTTTGAAGTTGTGGCACAGGTCTGAACACAAGACAGATCTCAGTTCTTCACAAAGCATCATGGTATACATCACCATATCCTAACAGAAAAGCAGGAGTGCCCAGGGTGACACGACCTTGGGTTTCTGCATGTGTGTGTGTAGACGTGAGGATTTGTGTGAAGTGGTCACTGTGGGGCTTCGGCAGCAGCTGCGGCCGTCCACTCAGGGGTGTGTGTCCCGGGGTGTGACGGCCAGTGAGGGGCTGCAGAAGGTGCTTTAGCCACAGCGTGGCAAAGTCGTCTGTTTGCTGAGGAGGTGACCAGGAACCCTGGGGGAACTGAAGAGGACACACACACTTACAAAAACACACATGCATGCTACATTTGAAGAGTCAAACCGAGACACCATACTGGACATTAGCAGCAAAAAAAACACCACATGACAGCTGCATTATCTTCTACTCCAGTAGTTCAGTGATATATAGACATTTTAAAACCACTGTTATTGCTCACATGTGCTCTTTGAAACAGTTTAAGACACTGTTGAGATGTGAAATTATTGAGGAGACCAGCAGTATGCAAAGTTTTGGAATGGGTAATTTTAGTAAAATATTATTTTGTTATATTTTTTGTTGGTATTATGCAAATATTTTTTATGCATTGCTTCTTCAGGGCCATTTCTCTCTCTCTTTTTTATGTTAATATAAAATAATAAACTATTTTTTATTCGAAAACGTTTTTAAATGTTCATAGGATAATTTGTGTAAAATATTTTGTAATATTTTGTTGTTATTGTGCAAATATCTGTTGTGCAATGCCAGGGCTTTTCGTGACATTATTTTCTATTATTTTATCACTTATATTTGAACAATATTAAAAATGTGGTTAAAAATTCTAAAAAAAAAAATAGAATTTAATAATAATTTAATAAAAACAATAATAAAAGAATTCAAATCATTCAATAAAGTGTTAAACTATACTTTTAATTAAATCATTTGTATAAAAAATCATAAACCTTTTTTTTGTTAAGTATTTTGTCATATTTTGATGTTGCAAATACTTGTTGTGCCATGTCGAGATGTTATTTTTGAAAAATATTAAAATCTAGTTAAAAATATTGAACAAATAGAATTTAGAATTTAATAATAATTTAATAAAAACAATAATAAAACTATTTAAATAATTCAATAAAGCGTTAAACTAAATGTTTTATAAAATCTTCATATAAAAATGAATAAAAATGTTTTTGTTAAATATTGTCATATTTTATTATGCAAAAGTCTTGTTGAAAATCTTGAAAAAATAAAAGTTAGAATTTAATAAAAACAATAATGAAATAATTAACATCATTTAATAGTGTTGAACTAAATGTTTTATTAAAACTTTAATATAAAAAAATTAATAACGCTTTTAAGTATTTTGACATTTTGTTATGCAAATATCTGTTGTGCAAATGTGGTGTTTTTTACAACATTATTTTCTATGATTTTATATCTTATTTTTGATAAATATTAAAAATCTTGAAAAAAAATAGAATTTAGAATTTAATAATGATTCAATAAAAAACAATAATAAAAGAATAAAAATTAATTCAATAAAGTTTTAAACTACAGATTTTATTCAGTCTTAAAAATAATTCAATAATAATTTAATAAAAACAATAATGAAATAATCAAAATAATTCAATAAAGTGTTAAACTGAATGTTTTATTAAATCTTTTATATGAAAATTAATAAAACATTTTGTCATATTTTGTTGTTATTATGCAAATATCTGGGCTTTTCATGACATTATTTTCTAAGATTTTATCTCTTGTTTTAAACATAAAAAATCTTGTTTTAAATCTTGACAAAATACAATTTTTAATTCATTAATAATAAAAAAAACAATAATAGAATTAAAATAATTTAGTAAATTGTTAAACTAAAGGTTTTAAGAAATATTTAATATAAAAAAATGTTTTTTTTAAAGTGTTTCGTCATAGTTTGTTGTTATAATGCAAATATCTGTTGTTCAGTGTAAGGGCTTTTCATGACATTATCTAATATTTTTATTATAAAATTTAGAATTAAATAATAATTAAATAAAAAACAATAATAAAAGAATTCAAATAATTCAATAAAGTGTTCAATTGAATATTTTATTAAATCTTTCATATGAAAAATTGAAAAAAATAAAATAATGAATAAAAAATTAACATTAATTTAAAAAATAAGTATTTTGTCATATTTTGTTGTTATGCAAATATCTGTTGTGCATCTTCAGGATTTTTTATGACTACTTTTTAAGATTATATGTCTTGTTTTTCGAAACAGTTAAAAATCATGTCATAATCTTAGTAAAAATCAAATTTAGTAATAATGTAATTAAAAATATTTAACTAAAACTACACACACACACACATATGTATATATATATATATATATATATATATATATATTTATGTTGCATTTTTTTATTTTAATTAAATTTTAAATAATATAAAAATGATAATAAAGTTTTGTTTTTTTATTAAAAATGCACGTATTTCAAAGGGTGTAAACTTATGGGCGCAATTGTTCAAACACGTGTAAGTGTGTGTGTTCACATCCAGACCGCCCGAGCCTTTGATGCTGCAGGTGAGGCGGCCTCCGAATCAGTCGCCTCCTTTGCATAAGCACTAATGACAGCAGCCAGCGCATGTAAATGAAGACGCTTCGCTCTGATTGAGAGAAAGCAGTGTGGCTGAGTAGCCGCACACTAATCATCCCAGCGGGGAGCTCCATCTGATTCAGTCCCATCATTCCGCATGTGTTCAACATCGGCCCATTTAAATGTCAGGCCTTGATGGGCCACCCCAACTGCAGACAGGGGAGGGGTGGGAGACGGGATGTTTGGGAAAGGGGGGTGCGGTTGTGATCTGATGAGACGAAATTACCTTTTAATTAGTCGATTCTTTAGACTTTCATAATTGTTTTGGTCTTACAACAAATGTGAGGCCTGTAATTTCCAAAGCTATTTTCAGGATGAAAGCCCAGGCAGTATGAGAGAGAGAGAGTCGCAGAGGTACAGAAAAGGAGGGTTGAAAATTACAGCGACGATTCAGTCTTCAAACACTCATTGAGTGTTTACGTGATGTGTTTTAACTGCGTGTTAGCGCTCGCGACTGGTTACTAGTTTGAATCAGACTTTTTAATGGTTACAGAGGCTACAGAGACCTTTGACCTCAGCTATGCTTGTCATCTCATGTTGGCTTTTTTGGGTGTCCACTTTACAGTCAGCTTTCTGAATTATTGATTTTCTTTTGAATGAAATATTAACATAGCCCATCTGTGTCTGCCTTACTGTCATCTACCCACTTTCTTCTTTTTTGTTTTGAAACATAAACAGAAGAACATTGATATAAACAAAGTGTAAGAAACCAGTTTATGTGTGTTTCTATGGCGCTGGAATGTAAAAGCATTTTCAGATTCACTGTAACTTTACCCTCAAGACACACTTACACACTAACATTTATATTTGCCAAAAGACGCAAGTGACATTTATATTTAATGTTCGGATTGTGTGTTTGTGTAACTAAATTCCGTAAAAATTGTCAGGATGTTTTTAAATATAAAAATAAAAATAATAGAATATATTTTAAATATATATTATAATTATTGTAGGTGTAAATATATATATAACAAAATCATATTTAAATATAAGCTGAATAAATGAAAGAAAAACGTGTTTGATGGCCTTAAATTAAATGTCATTTTGTGTAATCATGGAGATCTGTTTCCCCCTAGTGGTCAGAACAAATAAAACTTTATTTTAAATCAGGGTTCTGTACATTTATCACATGCATTGTACAGTAGACAGCTGAAACACATTATGTAATATGTCATAATTTTAAAGAAATATGTGGCTATTTGATAAAAATGGCTTTCCTATATTTCTTATTAGTGTTGTTGGTATGGAAATTGTGTGGTATTGTGTGTGTGTGTGTGTGTGTACTTGTTTTTGCTACGTTGTGGGGACCAAATGTCCCCACAAGGATAGTAAAACCTGAAATTTTTGACTTTGTGGGGACCAGCCTGTGGTCCCCACAATGTTAAAAAAATTATTAAAAATAGTAAACAGTGTTTATCTGAAAGTGTAACGATGTAAACATGTTTCCTGTAAGGGTTAGGTTTAGGGTTAGGGTTGGGTTAGGGGATAGACAATATCGTTTAGTCAGTATAAAAACTACAGAAGTCTATGGAAAGTCCCCACAATTCACAAAAACAAACGTGTGTGTGTGTGTGGGGACAAAATGTCCACACAAAGATGGCAATATCCAAAATCCTAGTTCTTCTGTGGACATTTTTTTGGTCTCTAAGAAGAAACAAGTTGATAAATCATAAAGAATTAAGTTATTTGAAAATCTAAAAATGCAGAAAGTTTCCTGTGAAGGGTAGGTTTAGGTGTAGGGTTAGGACAAGGGGATAAAAAATATAGTTTGTACAGTAGAAAAACCATTACATCTATTGAATGTTCCCATAAAACTTGCAAACCCAACATGTGTATGTATGTGTCTTCTATACTTACCATTTTTAAGGCTCTACCTTTGTGGTCTGCAGGATTTGGCTGCTATGTCCTCTATGGTCAACAGGGGGTGTCAGAATCCTTCAAATCACCAGTCACGCTATACCAGGGGTGGCGAACATCAGTCCTGGAGAGCCGCAGCCCTGCATCAAGGTCTGAAGGGTTACTAAGAAGCTACAGGCCGGTGAGTTTTTCTTAGGGTTGGAAATGAACTCTGCAGGGCTGTGGCTCTCCAGGAACGGAGTTCGCAACCCCTGCGGTATACCAAGAGTGAATTCTTCATATCATCATATCAGCCATGTAAGCACAAAACTCATCTGTTTTGTCTCAGCTACTAGTAATCTATAATTAATCTATTATTAGACAGCAATGCAACTAACACTTTCAAGGCACAGAAAGGTAGTAAGGTCATCGTTAAAATAGTCCATGTGACATCAGTGGTTCAACCGTAATGTTATGAAGCTACGAGAATACTTTTTGTGTGCAAAGAAAACAAAAACAATAACTTTATTCAACAATTTCATCTCTTCCGGTGCACATTCAGGAGAGTATCACAACGCATTGCATGGTGCTGGTGAATGTGTGGCGAAGACTGACACAGAAGAGAAGAAATAGTTGAATAAAGTCATTATTTTTGTTTTCTCTGCACACAAAAAGTGTTCTCGTAGCTTCATAACATTACGGTTGAACCACTGATGTCACATGGACTACAGTTGAGGTCAGAAGTTTACGTACACCTTGCAGAATCTGCAAAACGAGAGGTATCATATAAAACGCATGTTATTTTTTTTATTTTGTATTGACCTGAATAAGATTTCACATAAAAGATGTTTACATATGGTCCACAAGATAAAATAATGCATTTAAATGCAACTATTACAGAAGGTTTAAACGCTCACTGATGCTTCAGAAGGAAAAACAATGCATTAAGAGCCGGGGGGGTGAAACTTTTTTTAATTTAAAGATTAGGGTAAATTTAACTTATTTTGTCTTCTGGGAAACATGTAAGTATCTTCTGTAGCTTCTGAAGGGCAGTACTATATGGAAAAAAATATGATATTTAGGCAAAACAAGAAAAACGTACACATCTTCATACTGTTCAAAAGTTTACACCCCTGGCTCATGAATCGTTTTTTCCTTCTGTAGCATCGAGCGTTTCAATCTTCTGTAATAGTTGCATATGAGTCCCTCAGTTGTCCTCAGTTTGAAAAGATGCATCTCAAAATCATACAGTCATTGTTAGAAAGGGTTCAAATACTTTTGTGGACTATACAGTATGTTAACATCTTTTATGTGAAGTATCTTATTCAGGTCAGTACTAAATAAAAAATAACATGCGTTTTGTATGATCCGTCGTATTTTGCAGATTCTGCAAGGTGTATGTAAACTTTTGACCTCAACTGTATTTTGTCTTCAGTACTTCTGGGCCTTAAATATGTCAGTTGTGTTGCAGGGTCAGAAAGCTCTCAAATTTCTTTAAAAAAATATCTTAATTTGCGGGTTTGGAACGACATGAGGGTGAGTAATTAATGACAAAATTTGCATCTTTGGGTGAGCTAACCCTTTAATATTTTTTATATACATTTTTTTTTCATGTATTGGATTAGCACTTTCCCAGAGGATGCATAAATGCATAAAATGTTTGTGTTTTTTTGATCTTGTGTACATGAAAATGTATAGCCTACATGATGAAACCCAAGGGTGTTCATGCTCAAGATGGAATACATTCTGCACCCACCAGTGCTTGATTAATGAGTGCCGACTTCTAAACTACTAGAAAAAAGAGACAAGCTCAAAGGCTTTTCTGTCAACACAGGCAGAAAGGGAATGTCTAGAAAGAGTTATATTCATCCTGTCTCCAGGTACGTTGAATATGTACTGTGAATACAAGCGGAATGATAACATTACTTCACTCAAGTGGAAACCACAACATAATAAACATAAAGGAAATCATAAACAATTAATTAAACGTACAATCAATAAAAATTAAGTTATAATTAAACCTGCAGAGAAAACGTATATCTGAAGCTAAATGTGATTAAGCAACTATGAGCCAAAACTATGAAAATTATAAATGACACTGAATGATAAATTATAGAAAAATTACTTTACACTTTGTATTACATATTTATATCAGACAAAGTTTTCTTCGGCCACAAGATGGAGCCAAAACCCTCAAGACTGAGGTTTGTCTATTAAATTATTTGTTGCATAAAAGCTTTTATGCATCATGTTTTAAGAGCTGGATAAGGCTGTTTATTATCAATAGAAATGTAACTATCATTAATAATTTTATATATTTAAACTAAGCAAAAGCAGGTAGTGAGTCTTAGTGATTATGTTTAATGATTGGAATGATTGAAGTAGAATCATGACACTTAAAATTTGGCATAATTTAGACATATCAAAGATGTATCTATTATAAACCATCCAAAGGTTGTTTTCTATGTATCTAATTAGGTATATACATATATAAAGCATATTATAATGAATTGAGCAACTATAATTGGTTTCTCAGATTAGGGATGGATAGGATAAGGATTTGTTTCAGGATCAAGATCAGGATAAACACAGGATTAAGACTGTTATTAGGATTAAGAAAGGACTAGAAAGAATAAGGGATGTCCTGTAACACAAGGTGACACAACCAACTTGTGTGAAACATGGTACAAGATAGAAGGTAAAGGGATAGTTCACTCAAATATGAAAATTCTGTCATTAATTACTCACCTTCAATGTTGTTCCAAAACCGTAAGACTTTAGTTCATCTTCAGAACACAAATTAAAGAAGAACTCTTCTTCCAGAACAACATTTCACAGATAATTTACTCACCCCCTTGTCATCCAAGATGTTCATGTCTTTCTGTCTTCAGACGTAAAGAAATTATGTTTTTTGAGGAAAGCATTTCAGGATTTTTCTCCATATAATGGACTTCATTGGTGCCCCGATTTTGAACTTCCAAAATGTAGTTTAAATGCAGCTTCAAAGGGCTCTAAACACTCCCAGCCAAGGAAGAAGGGTAATTTTTTTTGGAAAATAAAAATTTGTATACTTTTTAAGCAAAAAAAGCTTGTGTAGCACAGGCTCTGGGATGCGCGTCCACGTACTATTGAATCACGTCGAAAGGTCATGCGGAATGTAGTCGGAACCACAGACCCTGTGTTTACAAAGTGAATGCACAAAGACTAAGGCTGCATCCGAAAGCATAGACAGCTGACTTGCTGCCTCGCTACCTTATCAGTGATTTCAGTTTAACTTTCAGACACCATCTTTATTTCTTTAGCTCAACCGTCACAGAATGTAACATATAGAATTGTGGGATATCTATGCTGCCTTCAAAATTCGATCAGAACAAGGTACCTCCGGAGACAGGAAGTGAAATCGAATTTGTATTCGGACGTGCCTTGATGCCTTCCTGCCTTGGAATGCTGCCTCCGAAGCTTTCGTGCACAGCCTAAGAAAGTGCAAGTAAGTCAAACGCTGTTTACAAACAAAAAGGTACAACGATGTCAGACGATTCTGAAGATGTAGGGGAAAATAACATGGAGTTTTTCGATATACTCTACCTTTTTGAGCCGGAGTACACAGATGATGAACTTGTGGTGATTCGAAGACATGATTCATAGTAGTGATGGGAAGTTCGGATCATTTTACCGACTTGGACCTTTGAGTCTCAATCAGCAAAATAAACGAATCTTTTTTCGAGTCGCTTCGTTCATTTTAGCAAAATCAGCATTACGTGACAGCCCCATAAGATGAACGAACAACTCGAAAAACCTGAAGACTCGAAACAGGTTAACTAATTCCAGTACAGAACCTAATAGAATGTTGTGCTTGCGCGACTGAACGAATCACTCCCCGAGACGACTCGTTCTTCCCGAGTCACGCTAAAGATTCGTTCAAAATGAATGAATCATTCAAGAACGATCCGTGGACGCGCATCCCAGAGCCTGTGCTACACTAGCTTTTGTGTTTAAAAAGTATGCAAATTTTTATTTTTCGAAAACAATGACTGATCGTTTCACTAGATAAGACCCTTGTTCCTCGGCTGGGATCATTTAGAGCCCTTCGAAGCTGCATTTAAACTACATTTCGGAAGTTCAAATTCGGGGCACCAATGAAGTCCATTATATGCAGAAAAATCCTGAAATGCTTTCCTCAAAAACCATAATTTCTTTACGACTTAAGACAGAAACATGAACATCTTGGATGACAAATGGGTGAGTAAATGATTTGTAAATTGTTGTTCTGGAAGTGGACTTCTCCTTTAAGAGCTTTCTGACCCTGCATAGACAACAATGCAACTGACACATTCAAGGTGCAGAAAGGTAGTAAGGACATTGATAAAATAGTCCATGTGACATCAGTGGTTCAACCATAATTTTATAAATTGGCTATTTACCAATCAGATTTGAGTATTTTAGAGCGCTGTGTTAAATGGAAATGATATACCTCCTGAAATGAATCCATTATGTATATATTAGAATGTGTTTCTCTTTCTGTCTATTTATAGAAAAATCTCTCCCTAATGGGAATGTTCTACAATTTTACAGTATCGTTTCCACAAAAGGGAGCAGGTCATGAGTGTATAATAGAAGGAACACGAAACAGCGCTCTTCCAAAAATTCCAGGACACTTTCAAGATATAAACGTTTTTGCTTGGGGGAAGGGTATGTGAAACCAAGCATCGCTTTTGATTTAATGTATTAAGCTTGACCTTGAGAGTCTGATGTTGAAAAAGCGACCCGTACTACGTTTTCTTTTTACGTTTTCTACGTTTAGTGTCGGTTGACACTGTGAAGCGTCGGCTGATTGAACATCTTTGCCGCTGCTATCAGCGGGAGCACACGGGGTCAGAGTTAGCATCAGCCTGTGACATCCATCAGACGAGCACGCCAAGGCTGCGCTGACAAATTTCCACGATCAATAGCATCTGACAGGACAACACGAGGTTATGGCCGTCCCTGTCAACGCTATCTATTCTTTTTCAAGTCTGACAGATGTGGGGTAATTAATGGACTTCATTAATCAATCAAAGGCAAAGCCGTTGCTAAACTACAGATAAAATGCATCGTTATTTACTGTGTGGGAAAGAAAGAAAGCTTTTAAAGGGATAGTTCACCCAAAAATGAAATATTTGTAATTTTCTTACCCCTATGTCATCCAAGATGTTCATGTCTTTTTTTTTTTCAGTTGAAAAGAAATTAAGGTTTTTGAAGAAAACATTCCAGGATTTTTCTCCATATAGTGGACTTCAATGGGGATCAGTGAGTTGAAGGTCCAAATTGTAGTTTCAATGCCGCTTCAAAGGGCTCCACATGATCTGGCCAAGGGATAAAGATCTTATCTAGCAAAACAAACAGTCATTTTCTAAAGTAAATAAAAGTTTATAGACTTTTCAGCCACAAATGCTCATCTTGCACTAGCTCTGCATCTACGACTCCACGCATTACGTAATCATGTTGAAAAGGTCACAATGCGTTAAGCCTTAGACAAGTATTTGTAGTTAAAAAGTATATAAATGTAATTTTTTTTTTTGTAGGAAATGAGCGATTGTTTCGCTAGATAAGAGCCTTATTCCTGGGAGAATAAGGCTGGGATTGAGTTGAGCCCTTTGAAGTTGCATTGAAACTGCATTTTGGAACTTCAACCCATTGATCCCCATTGAAGTCTACTATATAGAGAAAAATCCTGGAATGTTTTCCTCAAAAACCTTAATTCCTTTGCAATTGAAAAAAGAGACATGAACATCTTGGATGACATAAGGGTGTATAATTGATGATTAGTAGTTCAAGCGCATAGTGCTGAAACTCTGTTGTAATGGCCAAAGACCAGCAATCTCCATGTAAAACTGATTGTGCAGACCAAATTATAAGTTGTAGAAACTTGAAACTTGGAGGGATAGTAGTACTCATACCGTCTACAACATCACCAAGGCTTGCCCCAATCGGCCTGACGGGGGGGCGCAACAGTGCTCAAAAGTATGAAATCGCTCAACCATTCATAACAGGCTCCAGAGTCTTATGTTGTTGGAATGCTTGGCTCACGCCAGACAAAACGCACACCTCAGATTCATCCGTCACCTTGGTGAAATGTTTGGGTATTTAGCATTTTTTGAAAAACCTACTTTTGGTGAACTAGTCCTAGTTTTTTTTACCCGATCACAACCAAACCAGTGCAGGAAGATTCTCTGGAGAGTGAATATCAATAATTATCAAAAAATGGTTGAACTTTCAACTCTCCGGCATATCTTCGGCAAACTGTCATTGCGTATGTAAGAGCTTAATTTGAGGTCATGTAAACAAAAAAAAAACTGAGTTTAGACATTTGGTGGCGCTATAAGAGGGGGAAAAAAACTAAAACCGCTTGTCCTATCGACATGAAAATCGGTACGCACGGTCTTGGTCCAAACTATAAGGACATATCTCAAAAAACATGGCTGCCGTAGGCCAATGAACTTAGAGCACCTATTAGATAAGCATAAACCAGTGGTTCTCAACTCCAGTCCTCGGGGCCCACTGCTCTGCACATTTTGTATGTCCTCCTCATTTAACGCACCTGTTTCAGATCATCAGCTCGTTAGGGGAAAGATCCATAAACTATGGTCGAGTTTGAGTGTGTCAGATTCAGAAACATACAAAATGTGCAAAGAAGTGGGCCCTGAGGACTGGAGTTTAGACGATGGCATAAACCAGGGGTCACCAAACTTATTCCTGGAGGGCCGGTGTCCTGCAGATTTTACCTCCAACGTTCCTCAACACACCTGCCTGGAAGTTTCAAGTATACTTAGTAAGACCTTGATTAGCTGGTTCAGGTGTGTTTGATCAGGGTTGGAACTAAACTCTGCAGGGACACCGGCCCTCCAGGACGGGTCTCATGACCCCTGGCATAAACGATTGTATATTGTGTGGTTTTTCACACATTCACACAATATTCATATCATATCATAGGTCTCTTAATTCCGAACAACTTTGCCTCTAGAACCACTGCTGTCAGTCAAACCATTTGTTAGATAAGTGAGAAAATGTAAAAAAATTAAAATAAAAATACTTTTGCGAACTAGTCTTAAGTTTTTTGCTCAATCTGGAAAAAAACACTGCAGTGCATTTCTCTGGACTCTCTAGGTCAATAATGCTCAAAAAAGGTTGAAATTTACCCTTTGGGAATCTATAATGGGGTTGTTTAGAAAAGGAGCCTTTCCAAATATACCTAAAAGCCTATAAAGCCTAAACGAAAACTCAAAACCTGACAAAACATGATGAGCACATGTGACAGGTGATTCTAAACAGGCATGCAAAGTTTTAGGGAGATCGGACCACAGCTGGCGCTATAACAGTGGTTAAAAAAACATCATATTTTTTGGTAATGCTTTTTTTTTTTTTAAAAAAAAAAAACAAATTCATTGATTTAGGTCATTACAGGCTTGATAAATAATATGTAATAGGTTTTTACATATGTGCTTAAATGGCTTGAAATGCTTGAAGCTATACCAGCTTGCAGCTGTATTTATATTTCTTTTCACTGGCTTAAATGACAAAAAGATAAATGACAGACATCAGATAAAAATCTTGCAGTTTTATTTGCATATAAACTTGGCTAAATGTCACAATGGATAAAAAAAGTCACAAACATATAAAGAAAGCATTTACAATAGCAGAAATTACAGAAAAAACTTTTTTGTGCTCACAAGATTGCAGATCCACAGTGAAATATACAACACACATTATTACAACAACTAAAAATGGAGACGAGGAGAAATTAAATGGCTTAGTGTTGTAATTTCCAGTTTTGAAACCAATAGAATATGAAGGTATTGCAAATCTAGGATAAACAATTGTGTTTAAATCTTTAAAGAGAGATAGCCAATTTATCGCTGTAGATCTCCTGAGGCAGAACCAATCAAATTGAAAGCTCTCATCCACTTTTAATACATGCTAAATGCAGGTATCTTGATGATCTGAAGAATTTGCACATTCAGCCTCTTCTAAACTATAATTATTAAGACAAAAGCAGCACAGCGATAATGTGAAATTCAATTTACAACACATAATCGCTTCCATCTTTTGACAAACGGTGAAAAATGCTTGTCTTATGGTGTTTAATGGCCTGGTAGATAAAAATGTTTCTTCTCGATGAAAAAAGAGCGAAGTCTGATTGGAGCAATAAATATCAGACCCACTGGACCCATTTAAATTCAAAATTGAATACACCACATAAAGAGTTCATGACTTTAAATAACTTTATATTAAATTTACAAAGCACAATTAATATTAAATCAGACATGGTCAAGTATTGCTGACGCTTTTAGGAGTACCTTATAATGCACTTTTTAAGATCCTGACCCATAAAAAAGAACAAACAGAAGGCAATCGATGCAAACAAATTACAAATATGATTTCACGACTTATTCTTTGCCTACAATAGTCATTCAAATGGTGTCGGCTTCAATCCGACGTTAAAAAATAGTTCATTTCCATGCATTTTTAAATACAAGCAGTACAAAAAGACTATTACTTTTAAGTAAGGAAAAGTTAGAAAAAATGGGAAAAGAGGGCGGGGCTTAACGAGTCTCAGGAGTTTCCTGGGTTGGGGAGATCAAATATGATTGGTGGATTGGTAGGCTGGAAGCTGACTGTACATGTGGAGGAGTTGATAAATGTTGTATAGCCATCTGTCATTATGCCATACCCTGAAAATGAGAAAACATTTATTTTCTATGCAAAAAATGCCTAAATATTTCTACTTTATCAATTTAAATATTATTTTAAATATCTACAAATTTCTAATATATTTAAAAAATATTTTTAACATTTTTATTACCTTAGTATTTATAACATTTTATATTTGTTTATATATATATATATATATATATATATATATGGGGAGTGTCAAGCTCTTACCTTCATGGATTCCCCCATATGCGTGGAGTTTGGGTCGGACCCTCTTTTGTACTGTGTTGAGTAGCTCCACGCAGCCAACTCTCTGAAGTTCTTTGGGAACCCAATCTCTGAACCCTGGACAAAGTCCAGTATCACATTCTTAGTGGTGTATCATCGCATTTATGATGTCTCTAAAATACAACAGTCCATCTGCAGACACAAACTGATGTATACATGCTCCACATCTAAAGTTACATTCACATTTCAGTGCTTACCCAGAGGAGGCCCATGTGTCATAAGAATATCTACGTCTTCGGGGATCTGGTTCCACTTATCGAGGAGAGACTGGCCACGAGGTAAGTTAAAGCCCCATCCGTTAAACCACGGGGTCCTGTGGGAGCAGACAGATGCATTTTACACACTTCATAAATGTCGAAATCATCATACACAAGCCTGCGTGCCATTCTCACACACGTACGCAAAAGTTGACAGTAGACTAGCTGGTAAGGTGCATGACAAAAAGTCTAAAAAATCCTTGGAGTATTGCAGTATCTGATTTGAGGCTATAGCACAACTCAAGCTATTCATTTCAGCCTCCATCAGGGCGTCCGGTGGTTCGCAGCAGAGCAGAGGTCATCTGCAGAGGAGGCAGATTGATCAAGCTGTCAGCACCAATGAGCAGAAGCATGTTAATAAGAGTTTTATTTCCCCTCTGGGACGGGCCTGCTGACAGCCTGCGGTAACCCGGGCCAGACCTTTATTTACCACTCTCAGACCCCGTCTGATAAGGGCCAAGTGTCTGGCCCCAGCTAGACAAGGCTGTGCAAGGCCAGGGCTAAATGTAGGCCTTGGTAGAGAGGGCAGGAACTGACCCCATGCTGATAAGCAGAGCTGGGTGATGGATGGAGGCAGTGCAGACAAATGAGAGTTGGAAGCACTGCAGAGAGCAACGTCTGCAACTGCTCAACGGCACTTCACAAGCTGCACTAGAGTGCAGGATTTCAACACAGCTTGAGACAAAAGCTAAATTAGAAGTGCCTATATGTTAATGTGCTTATGGTTGTGACATCACAGCTGTTTCTGAACAACACATTTTTTCAGCATATGGTCTGGATGTAAGGAAAACCTTGGATTTTTATATTTTGTACACACAGGAGAATGTCTCATTTGTCTAATTTGCAACACGTGTGCAAATGAATTTTTTCTTAAAGGAATAGTTCACCCAAAAATTAAAAATTCTGTCATTAATTATTCATAATCATGTCATTCCAAACCCGTAAAACCTTCATTTATCTTCAGAACACAAATTAAGATATTTTTCATGAAATTCGAGATAAAATCTTTCTGAACCTGTATAGACAGCAACATAACTACCACGTTCAAAGCCTAGAAAAGTAGTAAGGACATCGTTAAAATAGTCCATGTCACATCAATGGTTCAACTGTAATTTTATGAAGCTACAAAAATACTTACCTGTAAGTCTCTGGCATGCATTCACAATATTACCACGCATGTGTCGTGGTACTCTCGTGGTACTCGTGGTACTCTGAACAAAAAATACTTTATTAAACAATTTCTCCTCTTCTGTGTTAATGCTTATAGAGCCACCCAAAGTGTGCTTTTATTGCATACATGCAATTTCAGTTAGTACGAAATTTTCCAGTGAATTAAGGTCCGTAAGTCGGTGCTGATAGCCTAACTGCACCTCTGGCGACCCGAGTTCGAGTCCCAACTTGTGTTCCTTTGCCAATCCCATTCCCAACTCTCCACCCCATTCTTTTCTGTCATTCTCTACTGTCCTTTCTGTTCAAAAGCATGAAAAGTCATGAAAAAATAAAATAAAAGTATGGTCCCTAAGATATTCATGCACAGATTTCAAGCATGCATATAACCACTTATATAAAAGGTAAGATTTGCCACTTTTATAATTCTGACCATTTTAAACAACATTCAGCACATATGAGAGCATTCTTACATAGGACATGTTTACTATAGAAGTGCATACTCTCTATAGGGCCCTATGATTTCCGTGATGCGGAATTGCGGAATCCAGTCATAAAATCGGAATTTACAGTTTAATGTGGAATGTCACGGAATTTGTCAAAGTTTGGATGAGTTAATCAAATGTAGGTCATTACACTTCAATCAAATTGCAATATGGACTAATATTCATAAATATTAAGCTGCAAAACAACTATTTAGTTATGATTTCTGCATGTCTGCATGTCTTTGTGTTAATGAATGGTGCAGATGCACGGTTTTGTTTACTACTCGTACTGAAGTGCGTGATATTAGCAACATTTCCAGAACTGCTCTGAGAGTCACTTTGTGAGCATTTTATTGTTTCATTTGAGTAAAACTATCATCATATCAAATACACACAGAAATTTAACGGTATTCACAGAAACGGTCAAAATAAAAGTTGAGCGTAACATGAAGACATTGTGGCAGGTCTTACTACTACTACTACTAAAATTGTTAAAACCTTATTTTTAAGGAATAATCATATATATGTTTGCCAAAACATAAAATTTGTTTAATTTTCATTAATTAAAAGAGAAATGAAATGCACAACACAACACAGAATTTCTGAGAAAAATAAACATTTCACGAGGCTATTGTAAGAATAAATGATTTGACTGAAGAATTATAGTTTTTATGCTGTCAAATAATTAGACATGCTAGAACACAGAAATTGGTAATGATAATACATAAAACAAAAAGAAAACATTTCATAGGACCTTAAACGTAATTTTTGTTAAACTTTTCATAAACTGATGTTAAATTGTTTATGTTTCATGATTTTAATTAATTAGACATGCTTTTTGATTAATACAATTAATTTAACCATTAAAAAGGAGTTCAGAAAAATTAAAACGGACAAAAAAAAAATGGAATCCAGAAAAATTAAAATGGAAAAACGAATATGGGACAAAAAATAAAACTGATTTCATAGGGTCCTAACTCTTAGGGGCTTCCTGCCACCTACTGGCAGATTTTGTTTAATTTTTAAAGTATCTTTTCAATTATTCAAATCATTTAATATTTCTGTATTCAAAATTTTGTATTTAAAACATTAACCTCAACATGAATTTATGAATTTGATTCCCCTGTAAATCACTTTAAGGAGTCAAATATCACCTCGTAATGGTTGTGTCCACATGCTGCTAAGACTCATTTACATGCAAACACCATCTAAAAGTGAATTTTGCATCCAATGTCCCCTTTCAGAAATGTCTTTACTTTTTTTCATAAGATTTTCGTGAATCCTGCAATGATATGACCTGATTGCTGAATCTGATGAGCATAAAACCGTTGAAAATAAAAGAAGCATTAGAAAGGATGAGATTACAACCACTAAATAGCTTAGTTGTTCAGCTAATCGCATTAACGAGTCTTTAAGAGCTTGATTCTACCCGTACTCATGGGCATACATATATGTATGAGCTCACATGTGCAGCTGTCTGGAGGTCATTTTACAACGAGCACTTGACAAAGTCAGAGCCTCTGAGAAGCAAAAGGTTAAGACTAGCAGGGGAAAGGGTTTTCATAACATGTTCTCTGAGACCTGAGGCCTGGATCTTCTTTTTCATTCACTGAATTATGTTGAAATAGACGAGGGACTAGGGCCCAGTGGTTTGTACCACCTCAGAATAACAATAGAAAGAGAGCCCTGGAGCGGAGTATTGAAAACCAATTACAGAGAGAATGAAAAAGGTTTTAGAGGGAAAAATGGAAAAGCATAGAGACTGTCGCTTTAAAATAACTGCCAATTAAATTCAGAGACCCAGTTAAACCTCGCAAAAGAACGGGGTCTATCAAATAAGACAGACAAAAGACATGCGTGAACTTTATTCAACAATTTCTTCTCTTATCTTGGTTAATTCTCTTAAGGGATTTGTATTTGTGTATACTTTCTTTTTCTTCGCTTTGTTTTTATGTTTTCCACTGTTCAAGAAAAAAAGATTTGCGAAATCGCTCCGAAATCCTTCAATCTGAAACAAATGAATCGCTATGCATCCTTCAAAGTCCCGATCTGAATCAAATGATTCACTATCCACACTCTGAAGTTCCGATCTTAATTAAATGATTCGCAATCCACGCTCTGAAGTTCCGATCTGAATAAAGATTTGCGAACCATCATTTCAGATCAGGAATCAGAGTGCGTATCGCAAATCATTTGACTATGCGGAGCTTTGCGTATTGCGAATCTTTTTTTTTTGAATCGTTAAATTCACAAAATGATTTCTGAACCTGTTTCAATTTAAATCAAATGATTTGTGATATGCACTCCAAAGTCCCAAGCCAAGTCTAATGATTTGCAAACCCGCTTCTATTTCCCGATCTAAATAAAATGATTCACAATACGCTATTTGAAGTCCTGATATGACACAGATGATTTGCGTTATGCGTTCAGATTGGAGTGCTTAGAAACAGTGAATCAAGGCAGTTGTTTAACTGATTTGTGAACCATCAATTCAGATTCGGACTCGGAGTGAATCATTTGACTTAGATCGGAACTTTGCATATCACAAATCTTTGATTTGAATCATTCAATTCGCAAAATCATCCACAAACCTGTTCCAATCTAAATCGAATAATTTGCGATATGCGCTCCAAAGTTCCGATCTAAATCAAATGATTCGCGATTTGCAGTCCCAATCAAAATCAAATTATTTGTGACACACGCTCCTAAGTCCCTATCTGAATCAGATGATTTGTAATACGCAAAGTTATCGGAACTGATTCAGATCACTTAATCAAATGATTCGTGATTTGAAGTCCCGGTCTAATTCAAATGATTTGTGATTTGAAGTCCCGATCTAAATCAAATGATTCGTGATTTGAAGTCCTGATCTGAATCAGATGATTTGTAATACGCAAAGTTCCGATCGTAATCAAATGATTCGTGATTTGAAGTCCTAATCCAAGTTAAATTACTTGTGATACACGTTCTGAAGTCCTGATCTGAATCAAATGAATCAAATCAAATTTGTGATATGTAAAGATCCGAACTAAATCAAATGAGTCGTGATTTGAAGTCCCGATCTAAATCAAATGATTTGTGATATGCAAAGTTCCAAACAAAATCAAATGATTCATGATTTGAAGTCCCGATCTAAATCAAATGATTTGTGATACGTGAAGTTCCAAACTAAATCAAATGATTCGTAATACACGATTTGAAGTCACGATATGAAACAAATGATTCGCAATTTGATTTGAGCGCTTCTAAACAGTGAATCATTTTGCAACGCAATGGTTTAACTGATTCAGAGTTTTGAAAAGCTCCATTTCACCTATTACTACAGTACGTGATTTTTAAAATCATTACAAGTGATGCTGAAATTCAAAAAGTCGCGAGTTTGAATCAATCAGAGCGGTTCCAGCATAAAAGACTCACTCAATTGATTCGGTTCATCTATTCCTCTTTTCATGTCTTCAGCCATGTTTACACAACATTGTCAGTACTACTACTGGCTTAGCTCGCTAGTTTTCTGGCATTAATTGAAGTAAGTGATGATGTTTTTTGAATTGCATGTATTTTGTCTTTCTCTTCAGGAATATTGCTACTTTCAAGACTTTTCCAGGCCATAAATTTTCAAGTTTTTTAAGCACTTTAAGCACCTTGTACGAACCATGTGAAGATGAACAAAGGTCTTACGGGCTTGAAACAACATGAGGGCGAGTAATGACAGAATTTTCATTTTTGGGTGAACTATCTCTTTAAGACAGATGCAAGCGAATATTCAAATACAAGCCATCACTTTACTGCCACCCTTCTTCATTAACCAACCTTTATGGACTTGAACATCCATCATCACAGGCTGGTCTCATAGACTCAGCACTATCTTTGTTTGTCTATCCATTAGCGCTTCTTCATAGTTTGACAGAACGGAGTTGATAGTGGATGAAATAGAGCCTGAACACAGGAAATGGCTGCTGAGGTCTCAGTGTATAAGTGTGTGTTGGGTAGCCAGGCTTGTCTGAGGATGATTGATAGGAAGGCAAATAAAGGCGAGTGGTTGCTTTCGAACATTGTGCACCAGGCCGGTACTCTTGGGGACAATTTCTCAAAACCTGTTAGCTTTCCTGCAAACATACTCAGGCTCATCTGCTTTAACTCACACATAAACGTCAGCGCCCAACTCTTGCTTTCATTAGTACATCAAGGTAGTCAACAATGAGAAGTCATTACTTCTCAGCATGCAAATAAAACGGGGATCACAAACAGAAAACAAAAGGAAATTTATTATTACACGGCATACTGGAATACTCGATTCTGATTGGTCAATCCAGTTAGTTTTATATCTCTCATTTCACTTTGTGGTCTCTTTATTCTCCTTATAAATATTTCAATATATTAATATTGATTTTTCATGTCTATTTATTATTTAAGTAAGTAAGCTATAGTACAGCTGATAATAATTGCAAAATAAACCACTTCTGGTTTTAAATCAGAATTAAATAAACAATTATTTTACTACATTTTAATGTAAAATTAACCAAAAACATTTTGTGACTTAAATATTATTAGCATAATTAAACATTATTATAACTATAATGAAATACAACTTATACAAATAATTATTTTACATTACTTTAGAAAATAAATACCAAGAAAACCATGTAATTTTAAAAAGAGAGAAAGGGGAAAAATGAGCGAGAGACAGAAAAGAGAAAAGAAAGCTTTCACTGTCAGAAACTCTGTTCAGAACAGAGACCCAAGTGTATATTTGTGTCTGCGTGTGTGTTTGTTTTGGCTGTGTCAGCACTTTGTTTTGATGAACTCTTAGTGACCTGGACACACACACATACACACACACAGTGGCACACAGGAGCAGCCGGCTGAGCCTTAGTAACACACAAACACACACTCGCAGTGCTTACTTTGGAATCAGTGTGCCACTAATGCACAGGCCTGCTAGTCCTTCAAACACCTCACATGCAAAAAGGATTACTGAAATATTTATCTGCCCCTGACAGCAGGATGGTGAAAGAGAGGGGGATCAGAGTAAGATGTGCGATTGTGAAAGTGATGTTGGAGAAGGTTATCAACGGTCAGGAGAGAAACTGCAGAGCTGGATGTGGGACAAAAAAGAGACATGAGAGTAGAGAGGAAATGAGACGTTTTCGGGATTTCCTGTCTAGTGTGATTTTGTGAAGGTACCACGTGGCGCACATCCCACAGGAAGCCTGTTACATATTCCTTCTGATATGGTGCAAATATCAAACATTTTTTGATAAAAATGCATCAAAGAACAACTTTTTTTGCCCAGTGGTCAGAAAATAGTTTGCCATTCAAAAGTTTGGGGTTTTTGAAGTAAGTATTTTCGCTCTGCATTTATTTGATTAAAAATACAGTATAAACAGAAATATTATTACAAATTAAAAAATGTTTTTCCATTTTAATATATTTTAAAATGTAATTTATTTCTGTGAAATAAATTACTCCAGTCTTCAGTGTCACATGATTCTTTAGAAATCAGAGTAATATGCTGATTTGTTGCTCATTCTTACTTTTATCAATGTTGACAGCAGTTGTGCTGATTAACATTTTTGTGATAATTTGTTCATGATTCTTTGATGAATAGAAAGTTCAAAAGAACAGCATTTATTTAAAATAAAAATCTTGTAACAAAATGTTATAAATTACTGTCACTTTTAATCAATTTATTGCATCCTTGCTGAACAGGAGTATTAATATCTTTCCAAAACAAAAAGTAATTGACCCCAAACTTTTTTAACAGTAGTGTTTGTTTCTTATGGAAGCCTGTTTCTGCTACTGAATTAAAGAAAAAGAAAAAAGTATTGTGACTTTTCTTTTCTCAGAATTGCGCGATACATACTTGCAATTCTGACTTTTTTCTCAGAATTGAGAAAAAAAAAAGTGTGATATAAACTTGAGTTATAAAGCCAGAATTGCTTGACAAAAACTTAATTTTATTTTTTTCCTCAGAATTGTGTAATATAAACAATTGTGAGAAATAAAGTCAGAATTGCAAGATATAAACTTGCAATTGCGAATTATAGTCAGAATTGCTTGACAAAAACTCACAATTCTGACTTTTTCTCAGAACTGCGAGATATAAACAATTCTGAGAAATTAAATCAGAATTGTTAGATATAAGCTTGCTATTTTCATCTTTTTCTCAAAATTGCATGATATAAACTCGCAATTGTGAGAATAAGTCAGAATCGCAAGATATAAACTTGCAATTCTGATTTTCTCAGATTTACATGACAAACTTGCAATTGCGAGTTACAATCAGAATTGCTTGACAAAAACTCAATTCCGACTTTTTTTAGAATTGCGTAATATAAACTCTCAATTGTAAGAAATAAAGTCAGAATCACAAGATATAATCTCACAATTGTGAGTTAAAGTCAGAATTGCTTGACAAAAACTCACAGTTCTGACTTTTCTTAGAATTTTGTGATATAAACTCACAATTGTGAGAAATAAAGTCAGAATTGCTTGACAAAAACTCACAATTCTGACTTTTTTCTCAGAACTGCAAGATATAAACTCACAATTGTGAGAAATAAAGTCAGAATCGCAAGACATAAACTTGCAATTCTGATTTTATTTTTCTCAGATTTGCGTTACAAACTTGCAATTGCGGGTTATAGTCAGAATTGCTTGACAACTCAATTTCTGACTTTTTTTTTTGAATTTCGTAATATAAATTCACTATATATATATATAAACTCGCAATTCTTTCTCAGAATATATTTTATATATAAAATAAAATTCTGAAGGGAAAAAGACTGATATGCTCTCCGAACTGCAAGTTTATATCTCACAATTTTGACTTTTTAACTTGCAATGGCAAGCTTATATCACACAATTCCGACTTAATTTCTCAGAAATGCGAGTTTATATTAATTCTGAGAAAAAAAGTCAGAATTGCAACAAATTGGGAGAGAAAAGTCAGAATTGTGAGATTAAAAGAGGCAACTACTTTTTTTTATTTTTTATTCAGTGGTGGAAACTGGCTCCATAGTTTCTATATGTATTGTACTGTTGCACTCAAATATATTTCACATTATGGAAGTAAAACAGGTTAGGAAGACTATTTCATGTTAACTTTAAGCCATTAATTCACTGGCTGAGAAAAAAGTTTGAACACCTGAATTGAAACAGATCAAAGGAAGAAGGGAAAACAAGACTTAATTAAAATAAAGATAAAAACAACTTCAATCTGTTCCCTCTTTGATAGTGCCAGTTTATCACAACAGGACCATCATGTTCACAACAGTGTTGATGACTGAAATACAACAAAAAGTTGTTCCTCTCCAAACAAAATCCTTGTCATGTTGCCCAAAATCTAACCAAGCTGCAGTTAAACCAAAACAAACTAAACAAACAAAAAAAAAAAAACACAGTCCCCTCTGGAAATGAAAAAAAAAACAAAACAACAACAACATGTGGGCCACTCAACTACTGAAGCTTGTGAATAGATCTGTTCTGAGAGAAACTTCCACATGGCCGACATTTTTCTGTACAGCCTGCTTACTAACAGCATCTGACCCCTTTTCTATTCGGTCCATCGCTCGCTCTCTCTTTCACTGTGCCCTCACTATGCCCTCAACCCCCCCCTTGATTTCTCAATCCTCCCTGCCTGGTACTGCAACCGCCGCCAGCCATCATCAGGCCCAGCGGAGGAGATGTCAGCTGTTAATTACCACTGACAAATGACGCCACCTTCGGGCCAGGGGTCAGCTTACAATCAGTGACGTGAGCAGGTAGCATGTCGGCAGGAGCCGGAGAAAACTGTTGTTCTATAGAGGCTTCTGTTGATAGCTGAGAAGCCCGGATGGACGGGGTAATTACATTTACGCACAGTACGAGAGTTATGCGTTTTTTCCATGAAGGTCAATGATGAATGAGAAAAAAGGAATGAAAACAAGGGCGGGCTAAGGAACAACAAGCATATGACTCAACTGGAAAAGTGTGACGCTAACAACAACAAGGCCATGAGATCGATGCCCGGGGAACATGTGAAAGCCATCACATTTGGATAGATGAATGTGAAATCAGAAGAGAGATGAAAAGCATCAGACTGTTATAGATACTTGTCAACACTTTCATTCAGATGAGACTATTAATATTCATCAGCAGGCCTTCAAGAGCCAACGCTACCGAGGTACAGCACGTTAACGCACATTAAGCTGTCAAGATGTTTTAACAAGCCAGAGTGTGTCTACATGTGTACTAAAATCAGTGCATTGCATGATTTACCACGTCACAAAATGTTTAGGATTTCTCTCAACCTTCCCCAATGAGAATGAAATCCTCAATTTACAGAGGAAACCCAATGAAATCAACAGCTATTTGTAAAATGTCCCTGGCCCTGGTTTCTGTACTTTTAAAGTGACAGTTCACCCAAAAATTAAAATTACCCCACGATTTACTCACCCCCAAACTATCCTACTGTAGGTTTATAAGACTTTCTTCTTTCAGATGAATGCAATCGGAGTTACATAAAAAAAAAATGTCTTGGCTCATTCGAGCTTTATAATGCCAGTGAATGGGTGTTGTGATTTTGAAGCCTAAAAAAGTGCATCCATCCATCATAAAAAGTACTCCACACAGCTCCAGGGGTTAATAAAGGCCTTCTGAAGCAAATCGATGCATTTGTGTAAGAAAATATCCATGTTTAAAACTTAATAAACCGTAATCTCTAGCTTCCGGTAACTGTCATACCTGTATTCAAAAAGTTAAAAAGAACAGCACTTATTTAAAATAGAACTCTTATAACAAAATGTCTGTTATAAAATACAGTCACTGTGCATCCTTGCTGAACAGGAGTGTTCATCTGTTTAAAAACAAATAAATTTAAATAAGTTACTAACCCCAAACTTTTCTAAAAGTAATGTTTGTTTCTTATGGAAGCCTGTTCCGCCACTGAATAAAAAAAAAAAAAAAAAAGTTATTGCAACTATTTAATCTCATAATTCAGGCTTTTTTTCCTCAGAATTGCATAATACAATTCAAAGAAAAAAAAAAAAAACAATCGTGAGGGAAAAAAAGATTTAAACTCGCAATTCCTACTTTTTTCTGGCAAAGGCAAGTTTGTATCTCGCAATTCTGACTTTTCTGGCAAATGTGACTGTGTATCTTGCGATTCTGACTTTTTTCATGAGTTACGTAGTAAAACTTCAAAAGAGACTGGTATGTTCTCAGGGGAAAAGAGGCTTCTCAGAATTCTTACTCAACAACTTGCTATTGTGTGTTATAAAGTTTATATCTCACAATTCTGAGAAAAAAAAAGTCAAGACCTAATTTCTCAGAATTGCGAAACCACAATTCCAAGTTTATATCATGCAATTCTGATAAAAAGAACTCAGAATAGCAAGTTTATATCTCGTAATTTTGACTTTATGACTCGCAATAGCAAGTTAAAAAAAAAAAAAAAAAAAACACGCACCCGTGAGAAAAAAAGATAGAATTATAAGATAAAAACTCGTAATTCCCATTTTTTCTTACCTTTTCTATTCTTACCTTTTCTTACTGATTCGAACTTTTTTCTTGCAAATGCAAGTTTGTATCTCGCAATTCTGACTTTTTTTTTGGTCTTACGAGTTATACGTCAAACTTTAAGAGGAAAAGCGACTGATATGTTCTCAGAATTCAGACTCAACAACTTGCTATTGTGTGTTATGAAGTGAGATTTGCGAGATTTTGACTCACAATTTTGACAAAAAAAGAAAAGTCACAATTGTGAGACAAACTTGCAATTCTGAGAAAAAAAGTCTAGACTTTATTTCTTGGAATTGTGGTCTTTTGAATTTTGAAGCCCAAAAAAGTGCATCCACCCATTATAAAAAGTACTCCACATGGCTCCAGGGCATTAATAAAGGCTTTCTAAAGCAAACTGATGTATTTGTCTAAGAAAAACATCCATATTTAAAACTTATTAACCATGATCTCTAGCTTCCACTTACTATTGCACGTTTTCACGAGAGAGTGGCGTTCCAGCGGTAGGCCGTAAGACACAGGACATAAGTGTAATGTAAGCTTATAAAATGGTGGGGGCAATAAGCATAAAGTAAAGCGGACAAACTGTCCTCACCTTAAATAACGCTACCAATACTATCAAAGTAATTAGCGCTATCAGCTTCACATTGATCTGACCGCACACTGAGAGAAAACCTCACGCTTCATATCTAGTATCCATACTAAAGCAGATAAACAGCTTTGTTGTGTGTCCTAAAAAAACCCAAGCGAATGTCATATCCCTAATCATTCATTCACAAACACATCATAATTATAAGACATGATATGGATGAAGCAGTGATACGGTTTCTATGGCAGCAAGAAAGACACACCCCCACTATCTATTGTAGCCTGGCCTTGCAAACACTCACCCAAGATGAACTCGGGTCACATGACTTGCGTCTGCCTTGCCTAAGAGGATTAAAAAGCCTTTGATTTTCAAAAGCCAAAGCAACATCTAGCACAACCAGCTTACATGTTAATCAAACCAAGCTGGAATATATACGCAACACATATCGGTAAGCATATCTGGCGTATCGTAAACAGGATTACCAAATGTGGCGTTATCAGGATAGTGGTTGCCAAGCTATGCAAGATAGCCTTGCTTCCAATAGATGTTCTGGTTAGGCATACAAAGGCATATTGGATATTGATAGGGAGTAATCGAGTCAAGGTCAATGTGTTGACGGGAGTGCCGCCATGAAAGGAACTAACGGTGAATATATGGACATAAAACAGGCCCGTGTTCTACCTTGGGCCAGACGGGAGTCAAGCCTGACTGAGCACTTTGTAGGGAAGAAGAATGGAGCCGTGTAAATGACCTTCTTGATAGTTGAGGCCTAGGGTCAGGAAGGTCAGGAAGGCCCACTGCGAGCGTGCACTTGGAGGGGCGCACCGGGGTCAGCCTCGCGTTTTGATCCTGGCTCTCAACAAAGCACCAGGATGTGTTGGGACAAAAAGCACTTCCTGCAGGAGAGGCTGGGAAAACTATGACCAAAGAGCACCCCCACCAAGACCACCCATCGCAGATGTCTGGTTTTCCCACTTCTTACCAAAATTAGCATTCTAATTCTGGCGGGCTTGAAAACCTTAGGATATTTCAGATAGACTAGATAGTTTTGTGTTTGGACGTTGTCCTCTACAAGCCTAACGTTTGTCACAGAAATCTAAATCATCAATAAATTAGCACTAATTAATCAAATTAAAAAATAAAAAAAAATACACAAGATTTAAATTGCTAATAAATCTATTAATAAATATGTATTATTCTTACATTATGTATTACTCTACAAAAGTACTAACTATATTGTATATAACAAAATATATTACATATATTTTAGTGCTGCCGCGATTAATCGCATCCAAAATAAGTTTGTTTACATAATATGCGTGTTGTGCATGTGTGTGTATACGTATATACACATGTATTTAGGAAATATGTAATATGTACTGTATTTATGTACACATCATATATAAATATGATTATACACATGTACATTTTTCTTAAATATATACATGTATGTTTGAGGTATTTACAGACAGTACACACACATATTATGTAAATACAAACATTTATACTGATCATGATTAATCATTTTAATAGCACTAATATATTTATTTAATAAAATACAAATTACAAAATGCAGCCTGTTTGACGTTTATGCAAATGAGATCTACCTACCAAAATAAATAAAAACAATATACAAAATTTAAAATGGTAATAAATGTATTATTATACATTATTATTCTTACAAACAGATTATATATATATATTTTTTTTTTTTTTTTGCTTTAATATATACATGTATCAGTGTATTTAAAAACAGTACACACACATTTTGTAAACACAAACTTTTATTTCGGATGTGATTAATCTTGATTAATAGTTTTGACCGGACTAATATATTTATATAATAAAATATAAAAAAAAAAAAAATGCAGCCTGTTTGACATTTATGATATTTACTTTTTTATTACTATTACAGATGCCATAAAAAAAAAATATATATATATATATATATATATATATATACAAAATTTAAAATGGTAATAAATATATTAATATATAATTTATTATTCTTATTCTTATTCTTTGACAGCACTTATATACTATTATATACTAATAAAATACAAATTGCAAAATGCAGTCTGTTTGACGTATATGCAAATAATATTTACTTTATTATAATTACCGATACCAAAATAAGTAAATAAAAACAATATATAAAAGGTTAAAATGCTAATAAATAAATAAATATATTTTATTTATTATTCCTACAAATGGAATACCTAAATTACTCTACAAAAGTACTAAATAAATTGTATATAACAAAATCATATATATATATATATATATATATAGATAGATAGATAGATAGATAGCGCTGTCAAATCAATTAATCGCATCCAAAATAATGTTGTTTACATAATGTGTGTACTGTGTGTAATGTGTATACACATGTATATGTTTAAGAAATATATGTAATATATATTTATATATACATCATTTATAAATATGAATATATACATGTAAATATACATATATGTGTTTGTATTTATAAACAGTACACACACATTATGTAAACTAACTTTTATTTTGGACGTGATTAATCAATTTGACAGCACTAATATATTTATATAATAAAATACAAATTACAAAATGTTTAACATTTACGCAAAAAAAATTATTACCATTACCAATTAATTTTAATAATTTTATTAGTAGTAGTAGTAGTAGTAGTAGTAGTAGTAGTAGAAACAGATTTAGACATTTTAATATAGTCAATGCCATAGTACTACCTTGATTTTATATGAAATATTAAAAATAACTAACAATAAATAAATTACAAAATGTAGCCTGTTTATGCATGTTATATGGAAATGAGATTCAGAATATTTAAAATATTAATTTTGAATCATCTGGATTCATTAGCATTAGAATGAGGGTTGGAAAACAATTATGTTTATATGTGAATCATATTTGAAATAGATGACGTTAAATTTAATTAACGTCACTAACTGGAAATGGCGAAAAGATGATAAAATTAACTACAAAATAAAATAAGCAGCTATCATCATCATTCAACTGACTCTTCAGTGGCGTCTCCAGGTGATAAACTGCTTCTAGTAGCTGTCGACCATTGTGTCACACTGCCAGAATGCTCTCAGTGCCAAACACTGCTAGGCATCTATTCACACCTGAAATCTAACACAGCTCTGTTGGCGTCCCGTGGGAGAGAGGGGGCAGCCTAGTGGGTGAGGGGTTAACTGAGATAATGCTCTGCTTATCAGATGATGAGGTCTTCCCATGAAACATGCCAATGTGTGATGACGGCTGTGTGTGCATAAAGAGCAACAGAGAAACAGAGATGGAATGAAAGAGAGAGAGTGAGTGAATGTTCGTATGTGTGTGTGTGTGTGTGTGTGTGTGTGTGTATGTAACACTATCTGTAGCGAGTGAGAACACGTCTCATGTCCTGCGGAGCAGAGAATACAACAGCGTCTAACATAACCTAGGTCTACAAAGGTCTTTCTGTCCACGGCTAAAAAGAATCAGTTGAAGGTATAAGACAGCCATGAGAAATACAAGAGACATAAACCTTGTTCAGTTCTAATAAATCAAATGCAAACTTTATGTAGGTCATTCAACCATCTGTTACTTAACTAATGAACTTGACATATGTTGCATATGGTTTGTGTATACATAGCACTGATTGTGATTTATGGAGCTTTATCTAAACACACAGCAGCTACTGATTCAATATTAATCACCCCCCCAAATTATTTTTTTTAATATTTTAGAGAAGTGGTTCATAATCTTTTCAGAACACCATGTCTAATCAAATCAGATTATTCAGAGACCACTTAGTAACATTTGTAGCCTATTTGTGCCCCTAACTACTAATGTAAGAAGTCAAATAAACGTAAAAAGTTTAATAAGTTACTTTTCTATTTCTAAAATAATTTAAATATGACATATTTAAATATTAAAATATTAAATATGACATTTTTTAATTAATTAATTAATTTATTTATTTTTATTATACACACTACCAGTCAAAAGTTTTTGAACAGTAAGATTTTTAATGTTTTTAAAGAAGTCTCTTCTGCTCACCAAGCCTGCAATTATTTAATGTAAAGAACAGTAAAATTTTAAAATATTTTTACTATTTAAAATAACTGTTTTCTATTTGATTATTTTAAAAATGTAATTTATTCCTGTGATTTCAAAGCTGAATTTTAGCATCATTACTCCAGTCACATGATCCCTGAGAAATTATTCTAATATTCTGATTTGTTTAAAAACATTTATTATTATTATTATTAATAATATTAATATGTTGAAAACAGCTGAGTAGATTTTTTAGGTTCCTTTGATGAATAGAAAGTTCAAAAGAACAGCATTCAATATTAATATTATATTATAATATTATAATATTATAACATTAATATTATAAATGTCTTTATCATCACTTTTGATCATTTTAAAGCATCCTTGCTAAGTAAAAGTATTAATTTCTATAATATTTTTCCCAAAATAATTTTTTTTCCCCAAAATACAAAATATATTGACTCCAAGCTTTTGAATGGTATAGTGTATAAATGTTATAATAATAATAATTAATAATAATAATAATAATAATAATAATAATAATAATAATAAATGTTCTTTTGAACAACATATTAGAATGATTTCTGAAGGATCATGTGACACTGAAGTCTGGAATCAAGATGCAAAAAATTTAGCTTTAAATTTGTAGGAATAAATTACATTTTAAAATATATATTAATAAAAAATCAGTTATTTGAAATAGTAAAAATATTTCACTACTGCTTTTGATGTATTTTGGATCAATTAAATGCAGGCTTGGTGAGCAAAAGAGAATTCTTAAAAAACAACAACAACAACAACAACAACAACAACAACATTAAAAATCTTACTGGTAGTGTAAAATATAAAAATTCCCAGTCCAATGATCTCAAGATCCAAAGTCAACATAAAATGACATTTGAAACCCATTTTACTTCTGTCTTTAAGAGTGAAACAGAATATTCAACAAGAAAAAACATGTAGGACTCGTTATTATCCATCTGGAATTGACTGGATTGTGAAAAGTGGGTAATCAAGAGCATGCTTTTCATAATTCACTTCACTTCACTTCATAACTAAGCCTAGTTATGTCTTTGCTTGAGGATATCTGCTTCAATTGTTCAATAACCCACTTATTATTCTGCATGACAGATGTAGCAAACAAGAAGTAACAAACATTTAGAAAAGCTTACCATGGTGTCCCGTATATCCTGAATCCTTTAATGGTGACCTCAGAGTCCTGTAAGTACACACAGTTTGTAAGGAGGGACTGAACGTCGTCAAAGTCCTCAGTCCTCAGTTTGGACACTGAGGGGAAACGGTAGTAATCCTGCTTTATGAGTTCTGACATAAAATCTTTATCGAAGGTAAGTTCGTGATTTCCAGCGATGACAACTTTGTACTCGTAGGGAAGACTGCCTGTAAGAGGAGACAGATAATGAGAATGGCAGATTTTGGGAAACAATATTTCACAGTATCATGCACTCTACAGCCAAATGACTATTCAGATGTTGAAAAAGTGACATTTAAGACCACATTCTTTAGTGACCTGCATCTGAAATAAAATGAAATAGAGAAATTTCAACAGTTTTGACAGACCAGAGACAATTTACAGCTCACTGTGGCTGCCAATTGTAGGCGGAAGCCTGACTTTGATTCCACCAGATAAACAATCGTTTTGACCTCTGTAACCTTAAAGAACCTTGATTTCATCAAAGTGAATTGCTGCCGAGGCCAATGAGACCAGACTGAGGGGCACCTATTAACGCCAACAGCTGGGCATTTTTCAATTTCCAATCTGACCTCTTTCACCTCCAGCAATAACAAAGGCCTTCCTACTTGCTAGAAATGCTGTGCACATTGCAGCTTATTAAATTCAGTAAAATTATGTAACAATAACGTCGGTTTTTGCTTTGAAATTACAATAAACATTGATCTGCAACATTCTTAAAGTAGGTCACTAGATTCGACACGAAACCTAAAAGAACACAGCCATAAAGGGATAGCTTACTCAAAAATGAAAATTCTGTCATTAATTACTCACTCTCATGTTGTTCCAAATCCCTAAGACTTTCAAGACCCAGAAAGGTAGTGAGGTTATCATTAAAATAGTCAATGTGACATAATTGCGCACAAAAAGTATTCTCGTAGCTTCATATAATTAAGGTTGAACCCCAGATGTCACATGGATTATTTTAACAATGTCCTTACTAGCTTTTTGGGGTCTTGAACGTGTCAGTTGCATTGCTGTCTATGCAGGATCAGAAAGCTCTGAGGTTTTATCAAAAATAACTTAATTTGTGTTCCGAGGATGAACGAAGGTCTTACGGGTTTTGAACGACATGAGGGTGAGTAATTAATGACAGAATTTTCATTTTTGAGTGAAAAAAAGAAAAGGGAAAGAAGTTTATGTTGTGACAACAGGGGAAGCAGTTGTCAGCAAAGGTAACAGGACTGGTTTTGCACACTTACCTAACCAGTCATTAAACTTCTTGACTTCAGACGGTAGGCCGAGTTCAGTGAAGTCACCCGTGTGAAGCAACACATCGCCGAAAGGCATCTGGATTCCATCTGTCCTCGAGTGCGTGTCTGAAACGCAGACGAAACGTGTATGGCCCACGGGCTTCGGCGCATCGTAGGGAAGTGGCTCTACCCTGTGGAAATTAGGAGCGTGTTATTTTTTTGAGGGAATATTATTATTTTATTATATTTTTATATGTAATTATATTAGTGAATTAGGGAAAGGTTAAAGCAACAGTTCACCAAAAAATGAAAATATGCTGAAAATGTGTTTACCCTCAAGCCATTCAAGATGTAGATGAGGTTGTTTCTTCAGAACAAAACAGATTTAGAACAGATTTGGAGAAATTTAGCATTACATTGCTTGCTCACCAGTGGAGCCAAAATACAGATAGAGGCCTCATTTGAAATTAAAAATATCTTAATGCTTTTCACTTCAGAAGTTATGAACCAGGCTTTGTACAAGGTGCTTAAAATGCTTGAAGTACTGGAATTTGACTTTGAAATTTAAGGCCTGGAAAGCCCTTGAAAATAGCAATATTCCTGAAGAGGTACTTGAGAAGTCCTTTAATTGTTGAAACGCAATGTATCTATGATGTGCTTAATTTTTTCAATAAGCACATATACTTTCATGCAAAATTCACACAACATCATACTTTTTTCCACTTATTTCAGTTAATGTTATTAAACTAGCAAGCTAAGCCAGTAGTAGTACTGACAGTGTCGTGTACACATTGCTGAAGATGCGAAAAGACAAACAGATGAACAGAATCATTTAAGTGAGTCATTTACGCTGGAACCGCTTTGACTTTGATCATTCATTTCAAGTGATTCACTAACCAAAACCAGATCAAATTAAAAGAGCCATTCATTTTCGATTTTACAACATCACTTTTTAATGCTTTTAAAAAAGCACTTACAGTTATGGGAGAAACTGAGCTTTCTGAAACTCTGAATAAGTTAAACCATTGCGTCACAAAATGATTCACTGTTTCGAAGCGCTCCAATCGGACCACATATCGTGAATCATTTGATTCAGATCAGGACTTCATCGGGGGTTCATAAATCATTCCGCAAATAAATGATTTGCGATCCGTGCTCCGAGTCCTGATCTGAAATGATGGTTCGCGAGTCATTATTCAGCTCCGTACTTTGGAGTGTCATTTTATTTAGATCAGGATTTTGGAGCGGGTTTGTGAATCTTTTGCTTCAGATCGTAACTTCAGAGCACGGATCGCAAATCATTTGATTTAGACTGGAACTTCAGAGCGAATTAGTAAATCTTTTGCTTCAGATCGGAACCTCGGAGTGCGGATCACATATCATTTGATTTAAATCTGGATATTGGAGTGGGTTCTTGAATCTTTTGCTTCAGATCAAAACTTCGAAGCACGGAGCGTGAATCATTTGATTTAGATTGAAACTTCGGAGCAGGTTTGTGAAAATTTTTTTCTTCAGATCGGAACTTCGGAGCACAGAACATGAATCATTTGATTTAGATCAGGATTTTGGAGCGGGTTCGTGAATCTTTTGCTTCAGATCGGAACATCGGAGTGCGGATCGCAAATCATTTGATTTAGATCTGAACTTCAGAGTGGATTCGGGAATCTTTTGCTTCAAATCGGACCTTTGGAGTGCGAATCATTCGAGATCAGAACTTTGGAGTGGATTTGGGATTCTTTTGCTTCAGATCGGAACCTCGGAGCACAGATCACAAATCATTTGATTTACAGCAACTGTTTAATTTTTTTTGTGGTAGGGCCAGTGAAAATTTTTACAGGGCAAGTAAAAATTCGAACTCCTGGCCCGACCAGGCCAGTAGAAAAAATCCTTAGTGTTGAGCCCTGCTATTTATCTTTTTTTTAGAATTTTAAAGATACAACATTGTTTGATAAGCGAGATCTCTGATTGAATTCCTTGAAAATCAAAAAAGTAGTGCTTGAAAAGTCCTGGAATTTCATTTTACAGTATCTGTATGAACCCTCGTTAACTGATGGACTGGAGTTGTGTGGATTACTTGTGAATTCTTGTGGTGTTTTTAATCAGCTGTTTGGACTCTCATTCTGACACCACCCATTCACTGCAGATGATCCAGTGGAGAGCAAATGATGTAAAGCTAAATTTCTCCAAATCTGTTCTGATGAAGAAACAAACTCATCTACATTTTGGATGGCCTAAAGGGGTGCATTTTCAGCAAATCTCAATTTTTGGATAAAATGTTCCTTTAAAGATACCCCCCAAAAAGTCAACAACCTTTAAAAACATTTTTTTTAAGAACTGTTTTTGTCAGTGGGGTACAAAACAACTTTGCACTCCACTGACTTTCATTGTTTGGACAAAAATGTCTTTTGTGTTCTGCAAAAGAAATCATACAGGTTTACAACAAAATTTGTGTGAATTGAAAGTGGAAGGAGAAACAACCCCTTTCCGAGCCTCCAATTTGAATCATGTTATAGTCCTACCCATTTTTCCAGCATTATTGCTATATATTGCACTGATAAAACTGATAAATCGCTCTGCTCTGTGCATTTGTTGCCCGAAGCACATTGCATTGGGTTACATAATACAATGTAATGACAAATCGCTGTTTCTTCCACACTTAAGCTAAAAGCAATTCGATGGCACATGCATCCTGGTCGATCCCTTGTGCTTGTGCTGATGTGCCTTAATTGCATGGTACCATTAAAGCAGCAAAGGCTTGGCTAATCAGGTTGGTCCGTTCTTTAGTATTTGCACTGGGCCTCATTATGCCATCATCAGCATCAGTCAATAATCAGGTTTCTTTAGAGGTGAGCTCTGACCCTGGGGTCAAAGATCCATTGTTAAAGAGCTAATCAACTCAACTAACCTTTGACCTCCCTCTAGTTAATAAGTACAAGAACATGAGGCACGTCTTACAGTTTTAGTCCTAACGTCTCTATTACAATAACAAAGAAATGTGGGTACAAATGCTTTAATGCTGAATTGATTACACTGCAGGTTTAAAGTTTGGAATAATTAAAATTATTAAGCATACTGGAATGATATTGAAGAATCATGTGACACTGAGGACTTCTGAAAATTCAGCTTTGTCAACACAGGAGTAAATTAGATTTTAAAATATATTGCAATAGAAAATAGTACTTTAAAATGATAATATTTCAAAATATTTACTAATATCTATAACCGGAAATGTACATGACCTTGTGTCTAAAAGACTGAACATAAGAAAAGAATTAATAAATAGCCAGTTTGAAACTGAACTAGATTTACACAGTGCCATTATCTCAGACATGAGAGCATTATTAAACCCTGTTATGCTGTCAAATAAATCTCATTAAAATGCTTAATATGCAAACACTGCAACAATATCAAGTTAAAAAGGTCAATATAATTCATTACAACAGAAGTGAAGCCGCAGGAGCCTCCGGATCACCTGTCGGGCGAGATGAGACAAAAGCCGCCAGATGTCCTCTCTGTCAGCATTCTGCTCTGTCCTCAATCAATCAATTAAATCAATGTTTCAGTTACAGGAACACTGTACACAGACACTCACATGTGGACGTGAGGGGGCTGGAAGCGGCTTTGGTTAATGTTGTAGTGGGTGAAGGCCTGGGTCGGGTTGGAGCTGTACTCATCCACGGAGATGGTGACCTTCCCCTGGGAGGATATTCTTCGAGCCATGGCACCTCTGGATGGGGCATGAGCAGGTCACAACGGTACAGTGCAGATCCGGTGAACAAGCATCATTTATTCCCAAGGCTTGGATCTGAGTCACCACATACAGAGACGCCAAGATGCAAAACATTAATGCAAATCCAAATAGAGTTAAACAAGATGATACCGAGACAGTATAAACAATACATTCTGATAATCTGACCACAAGACAGTCTCATCCATGCATTTCTGTTAGACATTGTCCAATATATGCTAATTCAGCATTACATTTTAGAGGAACAAAGTGATGAAAAATAATAACACTTTACAATAAGATTCCATTATTTAATTTTAAACTATATATTAACTAACATGAATGAACAATGAAGAATATATTGTTTTTTATTAATCTGAAAATACAGTCGTTCATTGTTAGTTCATGTTAATTCACAGTGAACTGACTAAAGTTAACAGGCACAACTTTTGATTTTAATAACGCATTAGTAAATGTTAAAATTATCACTAATGCTGTAGAAGTATTGTTCATTCTTATTTCATGTTATGTAATTAGTTAATGTTAACTAATAACCTATATTGTAAAGCGTTACTGAAAAAAATACACTAATGGGAGGAAAAAATTATTTTAATGCTTTTACGTTTCTTCACAAATGTTACCTGTTCACAAATTTTTGCTTTTTTTTGCCTTGAGAAACTTTGGGAAGAAAATATATTTCATTTCTTTTGCAACTGAATGTAACATTTCTCAGGGAAACGCAAACCTTTTGTGAGAAAACAGAAGTTTTGCAAGAAGGGGCAAAAACACTGAAATATAGTTTTTTATTGCATAGAATTTTTCCCCATCACCATGTCGGTTTGAAAGGTAATATTTAAGTAGTTTTTGGTATTTTTAAATTTATTACGTAGGATTAAGTTCTTTTCATACCAATGCAAGCATGATTTTTACTCAGATGTCACCCTGGACCACAAAACCAGTCTCAAGTAGCACGGGTATATTTGTAGCAGTAGGCAAAAATACACTGTATGGGTCAAAATTATTAGCATATTAAGTAAAGATCATGTTCCATAAAGATATTTTTGTACATTTCCTACCATAAATATATCAAAATGTAATTTTTGATTAGTAGTATGCATTGCTTTAAACTTTAAATGCGATTTTCAATACTTTGATTTTTTTTGCACCCTCATATTTCAGATAGTTCAGATTCAAATAGTTGAATCTCACCCAAATATTGTCCTATCCTAACAAACCATACATCAATGGAAAGCTTATTTATTTAAAGAAAATTGACCCTTATGACTGGTTTTGTGGTTCCAGGTCACAAATATTCATTTTATGAGCATGAATCCTTTTTATAGAGGGCTAGAAGTTTTAAGTCGCCAAAAAAAAAAGCTCAGAAGAACAAAGAACCGAAAAGAGAGAGAGAGAAAAAAAGAGGTGAATAGCAGACAACTTAAAATAAAACAAAATATCTTAAACTGTAGCTAAATATAACTGCTAACTAGACCATAAAAGAAGTAACATGGACTTCAGAGTAACAGTTATAGAATAATTAACATTTTAGATTCTTTGTGTTGTGCTTCTCTGTCAGAATATATTTTTGTGATAATGACCATCAAATTGTACATTATTTCATACATAACTTATTCTTCATAATACTTTCTAAGGTCGAAAAAATATACTCTGCTTCCTGTTTGATCTTTCAACACGGATTTCCAACTGTCAAATGCAGCTTTCCCATAACACATCCTTCTCCCAGTAACAACAAAGAAAGCTCAATTCATTGTTTAAAAAATGAATGTCTTTTTATCCATCTCAAGTCGTGTTAATACGTTCTCCAGCTAAATAAACACATACACAAGATTGTTTTAAAAACAAACGTCCCTCATTGTTACCTGCATGCATTTATTTTGTTCAGCTGCGCCGCCTCACACAGTCTCTGGCGGGCTAACCTTTTGCCATAAACTTGAACTTTTCGCACCCTCCCTGGACGACTTCAGACCGGTCACATTAATAACACTTATGACCAACAGCTCGCGATGAGCTGGCAGCCTCTGACTCCATAATTATCTGTCAACAAAAGCCAAGCTTCCAAACTGGCGTCAGACTGCACGGGGAAAGTCTACATTTCATTGTACGGGTAATGCAAAATCTGTTCTGCTTACTATGAGGCAGCTAAATCAAAAATGCTCATTCAAATAGCACAAATAACGCAGAATTTGTGCACAAAGCAAGGTAGGAGCACATAAACCCCGACAGATATTAGCGCTCTCCACATAATTCTTTTATTCAGACGCCGAGCTATGAACGTGAAAGAAACTTGACGGCACGAAAATGTAACGTATTGCTGCGAAAATGTTACAATGTATCCGCTGCGCTGAGGTAAAAACGTTCCAGTGTATCAGAGGCAACGTTCTAAACGGTTTCCCTCGAACATGACAACCAGCCACCTCTAACCCATTACCGCTTTGTGCCTCGCTATTTTTTCCCCCAGCGAGCTTCTTCAAAAGCGACTTGAGTGTGTACCTTCTCTTTTGGCCCAGAACCGCTCGGGGGTTGTCCGCTGATGTGTCAAAGACGACGGTCATCGGATATTTCGGAAGCCGTGAGGGGTTGAGGTCGCGGCGGGCAGGGCAGAACCTTCGACCCCCGGGGTCTCTCTCCACTAGCACTCTCACTGAAATGCGACAGACGAGGAAGGAGGGAGACAGGAGAGAGAGAACAGCCTCGATGTGGGAAGAGGGAGAGCCCGAGAGAGACGAGTGCAATGAGCGAGCGCTGCCACTGGGGTCAGAGAGCACAGCAGTCGAGTCTAGGGGTAAAAAGACGGACGGCCATTGGGTGGCACCTTTCACCGGAAACGCACGCGATAGGTCAGACAGCCAATGAATTTGGCAGCTTTTTTTGCATACATTTTAGAATGCAAATAGACTGTCACTAGAGTAGGTTTGTGTTTGGGTTGGATATTGTCTGTGTTTATAAGCTACAGCTGGTCCATATGTCAGTTTGGCTTTATGGGCCAGAACAGGGGGTTTCATACTTTTTAATGCTGAATACATCCACATATGATGAAACACCCTCCTTGTCCTTGTGGGGACATTTTTTGGTCCCCATGAGGAAACAAGCTTATAAATCATACAGAATGAAACCTAAAAATGCAGAAAGTTTCCTGTGAGGAGTAGGTTTATGTTTAGGGGATAGAAAATACAGTTTGTACAGTATAAAAATCATTACGCCTATGGAATGTCCCTATAACTCAATGTATGTCTGAATGTGTGTATGTGTGTGTGTGAAGATTTTCCTTATCATCTCAATGACAAACAGTGTCCCAATTTACCATGTGTGATCCTGGACCACAAAACCAGTCAATTTTTGGAAATGGGTATTTATACATCATCTGAAAGCTGAATAAATAAGCTTTTAATATTTGGCCGAGATACAACTATTTGAAAATCTGGAATCTGAGGGTGCAAAAAAATCTAAATATTAATAAAATCGCCAAAGTTGACCAAATTAAGTTCTTCGCAATGCATATTACTAGTCAAAGATTAAATTTTGATATATTTATGGTAGGATATTTGCAAAATATCTTAATGGAACATGACCTTTACTTAATATCTTAATGATTTTTGGCATAAAAGAAAAATTGATAATTTGTTGGCTATTGCTACAAATATACCTGTGCTACTTAAGACTGGTTTTGTGGTCCAGGGTCACATATAGGCAGCTATAATAATTATATCATATCATTATATATCCATATAATGATTTTCACATGTTTGGTAATACTTTACAATAAGTTTACATTAGTTAATGTAAGTTAATGTATTAACATGAATGAACAAAGAGCAATACATTCATTACAATACTTATTAATTGTTGTTAATGTTAGTTAAAGAAAATGCAGTCGTTCACTGTTAGTTCATGTTAATTCATAGTGCATTAACTAATGTTAAATAGCACAACTTTTGATTTTAATAATGCATTAGTAAATGTTGTAATTAACATTACCTAAGATTAATAAATGCTGCAGAAGTATTGTTCATTCTTAGTTTTTTTACCTAAAGTAGTTGTTTGAATTTTTTGTATCATTACTCCAGTCACATGACCCTTCAGAAATCATTCTAATATTCAGATTTGCTGCTCAAAAAACATTTATTATTTTTATTATGTTGAAAACAGCTGGGTAGAATTTTTTCAAGTTTATTTGATGAAAAGAATATTCAGAAGACCAGCATTTATCTGAATAGAAATAACTGTCTGTATAATCACTTTTGATCAATTTAAAGCATCCTTGTTGAATAAAAGTATTAATTCATCAAAGAATCGTAAAAAAAAAATGTACTCAGCTGTTTTAAATATTGGTAATAATAATAATAATAATAATAATAATAATAAATGATTCTTGAACAGCAAATCAGCATATCAAAATGATTTCTGAAGGATTATGTGACACTGAAGACTGGAGTAATAATGCTGAAAATTCAGCATTGCATCACAGAAATAAATTACAATTTAAAATATATTTAAATAGAAAACAGCTATTTTAAATAGTAAAAGTAATATTTCACAATATTACTGCTTTTGCTGTATTTTGGATCAAATAATTTTTTTATTTGTTCATAAAAGCAGACGTGGCATCTGGTTGATAAGGACAGCGGCTGTGTCAACATTACAAATCATTCAATTCATTTTTCATTCGAAGTAAGATGCTCTACTGTAAGTCAATTACTGTAAGTCAAACATTAGACAGCTGCAGCTCATACAGAATGATTCATACAGAACCAAATAAACTGAGCTTATCACCTCAGCCTTAGACTTCCAGTCACATTTAAAATTGATTTTAAAGTTTGCCTGTTTATAAATCACTGCGGTTATGCTTTTGGAATATAAACATAACACACCTCTTATGCAACCTACAGCTGGATCCTGCTCATATATTATTGCACTACATTATTTTGTTTCACTTTATACTTTTTCCTTTTTCTTTTTTTAACAAATTTGAATTTGTACTCACATTTATGTTCTTAAAAATGCTCAACTTGACTTTTATCTCTATAAAATGTACTGTATATAAATTAAACATTAAATAATGCAGTGAAAGAGACTGAACCTACACACTTGCACGTGCACACCGAACCCTTGATTTTGTTCTTGTGTTGGCACGTTGTCATTACTGACTGAGGTTGTGTGTATGCGTGTGTGTGTGTGAGAGAGAAGAGGCATTCTTTGAAGAACAGAGGGTGAGGGAGGCAGGGAAAGCAAGCTGAAAGAGAATTTCACTTCCATGGCAACCAGGCTGTTCAGGCTTCCGTGCCTTCTGTCATCCAGTTCTATACTGACAGAGCCTGGCATCACCAGCACTGCTCTCTTGTCTGTTCTGCACAGGAGAGCGAGCGTCAGATCATTACTGCTGTTTTCCATTCAGAGCCCAGTTGTATTGGTGTATGTGGGATTGTGGATGTGCTGGTGGGTGGGTGTTTTGGTTGCTTCTATAGCAATATTATGTGCCTTTGTTGTGTATATTCATCCCTGAGCCTTTTTGGGGGGATAAAATATGTGATGAATGTTCTCAAAGGATGGATTGAGATCAAATCCTCTCATATTAGAATGATTCTACCTCAGGAGATGTACCATATACAGCATCCTGCATTGTTGTGCTGCTCAGATTCTATGTGTCTCTCATTTTCATATCAATACCGAAATAGTGTATGTTTTAGTCCTGATTTTAACTATTCCTCTACATTTATGATCAGGAAATATATGTAAATATGTGTCCCTCTATCTCTGCTACATGGTGGATAGGTAGGCCCCATCATTTTGAGGTAAATGTGTTCAAAAGTCTGAAAAATCTGTGTGTAACATTAAAGAATGTCACTACTAGTCTCATGTAGCCAGACCCTCAGACTGATGGCAGAAGGTATGGGAATCATGTTTGCTTTTGAATGGCCAAGGCCTGCCCAAGACACTATATATCAGACAGGTAAAGCAACCAATCATGTTTCGTTTTGTGGCACGTCATATTTAGAGTTTAAAACACTTGAATGTATTTTAAAGATGTTGTGCCGCGAACTTAAAATATTTCACATACTTTTGAAAATCCACTGTTTAGTTCCTGATAAGCGTTCATTGTCACAGTTGTAAACACAACCGCCGCCTTGTTGTTGTCACTACCAGCATTTGGTGAAGTTTCGGTAGGGACGTCTTTGTTTTTTGGGTGTTATCCCATAAAATTGTCACTACCGTAACAGTCACAACCGAAACATTTGATGAGGTTTTGGTAGTGACGTCTATGTTTTTTTAAGCGTTATGCCATGAAATTGTCACTACCGTAACAGTCACAACCAAAACATTTGGTGAAGTTTCAGTAGTGACATCTTTGTTTTTTTAAGTGTTATGCCATAAAATTGTCACTACAGAAAGTCATGACTGAAATATTTGGTGAAGTTTCGGTAGTGACATCTTTGTTTTTTGGTTGTTATCCCATAAAATTGTCACCACTGAAACAGTCACGACCAAGACATTTGGTGAAGTTTTGATTAGCGACATCTTTGTTTTTTTCGGGTGTTATCCCATAAAATTGTCACTACCGAAACAGTCACGACTGAAACATTTGGTGAAGTTTCAGTAGTGACATCTTAAAAAAAAAAAAACGCTTTTTTTTTTTAAAGCGTTATCCCATTAAATTGTTGCTACCGAAACAGTCACGACTGAAACATTTGGTGAAGTTTCAGTAGTGACATCTTAAAAAAAAAAAAACACTTTTTTTTAAGCGTTATCCCATAAAATTGTCACCACAGAAACAGTCACGACCAAAACATTTGGTGAAGTTTCGGTAGTGACATCTTTGTTTTTCGGGTGTTATCCCTTAAAATTGTCACTACCGAAACAGTCACGACTGAAACATTTGGTGAAGTTTCGGTAGTGACATTTTTGGGTTTTTTTAAAGCGTTATCCCATAAAATTGTCACTACCAAAACAGTCACGACCGAAACATTTGGTGAGGTTTCGGTAATGACATTTTTGTTTTTCGGGTGTTATCCCTTAAAATTGTCACTACCGAAACAGTCGCGACTGAAACATTTGGTGAAGTTTCGGTAGTGACATCTTTGTTTTTCTGGGTGTTATCCCATAAAATTGTCACTACAGAAACAGTCATCACGAAACATTCAGTGAATTTTCGGTAGTGACATCTATGTTTTTTTAAGCGTTATCCTATAAAATTGTCACTACCGACATAATCCTTTATTTGGGGGAAATAAACAAAATAAACAAAATTTTAGTACAGTTATGCAAATATTTAGTATTTAGGGTAAAAAAGTCTGTAATGCGATGTTGTCGCTACCAAAAATGTGCAGTCACTAACAAAACATGGGACGTTTTTTCAAAAATGAAGTATACTGAATTATCAGCTAAGATGTATGATAGCGTTTGGTTCAATGTAAATCCAAACTAATGAATCCTTAATTTTAAAGACAGTTTGATCAACTTTTTGCATTTTACAATTCAAAATACAACAAATCTCACAAATCGCACTTGAAATATTGTTAAAATTGTAATTGTTATTGATTTACTTTTGAAAACTTAACAAAACTTAAAATAGCAAAACTATATATACAAGGAAGATGTAAGCAAAATCTTAATAGGTCAATATAACCCTTCTTATTAAATTATTTATCATTTAATTATAATGTTAAAAACCACACACAAAGTACAGTACACTAAAACTGACCCCTATTTAAAACATGACCGCTAACTGACCTCCAAAGTAATGAATAAGGGACTAAATCCATAATCTAAAAAGGATGAATCAATACACACTAATTCCACATAATGCAGTGGGGTTTGGGTCCTCAGCAGTAGTCATCGGGCATTTGCTGTCCCCTGCAGAGTCCTCACAATTGCAGCAGCTTGCCAGGAGTCCCCCCTTATCAAATGAATTGACTCTAGGGAGGCTGGGGTAATTAGTAAAGAGCGGCGCAAGTCCACACTTCCTTGGACCCTCTTTTCTGACACATTCATTTCACAATAAAACAGCTGCTGATTCAAGATTTAGAGGGTTAAGGCCTTCTAAAGATGTTGTAATATGAGACAGTAATACATTTATGGGTAAATCACACCGAAAGCTGCATGTCTGGTTTTATTTGGCTTTATACCACAATAAACTAATGCTGAATATGAATTGAGATTGTTTGTCTGTCAGTGCCTGCTGTAGAGTTTGATATTGATTGGGCAACCCAGCTAACCCAGTTTATGCGTCTTTCATGAACATGAATATTTGTCAATATGTCAAAGGTGACATGACGCTGTCACTTCCTGGGCCTTTGAAACTCCAGTACACAGTTTAACCCCCTTGGAGGAGGAAGGCCTGGTGCCCTTTGACCTTTTCAATAATTACTGGAGGTCTGAGGAGTATAATAATGGGGCACTCGACTACACCAATGAATAAGGATAGAGGGGGCTTTTCTCCAGCGCAGCTGTCAGTCATTGCAAACGACATGTAGTCAATAGTAAATGTGCATTTTCAGCATATAAGTCAAACAACAGGATGTGTACTGTATTATCAAGGGGACTGTACCGGATGAATGGGGGCTATAACAACTACACTGATCAAGCTGAGATGTACAGTTATTGATCAAGAACATACACCAATCACCGATCGAAGTAGAATGTACAGTAGGTTCTGTTTACTTTGGCTGTGTAGATTGCAAATTGATTTTGAAGTTAGCTAATCATTAGAAAAGATTCCCTCAAGCTATTCTGAAATTACTGATGCTGCTTTCTGAAACCAGACACATCCACTGTGCCACTTGGGTTGCTAATGATAACTATTTCGAAAACTATTATGCTCATACTGTCTCTAGTCTTACTATTGAATGTGAATGATATCAGAAAAACCCTAATAACTGCCTAGTGATACCCTAGTAACCACCTAGAACACTCTACCAACTGTATAGCAAAACACTAACATTGTGCCAGTTTTCCACAGACAAGCACCACTCACAATTTCTTCAGAGAGTGTAAAGCAACCTGTAGCTTCAATCTAAAACACACAAGCAACCATCTAGAAATGGCTAGCAACCCCATAGCAACACCCAAGCAACCACTCATAACACCTTTGCATAATGGCAGCTATGCACAGCTAAGCACCACTCACAATTTCTTCAAAAAGTGTAAAGCAACCACCTAGCAATGCCCTAGCTGAAACCTAAAAGCCCCAAGCCACCACCTAGAAATGGCTAGCAACCCCATAGCAACACCCTAGCAACTACTCACAACACCCTAGCATAGTGGCAGCTTTCCACAGACAAGCACCTCCACAGGCAATTTCTTCAGAAAGTGTAAAGGAAGTACTTAGCAATGCCTTAGCTTCAGCCTACAAAGCCAAGTTCCTCTCACAGTTTCTTCAGAAAGTGTAAGCAACCATATAGAAGTCCCTAGCAACTGCATAGAAACACATTAGCAACCACACTAAACACCACAGCAACTGCAAAGTAATGCCCTGGCAACCACCTAAAAAGCTTAGCAACTACATAAGAACACTCTAGCATGGTGCCTGCTTTTGCACTGACAAGCATCGCTCACGATTGTTTCAGAAACTGTAAATAAATCACCTAGCAACCACCCAGAACTCCCTAGCAACTGCATAGCAACACCCTAGCAACCACTCACAACACCCTAGCATAGTGCCAGCTTTCCACAGACAGGCACCATTCACAATTTCTTCAGAAAGTGTAAAGCAACTATTAGCAACGCCTTAGCTTCAGCCTTCAACATACAAGCAAACAACGTAGCATTGACTAGCAACCCCATAGCAACTGCATGGCAACACCCTAGCAACAATTCACAACACTCTAGCATAATGCTGGCTTTCCACAGACAAGCACAGCTAACAATTTCTTCAGAAAGTGTAAAGCAACCACTTAGCACCCCCACCCAGCTTCAACCTAAAACGCCCAAAGAACCACCAAGAAATGCCTAGCAACTACCCAGTATGCCATAGCAACTAAATAGCAACACCTTAGCAACCACACACAACACCCTAGCATAGTGCCAGCACCACTCACACTTTTTTTCACAAAGTGTAAAGAAACTACCTAGCAACAACCCAGAACACCCTAGCAACTGTATAGCAACACCCTGGCAACTATCACAATAGCCTAGCACAGTGCCGGCTTTGGTGCTGACAAGCACCACTCACAGTTTCTTTAGAAAATGTAAAACAACCACAAAGAAGACCCTAGCAACTGAATAGCAACACCCTAGCAACTGCATAGCAACACCCAAACAACTGCAAAGTAATGCCCTAACAACCACATAGAGCAACTTAGCAACCTTTACAAAACCCCTAGCATGGTGCTGGCTTCTTCACTGGCAAGCACCACTCACAATTGCTTCACAAACTATCTTGCAACAACTCAGAACACCCTAGAAACTGCATAGCAACACCCTGGCAACAGCTAACTCCCTAACATAGTGACTGCTTTGGCGCTGACAAGCACCGCTCACAATTTCTTCAGAAAATGTAAAGCAACCACAAAGAAGACCCTACCAACTGCATAGCAACACCATAGCAACTGCAAATAATGCCCTAGCAACAACCCAGAACACCCTAGCAACTGCATAGCAACACCCTAGCAACCACTCACTATAGCTTAGCACAGTGCTGGCTTTAATGCTAACAAACACTATTTACAGTTACTTCAGAATTAACCACACATAAGATCCCAGAGTGCAAAGCATTTCCCTATCAACCACATAAAACACCCTGGCAACTGCATAGCAACGCCCTGGCAACAACCTACAAAATTTTAGCATTGTAGTTGGTTGTCAGTTATTCACTAGAAAACAACACATAAAACGAATGGATTAAAATTAAGTAGGACACTCTTCAGAGGCTTTTTTGGTTCCTCTTCCTTTCCTCGATTAAAGAAAGCAATTAGCAAAAACAGCTTTTATGTGAATTGCAGTAAATGTTCTTCTCCAAAGAGATATTGTTTGCTGAGATGTTGAAACAGAGTTTAAACATATACAGGGCCTGACCTCGCAAATGTGTCCTGACTTATAATAGGCCTGCGCCCTCTCTGACATTTATCGCATCTTGGGAATTTGAAAGGTCTTAAAAGAAGTTTTTCACCAATTCCAAATTTTCACGCCTTTTCCCACATCTGATGGGTTTGATATGGCAGCGGAAAGTAAATCTTGCCCAGCAAATGAAGTATTGATTTGTGTCTCTCTGGCCTTGCTATCACCTTGTCCTCAATGCTGTGATACACTGACTTGTTTCTATAGGCTAGAGAGCGAGAGTGTGTCTCGGTAAAGAGCTTATTTAGACCTCAACCTCGTTCCCCCCCTTTCTGTCATCTCAAGACCTCTGTCTCCCTCAATCTCCGATTCAATTAATTCTTCTGTCATCAATCACTGATGTTGCCAAAGCAGGTTTATCAAAGGTTACAGTTCTCCCGCAAAGGACAGACGTATTTACTATTTGCTAAAATTAAAGAACTGAATTCTATTAAACACTATCAGTCCTTTCCATGACGTGTCGCACATGTAAATTCCTCCAGACCGCATGCGTTTAGGACCACCGAGAACCTTCATGAATTTTAATGCCTCACTGCTAATATGTGTTTCAAGTGGGGAGCTTGCGAAGCAGTAGAGATTACTGCAATGATATGCATCTTTTTGTGTCATAAATTTCCGGCCGCTGCTGACAACTGTCGGGTTATTATGTGCTCGCATTGGCGAAGCAGCGAATGAACTGCCTCGCCGTGACTCGCTGACAGCGCAGACGGAAGCTTTGTTTGAGGAATTATGGTATTCAATTTCACATCAGTGACAAACTCTCTTTCTGTGTCATAAAAACAACGATAACGGGACAGATTTTATGGCCGTGCCCCTCTGCGGCCGTCGCTCAAAATGGCCTCATGAATTTGGATGGAATGAGACAAAGCAAAGGATGCTTTTGTGTTCCGCCTGCGAAATAGGAATACAGTTTGGTGGCGGTCATAAGCAGATGTGCTTCAAGCAATAACAAAGCATCTATAGCCTCTATTACTTATTATACAACAATTCTGGTTCTCCAGTCTGATTAGCATTCTAAAAGTAGCCTGTATGTCTACCTTTTTCTTCAACGCTGAAGTAAACATATGGGTGAAACTTCATTATCCGTTATAGGGATATAACGAGAAGAATAACAATGTGCAGTAAATTATAGAACCGTTTGCACTACAAACCACTGTGTTCATAATTAAGATAATACATTAAAATAACGTGGTAAGACGTCAATTTGCATTATCAAGCAGCAAAACTAGCTGTTTGTACAGCTAAAAATAGCTGGACGCGGATGAGACCAGAAGCCTGACCCATAAAATTTACAAATGGCCGCGCCTATTTTTATGGAAAAATATATTCCAACAGTACTTTCCCTATTGCTTGTTTCATAAAGACCAACTTTATCGTTCTGCAGTTTACATCGTTACACCAATAGGAGTCTTTATGAGTAAGTCATTAATTAATTCATTTAATCAATGAAACAAGCGACTGTCTGTGAGCGAGTCATTGAGTCAATCGCCCAAACGATTCTTTCAGAACAATGATTCATTTGGGAGTGGATCAAATGACTTTATGAGTAAGTAAATCCACTCAAATGTTTACCTAAAATCATTTTAATTATCATATTAGCATTTATTAGCCTTTGTCTGATTATCTATTTTCTCAAATATCATTCCCTCCGTTCAAAACCGATTCATTCAAAAACGCGTAGCTTTGTTTACAACTTATTTCGTTAGTACAGCAAAAACAGACAATGTAACTGCAATACTAAGTTAGTCAGCACCAGTGTATTGTTTATTGAACTGTTACATAGAAACAATAACGCGTTTCATTAGTTTATGAGTCTATAGGTGGGTGTTTTAGGTGTTTTTGTTCAGGGCTTTAAGATGAGAAGACAAATTAGACAAAATGAGCCAAAAAATAGCAATAAATCCTTGTTGATCCTTATTAATTCAGTTAAACATGGTCTGTGGTCTGAAAACATACATTACGATGAAGACATGCTAAATTTTAATTTTAGGCAAATGTTAAAGAAGACTATGAATGGAATGGAACACTATGAACAGCCAGACCATCTTGTCTAACATTTTGGCATTCTACAGAAGAAAATAACACTGGTTTGGAATGACACGACGATGAGCAAATGCGGACAGAATTTTAATTACTGGCTGATTTGTTCCTTTAAGGTTTCAAAATTCATAACCCCATTAATCATGAAATCCCGTAGGCCTAGAAGTAAGGAGAAAGATGGGAATATTTATTATGTGGGATTTCAGGCCATCTGATCACACAGTCAGACTAATTCTGTAGAATTCAGGCAGATTTGAATAGAGGAGTCATGTTCAAGATCACAGATGACGGATCTTCAGAAAGCCACAAGTAAACATGACACCTCCTCTTTGTCTTCAAACTGTAATCCACAAATTAAACCCTTAATCAGAGTGACGATGACCCAAATCCCATTAACAGCCCTGAAAGCGGCTGTTGCGGAGCTTAATTAAAAATAAAGTTTACTCAGATCTCACCGTCTAATTAACGCCCTCTAAATGAGATAACTAAACGTGATATTAAAGGACCTTTATTAAAGAGATTTGTATCCATTAAGTAATTCTGTTCTATTTATTTATTTTTTTGTAATAAAGCAATTATAAGTTATTGTTTTGCTCTATACATTTAAAGACAGTAAAGACTCAGATCAACTGTTGTGTGTGTGTGTGTGTGTGTGTGTTCTCTGACTTATAGGCGTTTTACTCTATTATGATGTCTGTTATATAGCTCTCTGGCGCCCCTTGTTGTTATATCATGAATACAACACAATTCATTACAAAACAACAACAAAAAAGTTATATATATATATATATATATATATATATATATATATATATATATATATATTAGAAGTCAAGTTTATATACACCTTGCAGATTCTGCAAAATGTTTTCTGCAAAATAATTTTAATAAGAGGGATCATACAAAATGCACGTTTTTTTTTTGACCTGAATAAGATATAACAACAACATGAGACATTTACATATAATCCACAAGAGAAAATAATATAAATTGTAATAAATTATAAATTGAATGTATAAAAATTGACCCCGTCAAAAGTTTACATACACTTACATTCTTAATACTGTGTTGTTATGAATGATCCACAGCTGTTTGTTTTGTTTAGTGATGATTGTTCATAAGTCCCTTGTTTGTCCTGAACAACTAAATGCCCGCTGTTCTTCAGAAAAATCCTTCAGGTCCCACAAATTCTGTGGTTTTTCAGCATTTCACACTTTCACACTGAGGGACTCATATGCAACTATTACAGAAAGGTCAAACGCTCACTGATGCTTCAGAAGGAAACATGATGCATTAAGAGCCGGGGGTGAAAACTTTTTTGAATATGAAGATCAGGGTAAATTGAACTTATTTTATCTTCTGAGAAACAGGGTTGGGGCCATTCATGAATTGAATTGAGAATGAATGGTAAATTCCAATTCACTTCCTGGAATCGAATTGGAATTGCATGCAGCTGACAGGAAATGGAATGGAATTGGAATTGAATTGGAATGTCAGGAAACAGAATTGAAATCAAATAAATTCCACTAAATTCCACTTGAGATATTTAGGCCTGAGAGATGCAGTCTTAGCGATGCCAAATTTCAGGAAATGATGATAATTCGATGCAATAAAAAGTGAATGAAATACATGAATGAACATGACTCATTTTTTTTGTGAGTTGAGACATATATTATGTGGTAATCATATATTGAATGTATAGTACATCCAGAAACTTATCACCACTGTCATTCAATTATTAATCCATAATGTAAAGTTCTCATTTTTATTTACTTGCATTTGATCAACTCTATTTCATACATTACTTGGTATTTGTAAAGCATCATAAATAAAGTTCAAATGTATGTCTCTAAATGCAATCACAAATAAATGCTCAGAAACAGCAATAAACGGAATTCAGTGAAATTTCCCTGAATTGAATTCCACTTCCTGTAATTCCAATTCAATTCCAACTCTGTTTCCTGTAATTGTTGTTGAATTCCAATTCCAATTCCATTTTCTTCTTTGAATTGGAATTGTTGAGTTCATTCCTGAATTGACCCCAACCCTGCTGAGAAACATGCAAGTAGCTTCTGAAGGGCAGTACTAAATGAAATTATGATATTTAGGTAAAATAAGAAAAATGTACACATCTTCATTCTGTTCAAAAGTTTACACCCCTGGCTGTTAACGCATTATAGTGAAAAGATGGATCTCAAAATCATACCGTCATTGTTGGAAGGGGTTCAAATACACAAAAATGCTGAAAAACCAAAGAATTTGTGAGACCTGAAGGATTTTTCTGAAGAACAGTGGACAGTTTAACTGTTCAGGACAAACAAGGGACTCATGAACAACTATCAATACACACAAAAAACAAACAAACAAAAAACAGCTCTGGATCATTGAGGTAACAACACTGTTAAGAATCAAGTGTATGTTAATTTGAGTATATATAATCGTATTTTTAAATTCTAATGTCTAAATTATACAGTGAAGGTGTATTTTAACCAACCAAAAGTTTAGAAATCATGTTATCAAGACATGGGCAGGCGTTTGTCAGTTTAGTCAGTTCATATAAAAACATTCTTTTATATATTAATAATGTTAGCGCCAATAGTGCGTCGACAAACAGTGCAGTTGCGCTCATGGCGGCCCGAGTTCGATTCCCGTTTCGAGATCCTTTGCTGATCCCCTCTCTCTTCCCATCTCTCCACTGTCCTTTAGCAATAAAAAGCCTGGAAGTCGCACCCAAGGTGAATAGTGTAACACTTTTGGGACATGCTGTCACAAAAGTAAAAACGTGTGGTTAATTAACAGTATCTTAACTGTAAAAGTTAAGTATGTTTTTGTAGTCAGTACAAGCCTACCACTTCTCTCTAGTCAATGTATAGCCTCAGTTAGTCGATCTGGATTTGCTCCTCTAGATGGCGGACATATCCTTCACGAACAAAGTTCCCATGGTAACGATAAACGCTGCTGAAAGACCTCACTTGCTCCGGCGGAAAATCCGTCGGGGTGGGGGTTGGGGGGTGTTCTGTCGGTCTGCTCATGACGTCATGAACAACACCGCTACTTTCCCAGCCGGCTCCGCGTGCAATACCCGAAAGAAGAGTTGCACTGATTTTGTAAACCGAATGGAAGAAGGATATAAGACACCACGGTAATTTCTTTTCTACTTCTACTGGCTTTCTGCTGTAAAATTAGTTTTAGTCTGCTGAGTTACGATATTGCAAGGGAATGCAAAATCTAAAACTGTCTAGACAATGTAAGAAAGTGTAATTAAGTGCAAACGATTAAAGTCAAGTCAGCCAGTGCAATTAAATTAGTGCAATTAGCGAATTTAATGCAAATGGACTGCATTTAGTGCATTTGCATTACTTAATTCGAAATTCAGATAAGTGAAACTGAAGTTCAAAACTTATCCTGAATGTGAAACAGGGTTCAAAAGTTGTTCTCTGAGATGTTAAGATGTACAGTGAACCAGTTTGACACTTGCACCTTAACTTTCTCTTTTTTCCTCTCTCTCCATCACACATTTCTCAATCCATGCGTGACTCTAGGTGGCAGAGGATCTCTAACATGACAGCTCTATGGCTAATATGAAACGTGACTTTAGATGCTCACTCGTGCATCACTGGAAAAAAACGGACCTTCTAGGACTGAGCCACCCTCAGCAACTTACATTACTTTGAGCTTGGGATCATGAACCAAAGATCTGTGTCTCCTGATCCTCCAGATATGGTTGTGGTGGACGGATCCACTGAGCAGTCGAGAAGCCAAACGAAGGTTAGCAATCGTTCGATTGTAGCTTTAATGACCAAATTTAACGTCTGATCAGAAGGAACACCTTGATCGAGGAAGGGTCCCATATATTTCGGAGTGTAGATTTGGTTGGAAGCCCAGGGGTTTCCAATATAATGGAGGTAGGTTCGGAGACATGCCAGCATCTCTGTCCTCATCACCAGCTTCACCAGCAACAGCAGCTTCAACAGAAGAGGAAGACTGTCACCCATGCTCTCGAGGACCAGAAAAAAGTAAGTTTGGCATATTTGTTACACTTTATGGATAAATTTACAGCTTTTTTACATATTTGTTCAGTCTCTTCTGCATTTGTGCCAGGTTGTTTATTTTAGACCACACTCTTTTTTGATTCACACTTTTGTCTCATTCAAGAATGCTTGAAAATTTTTAAAGAATTGTTCACCCAAAAAATTAAAATTCTGTCGTAATTTACTCTTATTCTCGTTCCAAACCCATATGACCTTTTCTCTTTTTTCAGAAGATATTCTGAAGAATGTTTTTGCCTATACACTCTTAAAAATAAAGGTTGTTTATTGGCATCGACGGTTCCATGAAGAACCTTGAACATTCATGGAACCTTTTAAATGCAAAAAATGTTCTTTATAGTGGAAAAGGGTTCTTTAGATTTTTAAAATGTTCTTTAAAATGGCTCTTTTAAGAACTGTTCACCGAAAGGTTCTTTGGGGAACCAAAAATGGTTCTTCTATGGCATCACTGCAAAAACACCCCTTTGGAGTCTTTATTTTTAAAAGTGTATGATGAAGTAAATGGGGTCCAAAACACATTTTTCAAAACATCTTCAACTAGTGCAGGTTTGGAACAACATGAGAGTGAATATGATAACAGAATTGTCCTTTTTGGGTGAACTACATAAAATACCTATTATTCACAGAACTAGAATTCAGTTTTTCCACATTAATGGCAATTTCCAAGCATTCGTTTATTGAATATTCCAAGAGTCATGTGCTTAGAATAAATTAAAGCTGATGTTCGAGCTGCACGTCATCCATATGGTCTTCATCTTAAGATCATGGAGTGTTTGACGCTGGTACCCCAGATGTCCATATTCCAACAGCTGGGGTGCCATCCATGCTAGTGCTTTGAAGAATCCTCATTCCATGTTAACTGTCAAATCCATTAGTTAATTTGTCATGATAAGTGAAAGTGATTATGTCTAATGATTTGCTGGGTGTTAGACAGGCCTAGAGGCCCTTGTAGGAACTTAAACATCATAAAGAATCAGCCTCAAATCCCACCTGACGTATGCCAGGCTAATTGTTTGGATGAAGCAGACTTATGATTAGCCAAAGCATGATCATAGTTTTTGTGTTACTTCAAAAATGGTACCAAAAATATTTAGATTGAGTTGTTTCTGTGGTTTTCTTGAAAGTGACATGCATATTGTGGCCTCAAAAAGTTTGCATACGTGAAGTGTATGAATGTCTGGCTTTAGATGCTTTAAATGTGCTCTTCTTAATTATAATTGCTTATGTCTGAGTTTTTCAGAAATATCACAATTAATTTTATTTCATAAATTAAAAATATGCTCAGAGGTGTAGTCATGTATTTTTAATGTATTTTAATGTATTATTCATGAATAAATTATTAGATAAACATCACATCATTGATTAAAAAAGACCATTTATTCTAAAGTCATGAAAACTTGCTCAAAAGTGATATTTTACACTACCAGTTTTTTACGATTTTTAATGTTTTTTTTAAAAGAAGTCTCTTTTGCTCACCAAGCCTGCATTTATTTGAGCCAAAGTACAACAAAAACAGTAAAAATCTGAAATGTATTTACGATTTAAAATGACTGTTTTCTTTTTGAATATATTTAAAAATTTAATTTATTCCTGTGATTTTAAAGCATTTTTAGCATCATTACTCCAGTCACTTGATCCTCCAGAAATCATTCTAATATTCTGATTTGCTGCTCAAAAAACATTTATTATTATTATTATTATTATTATTATTATCATAATGAAAACCGTAGAATTTGTAGAATTTTTCAGGTTTCTTTGATGTATAGAAAGTCTGAAATAAAAATTATTTGTAACATTATAAATGTCTTTATTATCACTTTTGATCAATTTAAAGTGTCCTTGCTGAATACAGTTATTTTTAGTGTAAAAGCATATGTATTCAACTGTTTTAAATATTGATAATAATAATAATACAAATGTTTCTTGAACAGAAAATTACATTTTAAAATATATTTAAATAGAAAACAGTTATTTTAAATAGTAAAAAATATTTCACAATATTCCTTTTGCTGTATTTTGGATCAAATAAATAAATGCAGGCTTCGTGAGCAGAAGAGAATTCTTTAAAAAACATTAAAAAGTTTACTGTTCAAAAACTTTTGAACGGTAGTGTATATCTAATAAATATTTTAATACCTAATGAAATACTAATATTATTAAGCCTGGCCTACATGAACACTTTTTACAGCTTCTACGTACTGTTCTTGTTCCTTGTAAAACGTTTCTATGAAATATCCGACATCAGTTTTTTTCTCTCCTTCTGTAGCCAATAAAGAACGAGTGTTTGCTCAGTTCACCTGCAGTGCAGCTGCACATTCATTATGATTATAAGGGTGTCACGGCTTGACAGTTCAACAAAGAACAGGTTGTTCTCACCAACCCTTGGCATACCCCATTTCTCTGAATTAAGACGAGATGTTGATTTTATTTATGCAGGTCTTCTCCAGCAACCGTTTGTCTGTGTGTGTGTGGTTTCCCAGCAAAATTTCCACTGAGGTCTGCAACATAAATCCAGATTAAAATGTTGAAGCCCTCTCGATCACCCCCCTCTGAATGCTTTTCTTTCACGACCGAGTTGAGCTCGGCCTGTGGACTTCTGTATTAATTCACTGTTAGCCCTGTCATCACCATTAACTGGTTCCACTGACACGGAACCTAATCACTTTATAGGGGCCGTGAGGAATGGGGAATTGTCCAGAGTCCTCCTTCTCAATGAAGACGAGCTTGCCAGTAGACATTAGGCTCTACCGGTTTGACTGACTAGCAAAGCTAAAGTTCTTCTCGCTAAACTTTGCCGTGAGTGTGTCAGACGCACACGTGAGTGGTTCTGATTTAGCTTCATGTTCCAGGCACTTGCCCAACCTGGGCTGAAGATCAACGTTTTGAAGTTTGTGGTTTGCTTTCAAGTCTTTTGAGTTTTTCAATGCAGTTTTTCAGTTGTTGGTTCACCTGTGTTTAGAAACAGCAAGCATGGTCCAGTGTACGTGTTCATATTCAATTCTGACACATTCCCACTATTAATCATTGGCAATAACAAACCAGTAGCTAAGTGAGAGTTGAAAAGTTTCCAAATGACCTTGTCGACCCTATGCAGTGAGCCACTGTCTGAATAGCTACAAATTTTACAAATATTTATTTTATTGTATTTTTGAAGGGTTTGACAGAAAATACGTAATTGCAGCACAACCTGTGAAGTATTATTTGGGTCATTCAATAACTGTGGGTACATCTCATGTCCGTGAAGTATATTTTTCCCAGTCACACTACTGTTTGTTGAAAAAGCCTTATCTTTTGTTCAAAAATGATGTTCATATCACATACAACCCTGGTATTCAGCAGTCCGATTTTGTAAAGTTGCTCATTCTACTCTGTATTTAAGCATGAAAATGACCTCAAATGTAAATTAATTTCATAGTTTTGCTTTTAGTTAGATTAGGTTATCAAGACATTTGGGTGTGCGCTTCAAAAATAATAAGTGTTTGTTGTGATATAACTTGTTTTATTTGTGTCCGAAAAACCATTGTCAACTACCCACTAGAAAAAAAAAACCCTCAAAAAGGAATGATTTTTCCCATTCTTTCATAATTTGCACAGTGATTATATTTCCTCTAGAAGCACGTGGAAGAAACACTAGAATGTATGTTCTCTCTCTTTCCCCTAATATTGGTTAAACTAGCAAACCTGTGTCAAGAGTGGATTAATTGACTGTCAACAGTGTTACACAAGTATTATTGCTGCCAATTTTAACAAGACAGTTTAACTAAAACTTATGTTTTGTTTATGAAAATATATTTCTATACATACCATGTGCTCAGTAGTTCTAGGCTTCCATGTTGAGCATAGGCCCAAAACACTAAAAATGTCAACTAAGTTACCTGTCAACTGTGTTACCCACACTGTAAAAAAACAATTTGTTGAGTCAACTTAAAATAATTTGTAACCTGAGTGCCTTAAAATTTTAAGTTCAGTCAACTCAAAAAAAAAAAGGTTATTCAACTTGAAATATTAAATTATACTAAGTGACAACTTAGATATTTGATTTGAATCAACTTAAAATTTTAAGGCAGCTGGGTTACTTACCCATCTATTCAGTTTAGCAAACACAAATATCTAAGTTGTTACTTAGTACAATTTAACATTTCAAGTTGACTAAACTTATTTTAGTTGACTAAACTTAACATTTTAAGGCAGCAGGGTAACAAATTATTTTAAGCTGACTCAACAAATTGTGTTTTTTATTTTTTACAGTGCAGTAAAGGTAACATGGTGGACAGTAGCAAACATTGATGGTATTTTATGTATATTCCTACAGATCACCTGTATTTATGTAGCACTTTATACAATATAGATTGTTTCAAAGCAGTTAGGTAAAGCGATTTTTGGGTTTTCGGGAAAATTGAAAACTTTTTTTCTTAACATTTTCAAATTCTAAATGTACCTCCTCATTATAGAATGATCCATTTATACAACAGTTCGCCAGTAGGTGGCGATAAATGTCTGTCTTTGAATAATTCATTCACCCCTTCAAAAACACTGATTGATTCAGGAACAAAACAAATGGGTGATTCATTGAATCATTTAGTCAACTGATTCGCTCAGAAACATTTAGGAACGAATCATGCAGCATTGCCTGTTTTTATGAGCGAGTCATTGAATCATTTACTCGATTCGTTTATCACTATTCATTCAGCAACGGACGGTTCTGGTGTGGTGTTGTTTGGAGCTACTCAGGAAAAGTAACTGGAAATATATTGTGGCAAAAATGTAAGTCACTCAATATTCATTATTTGTTTGCTAAATTGTTGTTTAAACAACACTAACTGCCGTTGAGTTAATATGTATTGGGTTAGGTTGTGTTGTGTAAACAACAGCGTTACAAGGCAAAGATGAATTTACTGTTCTGTTGAGACGGTTCCTTTGTCAAGTTTTATGATTCTATTTCGTGTGTGAAAGACTCCTTGAGGAAAGTAGCATTGGAAGAAAATTAGCAGCATTACATAATCAGAATTGCCTAATGTTAGAATAGTCTTTCATCATATTGCTAACTTGGAGTAAGTAAAGAGCATTAATTATCACTCCCAAATGAGACCAGACAGATAAATCTGTGATATTGAGATAAATATGCTTGTTAGCCCAAGTTGATTCAAGCTATTGAGATGCTAAGCTAATATCAATAGCCTTCAGTAATATTCCACAATAGAGATTTGTTTTGTAGCACAATCAGGTTTGTTCCCATTTTGTGCTGGATTTTTATAGCACATTGGAAAGTTTACGTACAGTACTTTTTATTTATAATCTGTTGCGTATGAAATCAGTTGAATACATTGCAAAAAAATCATATTTACTTATAATGTAGTTTTAGAGTATCTACTCAATTTTGTTCTAGAATGAAAATTTACAGATAGTTTACTTACCCCCATGTTAATGTCTTTCGTTATTCAGTTGTAAAGAAATTATGTTTTTTGAGGAAAACATTTCAGGAATTATCTCCATATAGTGGACTTCTATGGTGGCCGTGAGTTTGAACTTCCAAAATGCAGTTTAAATGCAGCTTCAAAGGGCTCTAAACGATCCCAGCCGAGGAAGAAGGGTCTTATCTAGTGAAACGTTATTTTCGGAAAAAAAAAGTACAATTTATATACGTTTTAACCTCAAATACTGGTCTTGTCTAGCTCTGCGTGAACTCTGTGCATTCCGGTTCAAGACAGTTAGGGTATGTCCAAAAACTCCCATCTCATTTTCTCCTCCAAATTTAAAATCGCCCTACATTGCTGCAAAAGTACCGACCTAGTGTTTACAAAGTGAACGTGCAAAGAAGATCAAACGCGATAAAATAGTGATGTAGGACAATTTTGAAGTTGGAGGAGACATACCCTAACTATCATGAACCGGAATGCACAGAGCTAGAGAAGATAAGCATTTGAGATTAAAAAGTATATAAATTGTAAATTCTTTTTAAAAAATAACTGATTGTTTCACTAGATATGACCCTTCTTCCTCAGCTGTGATCATTTAGAGCCCTTTGAACCTGCATTTAAACTGCATTTTGGAAGTTCAAACTCATGGGCACTACTATATGAAGATAATTCCTGAAAAGTTTTCCTCAAAAAAAAACAAAAAACATTTTTTTATGACTGAAGAAAGAAAGACATGAACATTTTGGATGACAAGGGGGTGAGTTAAATTATCTGTACATTTTTGCTCTGGAAGCGAACAGCTCCTTTAAGTAAGAAATTGTGTTGTACATTCCATTACATTCTCCATGTTGGAATTGTTTTTTGACCCCTATGTTCTTTGACCTTTGACATACAATAACCATGAAAATAATTTACTCAGGTGGTGTTAAATATGTACATTTTAACAACAAAGAATAATTTTCTTGGTACCTGCAGCCAAATCTGACAGCTCCTCGGTTCCTATGGCCTCATGGGATAGAGCAACACTTTGTAGTAAGAACATACACACATTTTTTTGTTTTTAAGTGAAAATATGAAATTTAAATATCCTTAAAATTAATTTGATAAGCCAAAAAGGTGTATTTTAATAAAAGGGTCTCTTGAATATAAGTGTACTTTGTTGCTTTGTGACACTGTCAGATATTTGAATTCTGTTTAAAACAAACAAAAAATTAGCCTTCATGTCACAGTATTCCTTTTCAGGTGAATTTATATTGGTTTAAAAATGTTTGCAGAATTTTATTGCAAGATAAGATGGCCTTTTAAGAATATGTGTTTTATTTTATTTATTCATTTATTTGTGTATTTTATTTTTTTAAATAAGAAAAATGTCTTTGGATTGTAAACAGACATCATGACTGTCCTAAATGCATAATTCATTAAAAGCATGAACTGGTAGCAGAGCTAAAATGGCTCTGCCACTAGGACACCATTTGATGGTAAAGTTCCAACTCTTCCTGTGTCACGCCACATCTCAACAAATCAAAGAGATGGCTATCCTTTGCCCTTTCAATTTAAATGTTGGACGCCTCAGAAAGGCTGAGGGTGTGTAATTTTTTGCTTTTTCTCAGTCTTTGTTCAAAAGAAGCTCCCAGTATTGTCCCACTGTCAAGACTTGAGGCGCGCTGGTGTTTGCTAAAAGCAGAGACTTGGTCTCCAGGGTCATGTGCTGCCTTATTATACGATGCTACATTCATCACTGATCTTTAGTACAATAGATGGCTGCTGAACAATTTTGGTCAGGTTTGAATCTAAATAACAGACGTTTAATAGAGTTTCTATTTGTTACAGTTTACGATGGTGTTTTAAGTTAATGAAATTAATGGAAAAGTTCACCCAAAAATATAACTGCTGTCATCACGTTGTTTCAAAACTGTATGACTTCATTTGTTTTGTGGAAACTAAAAAAGTAGTTGCCTTTTCCGTGCATTTACTGTCCAGTTTAATAGAGATAGTGAAGCTTCAAATGCTTAAAAAATGAATACAGAAACACTATACAAGTGACTATTTGAATTTTTGGCTGAACCGCTTGTTTTAAATATTTATGGTTGAATATTGTTCTCTCTTGATGTGCCATTGGAAAACACTCTCTGTAGGACACTTTTGTGACCTCTCCATTTACCTCTTGTAATGCTAATTCCCCTTTTTTCTTCTCTAGTATAAACAGCTGTGGTTTGGGTTAAATTAGGTGAGTGACTAGCAAAACTTACACAAATATGGGATCTTTTTTTTTTTTTAAGTCTCAGGAGTGTTTGAATTGTTTTACAGTTTTATCAAATTTAATTGTGTTAAAGAAATAGTTCACCCAAAAATCCCTCATAGGCCATCTAAGATATAGAGGAGTTTGTTTCGTCATTGGAACATATTTGGAGAAATGTGTTATCGCATCACTTGCTCAACAATGGATCCTCTGTAGTGAATGGGTGCCATCAGAATGAATGTCTAAACAGCTGATAAAAATGTGGCAGTGAACCACAAGTAATCCACACGACTCCAGCACAACAATTAATGTTTTGTGAGATGAAAAGAGGCATGTTTGTATGGAAGGTTGTTTCCGCAACTGAATAAAACATAACAAAGGTAATTGCGACTTCTATCTCACAATTCTGACATGTTCTCGCCATTGCGAAAAAAAAAGTCAGAATTGCGAGATGCAAACTCGCAATTGTGACGAAAAAAGTCAGAATTCAGAATTTTTATCTCACAATTCTGACTTTTTCTCGCAATTGTGAGTTTATATCATGCAATTCTAAGAAAAAAGTCTGAATTGTGAGTTTATATCTCACACATTTCGTTCATTATATCTTACATTTCTTGTAATTGTGCGTTTATATTATGCAATTCTGGAAAAAAAAATCAGAATTGCGAGTTTGTATGATGTAATTCTGAGAAAAAGTCTGAATTGTGAGTTTTATATCGCAGTTCTGACTATTTCTCGCAATTGCGAGTTTATATCTCACAATTCTGAATATTTCTTGTAATTGTGACAATTTGTGAGTTTATTGCAATTCTGACTATTTCTCACAATTGTGAGTTTATATCATGCAATTCTAAGAAAAAGTCAGAATTGTGAGTTTATATCTCACAATTCTAACTATTTCTCGCAATTGCGAATTTATATCACGCAATTCTGAGAAAAAAAGTCTGAATTGTGAGTTTATATCTCACTTTTCGTTCAGTATATCTCACATTTCTCATAATTGTGAGTTTATATTATGCAATTCTGGAAAAAAAATTTAATTGGGAGTTTATATGATGCAATTCTGTACAAAAAAATGTCTGAATTGTGAGTTTATATCTCACACTTTTCGTTCATTATATCTCACATTTCTCATAATTGTGAGTTTATATTATGCAATTCTGAAAAAAAAATTTAATTGGGAGTTTATATGATGCAATTCTGTACAAAAAAAATCTCAGAATTGTGAGTTTATATTGCAATTTTGACTATTTCGCGCAATTACGAGTTTATATCATGCATTTCTGAGAATAAGTCAGAATTGCGAGTTTGTATGACGCAATTCTGAGAAAAAAGTCAAAATTGTGAGTTTATCACAATTCTGCTTATTTCTCACTGTTGCGAGTTTATATCAAGCAATTCTGAGAACAAGTCAGAATTGTGAGTTTATATCACAATTCTGGATATTTCTCATAATTGCGAGTTTATATTTTGCAATTCTGGAAAAAAAAAAAGTATTTCTTGTAATTGTGAATTTATTTAGCAATCCTGACTATTTCTCGCAGTTGTGAGTTTATATCATGCAATTCTGAGAAAAAGTCAGAATTGCGAGTTTGCTATTTCTCGCAATTGAGTTTATATCACACAATTTCGACTTATAACTCGCAATTGTGAGTTTATATCTTGACTATTTCTCGCAATTTTTAACCTTAAACCATCACTTCTGACCAAAAAAACTAATCCAAAAACCACACTAAGCTTTCTCCAGTAAAAAAGTCCATTCCCTGTTGTCTTCTTGGATTAAAATCAATATTTGTTTTGTTTTTGCTTGTAATCAGTGTTTGATCTGTGCATATTTCTTTACTGATTTAGACAAGATGACTTTTTCCACTGGAGAAAGCAATATTATGGTGTTGTACAGTAAACTGGTGAGTAAATTTCAGGGCAATTTTTGTTTTTTGGGTGCACTTTCTTTAATTGTATTCTTCATGATGTATTATCTGGAACATTGACTAGCAAAAATCTATCTGTACTTCATTTGAAAAAGAGTCAGTTATGTATCGAATACATAAAAGTTGTCTGGAATTTTTAAAAAGCAGAATGAGATACATACTATGCTTTACTTATCAGTGCATCGTTGCACCTTCGCACAACATTTTTTTCTCTTTATCATTTTTATGATAGACATGTTATGTCTGTGTGGAACCCATTGGAATTTAAGAGTCGTAAACATTTTATGATAAGGAAATTCCAAGTCTTTCTTAGCAGATATCCTTCCCTTGTCTTTTTCCGTTCTATTTCTTGTCCTTCCTTTGAGCTGGAAGCTCAGTGGCACAGTGCACTGTAAATGGCCCCAGTGATGTGATGGGAGATGACTGATAGACTTCTGAGTTTCATTTCCTTTTAACTCTGCCTTTGGCTTTACTATTGTTTTTTAGCCTGATTTTTTTTTTTAATTATACAGAAGCTCACTGGATAACATGTTAGCTGTATGTGTATAAATATAATGTAAATTCAGGTGAATTTGGCCATTTTTTGTCATATCAGAAGTGGCCAGATTAACCTGAATTCACTGTAAATGCAAAGAAATGAACAGAGAATAAGTTTTCAAACTACATAACTAATACACAGTAGTGTTCAGTTTTTATTTGATATCTATCTATCTATCTATCTATCTATCTATCTATCTATCTATCTATCAGTCTGTCTGTCTATGTATCTATCTATCTGTCTGTCTGTCTGACAGGGTTTTATTGAAATGGTGGTTTGTGTGGTAGGCATGAGAAGTGTTTGGGTGCTGAATTTGAACCCTGTTTCATCCATTCGTCCTCCATTTTTCCTTGTGGAGAAGCGAGAATGTGGCTTTTCAATAAGTAAGTGACTGGGACTGGGTGTGAAGACCACCTCACGGCACTGGTGCGTTTTCAAAGGGCAAACCTTCCCCCATCCATGGCTTTGCTTCTCTAAATAATAGATGAAGTCTCAGAAATGCCTCACAATCAGAGTAAGGGGCTGCTGAACACAAGCCTCTCAAAGACCCCCAGATGGATTCAGTTGAATAGTTTCACAATGAGGGAATAGGTGATGTACATCAGTGTGTTTAGTGTAACCTGTTTAATCACTGTGTACTTTTATGAGAAACATATAAGAACTTGTTTTTATTCAGTTTTGTATTTACACATTTGAATTTTCGGTGAAGTGAAGTGCTTGTGGTACAAATCCAAAGTATTTTCCCTTGATGAAGTGACATACTGATGTCATATTGTGAGTCTTCCAGTCTCATATAGTATCTGAACACTGTTTTTATAAATATTTTAACAACAGCATGTTGTGCATGTTGCTTCACTTTGCTGTAATGCAGTCAGTCTAACAGAAGGTGGCAGCACAGCTGCAAATTGCAAGGCTTAAGCCAGAAACACTCACTGCTGAGCAAATGATGATTTTCTGTGACTGATTTCAAATACTGTTTGATTCAAGTGTCATTTAAGAATATTTTCTGATTTTATGGGCTGCAGAAACTGTTTAATATTTACACTTAGGGTTTGGATCATATAGTTAAATCTTATATATATCTCTTTTTAATGTTTGTTTATTTAATGTTGAAATAAGACAACGATAAGTATTAAATAACTTTAAAATGGTCCAAAAATAAATAGCTATCTATTTATTTAGATTTGAGATTTATTTGAATTTATTTGTTTGAATATTTTGTATTTTTTTTAATCTAAAAAATTAAGTATGAAATAAAAACTAGTGTGCATTAAGTATGAAATAAAAAAAAAAATAGGTGTGCAAACATACAATTTTCACTTGAATTGTAAAATGGTGTAAAATTAAAAAAAAAAAATATATATATATATATATGTGTGTGTGTGTGTGTGTGTGTGTGTGTGTATGTGTATAGATATATATATATATATATATATATATATATAAAAATAGATAGATAGATAGATATATTTTACAAATATTTTTAAGTGTTTGTTTATATAATGTTGAAATAAATAAACATTAAGTATTAAATAAAATAATGGATTTTAAAATGGTCCAAAAATAAATAAATAAATAGCTATTTATTTATTTATTTATTTAAAATGATTTATTTTAATATTTTGAAATATTTGTTTATCTATTGTTGAATTGGGTAAAAATGAAGTATAAAATTTAAGTATTAAGTGTGCAAACTTACAGTTTCCACCTAAATTTTAAAATGGTCAACAAATATTTATTTATTTTCAAATATTTATTTATTTTAATATTTTCAAATATTTACAAATATTTACTTAATGTTGAAATAAGTAAACATTATGTGTTAAATAAAGAAAATAATTTTAAAATGATTCCAAATAAATAAATAAATAGCTATTTGTTTATTTTTTTTAATATTTTAAAATATTTATTTAATGTTGAAATAAGTAAACATTATGTATTAAAGAAAATGATTTTAAAATGATCCTTCATTCAGTCAGTCAGTCATTCATTTTAATATTTTCAAATATTTGCTTATTTAATGTTGAACTAAGTAAACCTACAGTTTTTGCATGGATTTTAAAGTAGTCCAAAAATACCCCATAGATGTTGAAAAAGGGAACAAAACTATGTATGTCATTCATTCATTTATTAATTGAAATATTTAAAATAGGCTACAAAAAAAAAAAAAAAATTAAATTAAGAAATTTAAATATTAAGTGTGCAAACTTTCAATTTCCACCTGGATTTTAAAAGGATATATATATATATATATATATAGATAGATAGATAGATAGATCCCATTTAATATTTAAATATTACATACTTTGTATGATTTATTTATTTATTTACTGTCTTATTTATTTTTGAAGATTTGCCATTTTTAGTGTGGAAATTTGTGGTAGTGGCCCAGGGTCTTTCTTTCTTTCTTTCTTTCTTTGATATTTAAATATTACTTAAAATATATATATATATATATATTTCATTTGGAAAAGGCACTGTTAGTTTTGCAGTGTAAAAACAGAAATACTATTTCCTTACTATTAGTAGTAAGTACTTACTACTTGCTGAATATTCTGGAATCATTACCACATTTATGCGCTAATCCCGCTGCTACCTCACAAAAAGGTTGTAAACATACTTTCTAAAGTAGTTCCTGACTTGATTTGTCCCAGTGGTTGCGTGTAGGCTGGTATATTCTGGTTTATTTTGCCATGAGCTCAGAAGTTTCTGGGCATGAGTGACATCACATGTAGGTTGACGTGTTTTCGGGTTTTTGTGTGTTTCCTGCAATTAGCATTAAGTTGGAGTGCAGAGTCTAGAAACGGGTGTGTGTTTAACCAAATATCAAAGTCATGGGGATTTGGCAGTGAAGGAGTCTACAATTGAACAGCCCCAAAAATGACATTAATCGGATGGTTTGTTTTTATTTCTATCTGGCGCGGTCGGCAATTGATTTAACATGTGTTCTTCCTTTCTGCTAATTCAAACCTTTTCAAACCCCCTAATTGAGACAATTTGGAGAGTTTTTAAGAGGCATATTCCTTTCTAGAAGTTTCAGAGAAGCTTTAAGCTTTCAGCATCTCATTGCAGTTCGCTCGTGTTGTATCTCTCCGATGGGAAGGAGCGGAGCACAATCTCTGGTCCCTTACTGGCCACTTGTCTTATCTCTTTGACGGAGGCATTGTTCCGTGTGTGTTCCCGTTTCACACGTTTGCTTCCTTCAGGCCAACTGTGTCCCGTGTGCCACTGCGATTCTCTTCTCTATCTCCTTCTATTTATACCTCCTCTCTATGTTCTCTCTATACAAGAAGCCCTGGATATGGCTTTGACCTCCTAGCCTTGGAGGGAAGGCCATTCAGCAAATGTAGATGTGCCGTAAACCGTAAAGACTGATTTCAGTTTAGTCCAATGTTTTTTAAATGGTGCAGTGTATAGATGAGGACTTCTAGTTTGAAATTAAATAGAATATGCAGTTGTATAAGATATATTATGTATTGGCTACTAACTTTATTCTTCTATTTTTATAAATTATTTATCATCAAAATTTGTTTTATTAAATTCTATTTATTATTATTATTATTATTATTATTATTTATCGTCATTATTATTTGTATGTAAATTAATGTAATTCATTTGATTAATTAAAATGTATTTTATTACTTATTTGGATATTAATTTGATTTTTAAAAAATGTATTTAAACATTCAACATTACAAAAGTGTAGAAAGATTTAATTAAAGAAATTATCCTGATATTTTGCTATTTTGCTGATATTTTGCTATTTTACTTGGTTGTTTGTTCATTAGAGACAGACTAATAATCGTATATGTACTATAGAACAACAATACCTTCAATAATAATAATAATAATAATAATAATAATAATAGTAAGCATTTAAAAATAAAATAATTATTTTATATAACATTTTATAATATTATCTAATAATAATTTGATTTTTTAAATTAATCATAAATAGTTATTTCTAATTCTAACAATATTAATAGCTGTTGCTATATAATAGTAACAGTAATAAAAATAATAATAATACACATTAATAAGAAATAGTTTTGTTTGTAATTACAAATTACAATAGTATTTAATATTAATCCATTTCAATAATACTATTAATAATAACTTATTACAAATTAATTGTTATTATTATGACTAATTTAGAATTATTAATAACTAATTAATAAATTATTAAGTAATAGTTTTCATTATGACTAATATAGTTGAATAGCAGTAGTATATAATATCGTAGTAACAACGATAACAACATCAACAACATCAACAATACAAAATAATAACAACAATAATAAATTATATTAATAATAATAATAATAATAAATGTTTCAAATGATAATAAGAATTATTTTAATAATAATATTTTTTGTAAAATGTAATTATAATATTAATAGCAATTGTTTATAATAATAATAATGATGATGATAATGTATTGTTTACACTAGTAATTTATAGTTATAATTATAAATAACATTTAATAATAATAATAATGATTATTATTATTACAAATTGCGATTTAAGATTAAGCTTTTTCAATAATTTATTGATAATAATAATAGTAATAATAATAATATTTTATTTACACTAATAAATAGTTGTTTCATTATAACTAATATAGTTTAATAACAATTGTTTATAATAATAATAATAATAATAATAATATATTCAAAATTAATATTATAGTTTTTCAAAGTAGACAGTCTGATAATCATAGTAACAACAATAATAAAATTATTTATAAATATTTTAAATAAAAGGAACAATAAGAATTATTTTAAGTTGTTTTATATAATAATAATCATAATAATGTATTGTTTACAATAGCAATAAATATTAAATTATAAATAACATATTTAATAACAGTAGTAGTAATAATAATATACATTAAGAATTCCTTTCTGTTTGATTACAAATTACAATATTATAAATCTACTAAATTACTATTAATAATAATGATAATGATGATGATGATGCTAATAATACTACTACTAATAATAATGTATTGCATTAATACATTCATTTTATTATAATTAATACAGTTGAATAGCAATTGTTTAATAATAATAATCATAATGAATATTATGTTTTTCAAAGTTGTTTTCTCGTGTTTGTTTTAAAGCCAGCAGTGTTTTGACAGATTCAGCCTCCAGCTGGTAGTGTGGCTTGGGTGTACATGCTAACAGACTGATAAGCATTAGGCTAAGATGCTAATCTTGTGTTAAAAGTCACTAAAGCCCTTATGCTAGCAGCAGTTTGTGAATGTTGCTCACCACTGAAATCCACTGTTGACTGCAGGTTAAGGACAGGAGATGTGTGGTGTGGTAAGAGGATTCAGAAGCAGGTGGTGTTTGGTGTGACCTTCTGTGTTTGATTCTGAGCGAGACGACGCTTTCTTTTACTCACGAAACACCTTGTTACAGCTATGACTCCTCCTCTGTTCTTTTTCACAGTCTCCATTTGAACTGTTTTGTTGAAATGTATGTTTGCAAAGGGATAGTCAAATCGGTTTGGGAGGCTCCTGCTTAATGAGAGCCCAAATTTAAAGTGAAAGTTCATAAAAAAAAAACAATATTATCTTTTACTCACCCTCATTTGGTCATTTAAAAGATACGTATTGCTTAAAAAGCTAATTATATGAACTTTAGAAGAGCATATCAGCACTGTTGACATTTGGCATGAATGGCAGCGTGTTTAGCTGTGATCCCTCAGAAGGTGTGATCTGACCCTGAGCCCAACATCTAAGCCAGTAACAAGATTGTTTGCTGACTGGGCATGCACACCGTAATCTACTCATTGGCTTGGAAAAGTGACATAAATTGCAGTGCCAAGACTCCGTCTGCTGCCTCTCACTGAGCTTGTGAAAGGAAATGCGTGGAGTGGAATAGACCTCCGTGATGACCCAGAGTTTACTAGGTCAAACTCCATCTAATCCTATTTTGTTGGTGATCACTACATTGGGCAGATCTTTAAAGTCCAGTTAATTTACATACTTTCAAATGGGGAAGGTGTGAATACCTTTATTACCATAATTTTGAATGACTTGTATCTTTGTTATTTGTTTTTTTTTTTTATTGTTTTTCCAGCATACTCCTATAGAAAGTTCAAAAGAGCAGAGTTTATTTGAAAAATAACGGTGTAAATGTGTTTACTATCGTATTTGATGAATATAAAGGGATAGGTCACCCAAAAGTCATGTCCTCCATCATTATCGTATGACGAAGGGAACACCCATATGCTGCACCTTGTTTATTATAAGCAGAGGAATGAATAAAGATGAACAAAGATCTTACGGGTATGGAACAACATGAGGGTGAGTAATTAATGACAGAATTTTCATTTTTGGGTGAACTATCCCTTTAATGCGCCTTTGCCAATTAAAGGTACAGTATTAATTTCTTTTAAAAAGTTTTTACTGACCTCAATCTTGTGAATGGAAATATGTTATTTTTATGGATTTCTGAAATAACATGGCATTATTGCGGTATGTCGTTTCGTCAGTTCATAACAATTGTGTTCAGTTGCTAAATTGTTACTACCATTTGTTTCGGTACAAATTTTCCATTTTCATTGTAGTGTTTTTTCCCTAGCAGATCACACATCTCTTAGTAGGTTTTAAAAAAAAACAGTCCAGATCTTTTCTTTTGGCATCAATCAGGTGTCATGCTGATAGTGTATCGCTATCTGTGGGTCTGCATCCTGTTCAGCAGAAGCTTGCCACTGTCCATGTGCAGATTTGGCCGTACACTCTGTTTAAAGGAGAAGTCCACTTCCAGAACAACAATTCACAAATAATTTACTCACCCACTTGTCATCCAAGATGTTCGTGTCTTTCTGTCTTCAGTCATGAAGAAATTATGGTTTTTGAGGAAAGCATTTCAAGATCTTTCTCCATATAATGGACTTCATTGGTGCCCCGATTTTGAACTTCCAAAATGTAGTTTAAATGCAGCTTCTAAGGGCTCTAAATGATCCCAGCCGAGGAAGAAGGGTCTTATCTAGCGAAACAATCTGTCATTTTTTTTTTGGAAAATAATATTTTTTATACTTACTTTTTAAGCACAAAAGCTCATGTAGCACAGGCTCTGGGATGCGCGTTCACGACGCTACGTACTATTGAATCAAGTCGAAAGGTCACGCGGAACTACAGACCCAGTGTTTACAAAGCGAACGCACAAATGCTAAGAAAGTGCAAGTAAGTTTGTAAATGAAAACAAAAAGGTACAACGATGTCCTCCTCTCAAGTTTTAGGGGAAAATAAGATGGAGTTTTTCACCATACTCAGTACACAGACAATGAACTTAGACATGATTCATAGTAGTGATGGGAAGTTCAGATCATTTTACAGACTCGGACCTTTGAGTCTCGTTCAGCAAAATTATCGAATCTTTTTTCGAGTCATTTCGTTCATTTTAGCAAAATATAATTAAATTGTTACGTGTTACTCCCCTAACGCATCTACTGCTTACACAAACGTTGATCACACTACAAACAAGACAAAACTATAATGCTATAAGAAACAGAAAAGATTTATTAATTGTTTACCTGGGTCTTTAGTCTATGATTAGCTTACTTCTTATCGGACAAGTTTTCGGGTTTGAGTCGTTCGTTCATCATATGACAGCCCCATAAGATGAACGAACGACTTGAAAAACCTGACGACTCGAAACAGGTGAACTAATTCCAGCACAGAACCTAATAGGATGTTGCGCATGCGTGACTGAACGAATCACGTTCAGACGACTCGTTCTTCTCGAGTCACATTTAAGATTTGTTCAAAATGAAAGAATCGTTCACGACCTATTACCAATTTGTAGCATCGTGGACGTGCATCCCAGAGCCTGTGCTGCATGAGCTTTTGTGCCTAAAAAGTATACAAATTTTTATTTTTTGAAAAAAATGACAGATCGTTTCGCTAGATAAGATGGCTGGGATCGTTTAGAGACCTTTGAAACCGCATTTAAACTGCATTTTGGAAGTTCAAAATCAGGGCACCAATGAACTCCATTATTTGCAGAAAAATCCTGAAATGCTTTCCTCAAAAACCATAATTTCTTACGACTGAAAACAGAAAGACATGAAAACATCTTGGATGACAAGGGGGTGAGTAAATTATTTGTAAATTGTTGTTCTGGAAGTGGAGTTCTCCTTTAATGTGTTGCAGAATGTGCCTGAATATGCTGTTTTGTGTTTATAAGTAGTGGGCAGCAGTAAATGTAATAAAACAGAATTAGCTACTTTTTGGTCTGTATTACTATCAGGAATAGGAATGAGAGTGTGTGCATAAACGTGTACCTCAAAGTTGGTTTTAGATCTGGACATGATTATGTTTCAGTCAGCTGATAGTCCGAGGTGTCGATCCCCTGTGACTGTCCAGCACTGCAGATATTTGCTGAAGTGGAGAGTCTGTTTCACATCCTGCACACACGTTTGTCTGATATGGTCCATTGATGCCCTCTGGTTCAAGCTGCTCACTTGGTGATATAACTGACTACTTTGAAGTTGTTGTCTAAAGGGATAGTTGACCCAAAAATGAAAATTCTGTCATTAATTACTCACCCTCATGTCATTCCAAACCTGTAAGATGTTTGTTCATCTTCGGAACACAAGTTAAGATATTTTTGATGAAATCCAAGTGCTTTCTGACCCTGCATAGACAGCAATGCAGCTACCATGTTCAAGACCCAGGAAGGTAGTAAGGACATCAGTAGTTCTCATGTAAAACCTGGAATCACAGTGGCTTGTTTGCAAAGACAGCAATGCTCACACATGCGTTGCGGTACTGGTATGAATGCACTGCAAATTCTGACATGGAAAGAATTGTTAAATAAAGTCATTATTTTTATATTCTTTGGGCATAAAAGAAATTCTCATAGCTTCATAAAATTAAGGTTGAACCACTGATGTCACATGGATTATTTTAACAATGTCCTTACTACCTTTCTTGCAGGGTAAGAAAGCTATCGGATTTCCTCAAAAATATCTTAATTTGTGTTCCGAAGGTGAACACAGATCTTACGGGTTTGGAACAACATTCAGCAGGTTAATTTTCCATCAAGAGACCAGCGTTATGTTGACCTGTCCTTACCGTTTAAGGTAACTGTGAAGAAGTAACCTGGCATGCTCTGTCCAACGCAACATATTGAGAGTGAAGTGAGCAGATGTCCACTCACAACCATATGGCCATATGGAATAAGCTGATCCTCTTGGGCTCTGTTTAAAGCTAACTTTGGTGAAAGAGTTGTTAATCAACTGGACAGTCTGCATCAGATGACCCCCTGCTGTGTGCACTGACTTTCTCTGGTCTTAAAGAGAAAATATGATCATTTGCTGTTTCGCAACCTAGTGAGCTGCTTACAGAGGCTTTTTTGAGGTATCATAGCTGTCCAGAAGGTTTTGTTCACAATACTTCACTTTTGGTCACATTTGCAAAAATCCAGCAAAGTTTTGTTGACAAAAACGCTTCCGTCTTCTATTGCTACCTGATCTCATGACAAAAATGTATCTGTGGGAACTTTTTTGCAAGACACAAAATACTTACCAATAAGTACATATCACCTGTTTCCAACAGAAATAAACACTAGAGGCCGTAAAACAGTGAATATTTGTAATCGTTTTTGTACACAGTTATGATTACAGCTCCATGTTTTGCTTTCCAGACGTAACAAGCTTGCTCAGTAGCTCAGCTTAGAATTGGCCTTACGATGTAGAATCCTTGGGTACGAATCCCATGATAAACATGACTTACGATGAAAGAGCTGAAAGATGAGAGAGGCTAAAACAAGCTAAAACGGCATACTTGCAATTGTGTTTTTACGTCACATTCGCTTTTGTTCATACTAAAAAAGAAACTAACGAAAAGGGAAAGAAACTAACACTGTTTTAGCGCCACTCATTTCACATCGAATATGTCACGAAATGTACATGGCAGTACGTATTTCACATCTTGTGAAAAAGTTTCCACAGGTATGTTTTTATCATGAGATCAGGTTGTTATATTGTCAATAGCATAGTGATAAATAAAGCACAGCTCACACAGAAGCCAGTCAGTTTTCTGTTTTTATAATCAGCTTTTTTATAGTTTCGATTTCTATATTTTTTTTAAGTGTGTACACTCAATTTAGCTTAGTTTTTGTTAGTGTTTTTGTTTCAGTTAGGGGTGGGTGATATACCAGTAGACATGATTAACTGGTATAAATTTGTCAGCTGGTAGAGATTTTGGACTATCATCTCTATCGCAGTTACACACTCATGTGACGTTGCAGTGCTACATGGTCACGAAAACTTGTTGTTGCATTTAAGGGGTCATATGATCCGATTTCATGTTTTCCTTTCTCTTTGGAGTAAAACAAGCTGTCGTGCATATATAAGATCTGTGAAGTTGCAAAGATTAAAGTCTCAAACCCAAAGAGATATTCTTTATAAGACTTCCTAAAATGGCTCATTCAAAGACGCCCCCACAAATCTACGTCACAGTGTGGGAAGATTTGCATAACACCGCCCAAATGTATACACAAAGAAAAAAGGCGTAACTTTTATTCTTGCTGTAGTGTTGTTGCAGTCGCCGCCATGTTGGATACGTGTGTTTCATTGCGAAAGCAAAATTCCTTTGTTTGGCCTTCCACATGAGTACACAACTAGAAATCAGTGGTTAAGTTATATTTACAACACTTTTAGAACCGTACAATGCAAAATTAGAGTGTGTGCAGCGCATTTTATGGAGGAGTGTTTCCTGAACCTGAGAGAGAATAATAATGTCCTACAATACCAGCTGTGCACACTATAAAGTGGGGTAGTTCCAAGTTTGCAAGGACAGTCTGGCGCTTCTGACTCACAGCCTGTAAATACGCTTTTATGTTTAAAGAATTTGCCATTGACTATTCAAATGTGATTATAATCAGTAATTATGTCTCCACTGGATGCAACAAATGCCTATTTATTTATCTATATGCCTTTATTTTAATGTTTTTTAACATTTCCGTCTTATGCTTGAGGATATTCGGCCAATCACAACGCACTAGATAGCTGGCTAATCAGAGCACACTGCACTTTAATAATGTGTTTTTCAACCTTAAACCACATAAACGCATTGCATTACACCGTATGACCCCTTTAAGGAGCATTAAGGACTGTCTTTAAAAATGAAATGTGGGTGAAATAGATTGGGCTTGTACTTTTGGACATCTTCTGCTGTGGATGTTGGCATCCAAAAGCAGTGTGCCTTCAAGGAGTATTCTTGTGGTTTCAATGATCAAATCCAGTTTAACAACATAGGTCTGTAAAATTGATCCCATGCTGTGTGTTGTGGTCGCACATGTGTGTTTACTGAAGCCTCAACCTAGCAACCTGTACCTACCACCCACCATTTGTGCGGTAGGTTTATTACAACATCTTCTGCTTGGTTCTCAGTACTGGTTTAATGATCTGAAAGAGTCTAGCATGCAAACGCTATCTGTTTGTTCATCCAATAGAAGACAAAGTGTTTGGTGACACAGAAATCGCAAACTTTGGCTCTTTTGCACCTGTTGAGATCTCACCCTTTTTTATTATTCCTCTATTTATAAGAAAACATTGTCTAAGAGGTGTTTGGCAGTATCAGGTCCGTGCTGCACTGCCATCATCTCCATTTTTGCACGTTCAACATAGTTTTGGAGTCAGTGGACAGTGGTTCTCAGAGGAAACAATGCATGAGTGCCAGGCTACAGAGAGGCAGTGGGTTTCAGTCGTCCCCGCAGGGATTATTGGGTTCAATCTGCAGACACTCAAAACTGCTGCTCCAACAGAATTTCATCCTCCCAAAGCCTCGGCTCGGCCTGCGTGAATAACCAAACACTCCCTCTCTCAGCATGCTGTTAGAAGTGCGACCGGGCATGGGAATTCAGCGGCTTCCGGAAAACAGGGGCGAATGAGACTTAACATTTCAAATAATGGTAAAACCGCAATACATCAGTTTAACTGCAAGTAAAATACTTAGGCTTTGATGCAGTCTTGGCAGTTTTACTGATTTTAATAATGCTTAATAGATGTTTTTGGGAGAGGGTAAATTGCTTTGTTGAGATGACAACAAGAACAAACAATTCATCTTAACATTTTGCTTCAATTAAATCCACTTGTAGTTAGTTATGATTGTGCAGCCAGATTGGTAAATAGCATCAATTTGGGTTTCCTTTGAACAAAATTAGAATGAGAGGGAATTTAAAACTGGGGTGAGTCACAAAACTGTTCAATTCATATTATTCTAATAATTATTTATATAAATATATATATAATTTTATTCTAAATAATATGGTATATTTATTATTTACTTATTTATTTACTTACTAATACTATTATTTTAGTGATATATTTAAATTATTTATTTTAAGACATTGTTACTTTTAAAAATATTTGAATATATATTTAAATAATTCTAACAGTTATTTTATTAACCTTAACATATATTATTATTATTATTATTATTTTATTATTATATTTGTTTTTATAATTTAAATTATATATTTCAATTATTTCAATTATTTATTGTAAGACATTTTTACTTTTTTAATAATTGAATATATTATACTATTATTCTAAAAATTACTTTATTAACTTTAACTTATGTTATTTTATTATTGTGTATTATATATATTTTATTATTTTAATTATATATTTGTTATTTATTTTATTTTTTTAAATATTTGAATATATATTCAAATAATTCTAATTAGTATTCTAATAATTATTTTATTAACTTTAACTTATATATTATTTATATTATATCATTATGTATTTTAATTCTATATTTATTTTCTAATACATTTTTTATTTTTTTAAATATTTGAATTATTCAAATAATTCTAATTAGTATTCTAATAATGATTTTATTAACTTTAACCTACATTATTAGTATGTATTATATATTATTTTATTGTATTATTTTAATTGTATATTTAAGTTATTTATTGTAAGACATTATTTTTTTAAAATATTTAAATATATATTTAAATAATTCTAATTATTATTTAAATAATCATTTTATTAATGTAAATGTATGCATTATTTTATTTTAGGTTTTTACATAAAACAGTACTCAAATGGTAGAAAAAAAGATATATTGTCAACTTTTTCCATGATGTTTTCATTATTTTTTTCACAGTATAAATGGGTCTTCAAATTAAATTAAAATACAGAGCTGCCTTTATACTTTTAATCATAATATTTGGGGGTCTGTGACATTAAAACATTTTAAAAACTGTAAACCAATGCACAACTTTTCTTCTTTGCTTGCTAATAGTCCATCTCTCCAGTGCATTGGCAAGAAGGGTGATATTATGTCCGATTAGGCTGTCACCTAGGGGTGTTAGCGTTGAGTTTTCCCATAAGACACATCTGCTGTCTTACTAATGGCTTGTTAATCCTCCTCAAGCTTGAGAGTCATGCCTTGCTGCCACTGCATCTGGAGGCTAGTTACACTTCTCTGTACAAACTGTACGTTTCCTTTGCTCTGACAACAAATTGCATCCTGCCTTCCCACTTATCTGTGATTTCTGCCTGCCAGAGTGAGTTCGCTTCTCAGCAGCGGCTGCGCTGGGCTATATTGGGCGACTCCTTGCTGCTGTGGAACTAGGAGCAGGTGGCGGGCGGAGTCCAGATCTCAAATCGTACATGGAGCAAAAGCTTCATTGGACAAGAAAAACGCTGAAGATGCTGATGACGGGGAAGGATTTGGCCGATTTTCTTGGGAAAATCATATTATTAGAAGGTTTAGCAAGACTTCTGTGTGCTGTCGAGCTTACCAGTGCTGTATGAAAGTGAGTTTGTGGACTCACTTCCCACCACATTGCTCCAGCTGTTAAGTCAGCGTGCGCGGTTGCTCCGAGCCTTCGGTTGCAACCAGACAACTTTGTGCCAGCGTCTGCGTGGTTGGATGTAAAGGGATAAGAAGATGCCTGCTATTTTAGTTGCCTCCAAGATGAAGTCGGGATTGCCCAAACCTGTGCATGGCACCGCTCTACCCATTCCAGCCAGGGTAGCGACCCAACAGAATGGACCTCTGAAGCCCGTGCAGCCCAGCCTCATCCCCCTGAAGTCTCCCATCTACAGGCAACAAAGTCAAGGCAGTGCGACTTTACAAAGAAAGTACCAGACCACCAAAGAAACATCAGAAGACCCCCAGGTTGGAACAATGATGCTTAATTTGTGTGTGGCTTTGTGGTTGCATTGATTCTTGTTCTATTAGATGATCTTCCTTGAATAGTTTAATTCCACAAATACAGTGGAATACCTATTTTAGACAAAGTATAATAGTAATCAAAAATAGTAATTGATTAAGATTGTATTTGCTTATTTTTATCTTTATGGTGCCATAGATTATCTTCCATCCTTTAAAAGACCAAATCAAAAATTACATCTAGTACAGTCTACTTTAGTGTTTTTCTCATAATTGCAACTTTAAAAAAAAATCTCAGAATATGACTTTATATCTCAGAATTGCAACCTTGTTTCTCATAATTATGATTTTATATCTTGCAATGTAAATTGGTTTCTCATAATTGCAACTTCATATCTTGGAATGTACCAAGTATGAGAAACAAAATCACTTCATATCTTGCAGTGTGACTTTGTTTCTCATAATTAGGAATTTGTAGCTTGCAATTGTGACTTTTTCTTATAGTTGCATTTTTAGATCTTGCAATGTGACTTTGTTTCTCATAATTGCAACTTTACATATTGCAACGTGACTGTATCTCACAATTACGCCTTCGTTTATCGTAAAAGCGACATTATATCTCGCAATGTGATTATATTTTACAATTCCGACTTTGTTTGTGATACTTCCGACTTTGTATCTCACAATTGTGACTTTTTCTTATACTTGCAACTTTGTATATTGCAACATGACTTTTTCTCATAATTGTAACTTCATATCTCAGAATGTACCAAGTATGAGAAACAAAATCACTTTATATCTTGCAGTGTGACGTTGTTTCTCATAATTACAAATTTGTATCTCGCAAATTGCGACTTTTTCTTATAGTTGCGACTTTAGAACTTGCAATGTGACTTTGTTTCTCATAATTGCAACTTTACATCTTGCAGTGTGACTATATCTTACTATTGCGACTTTTGCGAAATTTTATATCTCACAATTTTGACTTTGTTTCTCATAATTGCGATGTTATATTTCACAATTGCGACTTTTTCTTATACTTGCAACTTTACATCTTGCAACATAACATGTTAATTTTAATTTCATATATCTGAATGTACCAAGTATGAGAAATAAAGTCACTTTAAATTTTGCAGTGCAACTTTGTTTCCCATAATTGTGAATTTCTACCTTACAATTACGACTTTCTTATAGTTGCAATTTTATATATCACAATGTGACTATTTCTTACTATTGCGACTTTGTTTCTGATACTTGCTACTTTATATCTCACAATTATGATTTCATTTCTTATAATTGTGACATTATATCTCACAATTGTGACTTTTTCTTATAGTTACAACTTTCTGTCCTGCAGTGTGACTTTGTTTCTCATAATTGCAACTTTAGATCTTGCAATGTGACTATATACAATTGCGACTTTTTCTTATACTTGAAACTTTATATCTTGCAACATAACATGTTTCTTGTGATTGTAACTTCAAATCTCTGAATGCAAGAAGTATGACAAACAGTCACTTTATATCTTGCAGTGCAACATTGTTTTCCATAATTACAAATTTCTATTTCACAAATGCGACTTTTTCTTATACTTAAAACTTTATATCTTGCAACATAACATGTTTCTTGTAATTGTAATTTCATATCTCTGAATGTACCAAATATGAGAAGCAAAGTCACTTTATATGTTGCAGTGTGACTTTGTTTTCTATAATTATGAATTTCTATTTCACAATTGCGACTTTTTCTTATAGTTGCAAATTTATATCTTGCAATGTGATTTTGTTTCTTGTAATTGCTATTTTATATCTCGCAATGTCACTATATCTCACTATTACGACTTTGTTTCTGATACTTGCTACTTTATATATCACAATTATGATTTCATTTCTTATAATTGTGACATTATATCTCGCAGTTGTGACTTTTTCTTATAGTTGCAACTTTCTATCCTGCAATGTGACTTTGTTTCTCATAATTGCAACTTTGGATCTTGCAGTGTGACTGTATCTCGCAATTACGATTGCAATTGCGAATTTTTCTTATACTTGCAACTTTATATCTTCCAAATGACTTTGTTTCTCGTAATTGTAACTTCACATCTCGGAATGTACCAAGTATGAGAAACAAATTCACTTTTTTATTTTGCAGTCCAACTTTGTTTCTCATAATTACGAATTTGTATTTTGCAATGTGAATATATCTCACGATAGCGACTTTATCTTATATTTGCGACTTTGATACGTTGTGTCTCACAATTGCGACTTTTTCTTATACTTGCAATTTATATCTTGCAACATGACTGTTTCTCGTAATTGTAACTTCATGTCTTGGAATGTACCAAGTATAAGAAACAATGCCATTTTATATCTTGTGGTTTGACATTGTTTCATATAATTATATGGCGTTATTTAAGTTTTTCTTATAGTTGCAAGTTTTTATCTTGCAATGTGACTTTGTTTTTCATAATTGCAATTTTATATCTCGCAGTGTGACTATATCTTACAATTTTGACTTTGTTTTTGATACTTGGAACTTTATAACTTGCTATGTGACTTTTTTCACGTAATTTTGCTTTATATCTCACATTATGTCTCAAAATTCTCATAATTGTGACGTTTTATCTCACAGCGGTGACTTTGTTTCTCATACTTGTGACTATATCTCACATAGGGCTGGGCGATATGGGCAAAAAAATGGTCACGATAATTTTTTTCATATCAGTCGGTATCGATAATTGTCTCGATAAATGTCAAATCTTTATTTCTTTCAAGTTTAAAGTCCGATTTTTTGCTCCAAAGTGAAAGTTGTAGAAACCAGACCATTAATTTTCCTTAACAAAATAAATATCTAAATAGAAAAATTAATTTCTGCATGTTCTAATGAGTTATATTGTTTCAAATCAAGAAACAGTTTTGGGTTGTCTGATATTGTTAATAATAATAATATCACTTTTTTTTTGTCTTTAGAAATGCACATTTGATAGTAGCTTAAGGATGCAGAGGTACATTTTTGTTCATTATCAAACAGTAACATCTGTAAAAAATGTAGCAACCTCAGTTTTATGTGGTTAAATTTATTCTGACCCATTTTTTTTTTTAAATTAAGCATTAGTCTCCCATAGTAGCAGGCATACATTTTAAATCATGATAAACACATTTAAAACCACACATAATGGTACCTCAATACCATGGTAAAAATACAACTACATGGTTTTATATGTAGCCTATTTGTATGAAAAGCGGTAATCTAAAAACATTCAGTATAAATGCACACATGCTATAGCTTAATCACAAATACATACATACTATAATTATATACCATTACTCCTGTAATAAAATTCAGTGTGAATATCCCACATTGCCGCCACAATACCGTGGTACAGTGCGCTCGGTTTTTCAAGGCGCATCCGCGCCACATTGAGATAATAAATGCATCTTCTCTAGAGAGCTCGCGCAGCGCGGCAGTTTAAACTGTGGTCCAAACGGATAAATGGTCCGTGTGGCGCGATTCAAATGAGTCGCACTGTTTCGTTCCGCTTTTGGCACATAAAAATTATATCGAACTCTTCATATCGTTTTATCGAGGAAATTATATATAATTATATATAATTATCGTTATCGAATTATCCCCAGCCCTAATCTCACAGTTAAGACTTAGTTTTGTTTCTCAGTGACTTTATTTCTCAAAATTGCAACTTTATTTCACAATTGCAGCATTAAATCTCACAATATGCCTTTTTCTCATAACTACAACTTTATATCTTACAATTTAACTTTATCTCACAGTGACTTGATGTCTCGCAATTGCTTTTTCGTTTTTTGTAATTGTGACTTTAAATATCCCAATGTAACTATACAATAATGAACTAATTTTTTTTATCCATAGCAGAAACGCAAGGTGCTATTGATTGTTAATCAAGAGAAAAAAATAAAAAATGTTTTTGTAGCTTGTCACATTGAAATTAAAACTTTGCAAGCTTTTTTATTCGTTTTGCCCATATTTGCACCTTGACTTGATCTGCAACAATTGTAGCGATGGTGTATGAACACCACTACACTACACTATGCGTGTCAGTTGTACTGATCTGTGAAAAAAACGTTTCTCTTTGGCCACATTACTACCATTGTGACTCTGAAAGCTCTTGTGTTTATGCGTTTACGTGTTAAAAATATTATGCTTTATAAGAATAGCTCCTGCTGACCTGGTCAGAGCAAATCGTCTGTGAAAATCCCAATGTTCTTCCTTTGGTCCGCAGCAGTGGTGTGTAAGTTCATGTCTGTGTGTGTGTGTACATGTGTTTATATAGCTTCATACGTTCAGTAAAGCCTTAAAGGCAGTGAAGAGCCAAGTTCTTCATGTGGCGGGGCAGAATGAAAAGCTCAGCCAGTTGGCCTGTAATTACAGCGCACACGCACACATAGACACACTCATGGAGGTTTTACTACAGTGCTCCATTAGTAGCGGTCAGCCGCACTGCAGGTGGGCATTTGGCCATATGGACGCCACACACACCAATCCCAGAGGCCAAAAGCGGGCACCCTTCAGCAAACACTGCTACTAATATACTACTATGCCTGTACACTGCACCTCTGTCCCGCTTTGTTCTGGCCAGGAAGATGGAAAATGCTTTGCTTTAACGAAAATGGCACTGAATGTGTTTTGTGCCAGCGCTGGTGTAAGGATTAGGTTGCCGTTTCAGACACGGTTGACTGCCTTGTAAAACAACGTGACGATTGCAGTTACTAGTTTGTTAAATATCTGCTTTTAATCTTGTGTTTGGAAATTATGTAAATGACCAAAAAAAGATGAGAAATGGAAAGTCCATTGCATAAGTTTAGGGACTGCTTTTTGCTCTCTAAATTGTCCTGCACACATTTAATTGCTTTTTATTAAATTGATCTTGAAACTTAAATGGAGAAATGCAGTGTGGCAGGTTTTGCTCTGTCATAGTTCTTTGATTTAGTACTGAATAATTACCGTAATACTGAAATTATGTATTTACATGATGCGCCAAGTCTGTGATACTTCAAATGGCATTAGCATGGTAGATGTGTAACAAAACCATGGTAATACTGTGGTACTTTTTTGGAAGTTAATTTTAACTAAAACTGTTGAAAACTGGTTTCGGTATTGAAATAAAGCTATAAAATGTAAATATTAGAAGGAAAGCTTGTTTTTAAAAAAACATGAAACATTAAACATATAATTAAAACTTTTTAAGAAACTGAAATATGTGAGTAATAAAATCATTATTTCAAAATAATAAAAATGTCAGAACCACATAACAAAATTAATAATAAAATTAAAAATTATTTATTACTAAATAAAAGATGTCAAAATATGAATAAATACTGTAAGAGTTTATAAATAATACTAAAATACACAACTGTTTTTTAGTCTATTGACACAAAACACTACCATTTAGTATCTTGTTTTTTAAAAAGTACTTTTACTTTTTACTAAAACTATTGAAAACTTTAAGTCATTTTTAAGTCATTATAATTATATTACTATAAAATATTAGATGGAAAAACTTTTTAAAATATAATTACAATTTTTAAAAATGAAAAAAATTAAGAAACTGAAGTGAGTAAAAAATAATAATTAAATTAAATAGAATTATTTATTATAATTATATGCTAAATAAATGATATGTCAAATTATGAATAAATATGAATAAATATAATAGTTTAAATAATTCTACAATATTTAACTGTTTTTTAATCTATTTACACAAAACACTATAGTTGGTATCTTGTTTTTTAGCAGTACTGTTACTTTTAACTACAACTATTGAAAATTTGTTTCAGTCATTGAAATAAAACTATAAAATGTAAATATTAGATGAAAAACTTCTTAATTTTTTTTTTTTTTAGAAATGTAACTAAAAATTAAAAAATGTAAAAATTTAAGAAACTGAAATAGGTGAGTTAAAAATATAAACAAAGTTAAATAGAATTATTTAAAAAATAATACATAATAAAATTCCTAAAATGAAAACAAATTTATTACTAAATAGAAGATGTCAAAATATGAATAAATACTATAACAGTTTATAAATAATACAAAAAAATATATATAACTTTTTTAGTATATTGACACAAAACACTACCATTTGGTATCTTGTTTTTTCATGCTACTGTTACTTTTAACTAAATCTATTGAAAGCTGGTTTCATTAATTGAAATGAAGCTGTAAAATGTAAATATTAGATTAAAAAAACTTTTAAAAATATAATTACAAATTTTAAAAATTAAAAACATTTAAAAAACTGACATAAGTGAGTAACAATATAAATAAAGTAATATATAATTATTTAAAAAATAATAAAAATGACAGAAGCACATAATAAAAATACTAAAATTAAAACAGATTTATTACTAAATAAAAGATGTCAAAGTATAAATAAATACTATAATAGTTTATTACTCTTACTTTTAACTAAAACTATTAAAAACTGGTTTCAGTAATTTCTATAAAGCTGTAAAATGTAAATATTAGATCAAAAACTTAAAAAAAAAAACTTCTTAAAATGCTACTGTGCTACTGTTACTTTTAACTAAAACTATTGAAAACTGGTTTCATGAATTAAAATGAAACTATAAAATGTAAATATTAGATTAAAAAAAAAACTTTCAAAAATATAATTATAAATTTTAAAAATTAAAAACTTAATAAACTGACATAAGTGAGTTAAAAATACAAATAAAGCTAAATAGAATTATTTAAAGAAAATAATAAAAATGACAAAAGCACATAATAAAATTAGTAAAATTAAAACTTATTTATTACTAAATAAAAGATGTCAAAATATGAATAAATACTATAATAGTAATAATAGTATAATATATAAATAATAATAATATATAAATAATACTAAAATGTATAACAGTTTTGTAGTCTATTGATACAAAACACCACCAGTTGGTATCTTATTTTTTAGCAGTACTGTTACGTTTAACAAAAAATATTGAAAACTGGTTTCAGTAATTGAAATATATATGTATAACATTTTCTAAAATAATAAAAAAAAGAAATATAGAGGTGTTTAAATAGAATTATTAAAAAATGACAAAAGCACATAATAAAATTACTAAAATTCAAACTAATTAACTACTAAATAAAAGATGTAATACTAACATAAAAACATATAACTGTTTTTTCAGTCTATTGACGCAAGACACTAGCAGTTGTTTTTTTTTCGTTTTCTTTTTTATTTGTTATGATTTGTTAGTTTCTGAACAAGTTCTCATCAGAATAAATGAAGTATTAACCTGATACTTCAGTACGCTATTCAAGTTATAAAAACGACTGTGAGGTCTTTTAGACCCCAAACAGAACATGATGGATATAAACACTAATGTGGTGTGGTGTGTTAAATGTGCTATATTTATTCTAACATTATTATGTTAACCACGTAATGCTTGTTCATGTTAACATTAAACCTGGTTACGCATAGCTCTTCCCCTATGGTTTTATTATTCAAGATTATTATTCCCACATGCTGTCCACCACAGCCTAGAGGTTTTGTTTACAGCGAATGGGTGGAGTGGTTCTCCAGGCTCTGTGGGCAGAAATACAAACAGCCCCCTGCAGAACTCACAAGGAGTCTCTGTATTAAAACCAGCACTGGCTCCGGTTTTAAATGGCCCACGTTTGATTTTGATCTGCATCATGTGCAGTCATACCTGTTCCTATTATATGTATGTCCCATTTAGACCAAGTTAGACATAACTAGACCAGCAACAAAACAACCACAATCCCTTATTTCTGACCTCTGTACTAGAGGTAGTCAGAAACTAGGGGCCTGTAGAGACCATGCTGCCTCCCAATGCTCACTTTGTGTAGTTGCATGACAGTTATGGAGAAAAAAATAATCATTAGGAATGATTGAAGTGGCATAGTAGCATAGTACACATGATAATTTTGCAGTACACTTTTAAAAATAATGGTTTAAATGGTTTTATGAAGAACCTTGAACATCCATGGAATCTTTCAAATGCAGAAAAGTTTCTTTATAGTCGAAAAAGGTTCTTTAGATTTTTTTAAAATGTTCTTCAAAATGGTTCTTTTAGGAAATGTTGGGGAACCAAAAATGGTTCTTCTATGGCATCACTGCAAAAACACCCTTTTGGAATTTTTATTTTTAGAGTGTATGTATACCATGCACTGTGCAAATTCATTCTGCATTATACAACCAAAACACACTGCATGGGATATTGTGTCACATATTGTGCTTCACTTGATCTACCATTTTTGACAATGATGACTGATCCAAAATGCAATATCAGCCATGTTTTTTTTTGTTGTTGTTGTTTTAATTTTTATCCCGTCTCGTTGTTTGATCAGACTGCCATTTTTTTTCTATTTATAACTTTGTAAATATTTTTAAAATATATTTTTTATATATTTATTTAAATAACAAAAATTATCAGACTTCAATTTTTTTACATTTACGTTTTTAAATGAATTTTTACATTTAATTAAAATAAAAATCAGACTACTGTTTTCCAGTTATAATGTGCATATATTTAAATATTTTATCAAATGTTTATTGATTTAAAAACAACAACAGTTATAATATTTGATAATTTATAATTTGTGTATATTTGTAAAAAAGTTTAAAAATATAACTGATAATATAATAATAATAATAGTAATTATTATTATTATTATTATTATTATTATTATTATTATTATTTGCCTATTTTTTGTCATCTTTGTGTTGTCATATTGTTTTATCAGACTGCCAATTTTTGCTATTTATTATTTTGTTTGTTTATTAAAATAATAACAGTTAAAATAATCTGACAGACTTCCAGTTTGTTTGTGAAAAAACATAATTTAATAAATAATAATAATAATGATAGTGATAATAATAATAATAATTTCAATTAAAATCAGACTGCCATCTTTCTAATTAAAATTTGCATATATTTAAAAAATGTAAAAAACTTTATTAATTTAAAAACAACAATTTATATATATATATATATATATATATATATATATATATATTTCATATTTTACAAATGTATTTTTATTATTATTATTTGCAATATTATTTATTAATTTATTATTATTATTATTATTGTTGTTGTTGTACAATATTTCTAAATGTATTTTTTAAATGTTTATTAAAATAATAAGTTTTTTTTATTTAAGTTTTTGAAAAGAAAAATAACAAGAACAGTTACAATAATCAATCAGACCTCCAGTTTTTTTTCTATTTAAGTTTTTGAAAAAAAAAAAAGAAATTTTATAAAATAAATAACAAAAAATTACTTTCATTTCAATCAAAATCAGACTGCAATTTTTAGAATTGCATTTTAAATATTTTTTTTTATTTTTTATAAATATATTTAAATATTTTTATTAATTTAAAAACAATTATAATAATTGATCATAATTTGTGTACCTTGTGTAAAAATCACAAATATAATAATAATAATAATAATAATAATAATAATTGTTATAATCATATTGCTATAATAACAATAGCAATATGATATCATACTTATGATTGCATAGTGTTTCACATACTATATTTTTCCAAAATATACTGTACATTATGAAGTATTACCTTACCTTATTATTTTACCTTATTATTTTGCACTTTAACCATTTTTAAGATCATTTGTAGAGTCTGGTATTCCAGACCTTTTTGACAGCCTGCTTATACTATTAATTTTCCTGGAAATTTCCCTGTCTTCACTCTAATGTTTAAATGGCAGCTTATGGACCACAGTGTGGCGTTTGTCTTTCATCCATGTAAAATCCGAACCCAGAGTTAGATGTTAAGTGCCTTTTCCTCATTCAGTCTCTTTGTATTTTTCTTTGAATGAATAGATTTATACAGATTGGGCCAACCACTACCTAGCCAAGTCCGGACACAAACGCCTGATTAAAGACCTCCAACAGGATGTTGCCGATGGCGTTCTGCTGGCAGAAATCATTCAGGTTGTAGGTAAGATTAAAGATAGAAAAAATCATTTTCCATAATTCAACAAACTCCCCTTCATAAGAAAAAAAAATAATACATCAAACCTACAATTTTACTCCACCGTACCGGTAATTCTAACCATAATGAGGAGTTCGAGGAGGAGGACTGGCAATGAAATGGACACACATGAGTATAAGGAAACTCACCACCTTTATTATTTTCAATGTGTCTTGAAGCTGTTTTATGAGATCAGTTTCTGAAAAGGGGCAATTTGTGGATGGTTTATGAGGCTACAAAGTGAGCTGTGAACATTTTATTAAGCCGAAATAAAATAAACATGTGCCGAAGGAGGATTCCTGTTACACATACAAAATCCTGACGACCACACCAAGTCAACGATGTGTTCATAAAACCAACAAACAGGTATATTATGGTGTTACTTTAATTCACTGATATTTTTCATCTTTCCGTTCAGCAAATGAGAAGATCGCCGATATCAACGGATTCCCAGAGAGTCGCTCTCAAATGGTAAGACTCAAAATTGGTTTATCGCAATTTCTGTCCTTCATGTTCAGACTGTCAAACTCAAAAAATGACAGAAAAACCAACATAAATGTAATCCATACGGCATGTGCTCTATATTACAAGGTTTCGTTAGAGGAACACACTGAAATCTAAACCTATAAATCCGTTTTTGGGTGAACTGTCTCTTTAAGAAACAACCTCAGCGAGTACAATGGCTGGGCTTGTTGACCTTAAAATCCTGGTGTTAACCAGCATGCTATAGTCTGTCGTCTCGCCAGTGGTCTGGATATACATTGTAATGTCACAGGAACACCGCAGGACGGACCCACAGGGTTGCAAACCACAAATCTACCCTATTGAGCACCATCTGTTAGGTTATATGCCTTGTTCACCTGAGTGAAGTGTGTGAAGCAAACCAGCCGTGGGTGTGTCCATATTTTTCTCTTCAACAGATTGAGAACATTGATGCCTGTTTGGGCTTCCTGGCAGCTAAAGGAGTGAACATAAAGGGACTTTGTGCCGAAGGTCAGCAGACGCACACTACACTAGTGTTCTTTAATATTTGAAACAAAATGTCAAAAGGTTTCTTTTCTTTTTCTACCAAACCAGAGATCCGCAATGGCAATCTAAAGGCCATTTTAGGCCTGTTCTTCACTCTGTCGCGCTTCCGTCAGCAGCAGCAGCAGACTTTGAAACAGGCCTCCGGCAATGTACAGCTGCTCCAGAACAACCAGGCCCAGCGATGCGCCAGTCCTGCCCTGCCTCCTCACACGCCTCCCTGCAGCTCTCCCTGTCCTTCTCCCATCCACCAACACTACACCTCCTCCTCATGTGCACAGAAACCACAGACAGACCTGCAGTCCAGGTATTATTCTCCAACTCATATACTGAATAGCTTCTTCGTAGACATAGATTCCACAGCAGATGGATTAATTAACTTTAAAAAGATAGTACACCCAAAAATGTCAATTTTGGCATTGATTACTCACCATATTGTTGTCCCAAACTTGTAAGACCTTTGTTCATCTAGGAACGCAAATTAAGATATTTTTGATGAAATCTGCATAGACAGCAACACAACTGACACGTTCCAGGGCCCAGAAAGGTAGTGAGGACATTGTTAAAATAGTCCATGTGACATCAGTGGTTCAACTGTAATGTTATGAAGCTACAAGAATACTTTTTGTGCAATTAAAAGAATACTTTTAAGTCTTACACACATGTTCAGACCTAACACAGGAGCCGATGTTCTGACTCTTAGTCCATCGCCTGTAGATTCTGGTTCAAATAAGTAAGGCTGGAGAAAAAATTGCAAGTCATCCTATGTTGAAATCTGCAGACATGTTACGAAGACTTTTAGGGTTAGTTGTGTTCCGAATGAACGAAGGTCTTACGGGTTTTGAATAGCATGATTTTATTTTACTTTAATTTTATTTTACAAGACAGAATACAGTGTCATGAGAAAATGTTATTATTTTAATCAAAATTCTCATTTTGAGCCTTTTGCATAAATTGTGTGAATATTTTAATGTTATATATTTCTGATTCTCTTAAACTACTTTTTATAGCTTTTTAAACTTTTTACACTCTCAACATTTCTAACAAGTACCCTTTTATTTGCATTTCTAATTTCCCAGTTCTGTTACTTCCAGTGTTGTTTTAGTATTATTTTGTATAAGCTATTATAATATTTATTAATATTTTAAAAGTAGCTTTTTTTTGTATTTTTATTTAAATTGTAGTCATTTTATTTTATATGTGCTTTGGTCATTTTTATTTAATTTTTTATTTAGCTTTATTTTTATTTCAATATCAGTTATAGTTTTAGTCATTTTAGTATTTCCACTTAAACCGCTTTTCATTTTCTTTTATGTCAGTTATTTGCTAGGCCAACTGTTTTTTTTTTCAGTTTTAAGTTTTTAATCTAATATTTATATTTTATTTTATAATTTCAATAAATAATAATCAGATTTATTTCAATTAACAAAAACATTTTGGTCACACTTTAATTTAAGGTCCAGTTCTCGCTATTAACAAACCATTAATTACGACTTTTGTCTCAATAAGATCCTAATTTGTTGCTTATTAACAGTAAGATTCAAATTAAATTAAATTCAGAAATTGAGTAGGATTAGGGATATAGAATATGGTGCTGAATAGGTGCTTTATAAGTACTAATAAACAGCCAATATGTTAATAAAAGTCATGCTAATAAGTAACTAGTTAATAGTGCGAATTGTTCCTTGTACTAAAGTGTTACCAATATTTGTAATAGCTTTAGTTTTAAAGGGGACATTGGATGCAAATTCACTTTTACACGGTGTTTGCATAAAAATATGTCTTAGCAGCATGGACACAACCACCGTACAATCATATAAATTGAATCGCTTATTTTTTTTAATACCCAAAAAACCTAAACCGTCTCAATTATCAAGCCATTTTGATTTTCTGTGCAGTATGATGTCATAATGCTCAGGCTCCGCCCACGGCTACTAACAGACTGTCCCTTATTAGCATATTTCCACAACCAGTTGTCCACCATTTTCTCTGCGTTAGAGCAGCTGTAGTGACAAAAATTCCTCGTAAGCATTTTCTCCCGACATCAGAGCCTCTGAAGCAGAAAGCAGAAGAGAGGGGCGGGGTGAACAGTAGCTCATTATCATTTAAAGTGACATGCACCGAAACGGCTCGCTGTGAATAAAGCTGTTGTTTTACATGACTATTGAGATATTTTAACCAAAGGATCATACCAAGACTCTAAGAATCATACCAAGTTTGTGGAAAATGCGTATCCGATGTCCCCTTTAATTCACAATAGCAACACTGGTTATTTCTTCTTAACACTTAACACTTCTTTTCTCTCCATCCCTGTTTCTTTCTCTCAATCTTCAAAGTCATCCATCGAAAGACTCCCATCAGAAAAAAGCTGTCAGACTCTCAATTGCTCAGAAAAAGAACTCTAGGTCAGCTTTCAACATTTCTATATCACACATGCTTGATTTACCTCTCCTCATCCTCCCAGTATATTACTACACAACAGCGCCATCTACTGGTGATATTGTGATTCCACACAATCCAATCTTGTGTCATCAAGTCCAAAAAGCATGTGAATCCTCTTCAATAGTCATTCTGTTCTCGTTCATATGATCAGATGTGGATTTTATAAAAAGGTCACTGAGGTTTGTTTATATAATTGGCACTCCAGTCTTGTGTTTTTGCAGCATAAATAGTTATTGTTTAAAGAGAAAGGATGCGCTTGTTCTGACTGAATTTCTTGTCAGGCTTCCGAGCCCCTCGATGAGGTCGGGTGGAGAGAGTAAACCTCGAACCTCAAATGCCAACAGACGCAGCCAAAGCTTCAACCAGTGTGACCGATTAAAAGCATCAATCTCTGCCAGCGCTCATGAAAGAGGTGAGTTAATCGCATTCATTTACACAATCCATGTGGTTTATGTAAGAGTATGTAAGGAGTTGTTTGTCAAAAGCTGTGTATATTTATTACAAGTCCCTTGCTCAATAGCAAAATGAATTACTCATCGAGGGATTCAAACCAATAACCTTTCACCCAGATCTTTAACTCTTTAACTATCACCGTCCCCCAGGTGGGACGCCTAAGTTTACTTCACCATAAAACAAATAAATCCTAATCTAATCATGACAAGCTATACATCGTTGGAAAGGTCTAAGACTCCTAAATAGATATTTTACCATATGTTTGTGATAGAAGTTATGTAGGAAAAGTAATAGATTAATATATGTCAAGAGTGCAACTTAAAAAATCTACATCATAACATGAGTTCTGACCTTTTCAGACCTTTTTCTGACCGGTTCAAAACTTGAAATCTCAAAATTCATCCGTTGAAAGGCATTTTCTAATCAGACATTGCATTACCATGGAAAATGTACATCAAAATCATATTACAAAATGTTATATTTTGTTACATTTTCATTCATGAATTATAAAAATTAAAATGTCTGGATAGTGCATTTTCATGTCTGTTTTAAAAAATGGAAGTGGCAGTTACATGTGAAAAATTTTAGAGATTTTTCTGACTTTTCCATGCTCAAATTGGTAAACACAAATCTTAGAAAATGCAATTTATAATTAAATATATTAATACAAATTATTACACAAATATGATTAAATATAAAGAAAAAAGCATACAAATAAAATGAACTTTTCATCTGTTGGGCATATTTCAACAACATTTTTTTAGTATTTTCACTTGAACATTTTTCTTGCTCAGAATGAGTGATTTAAACCATCCTCCCTCGATTTGTCCAATCTCCGAGTTGGGTAACTGCTCATAATGTTCACAGTTTTATGATTCTGTAATTGCATATGCTGTGTTGTTGACACATTTTTGGCCCACTGTTGTTTCATTATGGCAAGCTCGGTTTACTTCAGCATTGAGTTATTTAGGGTGGTAACCCCTCCAACATGTCACATCGTTGAGCGCATGTGAATATGTGGATTTTTGTATTCAAACCATAGTCTTTAAACCATATAAAGTAATTTTCCTTGTTTGCACGTGCACGATGTACATGTCTGTGTGTGGTTTGCATGGAGCTGCACGCTGGTGGCTCTGGTATGATGATGATGGTGATGAGGTGTTTACTGCTCACTGATTCAGCTCTAATTAGTGTACTTGTGGCAAAACCAGAAGAAGAAGCCGAGAGAGAGGAAAAAGTCAGTGATTATGACAAAACGTTATACGGAGTGAGATTGAGCACTTAGGAAGACATGCAAAGAAGTTGAGACTGTTATGTATTTTGCTCGGACTGCCTGTAAGGTAAGCACTGTTAAACTGAATACTCATGCAGCAGGCTGGTAAATAACTTTGTAATTAAATAATCCATATGAGGGAAACCACCATTTTAGCAGTGCAGGGAAATGATATTGATTTTCCACTGATGAAATTAGGAAAATTGTGCAACTGAACAGAACAGAGTTTGGTTTCATCACATGCAAAATTTTCAGGCGTGATTCATGCTGACTTTATATAATATGTAATGTGAGCTTGACAAATAGTTTTAATGATTAGTCACATGAAAAAATGTGCCTTGGAAATTATGTTTGTATTTAATTAAATAATCAATTTCTTCACAGTCTCAAATATCAAGAAACGCTTCACAGGGTGGACGATGTGGCCAAAATCATATAATGTTATGAGTGATTTTATTTCACTGTAACAGTGTATCACGATATATTTATTTTTGCTTTAAATAAGGTCTTTATGTTATCAACATTTTTGATACCAGAGAAATTTCATAATTCTTGTCACAAGTGCCAATATCACAAAAAATACCCTAAATTAAACACAAAAACACCTCAAACTTACTGAAGACAAATAAACAGTCAACGATTAAATATGAACAAGAAACTAATTACAAGCAATAGGATTAAAAAGCTACAGTAGAACTAATAAATTAGAAACATTCATTGTATGAAGTACAATCAAATGTATAAAAAAACTAGTGCTGTCAGTCGATTCAAAATTTTAAACCTAATTAATTACGTGATGTTTCGATTAATTAATCTAATTAGTCGCAAAATAAATTTGACTGTTAAATACCCACAAAAGATTATTTAAAGCTATTTTTGTGTTAAATGAGAAGTCCACTTCCAAAACAAAGATTCACATATAATGTACTCACCCCCTTGTCATCCAAGATGTTAATGTCTTTCTTCAGTCGTAAAGAAATTATGTTTTTTGAGGAAAACATTTCAGCAGTTTTCTCCATATAATGGACTGATATGGTGCCCCGATTTTGAACTTCATAAATGCAGTTTAAATGCGGCTTCAAACGATCCCAAATGCAGTTGTAAACGATCCCATTCAAGGAAGAAGGATCTTATCTAGCGTAACGATGTCTTATTTTCATAAAAATAATACAGTTTATATACTTTTTTAAAAATCGTCCTATATCGCTGTTTTATTTTTTTTTGTTAAGGGTGTTTGATCTTCTTTGCATGTTCACTTTGCAAAGACTGGGTCATTTTGAAATGATTTTTGAAGTTGAGGGAGAAAATACGACTGGAGTATTTCAACATGCCCTAACTGTCTTGAGGCAGAATACACAGAGTTCAGGGAGAGAAAGGCAAAACGAGCGTTTGAGATTAGAAAATATTTAAATTGTATTTTTTTTATGAAAATCATTTCGCTAGATAAGACCGTTCTTTCTCGGCTGGGATTGTTTACATCCACATTTGGGATCGTTTGAAGCCGCATTTAAACTGCATTTTGGAAGTTCACAATCGGGGCACCATAGCAGTCCATTATATGGAGAAAAATGCTGTTCTTTCTTTTGGAAGTGGACATCACCTTTAAATGAGAAATGATCAAACAGACATGACAAATTATGTATATTCAGATATTTAATTTGATTCAACATAAAATTTGTTACACATAAACATTTAGGCTGTAACGTAAACTATGGAACATAAAAGAAGATAATTTGAGAAACATCTCAGTATTTTTTGTTCATGCAGTGAAAGCCACTGGTAACCAAAACAGCTTTGTTACCAACTGTCTTCAAAATAAAATAAAGTTTTAAACAACATGAGGGTGAGTAAATGATGACAGAATTATTTTTTTTTGGGTGAACTATCCCTTTAATGTTATTATTAGTAGTAGTGTTATAAATTTTTGTATAAGAAACTAAATCTGTCAGCAGATGGCAGTAAATGTCTTTATGAGTCTTTTTTTCAATTCGTTCAAACAGCTGATAAATTCAGGAATTTATTAAATGGCTAAGTTTTAGTGATGACTTAGCAACATCATGTGAGTGCATAAACGCAATAGAATCGATAGTCCAAAATCTCTACCAGTTGACCGGTTGGTTAATCGTGTCTACTGGTATATCGCTCACCTCTACTTCACAGTCAGTCTACTGTTTTAAACGGCATGGTTTTATCTCAAAACAAATATTAATACATCACATCACATACTTCAGATATTTCTCTTCATGGTTCAGGGTTCCTTTTTTCAGCACTTCATCCAGTATGCTTGCTTTCATATTTTCAAACTCCCACGGGCATCACACTTGCTATGTCTATGTGCAACAGCTTGAGTACACTTACTAGCATTTGAAAGATTTGACCCACTTTCTCTCTGTTAGAGTGGCTATTTGACCTCCCTACTTGGCCAATTGCCTGTTACAGTTAAAATGTCCAAAAAGTGACCCAAAGCAATTCAAAAATATATATTTTTACTCATTTTTGGCCTGTCTTAAAGGGATAGTTCACCCAAAAATGACAACTCTGTCAATAATTACTCATCTTCATGTCGTTCAAAACCTGTAAGACCTTTGTTCATCTTTGGAACACAAATTAAGATTTTTTTCATGACATATGAAAGCTTTCTGACCTTGTATAGACAGCAATGCAACTGACATGTTCAAGGCCCAGAAAGGTAGTAAGGACATTGGTAAAATAGTCCATGTTGTGGCGAAGTCCTTCTAAAGTGTTATTTTTCATCTTGAATTTGCAGAGAAAACCACACCATCACCCATAATGGTTGATCATGGACCAGTCAGCTCTTCCATTCCTCCACCCAGCTGCACCAGCACCACAACCACCACCTCTAAACCCTGGAGAAGCAAGTCGCTCAGTGCTAAACACACTGCTACATCCTCCATGGTCACGGTTAAACAACCACCCCCAGATTCTCTTGAGGTTCCTCCCAAGGTGATCGCCCAAAAGACCATGCTGGAAAAGCTCAAGCTGTTTAATAGCAAAACGGGTTCCAGAATGTCCAAGGTCATCAGTACAGAAGATGTCAGTGCAGTTGAACCAGAAGAATCCCAGATTTGCCCCATTCACCCTGAAGCCCACCCTGAAAACCAAAGATCTGTAACTCCCAGCAGTTCCGGTAGCTCAAGTCCCAAGCTAGCACTCAAGGGCATTGCACAGTTGACACTTGGAAGGGCTTTGGCACCCAAAACAACCTCTGCAAAAGCGACTGAAAAAGTTAAAGAGAAGTCAAAGCCTAAAGAGAAAGACAAGCTCAAACAGCCTCCTGTTACAGAACCCGAACATCTTAAAGGTGACACCAAATCCAATGGACATGTTGCACCCGAGACTAAGAAATCTGTTCCCAAAGGAACCAAAGCCAAGAAAGACAATGCCAAATCAGCCATGAGTGGGATTCCTAAACCAAGCCAGGGAGGAAAGGCTTCAGCTGCGAATAAGACTGTGGCATCGGCCTCTAATGGTGCGGAGGCAGAAAAATTACGCAGTGGAAAGATAGGAGGTCTGTCTGTGCATAAAGGGCAGAAAGACAACAGAAACTACAGCTCTACATCTAGCTTGGCATTTTCAGAGGGGAAAAGTTGCCAAGATCTCACTCAGACCCACTCAACAGCCAGCAATACAGTCAGTGTACAACTTCCACAGCTCCAGCAACAATACAACCATCCCAACACGGCCACTGTTGCCCCATTCATGTACAGGTGACACCTTTATGATAATTTTAATTTATTATAGGAGAATTTCCTGATAATTTACTCACCCCCATGTAATCCAAAATGTTCATGTCATTCTTTCTTCATTCGCAAAGAAATGAAGCTTTTTGAGAATAACATTTCAGGAATTTTCTCCATATAATGGACTTCAGTGGTGGCCAGTGGGTTGAAGGTTCAAATTGAAGTTTCAGTGCAGCTTCCAAATCCCAGCTGAGGAATGATGGTTTTATCTATCAAAACAATTGGTCGTTTTCTTAAAAAAAAAAAAAAAATTACTTCACGTGGGCATAAATATGTAATGTGTGAGGTCGAGCTAGTGCAAGACGAGCATTTGTGGTTAAAAGTATATACATTTGTAGTTTTCTTAGAATATGACCAATTAATTTGCTAGATAAGAGCCTTATTCCTCAGCAGGGATCGTGTAGAGTCCTTTGAAGCCTCATTAAAACTCCAGTTTGGACTTTCAACCTGTTGATCCTCATTGAAATCCACTATATGGAGAAAATTCCTGGATTGTTTTCCTCAGAAAACTTAATTTCTTTGCGAATGAAGAAAGAAAGACATGACATCTTGGATGACATGGTGGGTGAGCAATTTTTATTCTGGAAGTAAACTTCTCCTTTATCCTAGATTACCCTTGGTTCTGAACTAGAAGGTTGTCCTGTCTCTATGTACAGTAGGTCTCAAACAGAAATTGATAAGACTGGGCTAATGGCAGGATTGGAGGAAAGGAGAGAACGAACAGGCCTGTGCAGCAAATCCATCCATACTTCTCTGGAAAACCTGACAGGTAAACATGAGCATATTCATTCACAACAACAACAACAAAAATCCACAAGCAGTGATTAACACTTCAAACAGGGTTCAAACACTTTAAGACATTTAAGCACAAAAGACAAAAGAAATGAAAATTTTTGGCAAACAGGTCACCTAAATTTCATTTTTGACAAATCCAGGTCATTTACCATAGAAATGTGATGTTTTTTTTTAATAGTCCCAGCTGTGGTCCAACAGCTGTGGTCCAATCACCCTAAAAATTTGCATGTTTTCCCAAAGGTTTTGTGAAGTTTTGAGCTTTCCTTTAGGCTTTACATTTTTCAACATTTTTTTGCTTATCAGTGCATTTCATTGGAAAGGAAGATGCTTTGCAAGTGTTGCTTTTTAAAATATAAACGGGGAGGCGTTTCCCCATCTCATCTCACACACAGCAAATTTCGAGAGAAATAAAACAAGGAAATTATTTAAATGCAAAATCAAAAAAATGCAATTCACAAGTGTGTATTGAACCGGGGATGTCGTACCGAACGGTTCGATAGTATATTGAGTATTGTGACATCCCTAGTTTTGGCGCTACACTCTTGAACCCCTAAAAAACAGTACAGAACCGTTAAACTTGAGTTGTGACTAAAAATGTTTGGGAAGCGATGTTGAAATTGTAACTGATAAAAAAAATAAATAAAAACTCTAACCATACATAAATATTTGGCTACAAAATTACATCAAATGAATCAAAGAGGCTGCTACTCAGGGCCAAAAATTAATCGATGCAAAGTGAATTGTTTCAGTGCTTTATAGTGATTCTTTTTTTAATAATTCATAGTAAATCTGTTCAGTGATTCATAATGAATCATTCTAGCAAATTATTTTAGTGAATCATTAAACACTTCGCTAAAATGAATGTGATATCCCAGGACAGTCGTGATAATTTCCTGATAATTTACTCACTCCCATGTCATCCAAGATGTTCATGTCTTTCTTTATTCAGTCGAAATGCCAGAATGTTTTCCTCAAAAACCTTAATTTCTTTTCATCTGTAGAAAGAAAGACATGAACATCCTGAATGACGTAGGGATGAGTAAATTATCATAATTTTACTAAAATTCTACTGAACATTTTCCACTGAACAAGTGTTGCTACTTTTAGGTACTTACTCCCTAACTCTAATGCATAGTTTGGACAAGGTCGTTTGCAGTGTATAAAACAACACTGATTATCTATGAATAAGTGAACACAATGAGGCCAATGTCAGGCTGGTCTGTGGTCTGAACAAGAAAACAAAACAGCACTCATCTGCATGCAAAAGGCTATGGATGTCAAGGAGTTGCCAAGGCCTACCAGCATGTGTGTGTGTGTGTGTGTGTGTGTGTGTGTCCTTTCTCAGTCTGTCAGAACTTTGTGTAGAGAGAAAAACTCTTCTCTGCAGGGGAAGTTCCCTAAGCTGGTGTAGACATGAGAGCTGTATTCTAATTTCCCCTCTCTTTTCCATGGAGGAAAGGAAAAGGCAGGACCAAAGTCACAAGAGCTTCTTTCACGAATCAATCGGCACATTCTCTGGGAAAACAACTCAGAATGTGTCAGACAGACCATTTATCCATCTTAATAGAAGTGTAGGAGAGTCAGGGACACGTTGCCACCAGGAAAAAAAGGCTTGGGACATTAATAGCTCTGTGAAGTCGTCTTCTGCAACCAAGAAAAAGACCTGCACCACTGGAAGCAGACGTTAATGAATCGCCTTCTCAATGGACCAAGCAGGAAGTTATTGTCAGTTGGCATCTCCTCTCAAAACAGGAGGAACTAGAGATGGTTCTTATGAGGACACCTCAGACAACTGCGCCAGTCTTAAAAGAAAGGACAGGTTCTTGGGTGTAGACAGTTCTGGAGGACCTCCAGCATCTTCTAAATGGCTGGCTGAACACACTCAAGCAAAGGTTTTGAATGAAGGGGAAGTTAACACATTTAGCTGTGTATATCAGCTACATTTGAGCCAACACTCTTGTGTGTGGGATGGAATTGCTCGTGTTAATGAGGAGATTCTTCTAACCATGTTGGATATGTTTGAGAAGCATGAAAGTAAGTAGATGTATGTGATGGATAACTCTATGTTTTAAATAGCTACTGAGTGGTATTTACCACACCTTTTTGTCGCTTTTTATTGAAAAGATAGTAGAGAGAGGAGGAATGGACCTGTGTCTTTTATATTAGCATGTGTGTGAACCCTTAAGTCTTTTCAGGTACAGTTGAAGTCAAAAGTTTACATCATACAGAATCTGCAAAATGTTAATTATTTATATAAGAGGAATCATACAAAATGCATGTTATTTTTTATTTAGTACTGACCTGTATAAGATATTTCACACAAAAGACGTTTAAAATCGTAAAAATGACCCCGTTGATTCTGAATACGGTGTTGTTACCTTAATGATCCGCAGCTGTGTTTTTTTTTTGTTCGTTTGTTTTGTTTAGTGATAGTTCCTTGTCTGTCCTGAACAGTTAAACTCCCCACTGTTCTTCAGAAAAATCCTTCAGGTTCCACAATTTATTTGGGTTTTTAGCATTTTTGTGTATTTGAACCCTTTCCAACAATGGCTGTATGGTTTTGAGATCCATCTTTTTACATTGAGGACAACCGAGGGACTGATATGCAGAAGGTTACGGAAGGTTCAAACGCTCACTGATGCTTCAGAAGGAAACACAATGCATTAAGAGCCAGGGGGTGAAAACTTTTGGAATTTCAAGATCAGGGTAAATTGAACTTATTTTGTCTTCTGGGAAACATGTAAGTACCTTCTGTAGCTTCTGAAGGGCAGTACTAAATGAAAAAATATGATATTTAGGCAAAATATGAAATGAATGTACACATCTTCATTCTGTTCAAAAGTTTTCACCCCCGGCACTTAATGCATTGTGTTTCTTTCTGAAGCATCGGTGAGCGTTTGAACCTTCTGTAATAGTTGCATATGAGTCCCTCTGTTGTCCTCAGTGTGAAAAGATGGATCTCAAAAACATACAGTCATTGTTGGAAAGGTTTCAAATACACAAAAGTGTTCTTTCAGTTCTGAAAGAGGTTGTTTAAGGTTTTTACAGCCTGCAGGAATGCACTTTAACACGTTTTACATCATGTGCGAGTGTGTTTGTGTGTGTGTGAGTCTGCTCTGTACCTCCTAAACCCCTTGTGGACCCCTCATGATCAGTAAACAGCCGTTAATCCGAGAGGCCAAATCCCAGCTCACCTATGGCATACACTGTTTATTTTTAAGCAGCGGTTGGCTAACGTACGTTAACACTGATGTAAGAAAACAAAAAGCTCTTTTATGAAATGCTAGGAGATTTAAATTCACAAGCAAAAGGGGCAGAGTTAGAGCTGTGATGGTAATGCAGAGTTTGGAGTTGCTTCATTTACATTATTCCATGATTCCCAAGGTTTTGGCTGCATTTTTGAAGCATTTTAGGTGTGTGACTATGTGTGTTCGGACATGCCTTAGAGTTACGGTAGCAGTTGTTTGCAAACTGTGGTGATGGTAATGAGTCTGGTTTCCTCAGGTGAGGATTCTGAAACCAAGAGGCTACGTACTGTGAAAAACATCGCTGATTTGAGGCAAAACCTGGAAGAGACCATGTCCAGTCTGCGGGGGACGACGCATTTCAGTCACAGGTAAGAACAGCAATTTATTTTTGCTTGTATATTTTGTGTGTTTCTGCCTGCTGGAAGTTGTCAAGGTTAGTTTTACTCATCTAAAATATTATTTATCTTAAAGGGATAGTTCACCCAAAAATATAAATGACCCCATGACTTATTCACCCTTAAGCCATCCTAGCTGTATATGACTTTCTTCTTTCAGACGAATACAATAGGAGTTATATTAAAAAATGTCCTGGCTCTTTCAAGCTTTACAATGGCAGTGAATGGCAGTCGAGATTTTGAAGCCCAAAAAAGTGCGTCCATCCACCATAAAAAGTAGTCCACATGGCTACAGGGGTTAATATTCATTGTAAAAGCTTTACAGCTCAAATAATGCACACGTTTTAACCAAAGTGCTTTTATGAAACTATAAGCATATAGAAGTCATATTCATTTAAAACAGTCGAATATTGTCCCTACTGTAAGTGCCACTTTGCAGCTTCCATTTTTTTCTGGTAATCAACCCAAACGAGTCCCGCTAGTGGTAGCTGCTTCTTACTGCGTTTTCTCTGTTGTCAGTTCATGGTCAGACTCTAAATGACTTCAGTTCAGTAGGGTTGAAGTACAACATGACATTAATTATGACTGGGCACAGAGATCACAGCACAGTTCAGAAAGCACCCCATTGTTCCCGGGTGTGTGAACCCTTTTATCTCTGGGGGTTAGCGAACTGTTAAACTCTAAATGGCTTTGAGGAAGACAGTTTGATTGGCATTAGGAGCTGATTTGGGGGGTGCCGGGGTTTTGTCTTTGCCGTGATCGGTTTGATGCGCGTCTTGGCCTTCCCGGGTACAAAAGCTGGCCGTGAAATCGGCCAGGGGCCACCTACTGCCTGTTAATGTGGGATAAAAAGCTTGTTTTAATATTCCAATGAAACGCTGTCCTGGCAGGATGGAGAATTTCGCCAGAAACTCAGTGATGCTTTTACTTTTTGTATGCTTTAAGACAAATCCTCTGTTTTCTTAAAGGGATAGTTCATAATTTACTCAATCTCAAGCCATTCTAGGTGTATATGACTTTCTTCTTTCAGACAAATATAATTAGAGTTATATTTGAAAATATCCTGCTTTTTCCCAGCTTTATAATGGCAGTGAATGGCTGCTGAGATTTTAAAGTCCAAAAAAGTGCGTGCATCAATCCATCATAAAAATTGCTCCACACGGTTAACAAAGGCCTTTGGAAGCAAATCGATGCATTTGTGTAAGACAAATATCCATATTTAAAACTTTATAAATTGTAATCTCTAACTTTGGCTAACTGTCGTACCGAAGATTTTTCTTACAAAAACGAATTGATTCACATCAGAATATCCTGGCTCTTCCAAGCTTTATACTGGCAGTAAATGGCTGTTGAGATTTTAAAGTCCAAAAAGTGCATCCATCCATCATAAAAATTGCTTAACACGGTTAACAAAGGCCTTCTGAAGCGAATCAATGCATTTGTGCAAGAAAAATATCCATATTTAAAACTTTATAAATTGTAATCTTTAGCTTTCGCTAACTGTGGTACTGGAGATTTTTCTTACAAAAATAAATTGATTCGCATCAGAAGGCCTTTATTAACCCTCCGGAGCTATGTGGAGTACTTTTTATGATGGATGGATGCATTTTTTTTTTTTAGGACTTGAAAATCTCAACACCCATTCACTGCCATTATAAAGCTTGGAAGAGCCAGGACGTTTTTTTAATATAACTCTGATTGTATTTGTCTGAGATAAGAAAGTCATACACAGCTAGGATTGATTGAGGGTGAGTAAATCATGGGGTAATTTTAATTTTTGGGTGAACTGTCCATTCAAATTCATTTGTTACTTGGTGGCTGTCAGTGGTGTTACAACCCTTTTTTATTGATTGTAATAAAATAATGATATTAAAGACAAAGATAAATAATAAAAAGTTGAGGTGTTATGAAAGACCAGCTTTAATGGGAGAACATGTGTTTTTAAACCTTTAAACCTAAAATTAATTAAGAATAGTATTTTTTGATAATGACTCTGTTGTTCTTTCCATTATCCATATCCATTGAAAGAGAATGGATATGAACTCCAAAAATATCTACATAAATGTACAACAAAAGTTGAACTTTCATGCATTACATTCTCAGCTATGTATTTTCTGTATCAAATTGGCAAATACCTAATGAGACCTATAGTTCACACTATTCAAATCCTAGTTGTTCATGTCATTAACTTCTCATGTCTTTTCTGTCTGACTCTCATTTGCCAGCACCTTCGAGACGACCTTTGACAGCACTGTAACTACAGAGATCAATGGCAGGGCTTTGCTTGCCCTCAGTTCCCGCCCTGCTTCTGCATTACCATGGCGTCTGGGCTCGTCCAGCCCTCGTCTTCAAGCTGGTGATGCCCCCTCCTCAGGAAATGCATTTGTACAGCATGGCAGTGGCTGTGGGCGCCACACTCACAGACATCAGAGCTGCATGCACAACGGAGTCCTCTGTGGCCTTGAACTCTCAGAGAAGGTGGAGGAGCTGGAGGGCGTCACAATGGAAACGGTGGGGTACATGAGTGATGGAGACGTCCTGGGCAAGAGCATGAAGATGGATACCGTCACCAGTGGGTGAGTGTGGTTTGTGTGTTTGCAAAGTTTTTGAATGTTTCATGTGTATAAAGGGACAGTTTACTCAAAAATTAAAATTCTGTCATTAAGTACTCACCCTCATGTCGTTCAAAATCCATAAGACCTTTTTCATCTTTAGAACACAAATTAAGATATTTTTGAGAAGTTTCTGACCCTGCATAGACAGCAAGGCAACTGACATGTTCAAGTTCCAGAAAAGTAGTAAGGACATCGTTAAAATAGTCTGAATATTTGAATTAAGTCATTATTTTGTTTTCTTCACACACAAAAAGTATTGTCGTGGCTTCATAAAATTGTGATTGAACCACTGATGTCACATGGACTTTTTAAACTATGTCCTTACTACCTTTCTGGGCCTTGAACATGTCAGTTGCGTTGCTGTCTATGCAGGGTCAGAAAGCTCTTGGATTTCACCCAAAATATCTTAATTTGTGTTCTGAAGATGAACAAAGGTCTTATGGTTTTGAAAAGACATGAAGCTGAGTTATTAATGACAGTAAGTAAAACGTTTTATATGCCATCTTTTTAAACTGTTTTCAAAGTATTTAGAAATGTTTTTAATAAGCTGTTATTTTTATATTTTTAGTTTTTATTTTAAATTTAATCTAGGTTTTAGCCATTTTATGTGCTTTTGACATTTTAGCTTTTTTTTGGTTCAGCTTTATTTTTCTTATATTTCTTTACTTGTTTCAGTACTCATTTTTTGTATAGTTTGTTGACAAGTCAAACATTTATCATTTTTGTTTAAGTTTGTTTTTCATCTAATATTTTTTTTTAATCTGTATTTCAGTTAACAAAAACAGTTTTGTAATAGTTATAGTTGTAGTTAACTGAATAAGAGAATAAAATCAAAACAAAATAATTAAAAAAGGCGTTTAGAGATAACTTATATATAAGTTTGGAATCAGTAAGGCTTGTAATGTTTCTTAAAGAATTATCTTATGCTCATCAAGGCTGCGTTTATTTGAATAAAAAAATATATATTTCCCATTTCAATAATATTGTGTAATATTGCGAAATGTTATTGCACTATAAAATAATGGTTTCTGTTTTAAAATACTTTAAAATATAATTTATTCCTGTGATGCAAAGCTGAATTTTCCTCTGGTGTTACTCCAGTCTTATGTATCACGTGATCTTTCAGAAATCATTCTAATATGCTGATTTATTATTAGAATGATCAAAGTTTGAAACAGTTGTGCTGCCAAATATTTGATGAAAAAAAAGTTTAAAAGAATAAAATGTATATCAAAATAAATGTATATCAAAATAAAAATGTATATTTACCAGTTTTACAAAGTATTTTGAGTCTCAAATACTAAAAAAATGCTATTTTCTTGAAACTACATAAAAACCCTTAACAGATCAACAAAATAAAACCAAATGTTGTCCCAACTAGTCAAACTCAGTTGTCTGAGCAAAGAATTTCATATTGTTGAAATAAGGCTTTGTGAGTTCATGCATTGCAACATTAATAAATTATGCAGTTACTGTTATAGGATTATTGTTTTGCTGTTTGCTGACTTCATTTAAACTTTTGTTGTTGTTGTTTTGTCGTTATTGTTAGTTCTTTGTTGTACTGTTATGTAAAGAGGTAATCTTTTAACATTTGTTGATTGCCAACGTTTTTGAGGTGTCTAGTTCTTAGGCCCTGAGTATGTTCAACCACTTATACCCGTTTTCTGGGTATCTTAGTCTTGTAAGGTGTTTTACAAACAAGGACAATGTTGTCTACATATTAGACGAAGTTATCTTAGGTTTCTATAACAATTCACAGGTTGTCGTGTGTAAATAAACATGATAAACAATGATAGTGTGGTGACTTTATACACATTTCCTTTTTTAAAAAAAAAAAACAGTAATTGTTTCAAATGCTGTGACACATTTTTTCTATTAGAAAAATGCATGAACAAACAAATTAACATTGTTTAAACAAAGTATCTTTAATGAGAAGAACTAAACAAATATTGTTGAGCGAACTCAACATTTTTTACGTTTTCTCAACTGTTTATTTTTTACAGTGAACATTACTGTCTTTTCTATCACTTTTTATCAACTTAACACATCCCTGCTAAATAAAAGTATTAATTTCTTTCAAAAAAAGAAAGTTTAAAAATGTACTGACCTTAAACTTTTGAACGGTAGTGTATATTGTTCAATATTTCTATTTTAAATAAATGCTGCTCTTTTTATCTTTTTATTCATTAAAGAATCCTTACAAAAGTATCACAGGTTCCAAAAAAATATTAAGCAGCACAACCGTTGCCAACATTGATAATAAATCAGCATATTAGAATAATTTCTGAAGGATCATGTGACAGACTGGAGTAATGATGCTGAAAATTCAGCTTTGATCACAGGAATAAATTAGATTTTAGTGATTTTAATGTTTTTAATGTTTAACGTTATTTTACATCACTATAATATTTACAAGATTACGTTTTTGTCTTGATGAGCATAAGAAACTTCTTTCAAAAACAATAAAAATCTTACTGATCCCAAACTTTTATACATTATATATACACTGCCCTCCAAAAGTTTGGAAACGCCCTAGAAAAGTGGGGGTTTGGAAAATATTGGCATGAATCCTTTTTGATTTGTGATAATTTTGCGCTAATAAAGGACAACACAAACTACGAAAACATATTTTATTACATCATCAGTTTATACACAGAAAAAAACTAAATTCCTAAATTCATTGTATTCTAAACTTAATTGGCAATCAATTGTTGAAGCTATTAAGGTGTGCTGACCCAAAAATCTTTTAAAAACCTGAGCCAAGTTTAAACCAGTAACCAGGCATCACAGCTGGCAAAGGGGCATGTCTGACTTTGACATGTATATATTGCCATCATTATGTAAACAAAATGAAAATCATTATCGCTGGTCTTCAATGATAATGTCAGGTTACTTTAATGTATTTGCACCAAAAAATGTTAAGGATTTATGCTGATATCGTCCAAAACCACACTTTGCCAGGGGTGTTTACAAACTTTTGGAGGGCAATGTATAGTTACTATAAGATGTGATCCAGGTGTCATACAGGTGAGAATGCATCTCTCTGCATCTGCCTCTGGGTGGCGCTCTTTTGCTAGTCCTTTTTACTAGTTTTTTTTGAGTGAGTTACTTCCAAACAACTCGCAAATGTTATTGTGACCAGTTTTTCTTTTTTAACCATTCTTTGGTTTAGAAGACAGTCATATTGGGAGAAAAACTGTATGTTTAATATGTTCAACAGTTTCAAAAAATGACAATTTTTAGGCTTTTTTTAATAGTTTTTCATAGTTACAAAGATGTGTAACTGACACATGTAACAAGTTATAATGTCCATGTAGCACTATATATCAGAAGATGCTGTATTAGTGTGTGTAGCGCAGTGGCTTGACGCGCCCTGTGCTGAATTCCTACAGTGTCCCAAGAGCGGCTAGCCACAGCTTTTCAGCATATAATCATGTAACGCAGATCCTGCTTTCTTTATTCCCTTCACTCTTTCATTGTGTCGTTCACTCGGAGCTCTGCCAGTTTTTCTTGCATGCTCAAAGTCCCGGTATACTGGTGTGGTTTGTGGCAACATGCAAATTACAGTATGTGTGGATGAACTCTTGGCCTTGTTTTGGACCATACAATCACAACCCAGCTTTGAGCAGCTACTGAGGTAATGTGTACATTAGGGTCTCACTGCTGTTCAACAACCCCAATAGCTCTTGTCTGTTATCAGCTGTTCATTTCGCTGTCAGTCAGTAGGACATGAAATGCAACATGTAGCCTGTGGTAAAAAGACGAGAGTCAAGGGTCATGGGAAATATTCATGGTTGAATCCTGAGAGAGGGTGAATATATGAATATTTGTGGCATGAAGAGAAAGAGAGTACTTGAATTTACCTCGCAGGCATGCGTTTAGCTGACTATCATGGAAAATCGGTGACCTTTTGACCCTGTGGAAGAGATATGAGGTTACATCCAAATTTGGAAATTCGACTAGATGCACAAACGCAGCACGTGCAGCGATGTACACCCAGGGTCGTGCATAATCTTCCCCTAGTCCTGTTCAAACAGGAATCAGACAGACACCTTTTATTGGATTCTCATATTCCTTTTGCTCAATGCTGAATTCCAGTAGAGTGATTCTGTCACCACAAGAAAATCTTTGCGAGACATTTGATCATAGTTAAAGCTTTTAAGCCCAATTACTGAGACCATATATGGATGGATTTTGAAACGCAGTCAACATTGGGTACTTGCAGCAAATTCTGTTTCTAAAAGCTGATGTTTTGGTTTGGATTAGTGTCTTTTTACTAGCGTATCTTAGGGCCATCTTAGTTGCATGTTGGAATAATTGGATAAAGACAACATGAAAAGTATTTAACAATATTTGTGGGAGATTGTGTAGCATGAGTATCAATTTTATCTGTCGATTATTGATTTTATTTTAGATTTATATTAGGGCTGTCAAACGATTAATCGCGATTACTCGCATACAAAATAAACGTTTGAGTTTGCCTGATATATGTGTGTGTGCTGTGTGTAATTATTAATGTGTATATATAAATACAAACACATTCATGTATATATTTAAGAAATATTTACAAGTATATGTATTTATTATAATTTTTATGTAATTTGTATTATATATAAATACAAATATTTTGTACATAAACAACATATTTCTCTTAAATATATTCATTAATATGTGTATACATAATAATTACACACAGTACACACATATGTTAGGCAAACTCAAACTTTTATATGCGATTAATCGTGATTAATCGTTTGACAACCCTAATTTATATGTATTAGTTTTATTTTATCTTATTATTGTACTTAGTTATTGTTTTATTTTATTCACATGTAAGTCAGTTGATGCGGGACATTTTGTGAGAAAATGTGTAGGACAGGTACTTATTTTATCCACTGAGATTTTTTTGTTTTATTTTATGTATATTTAATAGCTTTTAAATAAATAAATAAAATGTAGGCAGACATTCAGGATGGGAACTGGAATTTTTATCATTTATTTTATATGAATTTTATTTTATTTGTAAAATCTTTTAACTGAGTAAATAATTTGTAGGAAAACATGTTGGAAGGGGTTTATATATTGATATTTGGTTAAAATGTAGATGCTGTAAAAAAATTATTTATTTATTTTTATTTATTGTAACTTTTTAACTGAGTAAATCATTTGTAGGAAAACATTTAGGAGGGAAACATATTTTTTTATTATTTTGTTTTGTTGTGCTTTGTTTTATTTTATTTCATTTTAAATTGTTTTATTTTACTGTTTTACTTTATTTTATGCTTTGTTTTCATTTATTTTCTTTAATTTGATTTTAATTTGTTGTATTTTACTTTATTTTACTGTATTTTATTTTGTTTTCATTTTATTTTGTTTAATTTTGTGTAAAATTTTTGTTTTATTTTATTTTACTGTTTTTTGTTTTGTTTTGTTTTAATTTGTTGTATTTTACTTTATTTTACTGTATTTTATTTTATTATTTATTTTATGTTATTTTGTTTTATTATTTTATCCTGTTTTTTTATTTTATTTTATTTTATTTTGTTTGTAAAAAAAAATTAACTGTGTAAATCATTTGTAGGAGAACTTTTTTGGATGGGAACTGAGTTTATATATTGATATTTGATTGTAATGTAGATGCTGTAAAATGTATTTATTTATTAACTTTTACTTGAGTAAATAATTTGTAGGAGAACATTTAGAAGGGAAACATATTTTTTGTTTTTTTATTTTGTTTTTTAATTGTATTATTTTATTTTGTTTTATTTCATTTGAATTTGTTTTATTTTACAGTATTTCATTTTATTTTGTGTGTTTTGTTAATTTATTGTATTTAATTTCAATTTGTTTTATTTTACGTTTTATTTTATATTTTGTTTTATTTTACTGTATTATATTTTGTTCTTTTTTGTTTTAATCTTATTTTGTTTAATTTCATTTTAATTTGTTTTATTGTACTGTATTTTATTTTATTTTATTTAAATTTGTTTTATTTCATTATAATTTATTTTATTAAGTTTTTGGTTTATTAATTAATTTAATTTCAATTTGTTTTATTTTACTGTTTTACTTTATTTTTTATTTTATTTTATTTTATTTTGTTTTATTTATTTCTTATATAACACTGTCATTTTATTATTTTATTATTTAATTTTACATTGTCTCTGTCTGCGAGTCCGTCAAGACTAATGTTGAATGACTTGCAGTGGGTGACCAGGTCAGGGCAAATGAATAACCTCCTTTGGTCAGAGTGTTTAACTGGTTGAACTAATGTTAACAAGTTTTGTTGCTCAGTAACCAATGTCAAACAGAAGCCGTTGTTCCCAGTAACACACCTGTCAGGGAACTAAAGAATAGGAAATATTGTCCAGTCATAACATTAAAACGCAGACACTATTCATAGATAACCTCTACATAAAGTACAATGCTGGTACTATAGTTCTGTGATGATATCAGATGGTGGTGCTTTGATGCATACCATGGTATTGTTTATGTATTCATGTACCATAGCAAAACAGTTGCCAAAGGTTACAGAGGACATATGCTAAAAAAAGTAACTTTTAGTCAATCAATTTAAATAACATTATCATAATGTTAAATGATCACATACATTTACTAAATACATTTACGGTTTCTACTAAACACATTTACAGTTTTATTCCAGATTTACAATAAACAAAATAGACCAATTTATTATACTAGTTTCTAAACCTATGCTAGATGTTTTAAACATAATCAGTAAGCAGCTGCAGGATTGTGAAATTCATTTGTAATGACTTCTGTTCTGAATCACACCTGATGATTCATGTACAATTTAATTACCTGAAGTGAATTACCTAAATCATTAGTGTGGCGTGTGCTGTTTGGAAATTTCCCACCTGCCCAGCAGGTTAGTCAGCCGCCCAGATGATGAACTGCTGTCACCTGATTGCTTCACAGCAGGAAATGAGAGATTAAGTTAAAGGATGTGTCTGTTAAGAATCTGTCAGAACCTTCAGAATCTGTCATCACCATCTTCAAACTAAACAACCAAAACTGACTCACTCATATCATAATCAACAAATCTGATGCTGTGAAAATGCTTAGAAAGTGTCAATGTTACTTTTTTAAACATTTATAAGATTATATTAAAATAAACAGGATCTGTTTAAACACACACACACACACGTTTGTGTGTGTATACATACAGTGTACACAGAAATAAAGTCAGAATTGTGAGACATAAACAAGTAATTCTGACTGTTTTTCTTAGAATTGCATGATATCAACTTGCAGTTGTGAGTTAAGTCAGAATTGCAAAATAAACTCGCAAGTTTGAGAAAGTCGAATTGTGAAATATTAACTCCCAATTTCAAGAAATAAAGTCAGAATTGTGGGATATAAACAAGTAATTCTGACTTTTTTCCTTAGAATTGCATGATATAAATTTGCAGAGTTGCGAGTTACGAAGTCAGAATTGCGAGATATAAACAATTTTGAGAAATAAAGTCAGAATTGTAGGATATAAACTCCCAATTTCAAGAAATAAAGTCAGAATTGTGAGATATAAACAATTCTAACTTTTTCCTTAGAATTGCATGACATAAACTTGCAGTAGCGAGTTAAGTCAGAATTGATAAACTCGCAAGTTTGAGAAAGTCAGAATTGTGAGATATAAACTCCTAATTTCGAGAAATAGTCAGAATTGTGAGATATAAACTCCCAATTTCAAGAAATAAAGTCAGAATTGTGAGATATAAACTCTAAAATTTCAAGAAATAAAGTCAAAATTGCGATATATAAAAACACTTTTTTGAGAAATAAAGTCAGAATTGTGAGATAAAAACTTGCAATATATAAACAAGTAATTCTAAACTCACAATTGCGAGTTCTAAAGTCCAGTTTTGAGAGGGAAAAAAGACTGGCATGTTTTCAGAATTGCGACTTTATATTTTATCTCGAAATTCTGACTTTATTTCTCAGAATTTGCTAGTTTATGTCACGCAGTTCTGTCTTATTTTTTATTCAGTGGCAGAAATGGGCTTCCATATATTTCAGGCAACCTGATATTTGGCTTTTTACTTCTATAATATATATATTTTTACCACTACAGTAAGATGTTATTCATTAGTGTTTTCATGCTGTTGTGCGAGAGATGTATCTGTTATATGGAAAAATAATCATATTAACCTGAAACATCTATCTTATCTGGAAAAGGATCAGCCTGTTATCAGCGCTGCTCTCTCCGTGCCGTATTTTTAAGTGTTTGGTTCATATTGCTTGTCGCCAGAGGGCAAATTAATGCCCTTTGAGAACCTGTTTAGAACATCCACTTAAATGGCTCAACAGAGTAAACACCCATCCACCTAGTGCCTCAGGTTAAGACACACTGTCCCACACAGCTCACCTGTCCACTTCTGCCTGCAGTCCAACCCACAATCGCTCTTATTTTCTCTCTCTCTCCTCACTTCTCAATGCAATGTGTCCTGAGGGATATTAAGAACACAGATAGATACTTACATAAACACACACCTTAACAGTAAACAGACACGGTCGTGTGATACCAGACAGACTTTCTTGACGGTTGCAGTCCTACTCCTGGTGAGGTGAGTGAAAATTTTACCTTGAATGCTGGTTAAGGTATTATTGGTGTTAAATTATAGAGGCACTAGGTCTAGTTTATAGCTGCTATGGGTTAATTTAAACGTTTTTTGAATTGAGGTTCATGTAAAGTTAAGTTTGTGTTGATTGTTTAAATTATACTATGCAGGTTTCATTTGTAACTTCTAATGAAACAAGATTGTTTGGGATTATTTATTTATTTTTATTTTTTGTGGTGTGTGTGTGTGCGTGTCAAAAGTTTTTGAACAGTAAGATTTTTAATGTTTTTTAAAGACGTCTCTTCTGGTCACCAGGGATGAGTTAAATTGATCAAAACTGATGATAAAGACATTTATAATGTTTCAAAAGATTTCTATTTCAGATAAATGCTGTTCTTTTGAACTTTCCAAATCTGTGTCAGTGAGCACTTCTCCTTTGCCGAGATAATCCATCCACCTCACAGGTGTGGCATATCAAGATGCTATTTAGCATGATTATTGCACAGGCATGCCTTAGGCTGGCCACAATAAAAGGCCACTCAAAAATGTGCAGTTTTATCATACAGCACAATGTCACAGATGTTGCAAGTTTTGAGGGAGCATGCAATTGCCATGCTGACTGCAGGAATATCCATCAGAGCTGTTGCCCGTGAACTGAATGTTATGTCCACCATAAGCCGTCTCCAGAGGCATTTCAGAGAATTTGGCAGTACATCCAACCGGCCTCACAACCGCAGACCACGTGTAACCACACCAGCCCAGGACCTCCACATCCAGCATCTTTACCTCCAAGATCGTCTGAGACCAGCCACCCGGACAGCTGCTGCAACAATCGGTTTGCATAATTTCTTCACAAACTGTCAGAAACCATCTCAGGGAAGCTCATCAGCATGCTCGTCATCCTCATCGGGGTCTCGACCTGACTGCAGTTCGTCGTTGTAACCAACTTGAGTGGGCAAATGCTCACATTCGATGGTGTCTGGCACTTTGGAGAGGTGTTATCTTCATGGATGAATCCCCGTTTTCACTGTACAGGGCAGATGGCAGACATTGTGTATGGTGTCGTGTGGGTGAGCGGTTTGCTGATGTCAAACGTTGTGGATCGAGTGGCACATGGTGGTGGTGGAGCTATGGTATGGGCAGGTGTATGTTATGGGCAACGAACACAGGTGCATTTTATTGATGGCATTTTGAATGCACAGAGATACCGTGACAAGATCCTGAGGCCCATTGTTGTGCCATTCGTCCACAACCATCACCACATGTTGCAGCATGATAATGCACGGCCCCATGTTGCAAGGATCTGTACACAATTCCTGGGAGCTGAAAACATCCTAGTTCTTGCATGGCCAGCATACTCACCGGACATGTCACCCATTGAGCATGTTTGGGATGCTCTGGATCGGCGACAGCGTGTTCCAGTTTCTGCCAATATCCAGCAAGTTTGCACAGCCATTGAAGAGGAGTGGACCAACATCCCACAGGCCACAATCAACAACCTGATCAACTTTATGCGAAAGAGATGTGTTGCACTGCGTGAGGCAAATGGTGGTCACACCAGATACTGACTGGTTTATTTTTGTGGTACAGAAGGCCACATGATGAATTATGAACAATGCACTAATTATAGTCATTACTAATCATTACTAATACTATTTAACTAAATGTCGTTCTTCAAGCAATGTTTTCTTTTCTTTTGTTTCGACTGTAAAGAGGTGAATGTTAATTTCATTGAAAGTAAATTAAATGTCCAGATTATATTATATAGAATTATATAGATACATTATAAAGATTTTGATCATAGGTTATGTGGAAATTATTTTTCACAATATTTATTGGTAGATTTAACAGAAACATTACATATTTCTAAACTAAATGTTTGAAAAAATTGCAACACTTTAGTTTAGCAACCAATTCTCACTATTAACTATTTGCTTATCAGCATGCATATTACTAGCATATATATATATATATAATGTATATGTGTGTGTGTGTGTGTGTGTATTTATATATACATTTAAAGTATTTACATATACAGATATACAGATATATATATATATATATATACTATATTTTTATGTCATGTTATGAAGCGACCAAAAACTATACATTTTGGGAGGCTAATTAAAACAGAAAATATTATTTTATGTGTGTGTGTGTCTGTATATATGTATGTGTGTTATGTATGTAAACACACAAAATAAACAGTCCTGCCTGTACAATCCATGGCAAGATGTTTTAAAATTATCGCACTTCTCTACTTAGGTAGAAAAACAGGTTTTTCCTGTGGGCTGAATTCTCGAGACATTGACAAACGTTGTCTTTACTCTGTTTGTAGAGACAATTGAATTCATTTGTTGTGACTGTGAACGTGCAGACACAACGTATCCTCAGAGGAGCCGGACTATTATTGATCATGGCTAATCAAACGATGGCATCATGTAAAATATTTTCTTTTGTTAATGCGTCTCGCTGTGTATTTAAATATAGCGTTTCACAAGACAGCCTGTTCATGCGTCATTTGCAGATAAGACACCACATTAGACCGGTGCAGTTGCATCTTGTTTGTATCTCGTGCTCTGAACTAGCATTTATATGTACGTGTGTCTACAGATACATGACGGACGGAGGTCTCAACCTGTACTCCAGAAGGGTTAACCGGGTCTCAGATGGAATGAACAGCGTGAGAGGGACCATTCACCATTTTAATCCCAAAAGTCAAGATGACACTGATAGGTAGGACTTAACCTTTCACCTTTGCATTACCTGCACTAACTCACCCTTCAGACTCTCATTTTTCATGTTTTCTTCTTCTGATAATGTTGATTGCCACAGAATGTTTGGTAGTCAAACTGGAGCGTTTCAGATGGGCAACAGAGTTGCTTTTGTTTCCTCACAAAGGAAGAGAGTGGTCATTGTCTTCGTCAGTGCCAAAGGCAACTGCTAATGGATCAGTTTAGACATACATCCACTTCTTCATGTGTGTATTCTCACATTCGGTGTGCCTTTGTGCCGTCCTGCAGGCCCTCAGGCTGTTTTAAGTCCCACATCCCTCGCCATTTATACCGTGTCTTCTCAAACGCAACAACAATCTGTGTGAACATGTAAAACCGTCTGTGTTTTTACTAAACACACTCTGAACTGACAGCGGTCGCCATGTTTATTATTAATAATGTCTGATGAGTTGTGACTCATTGGTTAAGAATAGAAAGATGTTTGAAATGTCAGCTTGGAAGAGGAAATGAAAAATGGAGAGGTAGAACACAAATACATTAGAGAGGATTTGGAAGAAATGGGCTGAAAAATGAAAGTGAAAAGGCAGTGGGTGGAGAAGTTAGTAGATGTTGCAAGAATGTGCCACTGGAATGATTGATGGAAGGATTGGAGCTGAAAGAAGCCTCACAAACAAGAAAAAAGACTGAATTATTATTTTTTTCCTAGTGTATTTGCAAGAGCTTTTGTTAGGGATCATTATAAGCTGCCCATTGATATCATTGTTTACTCACCTACATGTTTTTCCAAACCTGTGACTTTCTTTATTCTGTAAAACATGAAAGAAAATGTTTGAAAATGGCCAATAAATGAAAGTCAGTAGGGTCCAATGTTTTCAGGTTCTGGAATTAAAAATTTAATGATAACTTATAAACATCAAAACACCTACTGTGAGCTATGAGGTTGTAATTGATAGTTTATGCCTAAAAAAGGAGAAAAATATTGCGGACTGCTGTACATGCTTCTACCAAAGCCACTAGAAGGCAAGCCCGCAACCATTAACCAAAAAGGCGTAACGGCTAATGCTAATGTTTCTGGTTTGGCAGTACGGAGGAAAGGAGACCAGAGGCTGTTGTTTTTTTTTTTTTTTTTTTTTTTTTTTTTTTTTTTTGTTTTTGAATGGATGTCAATGGAGGACAGGCTTCACTACGCTTCACTAAACAGCTTTTTAGAGAAAACGGCTTATCATTTAATAAATCAACAGCTTATCTGCCAATCTTTAACATGCTTTACACTAAATACTTTTGGATTGAACTGTTTATAGAGTTTACCAAAAAAAAAGCTGTTTTATAAGAGAAGTCACTGACTTTTTGCGACAGGTGTGATTCAGTTTACGGCACTTCTGTTTTATTCCTATGGTATCCGTAAACGTCGATGGAGTGTCGTACAACTGTGACGGAAATTCAGTGATGTCAAGGCTTTAATGTGATTGGTTATCAAGGCACACATGATCCAAGTTAGCCATTACGCTTTCTTCAATAGTAAGTTATACAGACCCTTTCATCTCCCTATGGTAAGACAATCTCTGCCTCTACTACGCAAGTTTTTATTTGCGCGGTTGCCAGATATCCAGAGTGTAAATCCCCAAATCAGACCTTCTCTGTGAAAAGAACACATTTTCTACCTAGTTTTTTGGTGAATTTTTGCAATCTGGCAACCATGCTACTGTGAGCTATGAGGTTGGTAACTGATCATATATGCTTTTGAAGCCATCAGCCCACATTATTTCAGCTTATTTTTTAAATAATCATGTTTGCCAGGTGAATTCCTAGTGAAAAACTACATTTCCCATAATTCTGCATAGAATCTCCACCAATCAGAGAATTGCGACAAGTTGTTTCTGTGAAACGCCATAAATGAAGTAATTGAGTTTTCTAACACTCTCAGTCTATGTATATTAGTGTTAATTTTGTTAACGAAAACTATGACGAAAAATGTTTGTTGATGAGCTTTTTTTCCCCTGACTAAAACAAGACGATGAGGAGATGACAGTAAGATCAATGAATGATAAAAGACGAAGCTAAAATGTATTTAAAAATTAAAAACTATACCAAAACCAGATACCAGGAGTTCAATCCGCAAATCAGAGATTCTCTGTTAAAAGGATACATTTTCTACCTGTTTTTTATTTCATTTTTGCAATCTAGTAACCATGCTCCTGTTTTTTTTAAGAATCAAATTTAACAGTGGAATTCCTATTGAAAAACTGCATTTTCCATGATTCTGCAGAGAATCTCCACCAATTAGAGAATCGTGACATTTCAGTGAAGCGCTGTGAAAGAAGCAATTGACTTTTCCATTGATCGCAAACTACTTAATATTTTTTTTTATATTAGTGTTCATTTCATTCACGAAAACTGTGACGAAAAATGTTTGTACATGAGCTTTTTTCCCATGACTTAAATGAGACAATGGTGAGGTGACAATAAAGTGAATAAAAGATAACTGTGACTATATCAACATGCAAATATTGTTGAGAATAAAAGATTAAACTAAAATGTATTTTTAAAAATATAAACTATATCAAAATCCCTGTATTTTTGTCTAAACAAAATATTATTGTGGACTGCAGTATATGCCTCTACTACACAAGCTTTCATGTGTGCGGTTGCCAGATATCAGGAGTTCAAATCCCCAGATCAGAGCTTCTCTGTTGAAAGAATACATTTTCTACCTGGTGTTTTGGTTAATTCATGCAATCTGGCAACCATGCTACTGTGAGCTATGAGAATGATGTTATATGCTTTTGTTGAAGCCATCAGCCCATATCATTTCAACTTATTTAAAAAAATAATCATGTTTAATAGTGGAATTCTTAGTAGAAAACTACATTTCCCATGATTCTGCAGTGAATCTCCACCAATCAGAGAATCGCAACAAAAGTAGTCACTTCAGTGAAGCGCTGTGAATGAAGTAATTGAGTTTTCCATCAATCTCAAACTACTTCATTTTTATCTATATTAGTGCTAATTTCGTTGATGAAAACAATGATGAAAAAGCTTGTTGACAAGTTTTTTTTCCATGACTAAAATGAGAGGATGACGAGGCAACAATCATACCAATAAACGATAACTATGACTATATCAACATTTATTATATTAACAATGTTGTTGACGATAAAAGACAAGACTAAAATATATTTAAAAAAAAAAAAAATCAAAACTATACCAAAAAAAAAAAAGATATTATTGCAGACTGCTGTATGTTCCTCTACTACGCAAGCTTTCTGGCAGTTGCCAGATATCAAGAGTTCAATCCCAGAATCTACTCTGTTAAAAGGATACATTTTCTACCTGGTGTTTTGGTTAATTTTTTAAATCTGGCAACCATGCTACCGTGAGCTTTGAGGTTGGTAATTGATGTTATATGCTTTTGTTGAAGCCATCAACCCACAACAATTATGTGTGGATTAACAGTGGAATTCCTAGTGAAAAATTTTTTGAAAAAAAGGTTTGCAATCTGGCAACCATGCACACGTGCTTGCTATTCACTAGGAATTCCTAGTGAAAAACTAAATTTCCTATGATTCTGCAGAGAATTTCCACCAATAAGAAAATCGTGAAAAAGGTAGTAATTTCAGTGAACTGTAAATTAAGTAATTAAGTTTTCCTACACTTTCAAACTGCTTAATATTTGTATCTATAGTAGTGTTTTTTTCATTAACAAAAACCATGAGACAAGCTTTTTTTCCCATGACTAAAACGAGAGGATGACGAGACGACAATAAGGTGAATAAACAATAACTGTGACTATATCAACATGCAGTATCGTTGACAATAAAAGACAAAAGTAAAGTGTATTTTAAAAGAGTCATTTTATTTTCCACAATTTTTTATTATTGTGTGCGGTTGCCAGATATGAAGATTTCCCAAATCCCTAAATCAGAGCTTCTCTGTTAAAAGGATACATTTTCTACCTAGTGTTTTGCTTAATTTTTGCAATCTGGCAACTGTGCAGACATGCTCACTATTCATTTAAATTTCTCAAATGAGAAAGTAGTTAGAGCAAAAACACATGTTTTTTTTATTAGTTTAACCATTATGTCAAAAATGTGACTAAATTTTATTGACTAAAACTAGACTAAAATGCTCAGACGTTTAACAAAAACAGGACAAGGTCTACTAAATATGGCAATAACTAAAGAGTAAGACTAATTTAAAAGACTAAGACTAAATAAAAAAAAATTGTATTGTGCAAATATTGGGCAAAATATTTAAAGCGTTAGTTTTATATTTCTATATTTTTATTTTAATTGTCTTTCGCAGTGATTCATGGGATTGTAATTCTTCCCCTCATTGAAGCCGTTAAGTGCACTGTTTTGTACATTGTTTTTTTTTTTTTTTATTCAAAGCAATGTTTGTAATGTGGTTCACCTCATAGCTGGTTGCTTTGGTTAATGGCTTTTCACTTTCCAAGACTTTCAAAAAAACCCTATGGGAAAAATGAATAGGAAAAATACTTCCGTAACCACGTTGGCATAAAAAGTGGTTTGGGGCGACTTGAGGGTGAGGGTCATTTCTAAGTGCACTATGCCTTCAAATGTTGTTTTCAAAAATGAATTCTGACAGTCCCGTCTTGCAAATTGGACCAGTCTGTAATTAAAAGTCTGACTCAAGACTAAACTTGCCCTGTTCTTGATGAAGTCAGTGCAGAACATCTCACAGATAAAATGGCATTCGATCAAAATGTTGGCAGAAAATAAGGAAAGCCAGACAGATGACCTACAGACAAGCCGTGTAAGATCCACTGTTCTCCAAATAAGGTCATTGTCTTGAGCCCAGCCAGGTGTTTTTGCAGGATTCTGTGCCCAGTACCTGTCAAGATATCGTCTTAGTGCCCAGACTGATACAGGTGAAGGAGGGATGATCTAAGACCTTGTGAAATGTAGCTGGGGGGCAGGAATGGCGAGAATCCAATGGGAATTCCTTTTCTGTCTTCTTTCTTACTGGAAATGCTTGATGTCATGTATAATTTAGTGGATTCTTTCTCCAACAGCAGCTGGTGGAAGAAAGAATTAGGTGTTTTCGCTCACGTTATTTTGACTTGCTTTGTCATCAGATCTGCCAAAACAAAGTCCGGGTCGGTGAAGAAAGATGAGGCGGTGCGAACTTTAGCGATGCATCCTTCTGAGGGCCGATTAAATTCCGTCGTGAAGGGAGCCGTGTTGATTTTGGAGTTAGATGGTGTGGATGCTGTAGAAGATTATTTTGATTCATTTGCACTGTACTGTAAATTTGGTCAAGACTCCTGTGATCAGATCACAAGCCAAACTCTATGTTGATGCATTTCAGCTGATGTTTCAGATGAAGCTTTAAGGTTTATCTTGTTTTGCTTTGACTATATTTGTCTTGCAGATATAAAATTTTATTTCATCAATATTTTGATATGTTTAGTGCAACTACGAATGCACAGTTTATTGGTACTATTTCAGTTATTGGACAGTGTTGGTGTTTTAAATTTAATTACATTTTTTGTTTTATAAAAATGTCATTTATTTTTATTTTATTAATTTTATAAAATTTCAATCTATTTGTTGTTAAAAGTATTTAGTCATTTTAACTATATATTTTTTAATGTGTTTATGTGGTTTATATATATGTGTGTTTGTGTGTGTATATATTTATAAATGTTTAAAACATTTATAAATATATACACACATATATATGTAATATATATATATATATATATATATATATAAATTACATAAACTCATTAAAAATATATAGTTATATAATTATAATATATAATATATAAAATAATATAAAAAAAGTATATATTATATATATATATATATATATATATATATATACACACACACGCACACACATTGTAAATACATTTATTTATTTTTATTAATTTTATTACATTTTAATATATTTGTTAGTATAAGTATTTAGTGAAATTAAATAATTTTTTATTTATTTTTTTAAATGTATCTATTAAAAAGGTTATCTATTTTTATTTTATTAATATTATTTAATTTTATTACATTTTTTATATACCTGTAGTTAAAAGTATGTAGTCATTTAATTCTAAAGAATATTTTTCAATTTATATGTGTGTATGTATAAATGTATTTATAAATGTTGAAAAAAAAAAATACACATTATTAAAAATTAATTTTATTACATTTTAATATTTGTTAGTAAAAGTATTTAGTCATTTAAATTATAAAAGAGATTTTATATTTAATCTTTAAATAAATGTATTTATTTAAAATGTTATTTATTTTTATTTTATTAATTTTATTTAATTTTGTTACATTTCAGTATATCTTGTTAAAAGTTTTTATTCATTTTAATTTTTTTTTTTCAAAATTTATATATATATATATATATATATATATATATATATATATATATATTAAAATTACTATATATTTATTAAAATGTTATTTACTTGTTATTAATTTATTACATTTTAATATGTTTGCTAGTAAAAGTATTTAGTCATTTAAATTATAAAAAATATTTTATATATTATTTTATATTTAATTTTTAAATAAAATTATTTCTAAAAAAGGTCATTTTTATTTTATTGATTTTATTTCATTGTATTACTTTTAAATATATCTGTTAAAAGTATTTAGTCATTTTAATAATAAAATTATTTTTCAATTTATATATATATGTGTGTGTGTATATATATATATATATATATATTTCAAAATTTTAATTAATGTATTTATTGAAAATATTAAAATGTGTTTGTATATATATATATATATATATAAGAACTCAAGAACAGATATTTAATCATCATTACCCTTATTTTTACATTTACATGACCTTTTCCATCATCTAATATTCACTAGAAATTAAACTTAATAACATTGTGTAATGTAATCTTTAGCAAATTATTTATTTTATTTTTTAGCGGTTATTTTTAAATAATTTAGGCAAAAAGTAAATAGTATAAATTTAACTGTCATTACTTTGCTTTTTTCCCCCACATAACTTGTACCTTTTGGAATCTATTATTCTTTCTACTTGCATATATACATATTGAATATGTTGAACCTTTTTTTTCAGTAAAGGAAGGTCCTCCTCCTTTTTATATACTTTCTGCACAGAAACACAGACACGCCCTCAAAAATGACAGTCGTCTCAAGCATGTGGTGTCTCAATCCCCGTGTAGTTTCCTGTCGGTGAAGGGATGTCCGTTTTTCAGGTCCGTGATGACTGCTACATTGTGTTTGACTGTGTAATTTGGCCAAGGCAGTTCAAACACGGCTCTGAAATGTGATCGGGGCGTCTCGCCCTGAAGAAAGGGGCTTAGGGACCAAGTCTGGACTGAAAGCAGAGACCTGGTCAAATCCACACCCACACACAGAGGAAATGTGCCATATTGCACTCTCACATCTGTGGGTCAGTGGGTTTCGGTCCTTCATTTCAATGCATATGAATGCCTTTGGTGTGAGGCATTCAGTCAGATCAGTTTACATTACTGTACCTTGAAGACTTTTGTATGTAAATAACGCGCATGTTATGATTGTCTAACCTCTGTCTATCAATGTACTTCACACTTTAATTTGTCAGGGTGGGCTAAGTTGCTGAATGCTGAATATATGTTAAATTGTAAACAGGGGCAGTTATATGTTAATTGTGTCGTGTTATGATGTCAAGCTAGGGCTGGGTGGTGCTGCTAAAAATTTTTATATTCAAATAAATATTTCAGTCTTTTGACAATGTTCTAAATATATTTTTGATATTTATGTATCTGATCTGAAATCTTAATTTTTTGTTTTAATTCAGACAGGCATTGTTACAAAGAAAATACAAAATCAGATTTTTGTTTTGCTTTTTTATGCTTTTTGTTTAATTTTGTTTAGCAAGTTTTTGTTTTATTTTATTTGCTTATTTTTTTGTGTGTGTTTTATTGTGCATTTAAATTACTTTATATTGTTTGATGTTATTTGCATTATTTAGTGTTATAATTGTATTTTATTATACTGTATGAAAAAATGTTACTTAATTTTTTGTTGTTTATATTGTTTAATATATATTTGAATATATTTTTCAGGTTTTTTAATGATATTAGAAATCTTTTTTCCCCAAGAGGAACCATCGTTTCAACCTTCTGCTTTCAAACCTTTCAACCTTTCAAACATTCAAAAATTCATTATATTTTATACATTCAATGCAAAATACAATAAAAAATATAAAATCTAAATAAAAAAATAAATAAAAAATCTAGTTTAAAAGAAAAAAAAATAAAGATGAGGAATATATATATATATATATATATATATATATATAGTATGAGATGATGACAGAAAAGGTAATGTAAATATAAAATTAAGGGAAATGATGATTAAATATCCATTCTTGACATGAATCAATACATTAAATTACTAAATAAATAAATAATAAATAATACCAATAATTCAGATTACTAAATACTTTTAATAACAAATATATTAAAATGTAGTAAAATATAAATAAATAACATTTTTAATAAATAAATTTGTGTGTGTGTGTATATATATATATATATATATATATATATTTATAATTAAAGTAATAGTAGTAAAATTAAAACATAACCTTTTTATTATTTTAAAAATAGAAAAAATCGAAAAATGTATATATAAATTGAAAGATATTTTTTTAAATTGCAGTTGTTGTATATTTTAATATAATTAAATGTAATAAAATATTTGTATGGCTCAGTATAATAAATGGCAGTGTTTACCTGTATATATTTTTCCAAAAACATTTTATGTGAAAAATGACACACAGACAAAGTGATGACAAAAAAACATTTGAACTGATTCACAAAAATTATTTTTGCTATTTGAAATCTGTTGTGCATATTCAGTATATTGTGCATTAAAAAAATCACAAATATATTTTAAATATTCAGTATATATCACCCATTTTTAGTTAACACCATTATAATTTCTGAAGATTTTTGTAGCTTTGCATGTATGTCTGTCTTACATAAGAGCAAGGAAAATGATACGTCCCCTTTAAGCAAGCTTTGATTTATGACTTGCATTGCAACCTTAGAATATTTTTCCAAAGGCGTTTTACATGGTAATGAATGCGCTGCTTCATTTTTCCTCTCATTGTTTTTAGCTGTCAAAATAATTGTCTTGTGCTGATATTTCTATGGAAAGCAGTTTTGTGTTGTGTCCTCCAGTGTTGTTTGGCTGTTGATAAATAAATATTTCTGCCTCTATGACCGGAAGTCTGTTGGGCTACAAGACCCTCAGCCTACACAAATGTGCAGACAGAAAAAGAGAGATGAGCTGGCAACTTGCCTTCTTGCCAACAAGCATTATTATTCATGATAGCCCAGCAGGTACAGTCATTAAGTGCATGGGAGGGCGGAAAGAAATCTCTCTCCACTTTCACGCTTCTCTCGCGCCCCCGGCCCCTCACCACAAACGCAGACTCGGCAGTCAGAGCACAGTGGCGGTAGTGTTATGGCTGAGACTGATTAGGATCTTTAATAGTGCTGCTGTGTCTGGTTCTCAGTGATCTGATATGCGTCCCTGTGATCAGCTGTAACTGTACAGTGCCAGATACAAATGGATCACAAGAGACAGAGACTGATTACTTGAGACAGAACTCATTGGACATGACAGACTGGTGTAAGGCTTGTACGAGGCAGTGAAGTAAGTGTACTATTGAGGATGACAGCCAAAGTGTTTTTGTATTTGTGCATGTGCGTTTATAGTTGTGTGTGATGTCTTCTTTTTGTTTTTGTTTTATTTTGTTTTGAAGAGTTTTTGTTTTCTGTTTGGTTTGTTTTTGTTATGGCGTTTTCATTTTATTTTTGAAGGGTTTTTGTTTTCTGTTTGGTTTGTTTGATTTTTAAAGATTAATTTTTTGGTGGTTTTTTTGGTGTTTATTATGTTAGGACAGTGGAGAGGTGACAGGAAGCAAAGTGGGAGAGAGACATTGGGACAGGATCGGAAAAGGTCCTTGAGCCGGGATTCGAGCTCGGGATGCCTATAGCGCAATCACAATGTATGTTTGTTTGTTTGTTTGTTTTTGTTGTGAGTCTTTGTTTTTGTTTTTTTTACGAACTCTTTTTTTGTTTGTTTGTTTTGAAGAGTTTTTTTGTTTTTGTTTTGTTTTTGTTATGGCTTTTTCATTTTGTTTTAAAGGGTTTTGTTTTCTTTTTTGTTTTTGTTTGTTTATTTTTAAAGATTTTTTTTTTTAAAGTGTTTTTTCTTTTATCATGATGGGATAGTGGAGAGGTGACAGGAAGCAAAGTGGGAAAGAGACATTGGGACAGGATCGGGAAAGGTCCTTGAGCTGGGATTCGAGCTTGGGAAACCCATAGCGCAGTGGCGTTGTGCATTTTTTTGTTTTTGTTGTGAGTTTATTTTGTTTTGCAGTGTGTTGTTTCTGTTTTGTTTGGATTTTTTTGTTTTGAAGAGTTTAGTTTTTTGATATAGCTTTCTAATTTAGTTTTAAAGGTTTTGTTTTTGTTTGTTTGTTTGTTTTTTAAAGATTTATTTTTGGTGTTTTTTGCCTTTTATTATGATGGGACAGTGGAAGGTGACAGGAAGTGAAGTGGGAGAGAGACATCGGGGCAGGATCAGGAAAGGTCCTCAAGCCGGGATTCGAGCTTGGGACACCTGTAGCGCAGTGGCGTTGTACGTTTGTTTGTTTTTGTTGTGCAGTGATTTGTTTTGTTCTGTTTTTTGTTTGTTTGTTTTTTGTTTTGTTTTTGTTATGGCTTTTTCATTTTGTTTTGGAGGGTTTTTGTTTTAAGATTTATTTTGTCGGTGCCAGTAGCCTCGTGGTTAGGGTGTCGACATATATATGCTGCGGGCGACCCAAGTTCGAATCCCGGCTTCTAGACCTTTGCCGATCCCACCACCTTCTCTTTTCCGCTTCGCTTCCTGTCAAACTACACTGTCCTATCCAAATAAAGGCATAAAAATGCCAAAAATAAAATCTTTAAAAAAAAGATTTATTTTTGGTGGGTTTTTTTCCTTTATCATGATGGGACAGTGGAGAGGTGACAGGAAGTGAAGTGGGGACATTGGGCTAGAATTGGGAAAGGTCCTCGAGCCAGGATTCGAGCTTGGGATGGCCATAGCGCTACGTACGTTTGTTTGTTTTTTGTTGTAAGTTTTTGTTTTGCAGTATTTTGTTCTGTTTTGTTTTGGGTGATTGTTTTTATTTTAAAGAGTTTTTTTTTTTTTTTTTATGGCTTTTTCATTTTGTTTTAAGGGGTTTTTGTTTTCTATTTTGTTTTTGTTTGTTTGTTTTAACATTTATTTTTCGGGAATGGTCCTTGAGCCAGGATTCGAGTTTGGGAGGCCTGTAGCGCAATGGCGCTGTACGTTTGTTTGCTTTTGTTGTGAGTTTATTTTGTTTTGCAGTGTTTTGAGTCTTGTTTTTTGTTAAAGCTTTTTAATTTTTTTTTAAGGGTTTTTCTTTTGTTTTGTTTTTGCTTGTTTTTGTTTTTTTAAGATTTACTTTTGGCCTTTATTATGATGGGACAGTGGAGAGGTGACAGGAAAGAAGTGGGAGAGAGACAGTGGGGCGGAATCTGGAAAGATCCTCAAGTTGGAATTCGAGACCGGGATGCTGGTAGCACAATGGCGATGTGCGCTTGTTTGTTTCAAGTTTATTTTGTTTTGTTTTTTAGTTTTTTGTTTCTATGTTTTTCCTGTTGTTGTTGTTGTTATTATTTTTTAAGAGTTTTGTTTTGTTTTTGTGATGGCTTTTTCATTTTATTTTGAAAAGTTTTTGTATTGTTTGTTTGTTTGTGCAAAATTTATGTTTAGCGTTTTTTGCCTTTATTTTGATGGGACAGTGGAGAGGTGACTAGAAGCGAAGTCGGAGAGAGACATTGGGGTGGGTCTGGGAAAGGTCCTCAAGCCGGCATTTGACCTTGGGATGCCCCTAGCACAGTGGTGCTGTACATTTTTGTTTTTGTTGTGAGTTTTTGTTTTGCAGTGTTTTTGTGACTGTTTTTTGTTTGGAAGAGTTTTATTTTTTGGAAGAGTTTTGGGTTTTTGTTTCTGTTTTGTTTGTATTTTGTTTTATTTGCCTCATTTTCATGAGTTTTATTTTGCATTTATAGTATTTAGTTTGATTTTTTTTTCCATTATTGATGTTTTATTTATTACTTATTTACTTTTTACTTTGGATCAAATCAAAATAATAAACACCTAAAAGTTGCAATAAAACAGAAGTAGCGATTTTGTGATGTACATCAAAGTGTGTAACGAATAATCGAAAAAATGTAGGGCAGGAACTTGGTTCTATCCATCAGTAGTGGATTGGCTTATGCAATGTGCATTGCACTTAAAAATAAAGACAGATGATCGTGAACTTGCAGGAGTAGGTTTCAAACTGACTAAATGATTGGAGAAGAACTGCATACATGCTGTTTACAACCTATATAAATCTGTAAATTATTAATATGCATTTCAAAATAGATAGGGTTAATGTTGTAGCAACGTCAATAAACACATCATTTTTGACAGACCTAAATATCATTTCACATTTACATTTGCAAATAGCCGTTGAAACTTGCTGGTCTATTATTGGGAAGCTGGTAACATGAGTGAATGAAACCCAGACAGTCATTTAAGTCTGCCAGCAAAATTCCAGCACAAAGGGAGACACAACCTCGGTCTATTGTCATCTGTTACGCTTAAGTCATTAACCCCATCCATCGCCAAAACTGCAATGAGTGCGAGTCTGTTTTTCTTACCTTAGGCCCTCAGGACAGACTCAATGACAGCATGTGAAGCATTCTTCACTTTTAAGCTGCTTAAGCCGCCACCCGTGAAATTATTTTTTTTTATCGTCGTGTTGAGGCAAGACATTTGAAAACATGATCGTTTGAGAAAATACAAATCAAATATTTTGGAAATAATAAGTAAAGGATGCAAAAAAACATCCGTCCATTTGTCGTCTGGTATTGATGGAGAAAGCGATATGAAGAGAGAACTGCTTCCTCTTCTGTGGTTTAGGACGAGTGAACATGGGCTCTGAAGGGGGGCTTTGCAATCACAGCAAAGCAAATCGCTCTACAAACAGTTAAATGGATGTGACACGAGAAAGAAAGAACTCTTATCTGACATCTGAGGAAACAGCTACTTCCTTTACCGCAGTCTATACATACAACACATGACTGGCAACCAGTGTTCAGTGGTATCTCATCCGATAGAGGCGAACGTTTCTGGATGGTACCATGAAGAAATTGTTAACGGATACTTCACTTCCAGAGTAAAAAATTCCCTGATCATTTACTCCCCATGTCATTCAAGATGTTCATGTCTTTCTTTCTTCACTTGGAAAGAAATAACGATTTTTGAGGAAAACGTTCCAGGATTTTTCTCCATATAGTGGATATCAATGGGGATGGGAAGTTCTGCAGCTTGGTAGATTCTGAAAGTGGACAATGTGATTGTTTTTGTGGGGAGAAATCACACCTAACAGTGCTAATTGGATGCTTGAGACAATGATCTTAATCACTCGGCACAGCCATCACACCCAGCGGCTTGTTCACATGCAAATGTGGTCGGAGAGCAGGAAGTAGGAGATGGAGGGACAGAGAAAAGAAAAGAAACAGAGAAACAGACTGAAAGACAGAGGGAGGAGGATATCCATCAACACACGGGTCCCCCATCCCCCATACTACTGTGTGTGTGAGAGAGAAAGAAAGAGAGGGAGAATTAGTCATATAAATGGATTCTATATGCAGAGATGGGGAGTAACTGACTAAAAGTAGCAATGATTCTTATTTAAACTACACTTTTTAGTAGCCTTTCTATCTATCTATCTATTTTTTATTGTTATTTTGTATAGATATTTCATATCAGATTTGTTCATGGAAAACAATCCAAAATGTACAGCTTTACTCTACTAGCTTGTGCTGTCGCTGTGTATTGTGCTAGTGGAAGTTAGAGACAGAAAAGAGCGAGGAAAACAGTATTTGTGTTGTTTCAGTCTGGCATGTTTGCAACAAAAGAAGACATAGAAGCGAAAATAGAGGGATGGAAACACAGGAAGGAAAGAGAACAACACTACAGAAATAGTTATGCTTTCAGTGTCCTGGTGGCTCCAACAGACCTGTTTTAGCTACAATGAAGCTCATCTCTTATCTATATTTGTCTTAATCTCATGTAAATGATTTGTTTTTGCCATATTTATGAGGTGAGAACCAGTGTTGCCAGGTCTGCGTTTTTTCCGCAGATTTGGGCTATTTTAACACTGTTGGTGCAGGTTGAAGCAACCTCAATATTGTAACATATAGCCCCTAGATTGCAAATTTTACCAGGAGAGCAAACCAAAAAAACGTATTTTACTGCCGAAACACGACTGGGCTAGTTTTGAGTGTAGGAACAGAGCGTGTTTTTTTTTTGTGTGTGTGAAAACCTGGCAACCCTGGTGAGAACTGTACTACATTTTCTACACTTTCTTTCCTCCAACCTTGTTTGTAAAGACGACTTTCAAGCAAATCAGCATATTAGAATGATTTCTGAAGGATCATGTGACAGTGAAGATGTTGAAAATTCAGCTTTACCGTAACAGGAATACATTACATTTTCAAATATGTGACCCTGGACCACAAAACTGTAGCATGTGTATGTTTGTAGCTAAACATTGTATGGGTCAAAATGATTGATTTTTCTTTTATGCCAAAAAATCATTAGGCTAAAGTAAAGATCATGTTCCATGAAGACATTTTGTAAATTTCCTACCTTAAATATAACAAAACATAATTTTGGATTAGTAATATGCATTGCTAAGAACTTCATTTGGACAACTTTAAAGGTGATTTTATCAATATTTAGATTTTTTTTTTTTTTTTGCCATCCTGAACTTCCAGTTTTTTAAATTGTTGTATGTCAGGCAAATATTGTCCTATCCTAACAAACCATACATCAATGAAAAGTATAAATGTATAAATCTCAATTTCAAAAAATTGACCCTTATGCCTGGTTTTGTGGTCCAGGGTCACATGTAATTGAAAAGAACAATTAGTTTAAATGCATATTTACAACAACGGTGTTGTAATACACTATATTGTGATTGGTTTTATCATATATTGCTTTTCAAGCACTTTTTTCTTTAGGAATTGCAAGTCTTCTGTGTTGTGCAAAGGTGCTTATATGTGCCTTGCACGTTTGACCGTTTTTTCCCTATTCAAAACAATGCAAATCATGCTCTGCGGTTCTCTGGAAAACCAACACTAACACTACAACCAATGTGTGAGAACTAAAACTTGTCATCTTTGTTATATTTGTTTGTTAAAGTCATGTTGAAGAAGATGAAGGAGAGAGAGAATGTGACCAGGATAGAGAAAGGAACTACTCCGAATTCCTCACGCTCACTAGCAGCTCTGTCATTACAAACGTCTGGCGGCAAAGGTTTGGGCACGAGGGCTGGAATCTCTCTCTCTCTCTCGCTCTCTCTCTCTCTCTTTCTTTCTTTCTGTCTGCGTCTGTGTTATTATACAAAGTCACAGACTCAAAACTGCTCTGTGAAGACAGAAACCTTTGTTCGCGCTGTATATATACATTCCTGAAGATTTTCAGCCATGTATTTGCCGTAGTTTTAACGCTAACAAGATTAGCGTCTACCTTTGTTTTTATGAATTTGTGTATACAAAAACAGCTTAGACGCTATGTATATAAAGTCGTTTGCCCACAGAGTTTTGTGCCAGTGTTTGAGGCCAAAAACAGTACTGTTGGTAAACGCAACAAAATTGCATCTCGGTTAGCGGGATCTTCCGGCTAAGGATTAAGACAGCTTGACCTTTAACTATGGGATGTGACCCTTAAAAAACTTTTGTAAACAACGGGGCATGAGAACGTGAAGCGTTGTGGAATTAACTAATTTCCAAGGTTTGGTGAAGTCTGTAGGTTAGTCACTTATTGACTTTATGTACTTTTAGCCACAGGCTAGCCGAACGCTAAACCCCAGACAGACAGAAGTGTAAACCCAAAATGGATTCCTACACTCGTATCACGGTGGACTATGCTTCCAAGCTGTAAAAACACACTTAAGCTGTAACTTATCACAGAAGTTGGAGTGCTTAAGAAGATTAGTCCTTTACACACCGACACACACACACACACACACACATACACTTAATACTTACACACAAACACGTTTCATGTAGGAACCTGCCTTGCCTCAAACCTGTAAGGTCACCTGGCATTTACGACGCAACGCAGATGTCCAGATCTAACTCATGTGAAGACGGTGATTGTCAAACCTGTCCTGCTGAGATGATAGACAAACTTTTGAAATCACATGCCATTCATGCTAGCTAAAACTATTAATAAAATGTAAATCTATGTAATTGGAAAAACTCAAAAAAAAAAAAATAAATAAATGAACAATAAAATGTTGCATTGGCAACTAACTGAAATAAGTTTAAACTGAAGTATGAAAATGACTAAAACTGAAATCTAAAAAATAAATTAAAGCGATACTGACAAAAACACAGGAAGGAAAGAGAACAACAATAAATAGTCATGTGCTTTCAGTGTCCTGGTGGCTCCTACAGACCTGTTTTAGCTGCGGTGAAACTCATCTCTTATCTATATTTGTCTTTTCCTATGTAAATGATTTGTTTTTGCCATATTTGTGAGGTAAGAACGAGTGTTGCCAAGTCTATGGATTTCCCCGCGGAATTGGACTACTTTAACACTGTTGCCACATTTTGATATTTAGCCTCTAGATTGCAAATTTTACCATGGGAACCCACCAAAAAAATGTGTATTTTACTACTTGAACATGATTGGGTTAGTTTTGAGTGTACAAATTAAGCATGTTTTTTTTTTTTTTTTGTGAAAACCTGGCAACCCTGGTGAGAACTGTTCTACTTTTTCTACACACTGTCGAACCTGTCCTGCTGAGATGATAGACAAACTTTTGAAAACACATTTTGTCGTTCGTGCTTGCTAAAACTATTGATACAATTTAAATGTATTTAATTGGAAAATCTTTTTTAAAAAATTAAATGAAGTTTAAAATGTTGCATTGGCAACTAACTGAAATAAGTTTAAATTGAAGTATGAAAATGACTAAAACTAAAATCTAAAAAAATAAAACAAAAGATTAAAATGACTAAAAACAAAGAAAAATTACTCAAACTTAAAAATGAAAATAAAAATATAAAAATAAAAGCTCAAAGTATTATAATAATAAATAAAAAATATTAAAATAACACTGTTCTCCTGGAACTCCCAAATAAATTTTTTAAAGGCGTAGCTCAAGCAAAAATGAACATTTTTATAATTTTCTCATATTTACACTGCCGTTGAAAAATGTAAGATCAGTAAGATCTTTTAACAGAAGTCTTTTCTGCTCATAAAGGCTGCGTTTACTTGATTTAAAATACAGAAAAAAAAACTGTAATATTGTGAAATATTATTGTAATTTAAAATAGTGGTTTTCTATTTTAATATACTTTAAAATAGAATTTATTCCTGTGATGCAAAGCTGAATTTTCAGCATCATTACTCCAGTCTTCAGTGTCAAATGATCCTTCAGAAAACATTCTAATATGCTGATTTATTATCAATGTTAGAAACAATTTATTTTAGACCTGGTGATACATTTTCAGGATTCTTTGATGAATAAAACGTTAAAAAGAACAGCATTTATTAAAAAAAGTGGGGGGTTTTTTAACAATATGCAGTACCATTTCAAGTTTGGGCTCAGTAAACGTTTTCTATCTTTCTTTGTTTGAAAGAAATTAATATTAAATTGATAAAAAGTCATAGTAAAAACTTACATTGTTAGAAAAGATTTCAGATGGTAAAGATATTATATGGTCCTTTTAGATTTTTTTTATCAGCATTAAAATTTATTAGTTGACCACTTCTGTTCACATAAATTTTATAGATCAATACTCTTACTGTTTGTTAGCAACTGTTGTGCAATCGGTTTACTTTAATAAGGTGAAACTGATGCTTAAGGGTGATTTGTGACTATTCACATGTTCTGTGAACTGTAAGCACTTGATGTTAGCAGGGTTTTCAACCGCTTAAAAACCCAATTTGCTTTTAAGCTTTAGCTCATTACACATGAATAATTCAACTTAATTAACATCTTGACGTTCTTTTTAATCCACCTCTGTTCTGAGACCAGTTTATAGAGTCAACACCCATCTCCTTTTGAAGTCCTGCCGAGCTTAAAGACTGCTTTGTGATCAGATTACCATTCCTTCAGTTGGTAAAGCCGCTCCCCTCAGCTTGTGGTTGGCTGCTGGGTTTCTGTGCGCGCGTGTGTGTGCGTGTGTGTGTTTGGGGAGAATCGGTCTCTCACTCAGAGCAGTGAAAGGCAGAGCGAGGGAAGGAGTGCAGTGGAGCTTTACTCATGAAGCTGCCTGCCACCCAGCCAAACTTTAGCGGCCTCTCGCTGGCTGTCCCGGGATCAGGCTTTCGCCAGGGAATTCTGCAGCCCGGCTCAGACACTCCGAGGTAGAGAGGAGGAATTTTCTTTGTTTGAGGATTTATGAGGTGGAAAGTTGCTTTGCCACGTGGGACTGTTTTTGTGTGAGTGCCTGAGTGGGAAAGAGAAAGGTGTGTGGTGACACCACTTTACTGATCGTACCTTGATTTATTTATTTATTTTTTTAAGTATTAGAGTTAAATACATTTTTAGTACGTTTTTTATTATATACAAAATATGTTTAAAAATTAATGCCAAAATTGTGATTATAATGATTAAACAAGTGGAATTTAAGAATGTAATTATTTAGCAGAAGTTTTGTTTCTCATATACATTTATTTTATTGAAAAAACTAATTATGGATTGAATTTTTAGAGTAGATGTGTATGCTAACGATTGTCATCTTGCTTAAAAAATTTTAAGTGTACTCAGAAATTATGCCACAATTTAGGGTAATTTGTGCACTTTAACTTCTTTTATATTTGGTTCGTGTGTGTGAAGATTTAAGTAGCGTCTTTGCTATTGACAAGCTCAAAATTTAGCATACTGTCGCTGTACTTTTTAAAAAAAATACACTACTGTTCAGAAGTTTGGGGTTAGTAAGGTTTTTTTTTGAAGATATGAATCATTTTATTCATGAAGGATGCATTAAATTGATCAAAATTGACAGTAAAGATATTTAGGATGTTACAAAACATTTCTGTTTCAGATGTTTTGTGAACTTTCTGTTCATCCGAGAATCCTGAAAAAGTTAGAAAATAGTCAGCAGCACAACTGTTTTCAATATTGATAATTACAAGAAATATTTCTTGAGCAAATCAGCATATTAGTCTGATTTCTGAAGGATCATGTGACACTGAAGACTACAGTAATGATGCTGAAAATTCTCCTTTTCATCACAGGAATAAATTACATTTTAAAATATATTCACATACAAAACAGTTATTTTAAATTGTAATAATATTTTATATTTTTTATCATTTTTACTGTATTTTTTATTGTGTTTACCATCCCCAAACTTTTGAAAAGTAGTGTAACTTTTCCAACTTTTAAGCCATAATCGCCATTACCGCACCTTGATTTTTTTTTTTCTCAAAGCAACAAGCTTGTCAGTGACCCGTGTGCTTTTTCTTGCTGTTCCTGGTTAAACTACCTTTCCTGAACTCTCACAATGCTTGGCAACAGGGCTGGGGTTGCTGTAGAGATGGGTATCCTTGCAGAACTAATTGATGGGCCACCCAAAGCAAACAGGACGGGGCAGTGTGTGCATTCGAGCTGTAGCTCCCAACTCCAAGCTGCTCTTCTAATAACAGGTCTTTAGAAAAAAACCCAATTTCCTGCCCTGTGGATCAACCCCCCTATATGCTCTTACTTCTTTGGGGCTTGACACTAATCTAATGTCCCAGACGGGGGAGGGGCTGGGGCTGAGGCCGGGGCCACTGTTTCTGCATGCACGTGTTTGACTACGGCGGGGTAGATGACAGGTTGTTTTGTGTTTGGTCTTGTCAGTCCCGTGTCTTCTGTCACTAATTAATTATATTTGCTGATTCATACTATTAGCTTTAAAGTATTAGTGCATGTTGTTGATGCTGGTGGTGAGAGATTTTGGGTGGGAAAAGTAGGAAGGTGAGAGCGTTTCTACCGTTTTTATTCAAAGCATCTCATATGGGCGTCTGTTTATATGGAGATTAGACTGTATGATTTGCCTCTTTAATTGTTTTACCTAGAGTGCAATGGGAGTCTGAAGACTTGTTGACCCAAAACGTAACATTTTGTCATTGTTTATTCACCTTCATGTTATTTTAAACCTTTTCAAGATACTTTTTCATCTGTGAAGCAGATGACTGCAATTACAATGAATGCTGAAGATATCAAGCCCCAAAATGGCTACAAAACCACCTTACGTATCCTGAAGAATCATAAAAGTAGTCCACATAAACCATGTGCAATATTCCAAGTCGTCTAAAGCCATTTTTAACAACATAAAGGGATAGTTTTAAGTCATCCTATGTGTATATGACTTTCTTCTTTTGGATGAATATAATTGGAGTTATTTTTAAAAATCTCCTGGCTTCTCCAATCTTTATAATGACAGTGATTGGGTGTTGAGATTTTGAAGTCCAATAAAGTGCGTCATCCATCATAAAAAGTACTCCACATGGCTCCAGGGGGTTAATAAAGGCCTACTAAAGATGGCAAATTGATGTGTTTTTATAAGAAAAATGGCCATATTTAAAACTTTATAAACCGCAATCTCTAGCTTACGCTAACTGTCGTCATATACACCTCACTGTAAAAAACTATTTGTTGAGTCAACTTAAAATAATTTGTAACCTGGCTGCCTTACAGTTTTAAGTTCAGTCAACTCAAAAAAAGTTTATTCAACCTGAAATGTTAAATTATACTAAGTGACAACTTAGATATTTGAGTTGAATCAACTTAAAATTTTAAGGCAGCTGGGTTACTTACCCATCTGTTTAGTTTAGCAAACACAAATATCTAAGTTGTTACTTAGTACAACTTAACATTTCAAGTTGACTAAACGTATTTTAGTTGACTCAACTTAAAATTTTAAGACAGGAGGGTAACAAATTATTTTAAGCTGACTCAACAAATTGTGTTTTTTATTTTTTACAGTGCTAGGATGGCTTGAGGGTGAGTAAATCATGGGATACTCGTTTTTGGGTGAACTGTCCCTTTATGGTGAGAAACTGAACAAATCTAAGTCGTTTTTTTTTATAATCTTCATTTCCAGTTAACTGCGATTACTGAGTTGGTGGTTTGAACTCAAGAACTGCATCAGTTGTGAACGAATCATTCAGAATGGTTACTGCATTGGCTCCAAATTCTTCCAGTACTAAATTATCTGTGATTTGTTTTCACATTAATCTTATTGTATGTCAGCGATTGCTTAATTTTGAGTGAGAAAGTTGCTGTTCTGAGAAATAAAGTCAGAACAGAGTTTATATCTCGCAACTTGTTTATGTCTTCAAAATAAAAAAAATACAAAAAGGTAATTGCAAGATTTTGTCACACTTTAGATTTTTTTTCTAGCAATTTGCACGTTTACATATCTTACTTGCAAGTGTATATCTCAGAATTTTGAGAAAAAGTCAAATTTGCAAGATATAACTGCCCCTTTAAAGTAATAAACCAACTGAATTTAAGTTGTTTTTCCCCTTAAGAATTGATCTTATAACTTGTAATTGCGAGTTTATCGCACAATTCTGAGAAAAAGTCTGAATTGCAAGAAAAAAGTCAGAATAGTGGGATATAAACTAATTGATCTGAGAAAAAAAAAAAGTCAGAATTGCAAGATACATACTCGCTTTTGCGAGAAAAAGAATTTGGAGTTTTTATCATTATTTCTTACAATTTCGAGTTCATTTCCTGCTATTCTGACTTTCTGAGAAAAAAGTCAGAATTGTGAGCTTGTATTACGCAATTCTGAGGGGAAAAAAGTCAGAATAGTGAGATATAAACATTTGAATTGTGAGGAAAAAAACTGAAGATACAAAATACAAACTCAAGAAATAAAGTCATAATAGCGGGATATCAACTCACAATTGTGAGAAATAAAATACTTTTTTCTCACAATTGTGAGTTTACATATCTTACATATTACGTATTTATATCTTGTGAGTTTATATCTCAGAATTGCAGAAAAAAGACAAATTTGCGAGATATAACTGCCCCTTTAAAGTAAGAAATCAACCAAATTTAAGTTGTGTTTTCTCTTAAGAATTGGACTTTTCTTAGACAATTACAAGTATATGTTTCAAAATTCTAAGAAAAAAGTCAGAATTGTGAGAAAAAAGTCAGAATTACCAGATACGTACTCGCATTTGCGAGAAAAATAATAGCAAGTTTTTATCTTTATTTCTTGTAATTCCGAGTTGATGTCCTGCTATTCTGACTTTCTGAGAAAAAGGTCAGAATTATGATCTTGTATTAAAAAATCAGAATAGTGGGATATAAACTCAAAATTGTGAGAAAAAAAACCAGAAGATACAAGATACAAATTTGCATTTGTGAGAAAAAAAGTCAGAATAGGGGGATATAAACTCGGAATTATGAGAAATAAAATACAAAAAGGTAACTGCGAGTTTTTATCTTACAATTCTGATTTTATATAATGTACATATTACATATTTATATCTTGAAAGTTTATATCTCAAAGATATAACTACCCCTTTAAAGTAATAAACCAACCAAATTTAAGTTGTTTTTCCCCCTAAAAAAAGCTTGCAATTGCGAGTTTATATCTCACAATTCTGAGAATGAAAGTCAGAATTGCAAGAAAAAAAGTCAGAATAGTGGGATATAAACTAAGAATTGTGAGACTTTCTGAGAAAAAAAGTCAGAATTGTGTGAGCTTGTATGACGACTGATCTGATCACTGAGTCAGTGGTTTGAACTCAAGAACTGAATCAGTTGTGAACAAATCATTAAGAATGGTTAGTGCATTGACTCCAAATTCTTCCAAAACCAAATTATCTGTCAAATGTTTTGACATTAATCTTACTGTATGTCATCAATTGTTTCATTTTGAGTGAGAAATCATGAGGCGTGAAAGATGAGCCATAGTATTTTCAACTGAGTGTAGTCACTCTAACTGAGTAATTCTTCAATTGTTTTTCAATTTTTAACTCCGTGCTTTTAATTCATCCAAACTATTTTCTTTCTGGCATTTTCAAACATTCCTTTGTTTATGTTCCCTCTTTCAGAACCAATATGTTGCACACTCCCCTTCTATTTCGGGCTGGTTTACACTTGGGCAAAGAAAGAGGAATGTCTTTGGATTATATTGGAAAGAAAGAAACTTGAATTCTTGAATTCTTTGAACGTGTATAAAAGTACCACTTTCTGTCCCACCTCTATCCTTTCTGCCACCCACACCCTCTGCTTCTCTCTCTTTCATGTATGAAGTATTGTGTGGCTGTTCAGAACTTTGTTTTGTTGTTTTGAAGATCAGAGAAGTTGACATGCTGGTCAACAAGAAAATAATATGTTGGACTGTTCTCTTGTGTAACCTAAAAAATGTGACTAAACTGTAAAGGAGTTGGTTGAGCTGACCTCTTCTATTCAACATAACATTTAAAGATCTAATTCCATATGTACACTGAAGTAAAAGTTGAAATAATTTGAATACAATTTGTAATATTTTAATATCAACAATATATTACTATTTACTAAATATCTAAAACAAAATACGCATTTCTTTAGATGACAAAGACCTTTTATTTTTGTAAGACTGAATGCATTTAAATAGATTTCACAGCGTCTTTATAAAGGAAGAAGTGACTCATTCACGTCTATTTTCTTTCCATTTTATTTTTGGTGGCTTTTTTGGTGTTTGTTTGCATTTGCCATCTATAGCATCTGACAGCATATGGCAAATGATGAATGAAGCAGATCATTTAGGCAGAGACGTGCAAGCAGACAAACACATTAGCACAGTGTGTGTGAGAACTTTTAGTGACAAATAGCCCCAATGGGACCAACTTTCTCACAGCTCATTAAAACAGGAACCACAGCCACAGTCCTTCCACGCCAGTTATGCCGAGTCAGTTATGACAGACGTGAGCTATTGGGACTTTGTTCATATCAAAACAAGTGATTCATGATCTTTCTTGATTCATGACTGCCTGTGAATGAGCTTATGGGCTGGTTTGTTTGCCTGAATGATCCTGAGAAATGAGGAGGATTAGGTGGTATCTTGGGTGTTGATAAGACATTTGTTTCCATACAGTTGCTCAAGCTGGTTCTCTTAGCATCGCTCAAGGCTGGAGTGACCTAAACTGGTGGCTTGTGGGAGTTTGGGCAGTCTGTGTTTAGATTTAGCAACTAGCATGAAGGGACTTCCTGTTTATACCCACATTACATTCATATCAGCAAATGTCATTTTTTTCTGTCTTTCAGATCTTTTTAGGGCTCATGATAGTTTGATTTTGTCTTTACCAACCTGGATAAAACAGCCTTTTTTCAGCTTAAGTAACACAATTGCTGATTCAGCTTTTTTTTAAATAAAGTAAATAAAGTAAATCTGTCTGTAAATAGTATAAATAAATAAAATAATAAGACTTTTTAGTGTTGTTTGAGCTAACTTTTGAATCTGAATAGGTATAAATAGGTGTGTGTGTATATAAATATATATATATATATATATATATATATATATATATATCTATATATACACTACCGTTCAAAAGTTTGGGGTCAGTACTTTTTTTTTTTTTTTTAAAGAAATTAATACTTTTATTCACCAAGGATGTATTAAGTTAATAATTAAAAGTTTATCAAAAGTTAATAATAAATAATTTACATTGTTATAAAATATTTATATTTTGAATAAACACTGTACTTTTTAAACTTGTTATTCATGAAAGAATCCTGAAAAAAAAAATCACAGGTTCCAAAAAATATTTGGCAGCACAACTGTTGATATTATCCAACATTGATCATTCTAATAATAAATCTGCATATTAGAATGATTTCTGAAGGATCATGTGACACTTAAGACTGGAGTAACAGCTGATAAAAATTCAGCTTTTCATCTCAGGAATAAATTCTATTTTAAAGTATGTTAAAATAAAAAACATTATTTTATAGTGTAAAAACATTTTTTTTGTATATTTTTAATCAAATAAATGCAGCCTTGATGAGCATAAGAGACTACTTTAAAGACTATTACAAGTCTTACTGACCCCAAACCTTTGAACGGTAGTGTATATATATTATATTATATAATATATTATATATGCTTTTTGCCTGAAAATATTTTTTAGCCTGATTTTGTTAACAAACAAACAAGTAAATAAATTGATTTGAGATAAAGAAGCTAAAATGGATTCTGTTATTGAGAAGATTTTGTAAGAAAACAAATAAGGTTTTTAATCATATTTAAGCTAAAATGGCAAAACTCTGCCATTTATAGTTTATATAGAGTTTATATCCCACCTATTCTGAGTCTGACTTTCTAAGAAAAAAGACCGAATTGTGAGTTTGTATTATGCAGTTCTGAGACAAAAAGGTCAGAATAGCAGGATATAAACTCAGAATTGTGAGAAAAAAAGTCTGAATTGCAAGGTACAAACTCACATTTGTGAGGAAAAAAGTCAGACTTTATTTCTTGCAATTCCAATTTATATCCCGCTATTCTTACTTTCTAAGAAAAAAAAGTCAGAATTGTGAGTTTGCGTTATACAAATACAGATACAAATTTACATTTGTGAGAAAAAACTCAGAATAGCAAGATAAAATCTCACATTTCCAAGAAAAAAGAATTCCAATTTTTTTTGTCGCAATTCTGACTTTATTTCTCAAAATTCCTAGTTTATATCCCACTATTCTGACTTTCTAAGAAAACAGACAAAATTGTGAGTATTTTTATTCTTTGAATAAAAAGTCAGAATAGGGGGATATAATACTGACTTGCAAAATACAAACTTGCATTTGTAAAGAAAAATCAGAATTGTGAGTTTGTATCTGACATTTCTGAGAAAAACGTCAGAATTGCAAGAAAAAAGTCAGAATAGTGGGATATACACTCAAAATTGTGAGAAAAAAAGTTAGAATTGCAAGTTTTTATCTCACAATTCTTTATTTTTAAAATATATATCTCTCTATTCTGACTTTCTGAGAAGAAAAGGTCAGAATTGTGAGTTTACATTACAAAATTCTGAAAAAAAAATTAAAGAATTGCAAGATACAAATTCACATTTGTGAGAGAAAAAAAAAAAGTCGGAATTGCAAGTTTTTATCTCGCAATACCTAGTTTATATCCCGCTTTTCTGCCTTTCTAAGAAAAAAAGACAATTGTATGTTTGTTTTGTGCAATTCTGAGAATAAAGAGTCAGAATAGGGGGATATAATTCTGACTTGCAAGATACAAACTCGCATTTGTTGGGAAAAAAAATCTAAATTGAGAGAAAAAACTCAGAATAGTGGGATATAAACTTGAAATTGTGAGGAAAAAAAAGTCGCAAGACACAAACTCGCATTTGCGAGAAAAGAATCTGAATTGCGAGTTTTTATCTCACAATTCTGACATTATTTCTCACAATTCTAAATTTATTTCCCTCTATTCTGACTTTTTGAGAAGAAAAAATTTGAATTTGGAGTTTGAATTACACAATGAGAAAAAAAGTCAGAATTGCAAGATACAAACTCGCATTTGCGAGAAAAAAGTCAGAATTGTGAGTTTGTGATATGCGATTTTAATTCAGTGGCAGAAATGGGCTTCCATAGATTTGCACTAAACTAGCAAATGTATTTTATTACTGTCAGATTTTATGATTTGACAATAAAATGTACAATCCACCGTAATCACACAACTCATCTCACAACTGTGCTTTTACCTTTAACCAGCGGTGTCTTTAGTCCATATGATTTTGGTTGAGCCCTGCTGAGCATCCTAATGGATTTCGTCAGACAGGAACACTGTGGGAAATGGGGGAAAGCAAAGCAGAGCGCATTGAGAATTTGAGGCGCACAGCTAATTAAAACAAGTTTTGAGGAGCAGAGAGACGCGCCTAATGTTTCAAGCATGATGGGAATGCAGGTTTTTATGCTCAGACTGTCCCTGTGCAGACTTCATGGCTCTCCACAGATGCTGTTTTGTGCTTACCTTTCCTTCCATTCCTACTCTCTAAATCTACATTTTCCATATTACTCTGAAATGTCTGCATCCAGGAATTCTTTTTTGTTTCTCACAGTGTTCTTTTCACTATGTTGATATCTCATCCCTTAGAAATGTAGAGAATTAACCGTTGCTCTCTCTTTTCTCTTTGTTCTCAGTTGGGACGACAGCAGCTCAGTCAGCAGCGGGATCAGTGACACCTTGGACACAGATGACCTCAACACCAGCTCGTCCCTTAGCTCCTACGTCAACACCCCATCTGTCCCACACAGAGACGTAGATGAACAGGTCAGTCACTGATACCAGAGGCAACTTCAGAGCCCTTTGGTCTACAGAATTAGAAACATCTGCAGAACTTCACATAAGAAACAAGTTAAAAAACATTATGGATTAACATCTTTTTTTGTTTTTTTTTAAATGGTTTGGTTATTTGATTTGATTGTCAGTGTCGAGTCTGAGTCTGGGACAATGGTAAAACAATAGAATTTATTTAAAATTAAATAAAAATTGAAGAAACACACATGTAAAGATATATAGGGAAATCTAGTAGCCTTACAAATATCTCACCAAACTGTTAAAAAGTCACTTAATTTGATTCATCATCTCTGGTGATCATTATATGCAATCAAAAACAGGCCTGCACGTTTACAGCACTGCTTTTGGAACAGTTCTGTTGCGTCATTGTCCCCTTTGATTCAGTGAAACATTGGTGGGCCCTTATCAGAACTGGCCTGTGCCCGCTGTGTGCAGTCTTTGTGAGTGTGAGTCAGCGGACTGACTCAACTCTGCCCCGGTGATTGATTGTCTTTACAAGCTCAAAGCAGGTTAACATATGCTGAGCAAATGGGCCGGTACAGTGAAGTTCAGATACAGCGTCTGTCTCGCCTGTTCTAACAAGATGAGAGCTTTAAATCCAGACGTGGCACACTGAGTTGTGTGCCAGTAAGTTGGTCCACACCTGTGGCTTTTTGGTTTGTGCAACAGTGTGGGTTTTTAAAAGTTAAATCCTTGACCTTATTTATCTTCAGTCTTCCATATTTATCTTTGGAAATGAAAACACTCATGTTTCTTTATTTGTTTTTGATCTTGGAACTGCAAAAAAGTCCCAGATGTAGTTTCCAGTACCTAATGTTTGTTTTTTTTTATTAACACTGAGACATGGCTATAGTTTTTGTTTGTTTGTTTGTCTTTTAGTTTTTTTTTCTTCTGTTTTTGTTTTAAATTTTGTTAAAGTTATAGTAATTAGGTTGTTTTTGTCATTTTTTTGTCAAAAGGTCACAACTGCAATATAAAAACTTGGAATTCTGAGGAAAAGTCACAATTCAGAAATACAAACTCGGAATAATGAGAAAAAGTTAGAATTGCGAGATACAAAATTCGAAATTTGGAGAAAAAAAGTCACAATTGTGAGATATAACTTGAGATATAAACGTTAACAATTCTGACAACAAGATATAAACTTGAAATTCTGAAGAAAAAAGTCACAATTGCAAGATATAACCTTGAAATTACAAGAGAAAAAAGTCACAATTGTGAGATATAAACTCGGAATTCTGAGAGAAAAAAGTAACAATTGTGAGAGATAAACTCGAAATTCTGAGAGAAAAAAGTTACAATTGCAAAATATAAACTTGAAATTCCGAAAAAAGAAGTCACAGTTGTGTGATATAACCTATAAAGTCTGAGAAACATTCATAAATGCGAGATATAAACTCGGAATTCTGAGACAAAAAAGTAACAATTGTGAGATATAAACTCGGAAGTCTGAGAAATAGTCATAAATGCTAGATATAAACTCAAATTCTAAGAGAAAAAAGTTACAATTGCAAGATATAAACTTGAAATTCCAAGAGAAAAAAGTCACAATTCTGAGATATAAACTCGGAAGTCTGAGAAACCGTCTTAATTGCGAGATATAAACTCTGAATTCTGAGAGAAAAAAGTAACAATTGTGAGATATAAACTCAGAAGTCTGAGAGAAAAAATTTACAGTTGCGAGATATAAACTTGGAAGTCTGAGAAACCGTCATAAATGCGAGATATAAACTCGGAATTCTGAGAAAAAAAGTTACAATTGTGAGATATAAACTCAGAATTTTGAGAGAAAAAAGTAACAATTGTGAGATATAAACTGGGAAGTCTGAGAAAGTCATAATTGTGAGATATAAACTTGGAAGTCTGAGACTTTATTTCTCTCAATTGTCTTGCAATTGGCAAGAAAAAAAATCTGAATTATGAGATAAAGTCGCAATTACCTTTTTTTATTCAGTGGTGAAAACAGGCTTCCATAATTTTACTACATCAAGTAAAACTATATGAAAAAAAAGTGTTGCTTTGGCTACTGGCTGAAATAAGAGAAGTTTAAGTTTTCTTTTCATTTTATTTTTTTTCAGTTAACATTTATTTCAAGTAACAAAGATATTTTTCAATTATTGTAGTTTTAGTAAACTCTTATAACCCTGCCATAAACAGGATTTCATATTTAAAGAGTTTAGAGCCATGGCCCAAAAGTGCATCCGAAGCCAAATATCTGCCACCTTTCACTTCCACACCCTTGTACTTTTTTCCTACATAGTCTCCCCTCATTCTTTGGGCTGGAGTGGAGGAAGGATTTATTGTATCAGCGTTGAGATAACAATGTTTTGGAATTGGCCTGATAACAACTGGAGGCTATTAACATTCTTTCCCTGGCAATAATTTTTATGAGGATTTTCAGTAGCAGCTGAACAACAGCTTTCTAAAAGGGGGTGATGTCATCTTGGATACTTACATTACAAGGTCATGTAATGGACAAGTTGGCTGTTTTGTCGCATAATCAGATTTTATGATGGCTGTGGATGGTGTTGCTGAATAATTAAGACACAAATTATATGATATTATATCTCAGTCATTACAGGCATTACATAACATATTTGTGCATATCAGTCCAGGGTCATTTTATTTACTTTTTTTCATGCAAAGCACTCTTAAATATGGTGACTCTTAAATTTAAAGACAGTTGTGTATTTACGTAATATAAATATTTATATTTTTATGTCTATGTAACAACTCATTTATACTCTGAATACTCATATAATATATACTCATAAACATTTAGTAAATAATTGTTTCCGAAATTAAATATTTGGCTTTTATATTGTTTCATTAATATCTCAAGTGTAATATTGACAACTATGTATATAAATTAATCCTGGTTTAGGTTAAGCCCTGTCTATGAAACCAGGCCTATATCTTATATGTTAAGCACAAATTAACTTTGACAGCCCTAAAAAAACATTTCCCCCCACAGACACTCTGGCACCCCTTTGTGGCCCCCTGGGAAACCCCCAGATTTAACACACGTCATAGACAGTTTTATTTATTTGCAAAGAACATGGAAAGCAAATTTATTTACTCTGAGGGTCAAAAAACAGAACATTTCTTTACAGTTAATGATTTTGTTTTCTCTCTTTCAGCTCCAGACGGATGCAGAGAAGCACTCTGCAGTAAAAAACATCCCCAACTGGCCCAACAGTGACCTTAAACGTTCAGAAGGCGGCCCTGACGGTGCCAACAAAATGGAAACCACAACTAAATGGGCTCACAGGTCCTCAGATTTCTCAGATGAATCAGAACGGAGCTTGATGGGTCGCAAGACACCTACCATTTCCCAGACGGGCTCCTGGAGGCGAGGAATGACCGCCCAGGTGGGCGTCACTTCGCCACGGACAAAATCAACAACACCTACGAACTGCAGCTCACTCAAGACACATGGTAATGGTTTAGATGGTCATATTGCATAGGTGTCCCAATTGGCATATTCTCATGTCTCTCCAAACAATGTAAGTCTTTTGTAAAACACTAAAGAAGATGTTTTGATGAATGATTTTGAATGATAAAAGTCAGTGGGGTCCAAAAAAACCTGTTTTGGACCCCACTGACTTATACTGTATGGACAAAAAAAGTCAGTCATACAGGTTTGAAATGACATGAGGGTGAATAAATGGTGGCAAAAAGTTTATTTTTTAAGTAATTTGGACCACAAAACTAGTCAAAAGGGTCAATTTTTTTATTTCTGAATAAATAAGCTTTCCATTCAGGTATGGTTGTTAGGATAGGACAATATTTGGCTGAGATACAACTATTTGAAAATCTGGCATCTGAGGGTGCAAAAAAAATCTAAATCGCCTTTAAAGTTGTCCAAATAAAGTTCTTAGCAATGCTAATCAAAAATTAAGTTTTGATATACTTACAGTGGAAAATTTACAGAATATCTTCATGGAAGATATTTCAGTTAACAAAAACAATTTTAAATAGCTTTAGTTAAGAGTAACAACACTGACTGAGCCATGTCTGTTTTCATGTGGTTTCCTGAGGCATGACAGCCACAGGGATGTATTATCTAATCATAGATCACATCACATTGCACTATAACACCTACATTGTCTTATGTGTGGTGTGCTGCGCAACTTTGATGAGTCTTATGTTCAGACGAGTCCTGACATGGACCATGATACTATATTCAAAAACATGATTTAATTTTGCGCTTGACAGTCCATGTCGTTGATCATTTCACAGGTAAGACCGATGACGCCAAGGTGTCGGAGAAAGGACGTTCCAACGGCACCCACTCCACAACTGCTGATGACACCAAGAAACCTCCCCTCAGTTCGACCACACGCACCCCAACCAGCACTTTTGGCTTCAAGAAGGCTCCGGGCGCAATGGGGACAATAACCGCAAGCGGAGCTTTGGTAACTAGTGGCTCTGCTACAGTTGGCAGAATACCGAAATCGGTTGGGTTTTCTGGGAGTCGAATTGTGGGTCGGCAGACAGCCGTTGATGATGGATACCTTCCTCCAAGTGCTCGGACGACTCTTCAGTACCGCAGTTTACCGAGGCCTAGTCGTACCGGCACCGCTCGCTGTTCGAACCGCTCCAACAACTCGAATCTTGATGCTAGTTTTTGCAGTAAAGGTACTGCCACACTTCCAAATCCCAAGAGTCGCAACTTAGTCAAGTCCCCAATGGGAATGACTAACCAGACAGACCGAGAGAAGGGTATCTTTTCCGACGTGGAGAGCCAGGTACTTAAGACTAGCGCAACTACCCAGACGGGGATGTGCCAAGCTGGACGGCAAGCTGGAGGAAAGTATTCTGAGATGTCCTCGCCAACCCTTCGTAGGTAAGCTCTCAACATACGCAGTTTAGCTTAGGCGGACTTGAAAGACTGTTGATGAAAAATGTATTTTACAAAGCATGATTTTTTACTTGATGTGGATGAAAGAACCATTTTAGGTCCCTCAAATATTTACACAGCAGTTCTCAGCTGGGCTGTGTGAGTTCCAGAATATTCTCCTACTTGGGTGCTGGACAGCGTTCACAGGACTCGCTGTTTATCTGAGCGATTTGATGTTGGTTGAGATTCTGAGGGTTGAAAGGCGTCTTCTGGCCACCACAAGTGCATTTTCCTTGGGCTTCTTGATGTTTCTCTAAGACATGGCACAGACTGAGAGGCTAGTGTTTGTTCTAGCTGATTAGCTTGCTAGCTGTGACTGATTGCTTTTCTAGTTGGTAGAACCAGACTACAGATATACTGATGTTATCTGACCAGGCAGTCCATGAAGTAATGCGAAAAATCAGAGGTGCCAGACTTTCCTAATCTCATATTTTCTTTTATGAAGAACACGGGTGTCCATCCTGGATGTCCAGCCAGTGGTCTGCAGAGTTTAGCTTCAACCTGCCCCAACACCTTTGCTTGGATGTTTTTAGTGAACCTGAAAACCAAAGTATGGTTCAGAGTTGTTTAATTAGGACTGGAGCAAATCTTAGTAGAATAGTGGCCCTCCAGGAGCAGGTTTCAACACCCCCTGGTGAAGAATGACATTGTTGATTTGCGTTTGCTATCAATGATCAACAAAAGAACAACAAAAATGATTCTTGTCAGTTCAGTTGAAGCTTACTTTGCTAATCAGTAGCATAACCAATTATATTTTTTGTTGAACACTTTCATGTTTCATTAATCAGTGTATCATTAATTACTCATTTTCATATGAACAACCAGTCTATAAATAGATTTTCACAAATCAAAATACATTACAGTATACATTACAGTAATGAGTCCTAGTTCATTTTGAAATGGACATAACCAAAAACTGACTCATGAGTGCGAGTATTAATTGTGATCTTAGTAATGGTTGTCAAACTGCTAACTCAAAAGTTTTTGAGTAATATGTTGAGGGAAAAAACTGGTTCATAAGAGTCATTTATTTACAGTTTGGTCATTGCAGCCTGCACTATGATTTTCTTACTGATTGAATATGATTCGAACTAACTTGCAAGCAAGTTTGAGACAGTTTCATGAATCATTTTGACTGGCTCATTAAAAAGTACTGGTTCATAAGAGTCATTTGTTTGCAGTTCAATCATTGCAGCTGGTACTGTAATTCTCTTACTGACCGAGTCTGATTCGAATCACTAACTTGCAAGCATGTTTGAGACCATTTCATGAATCTTTTTGACTGACTCATTAAAAAGAGCTGGTTCATCAGAGTCATTTGTTTGCAATTCAGTCATTGCAGCCTGCACTTTGATTCTCTTACTGATTGAGTCTGATTCGAATCACTAACTTGCAGGCAAGTTTGAGACAGTTTCATGAATGTTTTTCACTAACTCATTAAAAAGGACCGATTCATTAGAGTCATTTATTTGCAATTCAGTCATTGCAGCCTGCACTTTGATTCTCTTACTGACTGAGTCTGACTCGAATCACTAACTTGCAAGCAAGTTTGAGACAGTTTCATGAATCTTTTTGACTAACTCATTAAAAAGAACTGGTTCATAAGAGACATTTGTTGTCAAATCGGCAGTCGTAGGCTGTGCTGTGAAATATTATCAGACTGATTAAGTCTAATTCAAATTGCTTACTTTGAAGTGAGTATGCATTTTGACTGATTTACTGAAAAGAACTAGTTCATAAGAATAATTTGTTTGTTAATCAGATTAGTGTAACACTGGCATGCAGTCACAAGTGTTGACGTTTCTTGCATTTGCAACCATTTTATTGCAACCATTTGCAAACATTTTATTAATATTATTATCTAAATTTCTTTCCTCTTTTGCATCCAGACTCTTTGGTAGCAAATCTTGCAACAAGCAAGCTCCGGTCACCACCATGGAGAACATGAAGAACTCCACTATCATCTCCAATCCTCATGCCACATCCATCCAACAGAATGGTTCTCTAAACACACCATCTGCCACCAGCGGCCAAGTTTACAGTGACAGTCTGCCCTCTGGGGGTCATGGAGAGCAGACCCTTTCCTCTTTGACCTCCAGCCCAGGATCAGCTTTTTCTCCTTGGGGAGGCAGGGATGGACTGGGCTCCAATCACACAAATAGTGACTCCATAGATGTTTCCTTGGGAAAGGAAGATTTGTGTCTCAATCGGACCAACAGTGCACGAACTGGTCTCTCAGACAGGTGAGAAACTGATTGTTCGACCATGCTAACTTCACGTCAACACAAATCCAGCTGTTGGTGACTTGAAAGTAGGCTTTGTATCTCTACTGATGATCTGTCTTCCTTTCTACCTATTCCTCTTTAATTTCTTTATCTCCTCTCCCTTTTCTGTCACTTTTATCTGCCTCTTTTTGTTTTGTCTTCACTGTGCCCTTCTCTAGCCCTCATTCCTCCCCCTCTGCTAGCCCTAAATTTACCCGCAACACACTCCCACGGAAACAGGACAGGTAAAGCTATGTGTGTGGTCATGGGGTCAGTTTTGCTTTGTGTTTTTGTCTTGCTGGTGTGCATTGTGATCAGGGCTCCTGACTGACTTCAAAAAATACTAATTTGTAACAATTTGAAGGTGAAAAAATAGATAGGAAAACTCAGTACTTACATGTTTTTGGAATGACAGTAAACCTTCCTTGATTCTTTGATTGCTTGAAATGACTTTTGGAACAGGTTTTAATGTTTTAGTCAAAAAGATCTACAAAACAGTCTCAAACTCATTTCTGAATCAGACTTTTTCTGTCAGTGAGTTGGTTTTGAGTGCACAGCGGACTCCCTTACTTATACTTAACCACAAATTATTTTCCATTTATGTTACTTGGAATTGATAACAGTGATCTTGTGTAATGATAAGTATAAGTAATATTTTAATTCTATTTATTTAATCTAATTTGACAACCAAAACAGTAATTTAACTTACGAATGCCAATGTCTTCCTAGGCTATTTTTTTTTAGTCTAGAGCCCTGATTATGTCAGTACTATACCAATATGTAAGTGCAGTTTGTGTTAACTCGGTTTCAGTTTGTTCACAATATGGTATTTACTTTGTATGTACCTGCTGACCTGGTTAAATATTGTAGTATGTAAATAATCATGGGAGCTTGGAGCTGTGGACTTGGGTTTTCTGTTACCAACCACAGATTGGATAGCTGTGCTTATCTTGGCATTGTGACATTTATCTTGGAGCTGTTTTCATGAGAACTTTCATGTGAAAGAGAAAAATAACACTCCATTTCACAGTCTCATGCACTTGTTTTTAACCTGCAGGTATGGCCATGTGCCTCAGGTCAGAGGTCATGAAGAGGCCCGTGATTGGCTACGTTCACCCTCGGCTACTGGGCTCCCAGATTCAATTGGCTCTTCCCCTTACAACCCTGCATCCACACTCAGCTCACCCTCTGGGACACGTTTCAACTTTAACACACTTGGTAAACACAAGAAAATATGTGTAATCACTGTGTTATTTTTGTTACTCTAACACTGTTAAAATGTAATCTATAAAGTCTGATATCTATAAATATCTATTTTTCATACAGTGCAGAATGTTGTAATGCTTAAAAATGCTTAAAAAATGCTTAAAATATAGATTTTTAGGTTTTATGTTTATTTTTTAGACAAAATAGTATACATTTTAATATGAGCCATTTATTGGTTATCAGCCATAACGTGAAAATAATTGCCGATATATCGGTAACACCCAGAACTTTATAATGGTGTGATGCTTTAAAAATAGATTTTTTGTGTTTTGTGTTTATTTTTTAGACAAAATAGTATATATTTTAATATCAGCCATTTATTGGTTATCATCCATAACATGAAAATAATTACCAATATATTGGTATCGTCCAGAACTTTAATAATGCTGTGATGCTTAAAAAAATTAATTTTCAGGTTTTATGTTTATTTTGTAGACAAAATAGTGTACATTTTAATATCGGCCATTCATTGGTAATCGGCCATAACCTGGAGATAATGTTGTTATGCTTAAAAATGCTTAAAAAATTTTTAGGTTGTAGGTTTATATTTTATATAAAATAGTATAAATTTTAATATCAGTCATTTATTGATTATCAGCCATAACACGAAAATAATGTCATGATCCTTAAAATGCTTAAAAAATAGATTGAAAGTTTTTATGTTTATTTATTAGACAAAATAGTATACATTTGAATATCAGCTATTTATTGGTTATGGGGCATAACGTGAAAATTTCTGTTATATATCGCTATCACCCAGAACTTTAGTAATAAAGAAAAAAAATAATAATAATAATTGCAATTAGTATACATTTTAATATCAGCTATTTATTGGTTATTGTTTATAACGTGAAAATAATTACAGATATATCGGTATCACCTACAACTTTAATAATGTTGTCATCCTTAAAACATTTTTTTTATGTTTATTTTCTAGACAAAATAGTATACATTTGAATATTAGCTATTTATTGGTTATTGGCCATAACGTGAAAATATATATCTGTCATGATATATATATCTGTATCACCCAGAACTATAATAATGGTGCATCCCTAGATTATATGTAAAATATTACTTTAGATAATCATCTGTTGGATTATTACCCAATACTAGCAGCGGGGTATTACAATAATCTGACTTAATGCAGCTCAAATTGTGTTTTAAGTTTTTGTCAATTTTTTTTTTCACTTGCTCATGCTTCTTTAACTAAAATATCTACTACTCCCCCTTATTGTGAACTTTGAATGCACTCTCATGTCATTATGTTCAATCATAGTGCTTTTTTAACCTTGATCCCATGTTGACAATCCAGGCAGTCCCACCACGGCTTCTCAGATAGCAGCTTTGCGCGGTACCAACGGTCAGGGCAATCACGACAACCTGTGCGACCCCTACAGCGACCCACGTCTGAGGAACTCCTCGATGAGCCTGGAGGAAAAGAGTCGCACTATGAGCACCTCCGGATCGTTCCGTGATGGCCTGGAGGAAGGTGAGACTTGATTTTGATGGATCAAAATAAACTTGTTGTGTACTTTTCTGTGTACAGGAAAACTAAATATGAGCTAGTATCATCTGAATGTGTTCTTTCTGTCTGCTATCAGAATTTACTCACACAGCTTAATCCATAACGTCATGTTTTTGGAAACAATCTAATAGACCTGCATTGTTCTGTTAGCTAATAACTAAATGATAGGTTGTCATTAATGTTCGGGTTTTCGACAACGTCAGGCTGTAACGTGCGTCCTTACTCGCGCCAAAGCATAAACAAACAAAGAGCAGCTTTGTTGGCCTGGCAGCCTTTACCCCACAGTTAATGTTGATTTGATGATTAGCTTGCCTGGGTTGGCTCAACACCACTTGTCCCAAGGCTCTTTTGCTTTCTGAATTTATGATTCATGGCTTTGTAAGGTAGTGATGGTGTTGATTTCAATGTGCCAGTGAACTTAAGCAGTGGTGTTCAGGCTTGTAAAAAGAACAACAGTTGCTGTTCGCAATGATGCATGTCCTCAATCTAATGCATTTTTTTTACGGGTTATTTTTGCCCAAAGTCTGTTTGTTATTGGCTTAAAAAGGAAAAAGTTGGCTCAGAGAGGAATTACCCATTAAATAAATTTGTGTTCATTAAAATGAATGTGCACTGCAGACCTTTAAACGATTAGTTCACTCCAGAATTAAAATTTCCTAATAATTTAATCACTCCCATGTCAACAGGATGTTCATGTCTTTCTTTCTTTTTATCCGTACAGTGGACTTCAATGGGGATCAATGTGTTGAAGGTCTAAACTGTAGTTTCAGTGCAACTTTAAAGGTCTCTATACCAGTGGTTCTCAACTCCAGTACTCGGGGCCCACTATTCTGCACATTTTGTATGTTTCTGAATCTGAAACACTCAGTTCAGTTCATGGATATTTCTCTTAACGAGCTGATGATATGAATCAGGTGCGTTAAATGAGGGAGACATACAAAATGTGCAGAGTGTGCAGTGGGCCCCGAGGACTCGAGTTGAGAACCACTACTCTGCACGATCCCAGCCAAGGAATAAGGGAATTATCAAGGGAATTGGTCATTTTCTAAAAAAACAAAAATTTGTATACTTTTCAACCACAAATGCTCATCTTGCACTAGCTCTGCGTCCACAACTTGTTGGAAAGGTCACACATGATGTTGGCTGAAGTACCAGTCCAGTGTGCAAAGAAAGCAAACGTGCAAAGAAAGTCAAATGCCCTACAACTGTTAGCACAGGCTAGATTAAACTGATTCTTACATTTTAAATATGGATATTTTTCTTACAAAAATGCATAGATTCGCTACAGGAGGCCTTTATTAACCCTCAGGTCAGGGGTTAGTAAAGCTTAGGAGTGCCAGGATACATTTTAATATAACTCTTATTGCATTCGTCTGAAAGAAGGAAGTCATATACACCTAGGATGCATGGAGGGTGAGTAAATAATACGCCACAGTAGTGTTGGGTCCTATCGTCAGCCTGCAAGATTGCCAATACATGATACTATCGTGCTAATGTATTTAATTATTTACATACTTAGTTTCATTGCCCGAATCCAGCTCCAGCATGAGGCTAAAAGGAGCCTAACATTATCAAAGAACATCATCACTGATTAGCCTAGCCTATTATAGTGCAAGTTTATGCATTTTTAAAAACACTCGCGTTATAAGTGAAGCTAACATTATCTACACTGTATGATGAATAAATCTCTTACCACACACTGCACACATCTGTGGTGTGTTACGGCTCCGACGCGCAACCGGAGTAGATCTTGGCTTCGGCATGACTTTCGACCCCCTGTACTGCACACGTCTGCCTCTAGTCAATGCTTGAGTTTATACCCGCTGCGCTGCGGCTCGTTGAAGCTGTTCTCCGCGCTGCATCGCTAAAGTTAGGCTAATCCCCCACATTGTTTCTACCCTCCCTCCAACAATTCAAATTTCCATGGGTGGGATTTATTTTAATGATATTCTAATAGACCGCGTTGTGACATCATTACATGCGGAAAACAAACGTTGTAGTCCAAAGGAGCCGTTCGTTGTAGTTCTTGAAAAGGGATTTTTTTTAAATAATGAAATATCTCTGTTTGGAGTGGACTTTGAGATTTGTAACTTTGTAAATCTTTTTTATGCCCAAAGATACACACCACACACTGACTAAAATTCAAAAAGTTAAAAAAGCATAATATCACCCCTTTAAACCGTAGTACAAATCTGGAGTACGAAGACAAAGTACTAACCATGCATGCCCGTTCCAGTATGTTTACATAATGAAGTTGTGGACGCACATCGCAGAGCTAGTGCGAGATGAGCATTTGTGGGTAAAAAGTATATAAATATTTTTTTAAATGACCTATCTTTTTTGCTAGATAAGACATTATTCCTCGGTTGATTGTGTCAAGCCCTTTGAAGCTGCACTAAAACTGTAGTTTGATCTTTCAACCCATTGGCTCCCACTGAAGTCCACTACACTCTTAAAAATAAAGGTGCTTTAAAAGGTTCTTCACAGTGATACCATAGAAGAGCCATTTCTGGTTCCACAAAGAACCATTCAGTCAAGGTTCTTTACAGAATCATCTCTTTCTTACCTTTTTATATTCTAAAGAACCTTCTTTTGCCACAAAGAACCTGAACATGAAAATCTTGGATGACATGGGGGGTGAATAATTTATCAGGAAACTGTAGTTTTTTGAGCACCAAATCAGCATATCAGAATGATTTCTGAAGGATCAGGTGACACTAAAGAATGGAGTAATGCATGTTAAACTTTTATTTAAGAAGTCATTTTTGTCTAGGCTTTTTGTCTAGGGTTAAAACCCCCCCTTAAGCAATTTCTTTGGACCGTGAAGAAACCATTTGTGCCTTGAGATTAGTCATAAAGACTGATTCCTTTTTCGCAACCTCAAAAGCAGTTTAGTTTAAGCGCCACTTGACATTGTTATTTTTTCGTTTTGGAAATACAATGAGAGGAACACGAACTCGTAATTCTTTGCGAATATGCAATGCGATGAAGGGGATTTATGACCTTGTATCGCAACGGCAATTTGAATACCCTTTCATCCACAAACGATTTCACAGTACATTTGTTTTGGCATGCTTTTGTTGCCTTTTTGGTTTTTGGTTTGGCAATAACACAATAAAAAAACGGACTTGCTTGTATAACTTATCAGAAATATTCTGGCCATAAAGATGTTGTTTACTAAACAATAGCCCACTTGAACTGTTTGTGTTTTACATGTAGTAGCTTATCCTGCTACCATGCTAGTTTTTCAATGGCTCACATGCTGTTGCAAAACAACAATGGTCTTGATTGAATTATTTTGTGTTTTTCTTCTCTTCACAGTTCATGGTTCATCTTTGTCTCTAGTCTCTAGCACATCGTCGGTTTACTCTACGGTGAGTCAAGAGATTTTGAATTGATTCTAAATGTTAAAGTTCAGTGTTTTCTTAATATGTCCGAGTTGTCTTGTGATACCTTTGTTAGCTTGGCAAGCTAGAGAGTTTTCACTCTTAAAATCAGTATGCTTTATGGTCATAAATGTCAGGCTTAATGAGAAATGATGAGCAAATACATTAGAGATAAGAGAAATTAACAGATGTTTAAACTGCGTTTATCAGGTAAAGGTAATAACATGAAATCTACAGTGACTTGTTGACTATTCTTTCTCTTAAAGAGGATGTTTACTCAAAAATGAATATTTTTTACTCACCCTCATGTTGTTTTAAACCTGTATGAGTTTCTTTGTTATGTTGAACATAAAAGATAACGTTTTGAAGAATGCTGGTAATCAGACAGTTGTGGTGTCCCCATTGACTTCCTTAGTATTTTCTCTACAATGGAAGTAAATGGACCAAAAACATTTGGTTCTTCAGAATTCTTCAAAATATCTTCTTTTGTGTTCAACATAAAGAAACTTAAACGGGTTTTGAATGAAATGAGGGTGAGTAAATGATGACAAAATGTTCCTTTTGGGTTAACTCTTTTGTTACACAGATGCTCAAAAACTTTATTCCAAATCATTAATCTTTGTCTCCTTTTTTTTTCCATCTCTAGCCTGAGGAAAAGGCTCAGACAGAGGTGAGAACAGCATCCTTCATTTCTTCTAATGTAAATTACTGACTCTGTTGCACATGGGAGTGTGTAGACTATCCAAAACACTGTTTTTTTCTCAGCTGGTTTGTAATTTTAAACACACTTTGATGTAACTCTCTTCAAACCTTTGAAAATGTCTCTGTTTGTCATGACGGTCTTAGTGGTAACTGTCCTTGATATCTACTCTTTAATCTCTGTGTTTTTATGTCTGCAACCAGAGTTTCTCTTTCATGCTGATCAAGGGCTAGTCTGTCCTTAGCACATTATTATATGAGAAACCGCAAACTGGTCTTACATTAGCATCAAATGTCAGCTTGTGTTTGAATAACTGAATTTGATTTGTGTTTAGATCCGTAAGCTGCGGAGGGAACTGGACGCGTCGCAGGAGAAGGTCTCGGCGCTCACAACGCAGCTCAGTGCCAACGTGAGTACACTGGACAGTCGTTTTGGCACAATTACCCACAATGCACCTTTAATAAACATTGAATTGCTTCTTTCTTTCAACTACTTTTTTATTTATGTTTAATTCAAAATCTGCACAGCATAGCATTTGAGCATCAAGCATCACAGAGAATATATTTATATTTGATAAAAAAAAGTCACTGAGAGATGTAAAGACAACTGGGAGATAAGACGTCACAATTACAAAAATAAAATTGTAATAACTCACAATATAAAATGTATAATTTAACTAATAATTTTTTTTTTATAAATGTAATAATATAATATAATTTAGTAATATTTTCTGTAAACAAAAAGGCCAGTTTATATATATATATATATATATGTATATATATAATTTTAAAAATATGTATTTTTTTATTTATTACTTCAGGGTATTATATTTATTTATTTATTTCCTTAAAATATATATAATTGTATTATGATTTTATATTTATTAATTCCGTTTAATAAAGTAATAAAGTCACAATTTTATTTTTATACTTTTTTCATTTAAAAAAAGTCTCAGCTATGAGAAATAAAATTGAAATTACAAATTATAAATGTAATAATATTATGTACTTTAATAAAATTTTCTTTTAAAAAATATTTTCTTTAATAAAAAGTCAATTGGGGCATAAATTTGCAATTAAAAATTCATATTCATTTTTTATTTATATAAATATGTAATTTCCAATTATAAAATGAAATTAGTTTTTTATTAATTCACTGAATATATGTGTAATATATATATATATATATATATATAATAAAAATATTTATTTTTTGCTTAAAAAGCTGTAAACAGGCTTTCATAAACATGCAATTTTTTTTTATTTAAAAAAAGTCACAACTGTAAATTTAATAATATAATACAATATAATATAATATAATATAATATAATAAAATTGTTAAATATTTTCTTTTCTTTTTTTTTTTTTAAAGTCAGTTGGGTCAAAAAAGTCAACTAAATTATTTAATGTTAAAATTACATATAAAATATTACTATATATTACATATAAAATTAAAATTATATATATATATATTCAATTTATTAAAAAGTCACAATTTCATTTATTCATTTTTTTTTATTTGCTTGCTTAAAAAAAGCCACACTCAGGCTTCCAAAAACATCTGCTATCTTTTACATATGTGACCCTGGACCACAAAACCAGTCATAGGTCAAGTAGCACAGGTAAATTTGTAGCAGTAGCCACAATACATTGTATGGGTCAAAATTATCGATTTTTCTTTTATTCCAAAACTCATTAGGATATTAAGTAAAGATTGTGTTCCATGAAGATATTTTGTAAATTTCCTACCGTAAATATGTCAAAACTTAATTTTTGTTTAGTAATATGCATTGCCAAGAACTTCATTTGGACAACTTTAAAGGTGATTTTCTCAATATTTAGTTTTTCTTTTTTTTTTTTTTGTGCACCCTCAGATTCCAGATATTCAAATAGTTGTATCTCGGCCAAATATTCAGATAAATACATTAATGGATATCTTATTCATTCAGCTTTGAGATGATTTACCCTTATGACTGGTTTTGTGGTCCAGGGTCACATATGTGCTCAGTGGTTCAACTGGCAATTTTGAAATCGTTTTTGACTCTGGAAAATGTGGGATTATTAATGATGTGGTTAGTACTTATCGAACCGGATTTGTTGGATTTGTAACATGTTGTAGTCTTGACTTTCATACAGCTTTAACAGCTGGTTAATATACTCATTTAGCCTTTGTTCTAGTGTTTTGAAATTTTTCTGGCTGCCTGTACTGTGTTGAGTAAGATAGTGTGTAATTGTGCGTGTGTGTATGTGATGCACCTTTAAGTGGAATTATTTGCTCAATAACAACAATTATGACAGCCCGCATTTGGCCTACACAGCCTAATGAATCGTCACATCCTAAAACCCCTATCCTTCCGTCATCTCTAATACACGCTTCACAAACAAAGCTAGAGGCTTTTGCACTTGTGTGTGTTTGTTAAAGCGTTTTACACACACACTCAAAAGCACCGACTGCTACTCTGCTTGGACGAAAATCCTTTGAGGAAGCAATATTGAGGGTTATCTGATGTTGGAAACAGCACATGCCCAAACACAAACCTCTGACTCCCTCCGATGGAAGTCATCCAGATCTCCAGTCTCTTGATTATCGGCTCATGTTGCATATGATATGCTTGTTGTGTTGTGTAGAAGTGTGGCTGCTCATTTTTGGTGGCTAGGGCTAAGCAGAAATCTAAGGTACACGTCGTCCTCGGTGACTCAGTACGTACGCAGTTCATCACCCCAAAGATGTTGACAGGCAAGGCTAACCCCAGTCGAACAGTTACCTGGCATTCTCTAAATCATCACCCATCTTTGAGGAGGGTCTGTGAGAGGACTGAAGCAAAGCCTCTCAGGCATAGCAAGAGCCAAAGCGGCAGCTCAAAGAACCAAAATAAATGGAGGAAGCGAGAATTCACTGAGGTGGGCTGAAGATGTTGGATTGACTGCTTTACTTGACTTTCTAGAGCTGGTTGTTTAGTATGATGTTACCCTGATAGAGTTTGTGATGCTGAAGTTTGAGGTTTGTTGGTTGAGATTAATCTGCTGTTGTTTTGTAACATGTATATGGTTGTTGCATATATGCTTTAGTAAATTACACCACCAGTCAAAGGTTTTTGAACACTAATGTTTTTTAAAGAAGTCTCTTCTGCTCACCAAGCCTGCATTTATTTAATCCAAAATACAGTAATATTGTGAAATATTTTTAATATTTAAAATAACTGTTTTCAATTTGAATATATTTTAAAATGTAATTTATTCCTGTGATCAAAGCTAAATTTTCAGCATCATTAATCCAGTCTTCAGTGTCACATGATCCTTCAGAAATCCTTCTAATATGCTGATTTGCTGCTCAAGAAATATTTTATTTATTTAACAGTTGATTACATTTTTCAGGATTCTTTTGATGAATAGAAAGATCCAAAGATCAGTTTTTATCTGAAATAAAAGCTTTTGTAACATTTTACACTATACCATTCAAAAGCTTGGAGTCAGTATAATTGTTTTGGGGATAGAAATGATACAAATTAATACTTTTATGCAGCAAGGATGCTTTAAATTGACCAAAAGTAAAGATACATTACTTTTATAATGTTACAAAAGATTTCCAACACAAATAAGTGCTGTTCTTCTGAACTTTCTAAAAAAAAAATTCGACTCGCCTGTTTCCAACATGGTAATAATAATAAGAAAAATAAGAATAAGACAAATGACAGTCAGAATAATAAATAATGTTTTTTGAGCATCAAATCAGATTATCAGAATGATTTCTGGATCATGTGACTGGAGTAATGATGCTAAAAATTCAGCTTTGAAATCACAAGAATTAATTACATTTTAAAATATATTTAAATGGAAAACAGCTTATTTATATAGTAAAAACTATTTCAAAATTTTACTGTTTTTGCTGTACTTTGGATAAAAAAATGGTGAGCAAAAGAGACTTTAAAAACATTAAAAATGCAACTATTCAAAAACTTTTGTGGTCGTGTATACGAACTGAGCTTTTTTTTTTTTAATTTTACATAATAAATATATATATATATATATATATATATATATATATATATATTTTTTTTTTTTTTTTTTTTTTTTTTTTTTTGTCAAATCGATTAATTGCTGTCAAAATGATTGTATATGCTGGCAAATCGATTAATCGCATCCAAAATAAAAGTTTATAGTATATATAAATACACAGACATGTATATATTTAAGAAATATGTACACATGTGTATATATACATATACTTAGATTTATATAATTTATGTTATTAAACAATCAACATTTTATATATACACTATTTATATTTACATATATACACAGTACAATAGCAATTATATAAAAAAATTGCTTATAATAAAAGAGTATAAAATAGTTACTTGTATTTATTATTTGTGTTAGTAGTATTTATCTTTTTTTGTCATTTTATTTTATTATTTGTATTTATTTAATTTAATTTTTTTGTATTTTGTATTTATTAACATAAAAATACTTCTGTTATTGTATTCTTGGTTTTTGTTGACGTTAGCTGAGGTTGTCGGTCTTTAACCTGCCGTTGGAGTTCTACCAGTTTCTGTATCCTCTAAATGTCAGTTTAACAACCCGAGTTCATGCCACAGCTTGTCTTTATCACAAAACCCAGTCTCACAGACATATTTGGATCCATTACTGACAAGCTGCGACCCACATTTTTCTAGAAATGTGATCATGCTTTACTTGACTGCTCAACATCTGGTTTAACTCTGTTACTGCTTTAAGCCTTCGTCCATTTATGGCATTTGGCTTATTAAAATAAAACTGATTCACTTTGTAAATAAATTGTGTGTGTCCTCAGGCTCACCTTGTGGCGGCTTTCGAGCAGAGTTTAGGAAACATGACCATCCGCCTGCAAAGCCTGACATCAACGGCAGAACAGAAGGTGTGTTTGAGAAAAACTGTGATTTATTATTTTTGAGAACGAGAATGGTGTCTCATTTGTTAAATATCATTAAATATTGTTTAATGGCACTTTTTTGCAGGACACAGAGCTGAGTGACTTGAGGAAGACCATTGAGCTCCTTCAGAAGCAGAACTCAGCGACTCAAGCCACCATCAATGGAGTCATTAACACGCCAGACCCAACATTAACAAACCGCAAGGGTGAGATCTCAATAACTTCAGTACAATAAAATAAACAGTATCACATTTATTGTCTGTGCTTGATTTTTATTTGTCTTTCTCTCCTTCAGTTTCTGTAGACTCTGTCAACGGGTCGCCTCAGTCCCAGCGAGAGATGCGGATCCACAGGCAGCCCTCATCGGACAGCGTCTCCAGCATGACCAGCGCCACCAGCCACTCCAGCATTGGCAGCAACCTGGAGCTCGACGCTAAGAGCAAGAAGAAGAGGAAAAACTGGGTAAATGTTCAAATCCATCCATCCAGTTTCTCCAAGACTAAACAGGCTAGGAAGAGTTAGAGCAGTGCTACATTGGATTATTTATTTATATACCATTTTTATTTTCATTTGTTGATGTTTCATGTCATTAGCCTACATGTGGTGGAGGAAAGGTGAATACTTTTTTTAAAAAAAGTGTCTTACTAGTTCTTTAGTGGATTTGACTTAGATTGTGGGTGGTATTTCTTAGCATTATGTGTTTGTTTTGGAAGTGTAGAATAAATATCAGTCGTCCATATCATAAATTCATTTCTCCTCTTGCATTCAGGCTGTGTCATCTGGTGGAGGAAAATTATCTGACAACTACGTATGCAATAATAATGTTGTTGTGCAGTTTTAGAGCTACACTGTAAAAAACAATTGGTTGAGTCGACTTAAAATAATTTGTTACCCTGCTGCATTCAAATTTTAAGTTCAGTCAACTCAGAAAAAGTTTATTCAACTTAAAATGTTAAATTATACTAAGTGGCAACTTAGATATTTGAGTTGATTCAACTTAAAATTTTAAGGCAGCGGGGTTACTTACCCATCTGTTAAGTTTAACAAACACAAATATCTAAGTTGTTACTTAGTACAACTTATCATTTCAAGTTGACTAAACTTATTTTAGTTGACTGCACTTGAAATTTTAAGGCAGCAGGGTAACAAATTATTTTAAGCTGACTCAACAAATTGTGTTTTTTGTTTTTTACAGTGTAGAACTAGTTTTTCCATCACTCGTGCAGGTGATCTGCCCCTCTTCAGAATTTCCCATAGACTGGATCCAAAATATTTTATGATTATATTACAAGCTCTAGTAATTGTTAGAGCGAGTGGTGTTTTAGTTACATTGTATTGAAGTGTGTTTTTTGTCTGATTTTTCCTTGCGCTTTCATGTGATGGTACAGGTGTATGAGGTAAGATGGGATAAATGACTCCATCGCAATATCTTTTTATACTCCTGGAATGTTTTAAAGGGAAATTTCATAAAAATAAACTACTAGCAGCTGTGTGTTGAAGGTTTCATAGTAACAGATTTGTTTCTTTCACAGTTGCGGAGCTCCTTCAAACAAGCGTTCGGGAAGAAAAAGTCTCCCAAATCGGCATCCTCTCACTCGGACATTGAGGAGATGACGGACTCTTCTCTTCCTTCTTCACCCAAACTGCCCTATAACGGCTCGACGGCCTCTTCTCCCATGATACGCAACTCCCACTCCAACTCCCTGTAAGCTCCTCACATCAACAACGACAATAACAATTAACCTAAAAAAAATATATTATTATTATTATCAAAACACATTTATTTATTTTAATTAATGTTTTTATTTTCAATTATTATTTTATAATTATACCAAAATGATATATATTTGTTTATTATCTCAACAATGATAAATGTTACTATTTAGTATTTGTAATTATGCATATTATTATTATTATTATTATTATTATTATTATACATCAATTTTTTTTATAAAATATTTTTACAACCCATAATTCCTTCATCTCAGAATAAGTGTGCAGAAGTTACATTAAAATATAGTTATAATTTATTATTATTCATTACTATTTATTATATGTAATTATGTGCATTATTATTATTATCATTATCATATACATATATATATATATAATTATAATTGTTTATTATTATTATTATTACAAATATATCTGTTTTAGTTATTTTTTACTGTTTTATTAATTATTATTATTATTATTGTCATTTATTTATTTTAATTAATAACCAATTATATAACTAATTACTAATATTTAATTATTAATTATATAAATTATAATAATTAGAATAGTTAATAAGATCAGAATAAGTATGCAGAAGTTATTACTATTTATTATTTTTATATATAAGTATGTGTATTATTATTGTATCATTATTATTATTGTGACTATTTTAGTTATTTTTTATTTAATTTTTATAATTATTTATTTTAAATTATTATATTTTATAATTATACCAAAATTATTATTATTATTATTATTTGTTACTATTTATTATTTAAAATTATGTGTATTATTATTATTAGTAGTAGTAGTAGTAGTAGTATATATTTATTTACTTGAATTAATAACTAATTATAATAAATATTATAATAATTAAATTAGTTAATACGATTAGTTTTTACAACCCATAATTCCTTTTTTTTTTTAGTCTCAGAATAAGTTACATTAAAATAAAATCATAATTTATTACTATTTAATATTATTCATTACTATTTATTATTTATAATTGTGTATTATTATTATTATTATTTTTATAAATGTATCTATTTTAGTTATTTGTTCTTGTTTTTAATAATAATAATAATAATAATAATAATAGTCCAAGTCACGTTGGGCTTGGTTCAGGTAGCACACCTTTAACCAGGAGTTTTCTGAAATATTTAATTTTCTGAAAACTTCTTACACTTCATTTTGGACAGAAGAAGCATTTATAATAGACAAGCACCATTTACAGTGTGATTTAGTCTAGAACTAGGTAGTGTTTTTGGAAAATACCACCCATTTTATAAACACCAAAATTTTATGAAAACTCTCAATGTGATGGCACTGTCGGATATAACACTTTAAAAAATGTCCAATGCAACGTGGAACACCCTCAGAGTTTCTCTCATGGTTGATATATGTGTATGTTCATAGTCCTCAACTGTCCTCCCTGCCTGCACACGGGCCTGTCTGGGGCTGTAGCAGCAAGTCCATGAGGTCTGCCTCACTGGCACGGTAAAGGGAATGGCACAAACAATACCAATATTTCTCAATCTCTGATGATCACTTCCCTGAACAAAAAAGAACAGATGTTCAACCAATGACTCATAGATTAGTCATTCTGAGCAATTAACGGCTTTAAAACACTGTGCCCGATTCATAAAGAATTAAGCATCGTTGCTATTTCTGATTCTTGCACTACTTCCACAGTTCATTGATGAAAAATTCACTTTCACTGTTAATCTAGATTTAATGGTTTGTGATTTTCAATAATCTTAAAAACAGAACAAATTACCACAATAATAGATTTGATTTATTTAGTATTTTTTGTTTAGTATTATTTTTAAACAGTTCATACAAAAATAAAAAATCTGTCATTAATTACTCACCCTCATGTCGTTCCAGAACCGTAAGACCTTCATTAATGACAGATTTTTAATTTTTGGCTGAACTATCCCTTTTGTTTGTTTGTTAGATGCTTTGTGCTTTGTGTTGTTTTGTTTTACAGTTTTTTTTTATTTGTTTGTATTTTGTTTTCATTGTTGTTTAGTTCCGCTGATGTGTTTCAAATTTTGTTTGATATCACATATGTTTGTCACAGGATCTCTGAATGTACGGACAGCGAGGCTGAAACAGTCATGCAGTTGCGCAGTGAATTGCGTGATAAAGAAATGAAACTCACAGACATCAGATTGGAGGCTCTCAGCTCCGCCCACCAATTGGACCAACTACGGGAATCCATGAACCGCATGCAAGTGAGCATCTGCTTAAACAGGACAATATTTTTAATGTTCTTATACATGCTTTTACTAAAGTACGCATTTAGTATGTTTAAAGGGAACCCCGGTATTAAGACTTGTATGGCTTAATATAACATAAATATACATATTATATACATATTTTGGACTATGGGGGGCGCCATTATTTCATTATGTCAAATGGTTGCGCTCAGTAAGCTACTGGTGCTACCTGTGGCTATTTTTACCGCAACACAACTTGGAAAATAAAATACTGATACGATGTCGTTATTGTGGCTTCTGGTTGTGATTTTTAGTCGAAGGGCAACAAGAGATGCGATGCAAGTCTTCACTGCTTTCCTAGCGATGAGAAGAGGAAAAAATAATGGGAAGACACCTGTGGATGACTAAAACTTCCTAAAGACCCGCGTCTTTGTTCTCTGCACTTTAGCCCTGATGCCTTTAAGGCTTTTAGTGACTACAGCTACTGAAAGTGCTTACAAACGGCAGAGACAACAAACGGTAAATGCTATCCTGGCTCGATGTAAACATGCTGACGCTTGTCATGACGCCACAGCCACTGAAGGAGTTTTTCGGTGCAGATTTCACTCGATATCTGCAGGCGTTTAGACTCTTTGTGCGGAAAATCGATGGCATTTGGTTTAAGCCTACGCTCACATCTATCGCCACCTGTAAGCTCTTTCAGCTTTTAGCTGTGATCGTTGTATCAGTATTTTATTATCCGAGTTGTGTTGCGGTAACAATAGCAACAGGTACCGCAAGTAGCTCATCAGCATTTACATTATATTAAGCCATACAAGTCTTAATACCTGGGGTTCCCTTTTATATGGAGGCCAATTTTGTAACATAAATGTCACAAAATGAATTTTATCCTAACAGATTGAGGTCGAGAGGCTGAAAGTGGAGAATGACAGATTAAAGTTGGAGAGCCGAGGCAGCGGTAGCAGAGCTCCTTCCCAAATGTCCGTCTCCCCTTCATCTGTGGGCCTTTCTTCTCAACTTAGCCTCACAGAATCCACCAGCTTAGGTATAACAGACTTTTTAACTTCAAAAATGAGTTTTTCAAAAAAAAAAAAAGGCATTATATTTCAATTATTGAAACTCTCTGTTGCCTTATAGATATGTTGCTAGAAGACAGCGGAGATGGAAGTTCCTGGAAAGAGGGACAACATGTGAAGGTTGTGGTCAGCCTGGAGAAAGATCCAGAGTGGAAAGAGGTACAACTCAAGACTTTTTAGCAAAATTAATTCAGTGGTTCAATCAGTGTTACTTCAAGCTCCTCTTTGTATTGCTTTTGGCAGGAATGTAGACCTTCTCAGTTCTTGTTAGGCTGCATTGGTGTCAGTGGAAAAACCAAATGGGAAGTTCTAGATGGTGTAGTCAGACGCCTCTTTAAGGTACAAAAAAGTTGGAGACCTCTAAACTGAAATCTTACGAAAAACTTTTTCGCAACACATCATGTTCATGTCACTCCAACAGGAATATATCATCTACGTGGATCCTGTCACACAGTTGGGTCTGAACACTGACAGTGTGATGGAGTATAGCATTGGAGACATCCATCGCGCCAGTGATGCAGATACGCCAGAACTTCTGCCGTGCGGCTATCTTGTGGGAGAAAGCGATACCATCTCTGTCAAGCTGAAAGGTGTGACTGTTGCTCTTTTAGAAGAAAGTAGTCTTGAAAACCTGACACCACACCATTGCATACATTGATGACAGGTCTCTGACAGTTTCCTCGTGACCCAAGCTGTCTCTCTCCTCCATCTGCAGACTTGACTCTCAATAGTGAGGACAGTTTGGCCTTTGAGACGCTCATTCCAAAGCCTGTTCTGCAGCGATACATCTCTCAGCTTGAGGAGCACAGACGAATCATCTTTTCTGGGCCTTCTGGCACAGGGAAAAGCTTTCTGGCCTGTAGGCTTGCCGAATACATGGTTCTAAAAGAGGGGAAACAGCTGGAGCATCAAGCAATCGCCACTTTCAATGTTGATAACAAAACTACTAAGGTTAGTAAAACTGATTGAATAAAAAAACCTAGAACTTAATAACAGATTTACAGTTGAGGTCAAAAAGTTTACATACACCTTGGAGAATTGGCAAAATGTTAATTATTTTACCAAAACAAGACAGATCATACAAAATCCATGGATAGGATAGTTTTATTTCACAGAAAAGATGTTTACATATAGTCCACAAGAGAAAACAATACTTGAATTATGAAAATGACCCTGTTCAAAAGTTTACATACACTTGATTTTTAGTTTTAGTACTATGTTGTTACCTGAATGATCCACAGCTGTTTTATTTTTTTGTTTAGTGATAGTTGTTCATGAGTCCCTTGTTTGTCCTGAACAGTTAAACAGCCTGCTGTTCTTCAGAAAAATCCTTCAGGTCCCACAAATTCTTTGGTTTTTCAACATTTTTGTGTATTTGAACCCTTTCCAACAATGACTGTATGATTTTGAGATCCATCTTTTCACACTGAGGACAACTGAGGGACTCATATGCAACTATTACAGAAGCTTCAAACGCTCAATGGTGCTTCAAAAGGAAACACGATGCATTAAGAGCTGGGGGGTGAAAACTTTTTGAACTTTTAATCTCAACTGTATATAGTAGGACTCGATTAATAATTTTCGTTAAGTTAAATTGTGAGAGATTGTAGGTGGCTGATTCTAAATGCTTTTAGTGTTACAAAAACCCAAGTTTTTTCTTTCAGCATGTTGCAAATTTGAAGGTTCCTGTAATAATCCACAATGTGTTTTATGCAGGAGCTAAAACAGTACTTGTCCAACCTGGCAGAGCAGTGTAAAAACAATGTACATGCTGTTGACGTGCCCGTGGTGCTTATACTAGATAACCTTCATCATATCACTTCACTGGCTGACATTTTCAATGGCCTGCTCAACTGCAAGAACCACCAGTGGTGAGTAACATACATATCAGTTTACATATCAATGGAAAAACTGTGAAAATGCAGGTTTTTTGTTTAAATCTTCATGTTTCTCAGTAGTCTTCATGTATATTTAGTATTGTATTGTTTTCTCACAGTCCTTACATCATTGGAACCATGAATCAAACCTCATCTCCCACTCCAAATCTACAGCTTCATCATAATTTCAGGTATCATCTCATTTAGATTTTAATTTACTATTATTTTGTAATATTTGTATATGTGTATATTGTAATATTTGTAATATTGTATTTTTTTTTTCTTTCTTATATGCATAAATATACAAAGAAATATCTAAATAAATAATATATATATATATATATATATATGATAGTATAAATAAGGAAAGTAGCCTTAAATTAAATCATTAAAATAACCCTTTTTTAATTTACTATATACCAAATATAGGGGTATTATGGATGCCCGTTTTCACCACTGAATAAAAAAAATAAAAAAGGTTATTGCTTAATGTTTAATGTTTAATATTTTATCTCACAATTCTGGCTTTTTTTTCTTGCAGTTGTTACAACTGTGAGATATAAACTTGCAATTGCGAATTATAAAGTCAGAATTGCAAGATACAAACTCAATTTTGATTTTTTTTTTTTTTTTCAGAATTGCAAGATATAAACTCGCAGTTGCAAGTTATAAAGTTTATAATCTCGCAATTCTGACTTTTTTTCTCGCAAATGTGAGTTCATATCTCACCGTTTTGACCCTTTTTTTTTAGAATTGTGATATAAACTCATAGTTTGGAGTTAAAGTCCAGTTTTGAGGGGGGAAAAGACTATGTTCTCAGAGTATATATCTCACAATTCTACATAAATTCCTAATTTTGTGTTATGAAGTCATAGTTGTGAGATATAAACTTGCAATTCTGTGGAAAAAAAGTCACAATTGTTAGATAAACTCACAATTCTGACAAAAAAGGCACAATTTTGGGATATAAACTTCCAAGTCTAATGGAAAAAGTTACAATATTGAAATAAACTTGCAATTCTGAAAAAAAAGGCCCAACTGCTGGATATAAACTTGCAAGTCTGAGGGGAACAGTCATAATTGTGAGATATAAACTCATAATTTTGAAAAAAAGGAACAATTTTAAGGTATAAACTTTATATTATAAAGTATTGTAAAGTATTATAAATTTTATGAATTATAAAATCAGAATTACAAGATACAAACTCACAATTCTGACTTTTTTCTCAGAATTGCAAGATGTAAACTTAACTCTGGCTTTTTTTCAGAATTGCATGACATAAACTCACAGTTATGAGTTATAAAGTTTATATCTTGCAATTCTGACTTTTTTTCTCACAAATGAGTTTATATGTCACAATTTTGACCTTTAAACTCACAGTTTGGAGTTAAAGTCCAGTTTTGAGGGAGAAAAAAGACTGTTCTCAGAGTTTATATCTCACAGCTCTACAGAAACTCCTAATTGCGTGTTATAAAGTCACAGTTGTGAGATATAAACTCGCAATTCTACAGAAAAAAAGGCACAATTTTGGGATATGAACTTCCAAGTCTAATGGAAAAAGTCACAATTGTGAAATAAACTCGCAATTCTGAGAAAAAAGGCCCAACTGCTTGATAGAAACTTGCGAGTCTGAGGGGAAAAGTCATAAAAAAGGAACAATTGTGAGGTATAAACTTGAAATTCTACGAAAAAAGTCAAGATGTAAACTCACAATTGCAAGAAAAACATCATAATTACCTTTTTTTTATTCAGTTTTTTTATTCATATATAAAATTCAAGTTTTATATATATATATAATTTCTGTGATGGCAAAGCTAAATTATTTGTAGTTTATATAATATAATAAATTTCCATTATATGGCACATACAGCTGGGCTTGGTTATCTAGTTGCTATACCACAGGTCTCCACAAGAGGTCCCTCAAGCATTTCTCAATGCTTATTTTGTTCCAGCTTATATACATGGATAACGGTGGATCTGGTCTTGTACCTGGTATCTTTTTTTTTTCAGATGGGTTTTATGTGCCAATCATACTGAGCCACTGAAAGGTTTTCTGGGTCGGTACCTGCGACGGAAGCTTCTAGAAACGGAGATCAGCAGTCGTGTGAGGAACGGCGAGCTAGTTAAGATTATTGACTGGATCCCATGTGTTTGGCATCATCTCAACCGCTTCCTGGAAACACACAGTTCTTCTGATGTCACAATTGGTGAGTATGAAAACAGCCAATCACAATCCCCTGAGAATTCCTTAAAATATATCAACAAATCACTTATTTCAAATGTATGAAACTCTAATCTGCCTTAAAATACTGATTTATGTAAAACAACTTTTGTTCACCACAGGACCTCGACTCTTTCTATCCTGCCCAATGGATGTTGAAGGCTCAAGAGTGTGGTTCACCGATCTTTGGAACTATTCCATCATCCCCTACATGCTGGAGGCTGTCAGAGAAGGGCTGCAGGTAAAGTGCCTTCCATCATTACAGTATTAGGATGCTAAAACAAACAACTAATCGCCCACGTGTTCCGCAGATGTATGGGCGTAAGGCAGCATGGGAGGACCCGGCAAAGTGGGTGATGGAGAGCTTCCCTTGGGTGGCAAGTCCACAGCAACATGAGTGGCATTCCCTGCTGCGACTTCGACCAGAGGACGTAGGGTTCGACGGGTACAATATATCTCAGGATGGCAGTCCAGGCAAGCAACCAGCTCAGGGAAAATCAGAAGAAGACCCTCTGGTAATTTTGTTGAATTGATATTTACTCATATGTACTCATTTTTTAAATCTATAATATACCAGTCAAAAGTTTTTTAAAACAGTAAGATTTTTAATGTTTTTAAATATGTCTCTAATGCTCACCAAGCCTGCATTAATGTGATCCAAAATATTGCAAAAGCAGTAATATTGTGAAATATTTTTACTATTTAAAATAACTGCTTTCTTTTTAGATATATTTTAAAATGTAATTCTGTGATCAAAGCTACATTTTTTCAGCATCATTACTCCAGTCTTCAGTGTCACATGATCCTTCAGAAATCATTCTAATATGCTGATTTGCTGTTCAAGAAACATTTTTATTATTATCAATATTTAAAACAGTTAAGTACTTAAGATTCTTTGATGAATAGAAAGATCTGAAGATCAGCATTTATCTTCTTTAAATTGGATGCTTTAAATTGATCAAAACTGATTATTAAGACATTTATAATGTTTTAAAAATATTTCTATTTCAGAATAATGCTGTTCTGAACATCAAAGAAAAAAATCTACTCAGCTGTTTTCAACATAATAATAGTAATAATAATAAATGTTTTTTGAGCAGCAAATCAGAATATTAGAAGATTTCTGAAGAATCATGTGACTGGAGTAATGATGCTAGAATTCAGCTTTGAAATCACAGGAATAAACTATATTTTAAAATATATTAAAATAGAAAACAAAAATAGCAAAATAGAAAAATATTTTATAGAAGTATTAAAAATTGTTGTAAAAATTACTGTTTTGCTGTACTTTTGATCAAATAAATGCAGGCTGGGTGAGCAGAAGAGAAAACATTAAAAATCTTACTGTTCAAAAACTTTTGATATACATATGTATGTATATATGAAGAGTTCAGACGCAAAATCAGCTAAAAGCCATCTCGGTCAAAAATGAGATAATGATACTGAGTGAATGCTCTCGACACATATTATACGTCCATCGAATACTTTTTCTTCAAACTCGCCAAAATACCAGCCTCAGCCCAATCAGAAATACCGGCACTTACATAGAAACCTATACATCTGAGCCTGATAAAAATGCATTTTTTAAAGAAAGACGTCTGATGGATTTAGCTGGTTTTGCATCTGAACTCTTCATACATACATATATATATATATATATATGTATATGTGTGTGTGTTTGTGTGTGTGTGTCGAAATGGATACAAATATTGCAAGTAGCTTACGAAAAAAAATATCATTTCAATTTGGTCATGTAAATAACATAAAATGTTCATTTCGAGGCAGACAGATATGAAAATGTTGGTATTTTGCTTTGGATTTTTAATTTGTAAATATATATATATATATATATATATATTACAAATTTAAAAATATATATATATATATATATATATATATATATATATTTTTTTTTTTTCATGTAACATCCTGTTTCTTCTACCACAGATGAATATGTTAATGAGGTTGAAGGAGACAGCTCACTGCGCAGGGACGGAGAGCTACGACAGTGATTCCACCAGCAACAGTCACCAAGATGACACATTGGACTCTTCAGAGACTTTTTAATGTCAGATCCAGCTTTTATATGAATCTACAGGGTGCTGGAAACCCTGAGTAAGTGGAATCACCCTAATCATTACCTGAAATGCAAGAAAAAAACGTAAAATATTCATCAGATGTCATGTCCTGACATGTCCACTAGATGGCGGTATAACTGTTCAAAACGGACATCAAGTTGAGATGTAGCAACTTCTTTTAAATTCAACATTTGCCAATCCATGTTTATTTTCAGTCATCTATTGAACTTTCTAAATACTATCTAATGTTGGGTGACTTTTATGTAGCGAACAACTTTGGTGCTAAACTTTATAATAATGCCTTATAAGTTGAGATGGGCTAGCTTATGTCTTAAAGATTTGTAACTTTATACAAATATAAAAAATTCAAGAACATTATAGCCTTCGATGGATGCACTATCCGTGAGACCTGACAGAGAATTGACAGTGAATTATGACTATAACTATACTGAAAAGAGTCTTTTATTAACACACTTGCATAACATAAAGAGATGTTTGGAAAAGTTGATAACATTAAAACAAAAGATGTTTTGTGATACTATTGATTAAAATATCAAAGTTCTATCATGTTGTGCCAGGAACATACTTTGTGCCTCTTTATGTATCTCTATGCAATACTGTTACATTCAAAGAATATTTAACTTCATCACGATTGGTTAAACTTTAGTCAACAACAGAAAAGGTTTTACCAAACAATGTTGGTGATTAAAAACTATTACAGACAATAGTGGCATTATTTCAATGCTGATATCAGGAAGACTTAAAAACAAAACTGATCACACTTTTATAGTCTCTTATAGTTCTACAAGGACAGCTGCATAAAATGAGTCTACTTTAAGTGTGAGAGTATGTTTATCTAAATAATACTTCTTGTGGGGAGGGAAAAAACCTTCTATTATGTAAATCATTAAGGTCTGTACATACTGAAGATCTTGGGGTACTTATACATTCAAAAATGTTTGGCAGAAGGATCTGTGTGATGTGCTTTAGTCTGAATTGGGAGTTAGCGTGTTTTGCCAATGTGGCAAACGTTTGCGTGAAGTCCAAATAGATTACCGAGAGTTGCTTTATTAGAACAATTGCATTTTAATTAGAAAAAGTTTTGTTTCAAATGTTAATTTTTTAAATAATTTTCTAGAACATGTTCTAATAGAAGACCTTATGCAGTATTTCTTAATTTTGTTTTTTCTTTGTTAGATCCCGCCAAATAATTTGCTGTGGTTCAAATACTGCCAAGATATTTTTTCCCTTTGAACACTTCTAATGAAATAAGAGTTTATATGAAAGTAATACAAAAAGTTAAGTACTACTTTCTACTTTCCCATAAATTGCTGATAAACGACTGAATTTTAATTGAGTTTGTGTATATTTTCAGTTGTACTATATTGTAAATATTTGCTTCATGTTTTACTTGTTTGTGTAGTCTTTAAGATAAATTGTTTTATGTAAAGTTGTTGTTAATGTGATTTTTTAGTGATTGCGTGTGACCCTTTTGGAATAAATGTGATAATTTTCCTGTCCAACTATGAGTCTCTATCAGTTATTTTGTGGCCAACTGTCAGTGGTTGCGTTTTGTTGGGGAAGGAGTAAACAAGCACGTCTGATAATATTGGGGACCATGAACTAGAAGTAGTTTGTTGAAATGGATACAAATATTGCCTGTAGCTTACAAAAAATATATATATATCATTTCAATTTGGTCATGTAAATAACATAAAATGTTAATTTCGAGACAGACAGATATGAAAATGTTGGTATTTTGCTTTGGATTTTTAATTTGTAAAAATATTTTTTCACACGTATATACATTTTTTTACAAAAAACATCAGTATACAAAATAATATAAGCGTTTTAAGTTAGAAATGTGCCTTCTACGTATTTAAGATTATAGACAAAGTATCCCAAATCATTAAGAAAGATTATAATAATCTTGGTATAAAAATTCCATACAAAATATTCATACAAAACACTATACAAGCTGGCAAAAACGCAGCGGTTACGACATTTCTCTCTTCAACTGAAAGGTTTTCCTATAAGTTCACAAAACTAATGTGTCAAACAAGAACACTTTTTTTTTCAGTTTTGTGCATAAAAGTAATTGAAATTACACAGTCTGCTTAATGATTATGACACGGTTATTTCCTCGTCTTCTGATTCTGAGAAGTCTGAGTGCTTGCTGGAGACGGAAGTCGAAGTGAAATGTAAATCTACGTTGATGTCGTGATCCCCGCGCTGCTGACAGAAAGGCGCGCGCGGGCTTTCCCTCAGAGCCGCCTCAGTTTCAAAGTTTTTTCCAACGTCGCTAAGATCAGGGTTAGGATTCATCTTCGTCGGTAATGTTTGTTCCCTGCAACCTCCTGACGACAGAAGCTCTCGTTCTTTGGAATTTCGCCATTTCATTCTTCGATTTTGGAACCAAATTTTTACCTGAGGAGAAAGCGTTCGAAAAACATGAGCACACCTCATGTACCTCAGATGCGTACAAAGGTACGACATACAACAACATCAGCTTACCTGAGAGTCTTTAAGGCCAAGTTTTGTTGCCAGTTTCTTTCTGTCTGGTTTGCTGATGTACTTCTGTTTCTGAAACATCTTTTCCAACGCTTTTCGCTGTACGTCAGAGAAGACGGCCCGTCGAAGCATTCCTCTCCTCGGCTTCCCTCGAGCCGTGAGCGGCCATGCGAAAGTTCCGGGAATAGGCACTGCTGAAGACGATGCTATAAGTAAACAAACCAAAAAGAACTTTTTTAAAATCAACGTTCTCTAAAAATAAGCTAAGGTGGGTCTTTTCTAAGAACAGGAAGTAGTCTAAAGCATAGAATGAAAGTTGGGCTTTAATGTTTTTTTAAACCAACCAGTCCGTTTGAGTGATACGGAACGAGGAAGCTAATTAGCACATTGCTTGGTTCCCAAAAGCATTGGTATGGTAACAAGGGCGAGCAGTCATTCAGAGCGCTCCAGTGAAAGATAGAGGTGCTAATGAAGCGTGGACGGTAATTGTGTAGTAATGAACTGACTGAAAAAGGCTTAGGACAGGCCACTAAAGCCATATATTACGGCCACAAAAGAGATTTACACTTAAAAACTAAACACAACGGCATGCCAGGGACATTTTGAGAATACTGATGGCGGGGGACTATGTTTGCCCCCAAATATTTTCATTAAATGGACACGAAAAGCCATTCATACCGCTCAAGTTGTTTTGTTGACGTATTCACACCGCGGTGAAAAGAATCAGTCTATTATCGTCGGTTTGAATGAGTGCACGATCCACAAGGCTATTTGTAGCCCGCATTCATTGGATTGATGGACATGAAGCTTAACGCAAAATAGACCCACTTTTATTGGTTTTATTTGAGGTATTCTTAGCTTTAACCAATATACGAATATAGTTTTCGTAATGGTTACATTGTTTAGAATCATTTTTAATAAACTTTATTAAACTTCCATTTATATAATGAACACAGTAGCCTAATTAAGACTACTACACCCTGTTAAGCAATTTTCATGCTGCCGCATGAAACCAAAACTTTTGCTTGGACGTCCCGTGAAGACTCCCCACACTCTATGTGGTCTTGTGAGAATATTGAAACACTGAATAGAAGCTAATAGGGGAATTAGTCCATGACTGGTAAATGCCTATCAGCAGCATGCTTAAGTCAACGACGGGTCTGTGTGTGGCTGCCCAGAGGGAGCTGACCAATTGGTCATGGTGCTGAAAGCATTGTTGCCAATCAGTAACTAAGTACACTGGCTCGGTGGGAAAAGGCAGCGATGAAGAGACGCCAACAGTTTGCTTGTGAGAGCGGACCCGCCTTAAATTGGGACCATGACAATTCCGGCTAATTTGTGGATTAGGGGAAGCGGTGCAAAATGTCAGCAGTCACTGCGTTTGCTAAATAGGGCATCAAATTAGCGAGACTGATTCCACAATGTCCTACAAATTCCAGCATTGGAAGCAGCTTCTGAAGGCCCATCAGATTGACCGAATTAAGAAATGACACAACCGCAGTAAAGATAGTTTGCGGTTTGATATTCGGATTTCTTTTGGCTATAAATACACAACGCGCTGTCATAAACATGCAAATAATCCCGAATGTGGTTCTCCATGATTTGTGAATTCTGGTGATGATGTGCCTTTTGGCCGAAATTTTATTTTATTTTTTCGACTCTTAATTTTATAATGCTTATAGCCCCGAAAGTTGGAAACTTAGCAGACTGAAACCAGTGTCATGTGAACCAGCTTGATCTGTGAATTTTTTCACAGCAAAGCTCTTGTCCGTAACCCCCTTGGTAAGTCCGCTATAGTAAGGAATGTGAAAAATATGCGCTCTTCATGTTTAACGTATTTTGCCATTAAACACGCAGACTGCTCAAATACAAAAACATTGTTTTTAAGTCAAACTCGATTTGTGAAAACTTTCACAATCGCTATTTATTGCGTAACAGTGTTCCTTATGCTCTGCTCTCTTTTTCTTCTATCAGTACTGGTCAGCTGACCCTTCCCTGAGTCATATTATTCACTATTCTGATCTGTGAAAACTTTCACAATTCAGTACTGGTCAGCTGACCCTTCCCTGAGTCACTAACATCACTATTCTGATCTGTGAAAATATTCACAGGTCAGTACTGGTCAGTTGACCCTTCCCTGAGTCACTAACATCACTATTCTGATCTGTGAAAACTTTCACAGTTCAGTACTGGTCAGCTGACCCTTCTGTGGGTCATGTAAATTACTATTTTGATCTGTGAAAACTTTCACAGGTTAGCACTGGTCAGCTGACCCTTCCCGTAGTCATATTAATCACTATTCTGATCTGTGAAAACTTTCACAGTTCAGTATTGGTCAGCTGACCCTTTCCTGGGTCACTAACATCACTATTCTGATCTGTGAAAATGTTCACAGGTCAGTACTGGTCAGCTGGCCCTTCCCTAAATCACTAACATCACTATTCTGATCTGTGAAAACTTTCACAGTTCAGTACTGGTCAGCTGACCCTTCTGTGAGTCACTAACATCACTATTCTGATCTGTGAAAACTTTCACAGTTCAGTACTGGTCAGCTGACCCTTCCCTGAGTCACTAACATCACTATTCTGATCTGTGAAAATATTCACAGGTCAGTACTGGTCAGCTGGCCCTTTCCTGAGTCATATTAATCACTATTCTGATCTGTGAAAACTTTCACAGGTCAGTATTGGTCAGCTGACTCTTTCCTGGGTCACTAACATCACTGTTCTGATCTGTGAACATTTTCACAGGTCAGTACTGGTCAGCTGAACATTCCCTGAGTCAGTAACATCACTATTTTAATCTGTGAAAAAATTCACAGTTCAATTTGGGTCAGAATAGTGATGTACATGAATCAGGAAATGGTCAGCTGACCAGTACTGAACTGTGAAAGTTTTCACAGATCAGAATAGTGATTTTAGTGACTCAGGGAAGGGTCAGCTGACCAGTACTGAACTGTGAAAGTTTTCACAGATCAGAATAGTGATGTTAGTGACTCAGGAAAGGGTCAGCTGACCAGTACTGAACTGTGAAAGTTTTCACAGATCAGAATAGTGATGTTAGTGACCCAGGAAAGGGTCAGCTGACCAGTACTGAACTGTGAAAGTTTTCACAGATCAGAATAGTGATGTTAGTGACTCAGGGAAGGGTCAGCTGACCAGTACTGAACTGTGAAAGTTTTCACAGATCAGAATAGTGATGTTAGTGACCCAGGAAAGGGTCAGCTGACCAATACTGAACTGTGAAAGTTTTCACAGATCAGAATAGTGAATAATATGACTCAGGGAAGGGTCAGCTGACCAGAACTGAACTGTGAAAGTTTTCACAGATCAGAATAGTGATGTTAGTGACTCAGGGAAGGGTCAGCTGACCAGTACTGAACTGTGAAAGTTTTCACAGATCAGAATAGTGAATAATATGACTCAGGGAAGGGTCAACTGACCAGTACTGAACTGTGAAAGTTTTCACAGATCAGAATAGTGATTTTAGTGACTCAGGGAAGGGTCAGCTGACCAGTACTGAACTGTGAAAGTTTTCACAGATCAGAATAGTGATGTTAGTGACTCAGGAAAGGGTCAGCTGACCAGTACTGAACTGTGAAAGTTTTCACAGATCAGAATAGTGATGTTAGTGACCCAGGAAAGGGTCAGCTGACCAGTACTGAACTGTGAAAGTTTTCACAGATCAGAATAGTGATGTTAGTGACTCAGGGAAGGGTCAGCTGACCAGTACTGAACTGTGAAAGTTTTCACAGATCAGAATAGTGATGTTAGTGACCCAGGAAAGGGTCAGCTGACCAATACTGAACTGTGAAAGTTTTCACAGATCAGAATAGTGAATAATATGACTCAGGGAAGGGTCAGCTGACCAGAACTGAACTGTGAAAGTTTTCACAGATCAGAATAGTGATGTTAGTGACTCAGGGAAGGGTCAGCTGACCAGTACTGAACTGTGAAAGTTTTCACAGATCAGAATAGTGAATAATATGACTCAGGGAAGGGTCAACTGACCAGTACTGAACTGTGAAAGTTTTCACAGATCAGAATAGTGAATAATATGACTCAGGGAAGGGTCAGCTGACCAGTACTGAACTGTGAAAGTTTTCACAGATCAGAATAGTGAATAATATGACTCAGGGAAGGGTCAGCTGACCAGTACTGAACTGTGAAAGTTTTCACAGATCAGAATAGTGATGTTAGTGACTCAGGGAAGGGTCAGCTGACCAGTACTGAACTGTGAAAGTTTTCACAGATCAGAATAGTGATGTTAGTGACTCAGGGAAGGGTCAGCTGACCAGTACTGAACTGTGAAAGTTTTCACAGATCAGAATAGTGAATAATATGACTCAGGGAAGGGTCAACTGACCAGTACTGAACTGTGAAAGTTTTCACAGATCAGAATAGTGAATAATATGACTCAGGGAAGGGTCAGCTGACCAGTACTGAACTGTGAAAGTTTTCACAGATCAGAATAGTGAATAATATGACTCAGGGAAGGGTCAGCTGACCAGTACTGAACTGTGAAAGTTTTCACAGATCAGAATAGTGATGTTAGTGACTCAGGGAAGGGTCAGCTGACCAGTACTGAACTGTGAAAGTTTTCACAGATCAGAATAGTGAATAATATGACTCAGGGAAGGGTCAACTGACCAGTACTGAACTGTGAAAGTTTTCACAGATCAGAATAGTGAATAATATGACTCAGGGAAGGGTCAGCTGACCAGTACTGAACTGTGAAAGTTTTCACAGATCAGAATAGTGATGTTAGTGACTCAGGGAAGGGTCAGCTGACCAGTACTGATAGAAGAAAAAGAGAACAGAGCATTAGGAACACTGTTACGCAATAAATAGCGATTGTGAAAGTTTTCACAAATCGAGTTTGACTTAAAAACAATGTTTTTGTATTTGAGCAGTCTGCGTGTTTAATGGCAAAATACGTTAAACATGAAGAGCGCATATTTTTCACATTCCTTACTATAGCGGACTTACCAAGGGGGTTACGGACAAGAGCTTTGCTGTGAAAAAATTCACAGATCAAGCTGGTTCACATGACACTGGTTTCAGTCTGCTAAGTTTCCAACTTTCGGGGCTATAAGCATTATAAAATTAAGAGTCGAAAAAATAAAATAAAATTTCGGCCAAAAGGCACATCATCACCAGAATTCACAAATCATGGAGAACCACATTCGGGATTATTTGCATGTTTATGACAGCGCGTTGTGTATTTATAGCCAAAAGAAATCCGAATATCAAACCGCAAACTATCTTTACTGCGGTAATGACACAGCGATTTTTTTAGGAACCCACCTGGGAAATATGATGCTCTGATGAATGGGTGGAATGAGCCGTCAAAACATGGGAACGGAAATGTTTTCGCATTCATCCCTTGCACTGAAGGTGGTGGTGAAGCTATGACACAAAATAAAGTGGACTTTAATCAAATGAAATGTACAAAAGTCGCTAATGAGTGTATTTTAAAAAAACGTTTACGACAAATACTCTTTCTGACGCTTTATCATTAAGTTGACAGTTTATAAACATGATAAAAGCCTACCGTTTCGTGTTGTTGACGCGAGAATCGCATTCACTCCAAACTTCAAGTAAGTTGGATCGTTTGAAATTGATGTTTGCGGCGAGCTTGATCTTTTTGGCAAAGACGTAGACATGGCGACGTGGACTGCGGAGGAGTTGTTCAGAGTTGTGGTTCCTGTGGCCGGAGGAGATGCGCTTGGAGACGGGATGCTCCTGTGCATGAAGGTGGCAGGTCTGCTGATCCGCAACAGGTCCTCCACCAGGAAACTCGAGTGCGTGGTGAACGCAGAGTGTAAAGTGGGAGGCAAGGAAAGAGCCGCCGAAGGCCGCAGAAAGTTCGGATACATCGCAGGCGGCGCAATAACACTTGGCAACATCATTGCACCGTTTTTTCTTAAAACTGACAGCGTGCTGCTATTCTCTCACTGCAGAGGCTTGCGTAGATTAGAGTCCAAGAGGGCAGAATGAAGGAGCTCTTGTCCGTCCCTCTCTCTTCCAGGGGTTTTATAGTGGACCGCTGGAGAAGCCTTTTCATGGGTGACAGCTCTAACAATGAAGTTCAACCAAATTCTCCACGTGAGTTCCGTTTACTCTAGAAGCGGCGCGTCCTGATTGGACAGAAGAAATTCGGATTGGATTAGACACCACAAGCAAACCGCAGACAACGGCCTTTTTACGAAAAAAACAGGGACTCTATAGTTAATCATCATCATAGTCATGCCCTTACTAATATTGCAATAAAAAAACTTTCTGCTTTGCCTATACACTGAAACAATAAATTAAAGGAAAACCAGGCTCTAAAAACAACCAATATAATGACAAATAAAACTGAACTTTTAGAAGTAAAAGAATACTGCTAAGTTTGAACCTTATTCAACCACTTTAATTTTAATTATCATTGAAAAAAATATCTAAAAAAATAAACTAATAAAATCGAGCATGTGACAAGAAGTTTAAAATGAAGACATTTTACGGTGCTTTTTAGGGCTATGCTGTCCATTATTTTTTTCTAAAATAAATAAATGTGGCCCTGGAGCACACATTTTTTGAAACTGGGATATATACATCATCTGAAAGCTGAATAAATGATCTTTCCATTGATGTATGTTCTGTTGATGTTTGTTAGAATAGGACAATAGTTGGCCGAGATACAACTATTTGGAAATCTGGAATCTGAGGGTGCAAAAAATTGGGAGAAAATCGCATTTAAAGTTATCCAAATTAAGTTCTTAGCAATGCATATTACCAATGAAAAATTAAGTTTTGATATATTTACGGTATGAAATTGAGAACATATCTACATGGAACGCGATTTTTACTTAATATTCTAATGATTTTTGGCATAAAAGAAAAATCGATAATTTTGACCCATACAATGTATTTTTGGCTATTGCTACAAATATACCCGTGTTACTTAAGACTTACTTAAGTTTTTGCGGTCCAGGGTCACAAATAAAATGTTAACGCAGGATACTGTAAAATGACTACTTTATACAAGAAAATATTATTTCAGTTTGTCTGCTTCAAAATGTTTTATCCAGCGTGTTTCTTCCTGATTCTTTGTGAAATTTGCTAGCAATTTCTGAGTAAAATTGTTTCTACAACAATTTTTTTTCATAGTAGTTGCCTACAACCTCTCTTTCCTGCTCATAATTACACAGATATATAGATAGATAGATAGATAGATCGGGAATAACAATTCCAGACAACTTTTCTTTCCCCCATGGTTGACTGAATTAGGCTTCATAGGTCACACACATTTTCTTCCATTGAGTTAGAGAGAGTAAAAAAGAGGAATTTCATTGTGTAAGGAGCTGGGTCAGAGAACATGCTGCGCCACACGTGGATAAGGTTTAATGTGCTATGGCAAAGCACAACCTTTCAAGTTTTTGCTGCTGAACCGCAGGGGGAAAATGGCCAACAACGCCTACCGATACAATATATTATAAAACGAGAAAAAGTGAGAACAAAAGGATTTCTCCTTGGAGGCTTTTATTGGGACAGACGCTCTCTTCTGTCAGATGCGCCAAAAGAGGTGAATCCCTAAGCCTGTGGGCTAAGACCTGTGACTAATGGCGTTTGACCGCTGCTCTGTCAGGATTTGTCCCACTATCCATTCATTTTCTTGCAGCTACCTTCACATTTATCTCCGCGGAGTCAACTCGTGCGCTTTGATTTGGACAGGAAAAAAGACGAGGGGAAGACATAGTCCGCGTGAGCCCTGAGCGATGACACGGCGAGTAAATCTCCATGAAATTATGCGCCAGGCGTTGCTCTTTCGCACAAATGGATTGTAAAACTGGCTCTTTAGTCAAGACAATATTTCAGTTTTTTTTAAACGGGATCAGCTCAACAGCGGTCTTAGTCCATCTTAAGAAGTCTTAGCAACCATCTTAGTAAAAGCAGAGAAATCTTTGTTGGGGGCATCGCCGTGTGAGTAGAGTGACATCGCGCTGTAATTCCCTCATTACGGCCCAGTATCCTTGGCTTTTCTGTTGTTGTTGTTTTTTGTTGTTGTTTTTTAAGTTGGCCAACATAACCAGAACTTATAATTATAGCAGTTGTAGCTTTATCATCAAGTCTATTAATCATTCTATCCAGTGATCGTTTCTTCATTGAACGCAGTATTTTGTTGACAGCTTTCGCTGCTGCTTAAACAAGTATTAAAATCTATCAACACGCCAATAACAGACCCATAAGTGATTAGCATGTAATTATTCCCATTTTTACCACATAATACGACCGTTAGATTTGCATCAGTTGTTTTTAGCACCGCCCGGGGCAGTCGTATTAAGACACCTCATCACCTTCAGAAAACCCAAGAGGACTTCTGCACGTTCAAAGCACTTTATTCTTTCTCTTGCACTTGAAAATCCCTCTATTGTACCTATCAAGCAGATGGTTTGCAGGAAATATAGCTTAGCCTCGGTGACCGAAACTAATTTCTGCTTGCTTTCCAAGCCATGGCACGATTGTTTTCTCTTTACCAAATAGAGGGAGTGCAGCTGGTCGGGCGCTGAATTAAACCCATTAAAGACACATTTCTAAGATATTATATCCACATAAATGTGCCTTCCCTCCTCCGGACACACATTAACGCCCGCGCTTTTGCATAACAGATTGTGCTGAGGTCATTCTCCTTGTATATGGTGAGCTCAACAGCATAAATCGAAAATGATTTGGCTTCATTTTAGAATCTCAATTCTTAAGTACTGGACACTCTAAGAAGCTGAAGTGAAATGGCAATGTTTAAAGCATTATAAAATTGTTAGTAATTTTAACAGAAAACGAAAAACTAGGTAGTAAAACTTAAATTATGTTTTTTGTTAATAGAAAGTACTTTTTATAATATTCGATGAAAAAAGATTATAATAGCTCAAATATGTTGGTATAATGTAATTAAATGGCATGTAGACCAGATAGGAACTATAAAATATAAAGCCACCAGAATCTCATAATACATGTATTGTCAGTGTATTCTTTGCAGTAAATTTCCGGCCAAACCCAGCTGCTGGTTATTTATGATATTTTCCTTAAGACTAGTAACAACCTAATGCAAATTCTGATTACAGTTTTATTAAGTTAATATTTTACGTTTAACATTTTAACACTGCATTTGCGTCTGGCTTTAACACCTTAAGCCGCCCTTCATGCAAACCCCTTTTAGACAGGCCCAGCATTTGTTTCTGGAGATCCGAGGACGGCAAAACATTGAAGAGATTAACCAAGACCCAAAATACAGAAAAGCATTGACAGGCATTAAATTGATATTAACTCTGCATTAAACATAACACCGGAGCAAAACATAAGTATCAGAACAAAGCGTTTTGATTTGCGTCAGACAAAACACCTGTTCTGTCGGTTAGACCGCTATAGCGCAACACGTCTCTGCAGCCTCTCAGTTCACCAAATGGAGAAACATTTGTCGGGTAACTTGAAGACCAGTATTGTGTTGGTTTAATTTGGCTTTGAAGCGTGTTTTGGTCAAATGATAGTTAATTGCATATTTTTAAGAACACTTTATCAATTAGTTGAACGACATTTTTGATAAAATTCTTTCGCGAATGAAAATGAGGCTGTTAGACGCGCGTCGAGTAATGTTTATAAATGATCGTTCAGGTTGCGAAAACACTAAAAATGTGTCAGAAACGAAAAAATCAGAAACGATTGAGGTGAAGGTGTGACAGAAAGACTCTTTAAAATAGTTGTGAAAATGACATTTGATATCCACCTTGAGTGGCCGCGGCCATTTGTAAATTTTATGGGTCTTGCGTCCCGGTTTCATCCAGTTATATTTAGCTGTACAAAACCGCTCATTTTGCTGCTTGATACTGCAAATTGGTGTGTCTTACCACGTTATTTTAATGTATTATCTTAAATATAAGCACACTGGTTTGTAGTGAAAACAGTTTTACCGCTTACTGCACGTTGTTATTCTTATTTCCCTATAGCAGCTAAAGAACTGGAAGTCTCATGCATAGGTTTATTTCCATGTTAAAGAAAAACGTGGATAGGATCATAAAAAGTGCAACTAACTGAAAGGCGAGTTTCCCTCATAGCCTTGTTTTCATGCATCAAAGACCAGTTTCTAACACAAAAAGTGATAGCAAAAATGAAACAGCCAAATAAGGATCACAACATCAAATGCTAATTAATTAATAAATGTAGCTTTTGTGTTTCTGATATATGTTTGGCTTTTTATATTCCATGATTAACCATTGTAATTTGAGCAATAAATCTTTATATTTCCTCAATACATGACAAACTCTGTGATTAACAAACTTTGTAAGAAAACTTGCAAGGCTGCACCAAAACAAAAAAAACTTACTTGACTTACTTTCAGAACATATCATCATTGCATAATATGTGTCATTAAATGCTTTGATAAAAACACAAGCATGATGAAAATGCTTAAAATAACGGGTGGGTTTGTGAGTATTTCAATTTTTGTCATGGTTGATTTTCTTAGATTACTATGATACAAAATTAAAAATCAATTTCTCATGGATAATATATTTCTCATCATCCTCTGTTCTTTTAAAGATAAAACTTCATTTAAATACATTACAATACAATATCTATCAATAGCTAATTCACCATGCGCATTTAAAAGAAAGCTTTTGAGATAGAAAAAAAAAATCTCACAGAATCTGTTCATTAGATTTAAATTGGTCATGGGAGCTCAGGCCACATCAATGTGGAAAATGTATTTTCTTCTCATTTTAATCTCATAAAGTTTCACAGTTACGGCAAATCTCTTCAGAGTCCTCAGCACCTGTCAGGTTGTTTTGAAATAAAGCTTGTAAATGGCTCTAGTTAAATTGTGTTTCTGGGGAAGCCCAAGCGTTGCTACGCAGCCTGAAAAAAGGAACAATCCTCGTGGTTGTCAAGACCACTTTAAATTAAGGGCTTGTTGCTAACAAGCAATCACTGCTGCAAATAAAATGACCCTTGGTCATGCTAACCTGTGCCATTTTTCTTGCTGACGCTCATAATGGAAAAAGCCACTCAATGAGCTTAAAATGGGACACAAACAACAAAAAAAATTCAGTGCTTGGAGGGAGGACTCCCTATTTAAAGCTAAACGCTTGTATGGGGCTGTAGGGTGGTGTTGAGAGTTTGAGCCCATCAGCACAATCTTTAGCTTTGTTTTAGACCTGAACTCAGAGAGCAGGGGAGAGAACCTTGTCGAAAGGCTCCTATTGAGCACGCCTGATAAGTTGAACATGGGGCAAAGCAGACGTAGCTGAGGCGCTTGTGTACTGAGGAGGAGCCGGGGTTGTTCGCTGGCCACTTGAATGGGGGACGCCAGCGCCCGTTGGCTGGCTGGTATTGATGTGGTTTAGCCGAGTAATCGGATTGAAAGTGAGCCACGGTATTTGTGTCAGTTCACATTTCGTCAAATGCATAATATGCATGGCCTTGGCGTGGGGATTCTGTATTGAGACTTTGGCTTGCAATTCAGCGTTATGAAAAGGCAAAGCCTCATTTAATTCAAATATAACTCTCACTCGACCATTTACAGATTGCTATATTTGCATAACAGCAAAGAACTTTTGCCTTTTCAAGGCCCGGCTGGGTGTGTGTATGTGTGTGTATGCGTGCGGGACCAATTCCTCCGCTTCTCCCTGGCCTTAAAGAAGGGAAAAAAGTACGCAAATGTGCGAAATAAACGTGTACATTGTGAAGGAGTGGGTTTTCTCACAGGGATAAGCAAACAGGGGTAAGGGTGAGAAGACGTTAGACTCTGACATTTAGCTTTTTTCCCACTGCTGGAGCAATATGTCGAGTCGGACAACAAAGCAAAAGTGCTACGGTGGTGTAATTCGCCTTAAATGACGTGCACTCTCACACGGTGCCAGTTTTGAATGGGATTTCGATGTGGACTCTGTTAGGTTTTAGGTTTTTTAATCTCTCTTTTGTTAAACGCTCATTTGAACTGTAATTATGTATTCTTTGGATTGTAATTTACTTTCTAAAATACGAAATTGTAATAATCACTTTAAATATTTTCATGAACAACAAAAAAAAAGCTCTACTTGGAACCAAAAGTGAGTTTATTGCCTGAGAACTAGTTCTACAAAGAACTTTTCATCCTCTTTAAATAACCCAGAAACTATGAAATATGACATATAAACAAAAAAATATGTTTATAAAATCTTGACTAATGTAAATAAAAACACAGATGTTGCAATCCTCGAACATGTGTCAAGTAAAATGAAAAGGCGAAGTCCTAAGACAGGAGAAGGAAAAGGAACTTTTTGTGAACTTTGAGATTAAGAAAACTTAAAACTTATTATTTTAATACATATATTTATATAATTAACTTTAAAAAGATGACATTTAAGACATGTATATTAAAAAATGTTCAATTATATTAAAAATAGCCTAAAAAGTGGCAAAATAATTCCTGTTGATGTCTTTCTTTCTTCAGTCGAAAAAAATTAAGGTTTTTGAGGGAAACATTCCAGGATTTTTTCTCTATATAGTGGTTTCAGGTCCAAATTGCAGTTTCAGTGCACCGTCAAAGGGCTTTACACGATCCCAGCTGAAGAATAAGGGTCTTATATAGCAAAACAATTGGTCATTTTATACAAAAAATAAAAAAGTATACTTTTTTAACCACAAATGCTCATGTTGCACTAGCCAGACTTCATGCATTACGTACTGTAATCACGTTGTAATGATCACGTACAGTTAGTGCAGTCTACGTACTTTTGTTCAAAAAGATAGGATAGGGCGAAAAACTCCATCTCATTTTCTCCTCCAACTTCAAAATCGCCCGACATTGTTGTTTTACCTTTTTTTGTAAAGGGCGTTTGACTTTCTTTGCATGTTTGCTTTGTAAACACTGGGTCGGTACTTTCGCCTACATCACACCGCGTGACCTTTCCAGTGTGACTACATAATGCATAAAGTCGTGGACGCAGAGCTAGTGCAAGACAAGCATTTGTGGTTAAAAAGTATAGAATTTTTAGAAACTGACCAATCGTTTCTCTAGATAAGGCCTTAATTCTTCGGGATCGTGTAGAGCCCTTTGAAGTTGCATTGAAACTACAGTTTGGACCTTCAACCCGTTGGCAATCATTGGCATCAACTATATGGAGAAAAATCCTGGAATGTTTTCCTCTAAAACTAAATAATCATGAAATTTATATTACATCTGCCATGATTTTAATCAAGTGATGTAATACTTGTAATACTACCTGGATTCTTTTATTCTAGGTTTTCTGGTTTTAGAATCATTTTAAGTCAGAATCCATTTTAAGTCATTTTAATTAGTTGACTATTAGTCGCATGTTTATTAATAAACTATATAAATCATAATAATGAGTCTTTAATTATCTACATAGCCTAATAAGCACCCAAGCACATGCAAAAAAAGCTTTCCACATCACACCGGCAAATATAATAATTATGACATATAAATATGTCAAAGGGCTTTTCCCTATGTGTTAGGGAAAAACCTTTTTCCCTAACACTGTTAACTGTTAACACTGAAAAACTGTTTTTCCCTATGTGTTAGGGAAAAACAGTAAGTACACTGCATTAACATTTTAATAATTCATTGATAAACTAGTGCTTTCTTTGTTTTTGGCATAAGAGATGAAGTCGTGATGCGTAGTTGTGATGTGCCTGTATGCATGTTTCATACAGATCACATAATCTGAGAAAATTTGTTTTTTATTTGAATTGGTTCATCTAAAAGTAGACATTTCAGTCTCTATAGATATATTTTTTATGTGTGTAAGAGAAGCATACACAGAGTTTTGAAGTTTCGCGCTCAAGTTCACAGAGACAGAGACAGCAAAAAAAGCGCATCCTATTTGCCTTAATTATTTTACAAAAGCGCAACGTTTTGTTGTTGTTCTGAGTGCACAAATAAATGTACTTGAGTCTTTACAGACACAAAAGATGTTTTACTTTTATCTGTATGACCAAAAATGAGAGTATTTTAAGAGCAAGTGACCGCACCAGCGCCTCGCTACTTTTTAGCTTCCACACTCTGCAATAGCACATTTTTCTAGGTTAACATCAGATTGAACTGCCATGTAAAGTTGCTACTACATACATATTTCAGATGAAAAGCCACATTTGAGGCCGATGAATGATAGGTGAGCATATGGATGTCCTGTCCAATGTATTATATTACCATGTAGTCCAGCCGTTAACGATGTTAATTGTCTGTCTCGGACTGCGTGATTTCACCACTTTTTTTTCTGCGACTAAGCAACATACAAGTTTGGTCAACCAAGCATCTTCTCATCAACTATTAGGGGGCAGCCATACAATATAATGAAGTAACAGGTGGTACAAAGAAACCAACTCCAAGCTTTCACTGTGAGCTAGACACCACTTTGGCTGGTGTGAGAATGATTCCCCATCCTCATTCAAAAGGCCAGACCTTTGAACATGTCTCCATTTCCTAGGACATGCCATAAGCCATGTCCTAGACTTTCATGTGTTCACCACCCTCAACTTCCAAAGAAGTTGACGCGACAGTACCGCTTCTTCCGGCGGAGCGTGAAGGGTGGGAGAGGTGGTGTTAATATCAGCATGTCGGACCTGAGATTAATCCTAATCTTCTCTCTGTGTGCTGCAGGCCGTGGGGTTGAAAGGCATGGGGAAGTACCAGTGGGGGTGCTCTGGCCCAAGATCTCCTGCCCGGAGAGGATAATGCCAGCGGTGGAGCCTGCTGGTCCTGTGGAATCCAGCCGGAATCCCCACTGCTCCGTGCTTTCAGCGCACACTTCCTGAAAAGGTGCGTGATATTGGCCTCCCACCTCTCGGACCCAAAGAAAGCCTGGGCTAACAAGCTGTTTCTGTACCCCAAAAGCCGTGTTTCTGGCGCACATCAAAGTTAAAGCCACTTCTTCAGAAAGTGCAGAGATGTGTGCAGGACAGATGAATGTTAATCTCAAGAAATAATTCAGTATGGAGAGAGAATGTGGCAGCAACAGGTGCGTACTTGACTCGAATCACTCCCGTCGCTGGCATCCCGGTAGGTATACAAGAGGAAATCATATTATAGACACTTCAGAGAACTGGCTTGTTATCAACAATCACTGTGAGATTGTACTAATTTGAAATGATAATTTACCTTTAATCTTTAAGGATGCACATATTATACACTGCCATTCAAAAGTTTGGCATCAGTACGATTTTTAACACTTTCTTACGCTCATTAAAGTTGCATTTATTTGATCAAAAATACAGAAAAAAGTAAAATTATGAAATATTATTGCAATTTAAAATAACAGTTTTCTATATGAATAAAATATAATTTATTTCCGTAATGCAAAGCTGAATTTTCAGCATCATTACTCCAGTCTTCAGTGTTACGTGATCCTTCAGAAATCGTTCAAATATGCTCATTTATTATCAGTGTTGGAAACAGTTGTGCTGCACAGTATTTTTTAGAACCTGAGATATTTCTTTCAGGATTGTCTGATGAATAAAAGTTCAAAAGAATATAATTTATTCAAAATAGAAATAGAAGTCTTTACTATCACTTTTTATACTTTTTAAAGTATTAATTTCTTTCAAAGAAAGAAGGAAAGAAAAAAATTCCTAACCTCAAACATTGAACGGTAGTGTATATTGTTACAAAATATTTCTATTTTAAATAAATGATGTTCTTTTTAACATTTTATTCATCAAAGAATCCTGAAATAAGTATCACAGGTTCCAAAAAAAAATATGAAGAAGCACAACTGTTTCCAATATTTATAACAAATCAGCATATTAGAATGATTTCTGAAGGATCATGTGACACAGAAGACTAGAGTAATGATGGTGAAAATTCAGCTTTGCATCACAGGAATAAATTACATTTTAAAGTATGTTAAAACAGAGAACCAGTATTTCAAATTGCAAAAATATTTCACAATATTACAGTTTTTTTCTGCATTTTAATCAAATATACACAGCCTTGAAGAGCAGAAAAGCTCTTACTAATCCCAAAATTGTAAACGCCAGTGTATATTGTACATATATTCTCCATTTTTTTTAATCTTCACCTTCCAAAATTGGAGCCTATTTGTGCCTTCATGAAAAAATGGACTTCTATGAGGTTTATTTCTCATAATTGTGACTTCCACAATTTCACAATCCCACTTTGTCTTTAATGTGATACTTTACACTTGTTTTGTTTGGTAGCAAAAATTTACTAGCAACTTTTAAGTTAAAAAAAGTCTACCAAATATTTTTCCAGTGCAGTTGTAATTTTATAACTCAAAATTGTAGCTCACAATAACTTTAATTTGACACCCAAACGCCCAGATGCGACTTTATACTTTCTGATTGTGACTTTATGACTCACAATTTATATAAACATTTTTTCCTTGTAATCACATCATCTTTATATTTTACAATTTTGACTTTTTATTTCCCAATAGCTTAGTTTCATAATGTATCATAATGTGACATTAAAACGTTGGTTCGAAAACGTGGGGCGAAAAACACCGTCTCATTTTCTCCTCCAACTTCAAATTCATCCAACATCATTGTTTTACCTTTTTTTTGTAAAGGGTGTTTGACTTTCGTTGCACGTTCGCTTTGTAATCACTAGGTCGGTACTTCCGCCTACGTCACGTGATAACTTAATGCATGAAGTCGTGGATGCAGAGCTATTGCAAGACAAGCATTTGTGGTTAAAAAGTATATAATTTTGACTTAAAAATTGACTTTGTAATCTCACAGTGTGACTTTCGTTCTTATTTTAAACTTTTTATCTCACAATCACCTTTTGTAAGTGAGGCGGAAACAAGTTTCCATAGGTGAAAGAAGACCGAAGCCAAGAGAAGCACAATGCTTTAAAAGTAGTGGTAGAGAAAGAAAAGAACAGGAAAAAAGGCCAAAGAGGGACTTCAATTCTTCTTTTCTGAGTAGACTTCATAAAGTGAACAGCCACTCTAGACTCAGTGTTATTTTCTGCTGTCCACTGATGGTCAAGACTGATGGCAGTAAGGATCTATACATTCCTGCGAGACCTTTGACCCCCTCTACATTCTAAAGACCCTCTTTCAAGACTGGCACGTATTCAAGCCCCTGGCAGCGCATTGCCGAAAATGCAGATCAGATCAACCCAGAAGCTCACAAAACCCTCCGGGAAGAGTATAAAACTGTATATTGGCTACGGCGCAATGCTACGTGGAAGAACCGAGCAGTAGTAACGCTCACAAGACAAATTTATTGTCTTTCTTTTCCTTAAAGAAGGAGCGCTGGAGGCCTCTCCTCGAGCTTCGCACAAAAACCCATCCATGAGTAAAGAGGCCGGCTGAACACTTGGCCTGCCCAGCTGCCTTGAAGTGAATGGGGTTTCTTTTTGAGGCCATTCAATGCTTTCTGTCTCTCTGCATACAATGTAGGTGTTACTGCTTAGAGAGAGAGTGAGAGAGAGAGTCAGGAAAATAGTCACTTGAGAACTGAGGCTGTTCTTCATTCTCAGTCAGTCATGAAATCATTCCTTCTTCAGATGAGGAGGGGTCCCGCTCACAAAGGGCCAGGGGACTCTCAATAGCCATCCTAACATTTTTATGGGACCCTTTCTTATCCAGATAATAAATCTGATTTTGAATAAAACATGGATCCTCCTGTATATTTTTATATGCTGAGGACAGCGATTAAGCTGATAACTTGTAACTCAGCAAATGCGTATTCATTAGCAAACTCAAGGATGGTAATAATCATACAGACCCATTTTGGTGCCTTCATATTAAAGGATATGTCATTTCGGATTCATTTTGGAATTCTACAGACTATTGCCTTTTTCCTTATCATTCTCAAAGCTTGGGACAAAAGGGACTCTTTCAGCAGTCTATAACCCTCAGTGGGTCAAAGCGAAATCTAAAGACTATTAGGGCCACAGAGAACAAAAGGATCAGTGGGGGGAGTTGTGAAAATGGAAGGCCACCATTCTCCCGGGATGCAGAGATCGAAAGTTTCGTTTCAGATTTTGCCGTTTTCATGGAGGTCGAAGGCTTGAATGCAAGTCTGCTGGACGTCCACCACTGCGCAGGGGACTTTTATTCTCTGCGGCGTTTCGGCCCGCAGTTTGACTTGCTCTCAAAAGGGTGGCGTGCTGGAGACCTCGACCGGAGGTGGCGAATGGTGCAGGCACGCGAGCACGTCCTCTGGCAGGGGGTTACTAATCAACACCCCGGCTGACTGTCGGGTCCGACTTCAAGAGGCTGCCTCTAAGAGGCCAGAAAGTCTTTTCCCCTCCCCACTGTTGTTTTGAGTCAGAATGGAGAGACTTTTTGTGCAGCTGTCTGTGATGCAGAGTGCAAGCATTCAGTAGAGACGTGTCTACGTTAGACATTTTGTTAGAATGCCAAGCACAGCATATTTTATTTGCAAGTACAAAAGTGACAAAGTTTAATCGTACAGTCAAGTTATATTTATAAAACAGCATTACTGTGGATATATTGACATACTTTTTTGTCATTACATTGCCAATACTATTAAGTTTGTTGCTTTTAATATGAAAAAAGTGGTATTTAGACAGTTCATCATTTGTTGTCTGTATAAGACATTAAGCATGACAAACAAAATCATTATAGCAATAACTGTAGACTAATCAGTAGTATTTTTAATTTTTAAAATGTGTTGAAAATTCTTGAATGTCCTGTAAAATGATGATTTTTTTTTTCATCAAAAGCCCAATGAAAATTTTTTTAAATACAATATAATTTAGAAATTGAAAGCATGTTCAAAAGGTGTAACTGTCTCAAGATTTAAAAAAAGAAAGAAAAAAAAAACATCATTAAAAGGCTCTAAATTGTTAAAAAAAAAAAAAAAAAAAGAAAAAAAAGAAGCCATTTTAAACTATATTACATTTATATTTAATACCTTTAAACCGGCTGTTTTAGGTCAAAACAACTTTGAAGCAAAAAGTTATGGAGTTAAAAAAAAAAGTTTCTGAAAATAATGATTGCATTTACTTGTATTTAAAGTTTATGGGAAGTATTTTAGTTTAGTTTTCACATAAAAAAAATGCTTTAAATGTTTAGATTTTATTTATGAATTAGTGCTGTCAAAACAATTAATTGTGATTAATCACGATTAATAATACATGTAATAATACACAATTAAGAAATGTATGTTTTATATATATATATATATATATATATATACACACACACACACACACACACACACACACACACACATAAAATATCTTTAAAATATAGTGCTGTCAAATCGATTAATTGTGATTAATCGTAATTACTGTATTTAATAATATATATATATATATATGTACATGTAAATATTTCTTTACAATAAAGTGCTGTCAGATTGATTAATTGTGATTTAATATATTTAAGAAATTATACATACATGTAAATATTTCTTAAAAATATAGTGCTGTCAAATCGATTAACTGCAATTAATATATTTAAGTAATATATGTACATGTAAATAATTCTTTAAAATATAGTGCTGTCAAATCGATTAACTGCAATTAATAATATATTTAAGAAATTATACATACATGTAAATATTTCTTAAAAATATAGTGCTATCAAATCTATTAATTGCGATTAATAATATATATAAGAAATATACCTACATGTAAAGATTTCTTTAAAATATAATGCTGTTAAATCAATTGTGATTAATCATGGTTAATAATATATTTTAAAAATATATATATACATGTAAATATTTCTTTAAAATGTGCTGTCAAATCGATTAGTTGCGATTAATCGCGATTGATGATATATTTAAGAAATATATATATATATTACTGATATATATTTATATATACATATAAATATACATTTTTTTGTATATTTATATGTGTATATATACATATAAATATACACAGTACACACACATATGTAAACACAATTTTTTATTTTGGATGTGAATAATCACAATTAATTGATTTGAAAGCACTATGATGAATTTAACATTAAGAGGATTGCATTTCTAAGAAAAAAAAATGTCATTATCTTTAGCAGCTTTGTTTTGTGCTTAAGCTGTATATATATATATATATATATATCAGTACAGACAACAGATAAGACAAAAAAGCAAATACAGTCCTCCTCAGAAAGCGAACACATGCATATTTTGCTCTCAGTTTGAAAGCCGTGTCATGTTCACCATACCTTCTCTAAGATTATAACACACGCTCAACCTGCCTTCCTTTCAGTCAGGGCCCCAAATCAGATTTCTCAAGGGTTGCCGTCACACACACACCCACACACAGAGAGATAAAAAGCAAAGAGGAACTTGTGGCTATTCCCAAGCAACGCCTGCTCTCCGCATATTAGCCCCTGTTGAAAAGGGGTCTCTGCAAATGAAAGCGTTCACCGGTCATTCATCTCCCATTGGCTGCTACTGGTTTGCCAAAATGTGCCATATCTGTAACACTTGAAGAAGTCCAAAGGTTAGGCGAGAGTGAAAGCCGGCACTTGATGCGCTCAGTGTCTTGGTGGTTATGGTGTTTGCTCCCTCTTTGTGGTTTCCCAGCAGGACGCCTGTTGTCCGGTCACATTCACGTGCCGTCGCCACACACTGGAGGCCTTCACCTGTTAGAGAGCCACCACCAGACTTTTAACACCAGAATATCTGCCTTTGTGCTTCGCTTGCTCCGGCCTTTTCACCCGAACAGACTGTAATTTCATCCGTTTTTCATGGCTTTAGTTCCCATGAATGCCTTACATTTCCATGTCTAAACATCAACAATGAGGGAATTTCATGGACCGTACGGACGAGATACAACTGCTTGCAGCTTTTGAAACTTTGAAAAGTCAGATTTCATTTAAAAATGAACACAGTTTTGAACACAAAATGCAAACAGTGATTATTATCAGTGAGAATACAAGTTGAGCTCAGTCAAAAAAAAGCAAAAATCTAAGTTATTTTGAGGCACTTTTAATAAAAGTGAGTCAATCCATAAAGCGTACCCAAGGATTTTACATCCTAAGTCCAATTTCATGCCGGCTGAGCTACCAAGCAGGCTTGTTACGTTCCGGAAAGTGAAATTTATGGGGTTATGGCTAGAAGGGATAGATGCGACAGGAAACTAACAATATATAAAATTTTCTACCTATTAGATTGTGTTTTATTAATGTCTACACTTACCCCAACCCTAAAACTACCCCTTACAATAATGCAAAAATGGTAATTACTGAGCTGTTTTCATAACTGTGTACGAAAACGATTAAAGTGTTCGCTATTTTACCGCTTCTAAGTGTTTTAATCTAACCCTAACCCTCTGAAAACTGCAGTAATATGTACTTATTGGTACATATTTCGCATCTTGCAAAAAAGTTCCCACAGGTACGTTTTCATCATGAGATCAGGTTGGCAATTTGGACCTTTAACCTGTTGATTCCCATTGAAGTTCACTATTATGGACAAAACTCCAGGAATGTTTTCCTCAAAAACTTTAATTTCTTCTCACCTGAAGAAAGAAAGATATGAACATCTCTATGTAAGCCCCTTTCCGCCACTGAATAAAAAATAAAAAAAGGTAATTCTGATTTTTAATCTTGCAATTCTGACATTTTTCCTGCAAATATCTCTGATATTTTTTTATTCAGAATTGTGAGATATAAACTAGCAAATGTGAGCTATAAAGTCCAGTTCTGAGGAGAAAAAAAAAGACTGATATGTTCAAAGAATTGTGAGTTCATATTCACAATTCTGACTTAACTCACAATTGCGACTTTATTTCTCAGACTTGCGAGATATAAAGTTGCAATTCTGATTTTATAACTTGTAATTGTGACTTTTTATCTCACAATTTTTCTTGCTATTGCAAGTTTATATCATGCAAATGCGACTTTATTTCTCAGAAATGCAAGATAAAATGTTGCAATTCTGATTTTATAACTCGCAATTGTAAGTTTTTATCTCACAATTTGGACTTTTTTTTTTCGCTCATCTGTTCCAGGGAAAAAAACACTCTTTTACCGCCTCTAGTGTTCATTTCTGTTGGAAACTGCAGTGATACATAGTTACTGGTACGTATTTCGCATCTCCCAAAAATTTTTTGTGTTAACTAACTCAGAATTGAAAGAAAAAGTCACAATTCTGATATAACTCGCAGTTGTAACTTTTTATCTCACAATTCTGATTTTTTTTCTCGCAACTGCGAGTTTATATCTCACACTTCAGAATTGTGTCAGAATTGTGAGTTTGTATCATGCAGTTCTGAGGGAAAAATTCAGAATTGTGAGTCGCAATAACATTTTTTATTTTTATTCAGTGGCGGAAATGGGCTTCCATACATCTAGGATGCAATGGGGGGTGAGTAAATTATCAGGAAATTTTTATTCTGGAAGTGAACTAATCCTTTAACATGATGTGTGATAAACACACTTATTAACATTTTATCCAACTTAACAAGTTTATCAAATTTTACAACTTTTTTTGCCTTGCTAACCTTTACTGTAGAATCTTGATTTAAGCAACTTTTTAAGTTTTAACAGAAAATAATTACAAAAATTTACAAGCTTCATATTTCTGCTTTTAACTGGCACTGCTGTGTTACAAAGTTTTTTGTGTTTGAAAGAAAATGAGGGACAAATCAAGATTTTTTTCTACCTGATCTCATGACAAAAACGTACCTGTGGGAACTTTTTTGCAAGATGGGAAATACATATCAATAAGTACATATCACTGCAGTTTCCAATATAAATGAACATTAGAGGCAGTAAAACTGCAATTACTTGTTATCATTTTCATACACAGTTATGATTACAGCTCCATATGTTTTGCTTTCCGGTGTTGATTACTACCCCCCAAGTACTGGTAGGTTTAGGGTTTTAAGGATTGGTTAGGCAGTTGGTTAGGTAAGGATTAGGCAATGTAGCAATTTCAACGAGAGGGTGTAATTGGGTGGGGGTCGAAAATGGACACCAGACGTAAAAAGCTTACTCGGTAGCTGGAACTGGACTTAGGAGGCGGTATCCTTGGGTACGAATCCTGTGAAAAACATGACTCACGATGAAAGAGCTGAAAGGTGAGAGATCGAAAAACAAGCTACAATGGCACGCTTGCAATGATGTTTTTACGTCACATTCACTATTGTTCATACTATCAGGTAGGTTTAGGTGTAGTGCAGATGGTGCGTTATTTTAAAACGTCTCACAGTTATAGCGTCACTCAATGGACATTTCAAGTTAAAACTGCAGTGGCACGTACAAAACCAGCGTCACATAAAAGGGAAAAAAAATCAAACACTCTTTTACCGCCTCTAGTGTTAATTTCTGTTGGAAACTGCAGTGATATGTGCTTACTGGTACGTATTTCGCGTCTCGCAAAAAAGTTTTTGTGCTAACTATGCCACAAATTCAGTCAATCGAGATTACCTCATGTTAAACCTAAAACACTCCTTTTAAAAGAGTCAACTTTTTTGGCATTCATGTTGATATGTTCATTGTTGGAAATCTGCAAAAACGCACTTTTCAACGTCTTTCCCACTCAAAATCAAACTGTTCCATGTCATGCATGCAACTTTTCGGATTACGTTCGAGACCAAAAATATGCTGTCTGTTATAGTTTTCAGAAGGCTTCAGTCAAGCAGTACTTTTATCAGCTTCAAGATAATTACTTTTATCCTAAAGAGGCTGTCGGTCTTTGTTAACTACTTCTTCTCTGAGAGCAGATCTGGGCATCAAGTGGCCGAATCTGTTGGATGGGACGCCCTTCACAAAAGTGTATCGAGCGGTACAGACAGACGGCATTACCCCCTCCTAACGGTATGCTTTTGCATTTGAATGCATCCGCGAGCTCCTTCTCTGGCAGAGGGCCGCGCCACTAACATCTCTAATCCTTAAAATATTGTCAGAGCCCATGAATGCTGGCAATCCGCGCATATGTGTAATTATTCTGTAATTCCCCCACAAATGTGATTTCTCTTGCGTGCGTTGCGAGTCGTTACCCCCCACTCTTTTGTCATCCAAATAATTGTTTCTCTTTTTTGGGGGATAAATCTGGGAATGGAAAGGGTGGCTCAATAGATAGAGCGACATGAGCAAGTCTCATATGAGCATGCAATTTACATACTGATGGTTTCTCCCATCTCTTGATTTGAACAAAAGGGGCAGTTTCAAAAGATGAGTGAAAATGAGGATGAATTCAGAGGCGTCGTCTTAAAGGGAACAGTATTCTTAGTAGATATCGAAGCCAAATCACGTCCAAAGACTTGGCTACAAGACTATTGGACTGTTTTTAGATTGTTGTTTTGAGAGAAACTGTAAAATCTTAAAGTAGCGAGCAAGATTAAACAGGATTCTGGTTGAACTTAGATCATCTAAAAATCATTTAATATGCACTCTAATTTAAATTATTTCGAATTTTAAAATATTTGAACTACTTCACACTACTCTGTGGTTTCTTTCTTCTAGCCAGCAAGATTAAACAAGATTCTGGTGGAAATTTTAATTTAATGTGCTATTTAATGTGCACTATAATGTAAACTAAAAAAATGAATTCATTAATTCAAACAAATAAATTATAATGATTTTAAATGATAAAAAAACTCATTTAAAGTGATCTAAATATATATATATATATTTTATGTGAAATTAGAAATAAATAATAATAAACTTGCTGTGCATGGTGTTAAAAATAGCAGATCTTTACAGTATGAATGTCCCTCATAATAATAATCTCCAAATAATTATAATATATAAATTACAATTATTTTAAATTATAGAAAAATTCGTTAAAAGTGATCCAAATAAATATTTTTTTTTACTATGAAATTAAAATGAATAATAATACACTTGTTGTGCATGGTGTTTAAAATGCATAAAAAAGTGCCTCATAACAGTAACCTACAAATAATTACAATATATAAATTAAAATGATTTAAAATCATAAAGAAACTCATTTAAAGTGATCTAAATAAATTAATGTTTTTTTCTATGAAATTAAAAATGAATAATAATAAACGTGTTGTGCATGGTGTTTAAAACAGCAGATCTTTACAATATGAAAGTCCTTCATAACAATAACCAAATATAATTACAAATATAAAAAATATAAAAATTTTAAATGATAAAGAAACTCATTTAAAATGATTTAGATAAATTAATGTTTTTTACTATGAAATTAAAATTAAATAATAATAAACTTGCATGGTGTTTAAAATAAAAAAAGTCCCTCATAATAATAACCCACAAATAATTATATAAATTAATTACATACAAATACAAACAGTTTAACATATCAACCATGGGGGAAAAAAAATCTAAATGTCTATAATATCTCAATTATTATTAATATCTCAGAATGTTTCTCAGAGATAATAATAATAAAATAAAATAAAACCACACCTTAATAAAATAAAATAAAATCCTAAATAAATAAATAAAACAAAATAAAAAGCTTTTACTTAGGTCTCATTTCCCATCAATCTCTTTCAAGATTTCCAAGTGATCTAAGCCATGCTATCTACAATAATTTTACAACTTTAGACTCAGAAATTCTTTTTTTGTCTCATAATTTGTTCTTATGAATTTAACATACTGAAATAAAATATTACTAATGACTTTAAATCTCATGAGCTATGAAAATGCAACCAATGAGCAAGAAGATTCCCCCCCGAGCATATTCAGAGACACAATTGTCTGTCTTCCCAAGCTCTGCTCATTAATTCCACAACAATCGTCACATTTCCAAAAAGGCTGTAAAGCTTCCTTGAGAAATGAAACTGAATTTAATTCACAGCGATTGAATTGCGAGACTCAGACGCCCAGAACCTTCCCCCTCGGCTCTTCGCGACAAACTAAGACGATACCTATCCACACTGTTAATTACCAACAAGGGTTATTTGAAGGGGGACTTTGAAGATGCTGTATTCTTCTCCCTTTCAGCTCCTCATATTGGAAATAATGAGAGTGAATGGCATGGGCCGTGGAGGGGTCTTGCCAGTTTTAATTTGAAAACCTCTCCAAGTCATTGTATCTATTAAGACCTTATACTGGCAGCGGCAAACAAGCTGAACTTAAAGTGCAACTTCACACTTCTCTCTGGCTTCTTTCGGCATGCAAGAAAGGAATCCCAAATAAGCTGAGCCTGCTTGCGATTCTCTGCCTTAATTAAGACACTTGTGCCCGACTATAGGCCTTTCTTTCCCATAGTGCTGCTCACGAGTGTGTGTGTAAAACGAGCATGAAAGGAGAGAGAAACCACAGAAGAAGTGTTTGGAGAGAAAAACATAGAGATTAATTAATGGACAACTTCACTTGAATGGGATGGGGTTCGGGAGGGTGCGTGCGGGGGGAATCCGCTATCCATTAAGCGTCGCTCTGGATGGCACAAACAAGAATTCCTTCTTCTCTTTTTTGCGTTATGTTTTACTTCAGAATCAACACAAAACATTTCTGTCACTGTCTCTCTCACTTAAACAGGTTCCCGTATGAAAGGTAACAGCTTGCGCTACATAAATCCCATTCCCAGAAGCCTACTGGTTTTATGAATACATTTACTTCTTATTCTCTCTCGCTCCCTTTAATGTTTTCCTTGATCTAAGCTTATAGTTTTTCTCGACTGGGAAGACACATGGGGTCAAGGCCAGCAACAAAAGGCACGAAAAGCTGCTCTCTCATATTTCTTTGAGATTTTTTCTAATCTTCTGCGTCAACCCTGAGTGACTCAGTGTTAAGTCAGATTATAAACAGTGGCTTTAAAGCACAGAGATCCTGTGATCTCGAGGGGATTTGGCCACTGCTTGGGGTGCCCAGGTTCGTGATGTCACTCTTCAGGCTGTCACTCATTGTACATGGTGGGCTGGTGTGGCTATCAGTGTCATTTAGTGATGGATCGGGTTAGAAGGGCTTTCATAAGCAGACTTTGCACGCTGTGATGGAGGTATTTCATTAAGGTGTGAGTGTACATGTGTCCAATTAAAGCAGGGCACCATTTGAGGCCATTAAGTTAAAGGGATAGTTCACCCAGAAATGAAAAATCTGTCATTAATTACTCACTCTTATGTTGTTTCAAACCTGTAAGACCTTCGTTCATCTTCAGAACACAAATTAAGATATTTTTAATGAAATCCAAGAGCTTTCTGAACCTGAGTAGACAGCAACGAAATACCATATTCAAGGCCCAAAAAGGTAGTAAGGACATTGTTAAAATATTCCATGTGACATCAGTGGTTCAACCCTAATTTTATGAAGCTACAAAAATATTTTTGTCCGCAAAAGCCAAAAATAACGACTTTATTCAACAGTTTCTTCTCTTCTGTGTCAGTCTATTTCATACGATGCCGTTTTAGTGCCTTGTTAAAAAATGTTTTAAAAAATCGAAGATTATGAGATTAAAGTCGTAATTTTTCTAGAATAAAGTTTTTTGCGAAAATTTTTTGAAAAATTGCCAGAATGAAGTGGAAACATTTTTAAAATAAAGTCAAAATGTTTCGAGAATGAAGTCGAAAATGTTTAGAGAATAAAGGTGAAATATTTCAAGAATAAAGTTGAAATGTTTCAAGAATAAAGTTGAAATTTCGAGAATTAAGAAATGTTTTGAGAATGAAGTCAAAACTGAGAATAAAGTAAAAATTACAAGAATAAAGTTGAATTTTTTTCAAGAATAGTCGAAATTGCGAGAATAAAGTTGAAATATTTCAAAAATAAAATCGAAGTGTTTTGAGAATAAAATTGAAATTACAAGAATAAAGTAGAAATTCTGAGAATATTGTCGAAATGTTTCAAGAATAAAGTTGAAATGTTTCAAGAATAAAGTTGAAATTTAGAGAATAAAGTCAAAATGTTTCAAGAATAAAGGCGAAATTATGAGAATAAAGAGAGTATAGCCTGCGCATGCAAATGGCCTAGATTGGGAGCACAGGGAAAAGTTGCCAGGCCACCAGAATTAATCTGAATATATGTGGGATCATTATCAGAAGTCATATCATATGCTTGGAAATAATATATCACGTCTTTGGTTGCATTCATTAGGCCTACTTGTAGTGTACCAGCCACCCAATAATAGCAATAAGCTTTGTGCTTTTGGTACTTTTATATATAGCAAAGTCTCCGCTTTCAAAATCGGTGAGTTTTATAGTGAAATACAAACAATGTTCTAAATGTTGATGCGGACTCAAACTCGATAACATTGGTTACACTGTTGTCTTTTCTAAGGTATATAAGTGACTACGCACAAGTTTTTTTATTTACGGTATAATACACTAAATAATTGGAAATAATATTTTATGTCTTCCATTCATTATTTGTAGAGCACCAGCCACCCAGTAATCGCAATAATTGTATGCTTTGTTGCTTTTAATATAACACAGCTTAGCTTTCAAATGTCAGCTTTATCACAAAATACAAATTATAAATGTATTTTCCCTCTTTATTTCAAATTTATAGCACAATATAAACGTGAAGGAACATCAGAAGGAATAAAAAGAACAATATAGCCTAATTTAATGAAACAAATGTCTCACTATAATCGGAAAGATGACTGAGTCACATGCTGCTTAAACTGAGGCGAATACAGCGATCTGTCCCACCACATCAGAAAGCATGAAAAACACATTATTAATCGACACAGTGTTTGTATTTCACTATAAAACTGACAGATTTTGAAAGCTGAGACTTTGGAATATCTCCTGGTGCTCCCAAATCCAGGCCATTTGCATGCGCAGAAGGCTAGAATATACTCTCAGAATATTATAACTTTAATCTTGTAATTGCTATGAATTAATTCCTGTAATTTTGACTTTATTCTTGAAACATTTCAACTTTATTCTCGTAATTTTGGCATTATTCTCAAAATATTTTGACTTTATTCTTGTAAAATTTTGACTTTATTCTCGTAATTTCAAATTTATTCTCGTAATATTTCAACTTTATTCTCATAATTTTGACTTTATTCTCAAAATATTTCTACTTTATTCTCATAATATTTTGACTTTATGTAATATTTTGAATTTGTACTCGTAATTTCAACTTTATTCTCGAAACCTTTTAAACTTTATTCTCGAAATACTTCACATTTATTCTCGTTATTTTGACTTTATTCTCAAAACATTTAGACTTTATTCTTATAATTTTGACTTTATTGTCGAAATATTTCAACCTTATTCTCATCATTTCGACTTTATTCTCAAAGTATTTCTACTGTATTCTCATAATATTTCTAATTTATTCTCTGAATATTTTGACTTTATTCTCAAAACACTTCAACTTGATTCTCGTAATTCTGACTTCTTGAAACATTTTGACTTTATTCTCATAATATTTAGACTTTATTCTCAAAACATTTAGATTTTATTCTTGTAATTTCGACTTTCTCAAAATATTTCAACTTTATTCTTGTAATATCTACTTTATTCTCTAAATACTGCGACTTTAATTTTGTAATCTTAGATTTTTTTTTATGTGGCACTTCAAATTTAAAAGTGCCACATAAAAAAAATCTAAGTTTTTTTTAAAGATTTTTTTAAAAATTAATTTAAAGTGACTGACTGCACAATGTCATTAATGACCAAGTACAGTTTCTTTACATTTAATAAATGCCTAGATACCTGTCACTACTACTAATAATACCCTGTTTGTTATATAAAATCAGTTCAGTTCATGTATTAACAAATCTATTTTAATTTAACATCATTCCTTTAGTGTTAAACTTCAGCCCTGAGTGTATCCTGCATGAGAAAGAAGCTAGTGTTCAAATAATGGCCAGATTAGCCTGAACAGATGGAGGGGTCACAGTCCAACAGCTAAACACAGAGCACATAAAGACAATGTTTAAGCAGAGTCTATTCCCTCCCAAAGACAATGTCAATCAAACCGACTTAAAATTTCTGATGGACATCTTTACAACACTCCTTAAACAGGTGGAGAACACGCAAGTGTCACAAAGCAACACATCCTCCGTGAAGACATTAAAACTGTCCACAAACATTATTAATCAGCTTGTAAGAGATAAAAATGCTGCTTTGAGTCTCTCAAACATCCTACATTCAACAGTATTGTTTCCCGATGTTTGTAATGGTCAAATCAATTACTCTAGAGCCCGAAATGGCTATTATGCAAGTTGTTCTTTTTACATACGATTTGATGTGATTTCTTTGTGTAACTCTTTGGCCTGACATGACTCAATCCCTTTCATGTGATCTGTAAAAGCGCGTTTGTCAGCATCCGCATTGTCTTGTTATCTTAAAACCCTTTGACGTTGGAGGTAATAGTTAACATGTCTTTAAAGTAGTCAAAGATCTGCTACCAAAGCCCAGCATGTTCCACTGTCAGTCTCTCCTCATTAACAAGAGAAGAACAATCCACAGGAAGGAGACAAGACAGTCAAGACGGACTGATTTCGGCCCAACAATCCCTCATTGTACAGCTTCTTATATGTATAAGTCTAGTCTGAGCTAATTGAATTTAAAATGAGATCTTCCCTCAAGGTTCATTCATTATCAGAGTCCCAACAGAAGCACAATGGTTCGCAAGAACCAATGGCAGTGCAACGAGGCACGTTTAGATATTTGTTATGTAGCTTCGCTATATGTGCTTTGGCAGGCCGTACCTGCAGTGGTGCAAACAAGAAGTTTGCTCTTCGGTGGGCAGGGTCTGATGCACCCTCGTCCTTTGTGCGTGTGCAGAGAGGGTGGACCCGGTGGGCTTTGATTCTCAAACAGACTCCCTTTTCAGACGCTTCCCCCGAGCCTGGCTCTGAGCTTCTCTGCTCACATCCTCGGAAAATTCGGGAGGAGAAAAAGTTTATGGAAGCGAGCAGTAGTTTATTCACCAGGCCGCCAAGGCCTTTCAGAGCCTTGAGAGTGAGAGTCTATAAGGAGGCAATCAAGCATGTGCTGGGAATAAGCTCAGTTGCCTTCCTACCTGTGACGGCCCCCCTCAAGTGCGGCTAAGAGACTCATTGAATGGAGGGAAGAACAATGGGCGAGAGGAACAAACAATTCAGAGAAGTCTATCATTCTGTATGCTGTTATCTTAGGCACTGAATAAAAGCAGACTCCCCCCTCTTTCGGCCCGACAGTCAGCACTATTTTCAGGGACCAGTAGCACTCCTCAGGTCCCTTTCAGAGGCCCTCAACAGGTTCACGAGGGCAAGAAGTGCAGTATATTAAAAAAAACTGAGGTAGTAACTTCACTTGACTGAAGTCACAGAGAGTCTAAAGTGAGCAGCGAGAGCTGCCGAGAAAAGCCTTTGTTTTGGATTTCATTGGCATGACGTATAAACCAAACAAGCTGAAATATGCTCGCTAATTTAAAATATCTATATTTATAAAAAAGCATATGTTTCAGTTACATTTTAAATTTAGTTTCAATTAAATTTCTTTTTTTTTTTTTTGCAAAAGTGGACCATACAACTCATTTGCTATATTTTAAGCCTCACAAAGCCATATGATACTGCTTTAAAAGAAAAATGTTGGTCATTACTCGCCTTTGTCACCATTCACTTTCATTGTACGGAAAAGAGCTTTTGTTTGACTTTAAACTCCATAGAAAAAATGCTGGTTTTGAAAAACATCAGAGAATGATTACATCATTTTAAATGACAATTTAGCAAAAAATAATAAAACACATCTCAATTAATTTCCATTACATCCTCATTTCTCTTCCTTTCTTCACCTTTCTTAGGCAAAAAGCCTCTCAAGTAATGCCATCCAAGACCGTAAGCTCTTGTGTAAAGTCGTAAAGCAGGGTTTCCTGGCCACCAGTGCTTTTCCTCACAGATGCACTGGCCCCTGCCTGTGGGAAACGGGAAACCATGACTTATCTGAACATATGGTTTCCCAATTCAAGTCAAAATGTCTGAGCCCTGTTGCATCTGGTGCCATTTTAGTTGGTTAAAAATGCCACACAGGACTGTGACGAAAGGAGAAGAAATGGAGGAAAATACAGTTATTACACACCCATGGGCTCATTTTTTCAGCTCATTAGCCACTGGCCTCCGTGACCAATTAGGCTTTGTCACCATTGCCGGGGTCATTATGCTCACATCTTCTTGCATGCTCATTCAGCTGTCTTTAGGGAGAAAATAAAAGACGGAGAAAGAGAGCTCATTGATAGAAGCAGGAAAAGGCAAACCCTTATAAATTGATTGAAAATTAAAGAGAAAGTCACAATGAGATCATTTCACATCATGTCTTCATGAGCAGGAATGTGTGGGATTTACAGATGATGCCTTAATGACCCCTAACTGATGCGCGCCACAGTTTTTTTAGACGTTTAAACGAGCGGAAACCTTTACCCAACACACTCGCTCTCGCAAATGTTTCGTTTTCAAGCTTGTTTCGCTAATCCCACAAAGTGGCTGCGTAATTACGAGACAATAAAACCAAACGCCTCACCTGAAGTCATAAGTTAATCTCTGCTTAAAAACTCAGCAAGCGACCTAAGGCAAAAGCCAGTTGAGATTTCGGTAAATGCGTTACCTCCCCTGTGCAGGTCAGTTACTGGCCAGTATGTGTAAATGGGGTCCATGGGGAGAGGGTAGAGCCGATGTCAATCACAAAGTTAGGCCATACAAAAGACCATAATTGGCGTGGGTCCACCTCATCCCTGCATCCGAGAGCACTGTTGGCCCCGTGGGGCCTTGTGAACCCCCCACCACCCCCAGACTGACCACAGTCTATTTATCAGAGATGGGGGGCAGCTTGGCAGGCCGTACACACACTCCCCTGCATAAGCATTGCACACACTCTGACACACAAACACACACATACACACAACCCAAACAAATATGCTGCGGGGACCGTGGCAGACACACCATGTAACAACAAATTTACAACAGGCGCACCATGGAAATGGCTGGGTCAATATGATGACTAATGGTGTAACACTGTGTGGATAATGGACGAGTGTGAAAAAATAACAGATTACATGTTTATCTTAAGTGATCAGAGAATCATCGAAAGACTGAAGATCATTTGCTGAGTAAAGAAAATGAAGGAAACGTCAGGAAAATTAATGTGATAGATCATAAAAGCGCAATGTTAGACAAACAGATTTAGCTATCATAGACAGATAAATAAATAGACAAAATTATAACATTTAAATAATAAACAAATATATAACAGATAGATAGATAGACATTTAAAAATAAATATTATTTAAATATGACTGATAGATAGATAGATTGATAGATAGATTTTAAAAATAAATAGATAGATAGATATTAAAAATAAATATTATTTAAATAAATATATAAGATAGATAGATGACATTTAACAAACAATATATAACTGATGATAGATAGATAGATAGATATTAAAAATAAATATTATTTAAATAAATATATAAGATAGATAGATAGATGATAGATAGATACATAGATAGATAGATAGATAGATAGATAGATATTAAAAATAAATATTATTTAAATAAAAATATAAGATAGATTTTAAAAATAAATATATAACAGATAGATAGATGATAGATAGATAGAAAGATGGATAGATGACATTTAAATAATAAATATATAACTGATAAATAAATAATATTTTATATATATATATATATATATATATATAACAATAGAATGATAGATATATAGATAGATATTAAAAATAAATATTATTTAAATAAAAATATAACAGATAAAAATAGATAGATAGATAGATAGATAGATAGATAGATAGATAAATATAGATATAGATAGGTAGATTTTAAAAATAAATATTGAAATAAAAATATGAAACAGATATATAAATAGATAGATAGATAGATAGATAGACAGATAGATAGATAGATAGATTTTAAAAATAAATATTTATTTATAACTCAAATAAATAAATAAAAATATGAAACAGATAGATAGATAGATTTAAAAAATAAATAAATATTTAAATATAACTCAGATAAATAAAAATATGAAACAGATATATAGATAGATAGATAGATAGATAGATAGATGACATTTAAATTATAAAACAATATATAACTGATAGATATCTAAAAAAAAATAAAATATTATTTAAAAATATAACAGATATATATATATATATATATATATATATATATATATATATGTAATTTTTTTTTTTTTTTTTTTTTCAAATGCCAGCAGTTCCCAGCAGGCCATGTGTTCACTCTCTCTTTAAATGAATAGGAAACCAGGCTGCAAACAGCAGGCTGAACAGTAGGCTAATTCCCTGTGTTTAATACAAAGGAACCAATTATATGCTAATCAGCACATCTCAGCACTGCTTCAGCTCCCCATCCTTCACCAGCAGCTCAAGATAACAGTTAGTCATGCTTCCCTTTAAAGCCTCTGACTTCTCCTCTAATAGGCTCACTATAGGCTAATCTGTCAGTTAAAGTCTCCTATAGAGGTGTCAAATTAATTCATTGAGACTATGGTGCAAATTAGCAGAAATATTCAATAATATTCTTACCAAAAGTAGCATAAAGTGACCCTGAAAGTATTAGTGCGTTTGAGTCATACCTAAAATGTAGTTATGTCATTGGATCAAATTTAATTTTAAGACAAAATGCATGGAATTTAATCAGTAAACTTCACAACAAATATTTTGTTATTTTTCCCATGATAAAACAATAGATTTACTATTCAGATACAAGACGATAAGTATTTGTTTATTTTTTTTGTTGCCAGATATTAGTGTAACATGTCCACAGCTGTGAGGAAATACACCTGTGGTTATAAGACACCTGTGTGAATGAGAGGAAACAAATAAACTTGCTTAAAAAATTTAAAAAATAGATAATTATTTAAAAAAAAAAAAAACAGCTTAATTTGTTTGACATTTGTTATCTAACGCATGCAAATTCAGACATTTTTAGGTGTGATTTAAATGCCAAAATTGTGTTTGGGCCTCTTTTTTTTACATTAACAAAAATACATGAATAAATAAATCAGTGACTGTTGAAATGAACTGCTCAACTTCATCTTTGCACCCCAAATTCTTTCACTTTTCACAAATGTCAATCAAAGCCATCAAAACCAGCATCAGCACCAGAGGAAGTGAGTTGAGCACGTCTTGGCTAATCATTAGCAACCTTTTGTCTTTTGGCAAAATCAAACAGCATGCCTTACACTCTTTCATCAGGCCGATTCAGTCAGCCCAATTGTTTTAATATGAACTTCCTTGAGTGTTTTCATTAAGTGTAGACTAGCCCCCTGCTATCCAAGCAGCCTCACCCCCTCAGCATATCTCCACCCCCAAAGACCCGAAGAGTCTTTCTTAATCAAATGTACATTTACTAGTCGCTTGACTTGAGACATCTGCCCTAAGCAACCAGTCAATATTGTGGCCCCAGTTCAAAGCAGTCAGTTCATTAGCTGTGTCAGCTTTACAACCAGAAGGTAATGGGTTTGAAAGTGAGCAACGACAATGCGCGGCAATGCAGGCCTCATTTAATAGTGATTTATCACCAGCCAAAAGCCCTGTTTAACCTTTGGCCAGTGCAGACCTCCCTTCCTCTCTCAAAGGATCTATTGTCAGCTCCCCAGGGTATCTTACTGTGTGAATAAGGAAAAGATGATCTAGTTAAAGTCACATTATATCACTAGTCATATCAGTAGAACGGAATGCGCAGATAGTTTTCAAACGGTTCATTTTCTGTTACGTAACGAATAATATTTCAGCGTAGGTGAATGTATTCATTTTATATTCTATTTTAGAAAGGAAGAAAAGAATATATATGTATGTATAATTTTGTTCTACATGTTATTTTAAGAAAAAATTAAAAACATCCATTTATCAAAATCCTGTCTGTAGATATATATATATATATATATATATATATATATATACACACACACACAAATTATATTATGGAAAAAAATGAAAAACACCTATTTATACAAAAGGCATTTATTCTTGTAATTACACCTTTATTCTCAAAATATTTCAAATTTATTGTCATAATTTTGACTTTATTCTCAAAATATTTTAAATTTATTCTCATATTGCTACGACTTTATTCTCAAGATTTTGACTTTATTCTCAAAATATTTCAACTTTATTTTCATAATTTCAACTTTATTCGCACAATATTTCGACTTTATTCTCGTAATTTTGACTTTATTCTCAAAATATTTCAAATTTATTCTCGTATTGCTACAACTTTATTCTTGGATTTTTAACTTTATTCTCAAAATATTCCAACTTTATTCTCATATTGCTATGACTTTATTCTCGTAATTCTGACTTTATTCGCACAATATTTCGACTTTATTCTCATAATTTTGACTTTAATCTCAAAATATTTCAACTTTATTCTGTAATTTTGACTTAATTCACAAAATATTTAGACTTTATTCTCAAAATTTTGACTTTAATGTCAAAATATTTTTACTTTATTCCTGAAATATTTTGACATTATTTTCATATTGCTACAACTTTAATTTTGTAATTCTTCTAATTTCAACTTTATTTATGTAATTTCAACTTTATTCTCGTAATTTTGACTTCATTCTCAAAATATTTCGACTTTATTTTCATAATTTCGACTTTAATCTCAAAATATTTCAACTTTATTCTCGTAATTTTGACTTCATTCGCAAAATATTTACTTTATTCTCGAAATATTTCGACATTATTTTCGTATTTCTACAACTTTATTCTCGTAATTTTGACTTTATTCTCAAAATATTTCAACTTTATTTGCATAATTTCAACTTTAATCTCAAAATATTTCGTCTTTATTCTCATATTGCTACGACTTTATTCTTGTAACGACTTTATTTTCAAAATATTTCAACTTTATTCTCGTATTGCTACAACTTTATTCTCATAATTTTGACTATTTTTTAATGTGATACTAAAACACTGTCTTATATATGTAAACACACATATATATACACACAGATTGCATTTTTATAAATAGGTGTTTTTAATTATTTTTCTTTAAAATGTAGAAGAAAAAATATTATAAATAATAATATTTTTATATATATATATATATATATATATAGTCTGATCTATCTATATATATATTTGGACTTCACTGTTCAATAATAATAACAGAATTGTTATTTTTTTCAGAGATCATTATATTATTTTCAGCCATTCTTCTTTTTTTTTTATTTTTTTTTTTTTTTAGGGTATTATGCCTTAAAAGATGCCAGCAGTTTTGATTGTTAGGTCAACCATACCTTTAACAGATCACAACCTCATGTTCAGCATTTTGACACTCAAGAAATGAGCAAATCATAACTAGGATTGAGTTTGAAATGCAGAGGTTTGTGATGCTCAAAAAAGATGCTGTAAAAATTTGTCGGAGTAAAAGGCTTTTGGTTGCTATTATGGCATTTAGTGACAGAAGCATCAGGTTGAGCATGTGCTGTTATTTTCTAGTGATCTAATGCAGTTAGGGCCTGTTAAGTAGCTTAATGACAGGAGGACAATACGGATGCTTGGTGTGGCCCATATGGGCCGCATAGGTCTTTGACAGCACCCTCTGCACTTTATTAACCACATGTCTTACCAGCGCTTAGTAAACTGTTTTGTTAACAAAGCTCTGGCAGGAAGAAGAAAAAAAAAGGGGGTCGGCGTTGAAAATGTGAACAGTTGGTGCGATGTAAAGACACTGTTTTCTGCGGAGAGCCTGATGGCGCCCCCCTCCTCCCTATCCGCCTCACCTCCCTCCCTGCCTTCACAGTCTACGCCACTCCGCCCCATCCTTACAAGGCCTGGCTTAGTCACACCAGCTGCCTGGACCATTCTTCACTGCTTGAGCTGCCCCCTGTCAGGACCAGAAGCTCCGGTCTTCCTTCCCTATGGCTAAAGAGAAAGAAGCAGACGGGTTAAGTGGGCCAGAATCCAGGGGTCTGGAGATGAAGTGATCAAAACAATGCAGATATTGGAACCACTAAAACACAGAGAACTTTACCGACTAGTCAGGAAGACTAGTTAACAGCTACTTTGGTTGTGGGGGCTATTTACGATGGAATCATTTGAAGAAATATTACGGAAAAGGCAAACTTAAACAATATTATGCTTTAGAGATAAGCACCAACAAAAAAGATTTTACAGTTCTTATAAAACACCTTTACATTAAACCATTTAATATATAATTATATATTTATATTATTGCATTTTTATAATTATATTATACATAAATATATAATTAGTATTTAAATATTGTTATAATATTCAATTATTATTCAGATATTACTTCAGTACATAAATACAAAATATAAGTTTAATATCTTACATTTTTATATATAAATATTTTTATTATACATTATATAAATGGTATATTAAAAAGAATGTAATATTTATACAATAATATATAAAATATATAATATAATGCAAACACATAATATAATAATATTTAAATATGAAAAAATACAATTAAATACATATTTACATTTTTTATTTTTTATATAAATATATACGTTAATACAATAAAAATACTAATGTATAAATATTTCGTAAATTAATAATATATTAATATATATATATATATATATATATATATATATATATATATTATGAGGTTCTTTTTTCTCTTTCTTTTATAATATATTGACATTATATAAAATGTAATTTATTTTTTTATTTGACTTTATTTTTAGCCATTCTCACACTCAACAAATAGGCAAATCTTAGCTAAGATTAAGTTTAAAATATAGACACTTGTGAAGCCCAAAAATGCCTAAAGAGTACTAAACTGTTATAAAACAACTCAGTAAATACAATTTTGGCTTTTGTAGGGTATTATGCATATATAACAATATAATATAATAATATTTAAATATGAATAAATACATACATTTAAATACATATTTCATATTTTAGATTTATATATATATATATATATATATATATATATATATATATATATATATATATATATATTTATGTGTGTGTGTGTGTTAATACAATTTAAATTATTAATGTATAAATATTTCAATACAAGGTTTTCTTATTCTCATTCTTTTGTTTTTATTGTAAACATTATATAATATATTGACTTTATATGAAATATAAACATATATATATATATAAGATTATATATATATACTAAAATTATGTTTCTAATATAGATACTTGTGATGCCCAAAAATGCCTAAAAAATTACAAAAAAAAAAGTACACAAATGTTGTAAAACAACTCAGTAAATAAAATTTTTGTAGGGTATTACGCATGTAAAAATGTATATTAATATATTAAATATAGAGTAATATAATGCATAAATTTTTAAATATGAATAAGTAAAAATACAATTTAAATAAATATTTCTCATATTAGATATTATATATATACGTTAATGCAATACAAAATATTAATGTATAAATATTTCATAAATATTACAAATATTTTACAAGGTTTACTTTTTCTCATTCTTTTGCTTACAGAGTAAACATTATATAATATACTGCCATTATATGTAATATAATTTATGTATTTTTTCAAAGATCAGGACATTATTTTCAGCCATACTGACACTCAACAAATAGATACATCTTAGCTAAGATTAAGTTTGTAATATAGACACCTGTGATGCCCAAAAATGCCTAAAAAGATTCTTTAAAACAAATACAAAGTACAACAATATCATTAAACAACTCAGTAAATACAAATTTTTTTTTTTAGGGTATTGTGCTACATAATAAATAATAATATATAAAATACATAACATTATAATCCATAAATATTTCAACATAAATTAATAAAAATACATTTAAATACATATTTAATATTTTAGAATTTACATAAATATATACAGTGATTCCAATACAAAATATGAATGTATACATATTTTATAAATATTAAATATATTTTACAAGGTTTTCTTTTTTCTGATTCTGTTGCTTTCAGAGTAAACATATAATATATTGACATTATATGAAATATTATTTATTTATTTTTACAGAGATTATGACATTATTTTCAGCCATTTTGACACTCAACAAACAGGCAAATTGTAGCTGAGATTAAGTTTGAAATATAGACACATGTGATGCCCAAAAATGCCTAAAAAGAATGTGCTGATTGGAATTCCAGTACAGATGTTCAGTCAGCTGTTTAAGAAAACCAACCAACCAAAGCAAAAAGAAAGAAAGAGAAACAACACAATGCAGGCAAAATGAACTCCATTTAGAGCCTTACAATAATCCTTTTCTACCCTGACAGAATTTGTTACATTTCAATTTTCTTTGAAGTAGTTTTCGGCACATTTGATGGCGAGCTTCGAAAGCACAGCATTATCGGCGCAAGAATGGGGCTTTTCAAGGTGTTTATAGATTTCAAAGATCTCTCTCTTGGAGAGCACAGATTGTGTGGTCTGATTGGCTCATTCCCTCAAGAGTCACTTGAAAAATCCGCAGTATTTGGTCTAACTCCCGATACTATGCGCAAGCCATCCTAAGACTCCAAGGCATTCGCTTTGTGGCGGAATCTGCTTAGGTTTAGTAAGCATAAAGAAGTCCTCGCGCACACGTACGCACCCTTTCCACAAAAAGGTTCCCGAGTGCTAAAATCGAGGAACGGAGCGACCCATCCACTAAGCAAACAGAATGAACTAATGGATCAGCCATCTTCTCCTCCCATTCCAATTATCCAGAGCCATGTTAAGAATATGGCCACGTCGGTAAACGCTGATGCTAATACAGATAATCCCTTACATACATATACATATCACATTCAGACCGGTCACTTAGCCACCGAACCACCCAAGCAGTCAGAGTGCAGGAGTTGAGACCGCCAACAGAGAGAAAGTGCATCCTTCAGGTTTGAACAAGCTAATGAGGAATATGTAAATGATGCGGGGGCTTATGAGATTACCACTTGTTTGATAGTTATTACAGGTGTTAGTAAACCAGAATTAGGAGCCCAGTTAATGCTGCTCCATTCAGACCCTGATTGATCCCTTAATACAGGCATTTGTGGTCATGTTTGCTTCCCTGAATTGTGCTGTGGTGGGTCCAACGCTAAGTTGCTTTCCATTTCTCTGGCCTCTGAACACAACGACACAGCATACCTGGAAACCTTCACATCCAGTTGCACTGATAAGAACAGTTGCTCTGTGAAAGTATCCGTCTTATATTTCCCTCGCTTTGGAAGCTGCGCTCGCGAGTTAAAGAAGTCATTAAGCTTATCCAGACGCAACAAAAGAAAGATTTTGCAACGGCAAACAGGAGTGTCAAATCAAACAGAGATTTGCCAAAGAGGCTTTGGCGAGTTGGTGAGGTCCATACCAATTTGGAGATTTCAGTGCTCTCTTTCTCACTCTTGGGAAAATCACTGGACTTGTTTGAAGAGGACAAAAGCACTAAATATGAAGAGAACAACTCGAGAACGTTATGTAAGATTCAGCAAAACATTCCTCAAAGTGAAACAAAGCGGAATGTAGAAACTGTGAAGGCTTAACTAAACAAGTCTGTCTAAAACTACAAGTCAGAAGTTTTTGAACAGTAAGATTTTTTTTTTTAAAGACGTCTCTTTTGTTCACCAAGCCTGCATTTATTCAGTCCAGAGTACATCAAAAACAGTAAAATTGTGAAATATTTTACTAATAAAAATAACTGTTTTCTATTTGAATATAGTTTAAAATGTAATTTATTCTTGTGATCAAAGCTGCATTTTCAGCATCATTACTCCAGTCTTCAGTGTGTCACATGATCCTTCAAAAAACATATGCTCTAATATGCTGATTTTCTGCTTAAAAAATTATATTATTATCAGTATTTTTTTCAGAATTCTTTTTTCAGGATCCTAAGATTTATCTGAAATAAAAGCTATACCAGCTTGGGAAAACAAGTTTTTTTGGGGAAAGAAATAGAAATTAATACTTTTATTCAGCAAGGATGCTTTAAATTGATCAAAAGTGATGATAAAGACATTTATAATGTTACAAAAGATTTTTATTTCAAATTCTTCGGAACTTTCTAGTCATCAAAGAAACTCGAAAAAAATTTATACTCAGCTGTTTTCAACATAAGAATAATAAATGTTTTTGAGCAGCAAATCAGAATATTAGAATGATTTCTGAAGGATCGTGTGACTGGATTAATGATGCTAAAAAATCAGCTTTGAAATCACAGAAAAAAAAATTACATTTTAAAATATATTCAAATACAAAGCAGTTATTTATTTAACAGTAAAAATATTTTTAAAACGATTGTTTTTGCTGTACTCTGAATTAAATAAATGCAGAGTACAAATAATAAAGGTTTGGTGAGCAGAGGAAATTTTAAAAAAAAAACATTAAAAATCTTACTGTTCAAAAACTTTTGACTGGTAGTGAATTTGACCAAAAAAAAAAGGTAAACTAAAGTGATATTTACATTGGTATTTTAAATTTGTCTGAATTCCTCAACCACAGTCAAATTTCCCTGTCTAAGTCTGCAATTGTCAGGACCAGCTGACCATGAATATCCTGTGAGACAATCAGTTTAAGACAATGAAACAGCATGTACTGCAGGAACATTGCTCACTGCAATTTCCTTCACCTGGACAGAACAATGGTCGAACATTTGTTTAGAAATTTCAAGCTAATTACTGAGCAGATCTTTCTTCAGGAGTATCTAAAACACATTCCTAAGTTTACTTTTATAGATAAATAGAAGTTTTCACCAAAGTATAAAAAATCATAAATATTAAAATTGTACACAAATGAAAAAAATTGTACAGAATGATACAATTTTTAAGAAATTAAGTATTGTAGCAAGGCCATAGGCCAAAAACACAACTAAAATGAGCCTCTTTATCAGAAAATTAAAATATTTCATGAAGATACCACTGTAATAATCTAGTTAAGTTTAGGGCTATTAACCTATGTTGGAGTTTTAAAAAAATTTAAAGTATTTAAAGTAAAAAAAAAAAAAAAAAAAAAAAAAAAACAAAACCTGTATTCTGATTAACAGTATTGTTGTACAATCATATCAGCAAACTATTTACAATGTCAACATAAATCCAGTCCTTTTACTTTATGATGCAATTCGCTATCCTTGTGAGAATTATGTATTATTCAGTTCCGTGTGATCGTAATTACTGTGAAAATGCATTGCAAATTCATGGGAAAACCCACTTAAATAGTCTTAGAATAGATGGCTTAAGAATTATGAATTCAAAAGACTTTCTCTGCCGGATCCGAGCTGGCATCGCCCTCTGCTGGCGGCCAAACGAAATACAATTCTGGACGTACCGTGCGTAAGTTTTCATATTAGCCCTAAATAAATACAAAAAATACATTTTATGATGGGACGGGAATGGGAAATTTACATTTCTTTTAGGTTCATCAGAACGAAAAAAAAAAACCTTTCAGTGGAATGACAATAATTCACAGGTTAATGTTTTAATCGTTTATTTGTAATGTTTAGATAAGTTAAAAGAGTTAAAAAAAATGAACGTTCTTGAAAACTAACAGCTAACTGTAGATACCTAAAAGAAATAGATAATATTTTGTTCAGGTTAAACGTCGTAATCTTGATAAAGGTTCTTCATTAATGATAAAAAACGTTATGTTGTTAAAAATAAGCGTCTTTCAAAAACAATGATTGAGACAAACAAGAATATAAAGTTATAAATGCTTTTAAACACTTCGGACATTTTCATTAAGCCAAATAAATATTAAGATTTAAATTGGGTGAACGTGCTATTCAGTGTGCTTGTAAACAAATGATCTTTCTCTCGTTTCCCCTGAGAAAAAAAAAAAAGCTAAATACCATGTCATTTCAACTCTGTTGCACCGTTTTAAAATTGATTGTGTTCCGCAACCTGAGGCGAATTAGCCCTATGCATTTAAACGTTTTCAATGGTATGTCGGTTTCTTGTGTTCCTCTTGTTCCAAATGTGGCCAACAACACAAGCGCGGTCATTGTAACAAGGCGCTATTCCTCCCTCGAAAAGACCAGGAACGATGGGAATTCCAGAAACGAGTATTATTTTGGAGGTGCCACCTATTTGCTGCTCATAAAAACAATATTTAGGTTGTGCTTGAGCGTTACCTCGTTGAATAGGCCCTATTCATGTGGGGTTAAGAGTGTAGCGTGGGTCCTGTGAGGAGGTAGCGTGGGTCCCTGTGTTTCGGGGAGGAGCTGTCAGGGCTTCGGAGGAGCGGGAGAATAGGGACCCGCCAGAGTCTCTTGCTTGGGTTCGAACTGCGGTGATTTAACTGCATAATCGGATTGAAAGTGAGCCGCGGAATTTATGTCAGTTCACATTTCATCAAACGGCGAGTGTGAATTGAAGTCGACAGAACAGAGGGTTAATCCAGAACTAAAGCCAAAATAATTAGGGGCCCCCATCTAATCTCCTGCTCATTCTAACACCCTTGAATGACATTAAAATATGGCAACGCTTGCTGTTGGCAGTCAAATGTGTTCCCTAACTTTAAATGGGCCAATCAAAGCCCAGGCTTTGCTGCGTGGAAAAGCAGAGGTTTGTTCATTGAATCCAGCATAGTTTTGAGTGTCAACCACAGCAGCGAATAATTCAAACAAGCGATTTATGTAAGTGTGAACGAATTCAAAATTAAATGTTTTAAGAGTTATTCTCTATAAAGAGTTTTTATAGGCTTACTGGATTTCTTTCTTAATTAGTTAAATGCAAACTCATGTTTTACATGTTTTTGAGTCAAAAGGGGGAAATATTAATAACATATCACTCTTTACTTTAACACAGATGCCAGCAAGTGCAAATACAGTTGAGGTCAAACGTTTACATACACCTTGAAGAATCTGCTAAATGTTAATTATTTTACCAACATAAGAGAATCATACAAAATGCATGTTATTTTTTTATTTAGTACTGACCTGCGTATGATCACAATAAAAGACGTTTACATATAGTGCACGAGAGAAAATAAGTTTTATATTTATTTATAACAAATATTTAAATTCATGAAGATCAGTTAAATTTATACATTTATAAAAATGACTCTGTTCAAAAGTTTACATACACTTGATTATTAATACTGTGCTGTTACCTGAATGATCCCTGATGATTTTTTTGGTTTTGTTTAGTGATAGTTGTTAATGAGTCCCTTGTTTGTCATGAACAGTTAAACTGCCCGCTGTTCTTCAGAAAAGTACCACAAATTCTTTGGTTTTTCAGCATTTTTGTGTATTTGAACCCTTTCCAACAATGACTGTATGATTTTGAGATCCATCTTTTCACACTGAGGACAACTGAGGGACTCATATGCAACTATTACAGAATTTTTAAATGCTCAGTGATACACCGGAAGGAGAAAACAATGCATCAATGCTTCTGGGAAACATGTAAGTATCTTCTGTAGCTTCTGAAGGGCAGTACTAAATGACAAAAATGTACACACCTTTAGAAAAATGCCATTGTACACACCTTTATTCTGTTCAACAGTTTACACCCCTGGCTCTTAATGCAAATTCACTGGCACTGGCTCTGGCTCTTTGTGCAAATACACAAAATGCTGAAAAAAAACAATTTGCTGACCTGAAGGATTTTTCTGAAGAACAGCAGGCAGTTTAACTGTTTAGGACAAATATGGAACAACTATCTCTAAACAAAAAAAAAACAGCTGTAGATCAACGCACGTCCTGATTTTGCTGAGTTAGATGTCTTCCTGGGTCAACATATTTTGTTGACCCTGGAACAACAATTTAATCCAAAAATTGAATCTTGACCACATCCCTACACCTAAACCTAACCTTACCCATGAGTAATCCCTAAAATCAGAGGAAATAATAGATGAATGACACTAATGTACAAGCACCAAACACTGATTGTAAGCTTAAACTTCACAAAAACTATAAACTGATTTTTTAAATCTGATTGGTTAATCACAAAGTTGTTCCAGGGTCAACAAAGATGTTGATCCAGGAACATGTCGTACTTGCTAAAATCAGGTTCTGCGTAGATTGAACACAGTATTAAGAATCAGACATATGTAAACTTTTGAACGGTGTCATTTTTATTAATTTGAACTATTATTATAAAAAACTATGATTATAAAAAAAGATGGGTACTTCACATCAAGAACCAGAAATTAAGTCCATAACTGTGTTTGGTCAATAACAAAGTTTAAGAAACAAATCTTTACTTAAAAAATCTGTTATTCAGAGGGTAGCTAGACAGAGTAATCCTAAAACATTTAGTCTCTTTTTGTCTTTTCTTGGCTATAAATCAAAGATTTTTCCTCCAACATAATCTGCTTTCTTCGTCCTTTTACTTGATTGCTTTTGAGCTTATGCACATATGTGGATGTTGAATTACTTGGTTTTATATCTCTAAAATGTTTCACCAAATATTGAAGCTTAACAAAACACTGTAAAAGGAAGTGCAAAACTAAGTTTGTAATGTATCTTTTTTAAGGATTTTCATTCCATAAGCCTAATCTAGAGTAGAACTGAGACTTTGTTTGCCAAATCTTAAGATATAGTGTCACTACATCTGGAATATTCTAAAATACTCCCCTCATCTTTAGACAAAATCTTAACCATGGCCACCACCCAAACTCTGACCACAGCACAATTTTTAAAATGCTGGAATGTGAAGCATTTGCTCTAAAGCACTTGGAAGTACACTGAACATTGTGAATTGTTCTTAAAAAACAGATTTTTTTTCAGATGCACTTAGGCCACAATGTACAAATACAATTTCTTGCTTTCACGCAACTGAAAACCTCTCAAAAACCTAAATTTTACCCTTCATTAAACTAACAAAATAACATAGTGTACATTTGTCAGTCCATTTCTGGGAGAGCTGAGGAGAAGCAGGAAGTCAGTCCAGGTCAGGAATGTCAGACAGGAAGTCCTCCCTGTGTTTGGATGACTACTTCTGAAATAGACTTCCCGTTCCCTCCGATCGGTAGGGTGGTGTTTCATTTAAGGTGGTGATAGGGGAGGGTGACCACAAAAGTACATTTCCCTCAACTGATAAAACATCAATAAATAAAGGGGGCAGCCAAGTTATAGAAGCGACCCTTTTGTATATCTTACATACATTTGCTCTGTAGTTATAAGGGACGCATCTCCACCCTTCTACGAGAAGCTACGTCACTCCACATCTCAGCCCAAAGGAACTATTAGCGTCAGAGGAAAAGCTCTGTTAGTCTGTCACAGTCCTCTGGTTATTATGGTGCCCTGCAAAGACAACAACGTCTAGTCACCAGCTATTTTTAGCACATACCGCTGCTAAGGAAAAAACGATAAAAGACAAAGGCTTCAAATTTTACCTTAGAAGGCTTGCAAATTGTCAATAACCACAAAATCTGAACTGGCTGGAAGAAAATTGAAGTAATGCATAAAGTATAGTCAGGCGGTCATTATTGTAAAATAAACAGAGGCAGGGTGATCAGAGCTTTTATCTTCCAGAAGTGATAATGACCCACAGCACCAATCCAAATTACAGTAAAAGAGCAAGAGACAAAGGAGTGAAATGTGAGACAGAAAATAGCATAGCTATGAAGTAAATTGTTTACCTTAAGCTACAGTCAGTTATATAGTTTAGACTGCAGACAGCTGCAATTGACCAATCAGAATTAAGCATTCCAGAGCTCTGAATAATTATAGTCTATTTTTGTATTAACTTACATCAGAATACATTTTAACACATCTTCACCAACAGTTGTTTGTACTACGACTTAATTTAGTCATGTTCGTATTGCATGTGCATGTTTGGCAGAGACCAGAGACAGATAAACACAGTCATGGGGTAAGTCACAGGCCACGACACTTACACAAATAAACATTCATTAAGGGGCCTCTGAACTTAGATTCCTCTCATTTTTGCTCTACAACCAGCAGCTGTGAGTGATCACAGGACACTGGTAGGAACTTTCTGGAACAAAACAAATGATCGCCTGTGACTCTGTCAAGCCACGCACAACATTTGTTCGTTTATCCCAAGAACTTCCTCTAAAACATATTGGATTATAACTACCTCAGACACAGAGAGGCACTGTTGCACATGAAGGCCACCCCCACACTCACCGCTCACCATCTGGATCATTTAGAGGGCGGAGTGCCCGCTTTCCCTCCGTCCCTCTTGCGATATCTCCCTTCCTCTCTTCCCTTCCTGCCGGCCTCTGAGCAGAGGATGTGTCTGGGAGTGTGAGAGAGGAAGGCTGGCCGTGAAGTGGGTATGTACCCTCTCTCTTCGTCCCCCTCATTACTCTCTCTGTCTCTGGTGATTGCTCTATCTGGCGACACTGAGCAGGCCCTCTGGGCAGGGCAGTCTCTTAGTGGCGGAACGGTGGACGGTGGAACAACAAGCCTAAATGTCAGACGGAGATAAGAATGGCCAAGACAATCGTGAAGGTACACATCCTTTCTGTTTGTTTGCAATGGCATCTGGAAAGCGTTTGTTTATAATGTCATTATGTTGTACTGGTAGAGAAATCTATGTGTATCTACATCTATATTTATGTATATCTAGAAAGAATGAAAGAAATGTAATGAAAATTAAATATTAGCTGCATAAATGTTTCTGCCAGGGGAACGCAGCATAACTGACCCCCTACTTCCATACTGTCCAGCCATATGTAAGTGTAGCCTACGTTATATACATATATATATATATATATATATATATATATATATATATATATATATATATAAGCAACTATGGGTTGAAGATCTTTCAATTCTGTCAAACGCATGGATTTCAGCATGACAGGAAATTAATACATAGGCCTAGTTGTAATGCACATTGTACGTAACATACAAAATACAAAAACCAAAACCAAGGTAACAAGGAGCTAATATAAAAAAAGTATAGTCTAAAACATATAAAACAGTATATACATTAGCAAGGGTGCAATTATAACAAAATATATTACTTTTAATATATAAAATGTTAAGGACATACCTACAACTTCTGAGGTCTTTAACTGATGGTATATGGTTTTTGTGCAAGCCATAAATCGTGGTTTGGCCAAATTCCCGGGAAGTACTACACTACCCACAAACCTGAAGAAAGAGCCACCAATTAGAGAAGTCACTGTTACCGTGGCGACACGAATGACAGCACAGCAACACAGCTTAATGACATATCTGAATCAGTCTCACAAGTCACAACACTGTTCATCAACTATGCATATTCACAATTGCTGAAAATATTTTTTTATATTAACACTTAAAAAAATATTATTACTATGGAAGTACAATTTCTATATTTAGTTAATATTGTATTACCATGGCTGAAGATAGAAGATAGAACATGGCAGATAAGATAGAAGACTGATTGCATGATTTATTATGATTTATGAAGGAGGGGGTAAAAACATGCAGTTTCTGCCCTGAAGCTGTTTCTGGGTAATAGTATTCTTACATACTTTCCCGTGGGTGTTTCAGCTCTTGAGCACCCATGGGATTGATGAATATGAAATGGAAATTTTTAAACTTCAGACTTTGAAGTGTTCAGGACATCACTTAGTCATTCTTTGGAGAAGAGAACAGTTCATCTGCTGAGCTTAAGACTTTGCTGATGCCAAACTCTTTTAGATTTAGCCTTTTGCTGGTTTAAATTATCTCAGGAATACCAGGAAAAATGAAGACTTTCACTATTGAAGTCATTCATTGTGCAAGTCAGACAAAACTCTCTCTCTCTCTCTCACACACAAAAAAGTATGCATTCTTTTACACAATCAGCAATAACTTCAATTAACATTGCAGCTGCACAATTCAGTTTCTATGCTGTGGGCTTAACCCGCTTGGCTCAGTAGCATATGGGCTACATATTTTTTTCTGTATTTTAACTGACAGATGCCCTTGTCCCAGTCGAGGTGTGGCCAGAGCTGGAGAGAGCCGAGTGTTTGGCTCGGGGTGCTGCGCTGAAATGGGCCTCAGGTGTCTTTTGTCGTCCAGAGCAACTGGAGAAACTTGGACAATACAAGAAAAGGGAGAGTCAACGAACTGCGTCGATTCATTCAAGGTTAAAGGTAAGTAGTGATCATTATTTCACTTCAATTAGAAAGCCTTTAAAAAGTATTTGTGCAACAATGTCTGCAAGAGAAGTCATCTGCTTACTTGCATTTTTCTTAAGTCAGTTGTACAGTCCTACCTGGAAGGTGTCGACTGGGGTCTGGGTCAATTGCGAGAGGCACGAGCTGAGCTGAGAGAGGTGTCTCATGACTTGCACAAGGCTAACTTGGAATCAAGGAAAAATTCGGAAGAAGTAACTACACTGGAGACACTTCGAGAAATTTCTGTCACTCACTGCCAGCTCCTTGCTGCAGTTAGTAACTTACCACGCCTCTATAGAGGTTAGTGATTTCCTGCTTTGCATAACCTCTACGGATATTTTGGTTAAGCCTTCAATGCTTTAGAGCAGGGGTGTCCAATCCTAGTCTTGGATGCCCAAAATCCTGCAGAGTTTAGCTCTAACTTGTCTCAACATACATGCCTTAACATTTATAATATTCCTGAAGACCTTTATTAACCTTGGATCAGTTGTGTTTTTAAATTAATCATGGAGCTAAACTCCGTAGACTCCAGGAGCCTACGAGAGCAGGAGCTGGATTGCCCATCATTTACTTAGAGCCAAACAATCTCAAATACATAAAGGTACTTGAAAACAAGCCCTTCTAGCTAAGCATTCCAAAGTGTGGTCATTAATAACGCAAGCATGCACACTGTAGTGGCGCAATAGCGGGTATAATGTAAAATGTTTTGGACTCCAGTTAGATTTTTTAGGTCTACTACTGTCAAGGCAGAGCAAGAATCTTGCTGACCAACAAAGTTCCTATTAAAGTCGCTAGCTACTACATGTATATAACTCACTAAAGTCCTGAAATTTGCCAAAGTAATGCAAGATTGCACTCTTAGTGTGTGGGGCTATCATGTACCATGTCATCTCTTTCATCTCAGTGCGGAGTATGGTGCTAGAGACAGAGAGACTAGTGGAGTCTCGAAGACTATTGGAAGCTCACGCCCGACTAATGGAACTAGAACGCTGGCAGGATGAGGTACTGCTACAGCTCCAGGGAGCCAAGGGATCTTCCGGCACGGGGTTAACCTCTGAGGATGAGGAGTTAGTGCAGAATTACTTCTCAGGTGTTGGACGCTTGGTGGATGCCCTTGCCAAGGAGCTCTGGGCAGTGGTGGGGAGTGGCTTGTCACTTGCTTGTCAGAACCCCACGCTTTTTGTGTCAGCTGTACGGATAGTAGAGCGTGAAGAAGCACTAGATCAGATGTTTCTGGAAGAGCGGAGGTCAACATCAGGACACAACACGCCCATGCCACCTGGGAGACCACGTTGCTGGAGGGACCACTTCTTCAAGGTGTGATGATGAGTTTCCTATTGGTTGACGTACCACTGGGGTGTCCAAACTATATTCTGGAGGGCTGGTGTCCTGCTGAGTTTAGCTCCAACTTGCTTTAACACACCTGTCTGGAAGCTTCTAGTATGGCTAGGGCAGGGGTGCCCAAACTTGGTCCTGGGGGGCCAATGTCCTGCAGAGTTTAGCTCCAGCTTGCCTCAACATACCTGCTAGAAAGTTTCTAGTATGCCTTGTAAGAGCTAAATTAGCTGATTCAGGTGTGTCTAATAGCAGTTTAAGATAAACTCTGCAGGTCAGTGGCCCTCCAGGACCAAGTAAGGGCATCCCTGGACTAGTGAGACCTTGATTAGCTGCTTCGGGTGTGTCTAATTGGGGTTTGAGGTCTGCAAGACAGTGGCCCTCTAGGAGCAGGTTTGGACACCCCTGAAGTATCAAAAAAGTTGTTTGTAAGATGACACAATTTTAACCATAAAAAGGCTTTTTTGAATTAACATGTACCTTATTAAACTATTTGGTCAGGTGATGGAGGAGGCAGTATCGGCACGTTTCCGTAGTGTGTCGTACTTGCACACTCGTGGACCAGGGCTTGCAAGTCACTTGTCTGCACTACAGCATTGCATTATGGGAGATCTTTCAACAGTGCGGCATTTTCTGGAACAATGTGTTCCGTCTCACTATCGTTTAACAAGAGCTTACCTGCGTTTCTGCCACCAGTTCTTGCAGAACCATCTTGGACTGGTTAGTGGATGGGAGCTAGAGGGTGGGGAAATTTTTGCTGTTCTTAACTGGGTTCTGCACATATACAACAGGTAGGTAAAAATTTCACTTAAATCAGAATTTGGTCTACGGGTAATCAGAAAGTCCTACATATGAGAATTTGTTCTTTAAGCTCAGAGATGATGGGTGAGCCAGCCCTTGTAGCTGAGCTAGACCTTGAGGACCTGGGACCTCTCATATCTCAGGAAGGTCTCGAGCAGCTGCAGAACAAATATGTCCAAAAAGTTAGGGTAAGACCAAGGCAAGGGTTTTAGTCTCTAAACCAGAGGTCTCCAAACTTGGTCCTGGAGGGTCATTCTCCTGCAGAGTTTAGCTCCAACTTGCCTTAACACACCTGCCTGGAGGTTTCTAGTATTTCTAGTAAGACCTTGATTAGCTGGTTCAGGTGTTTAATTAGGGTTGGAGCTAAACTCTGCAGGACACCAGCTCTCCAGGACTGAGTTTGGAGACCCCTGGTCTAAACTTTTTAAGATTTACATTGTATTGTCTGGATCAGGGGTAGGCAAAGCCACTGTCCTGCAAAGTTTAGGTCCAACCCTAATCAAACACAAGCCAATTAATGTCTTCAGGATTACTAAGGCTATAGGCAGGTGAAGTTTTTTTAGGGTTGGATCTAAACTCTGCAGGACAGTGGCTCTCTAGGGCCAAATTTGCTTACCCCTGGACTGGATTAACAGGCCACAAGTTCTTGAGAAATTGTACTGTGTTTGTTTGTAGAAGAGTGTCTCAGAGTGGATGCAAAAGGCTCTAGAGGTGGAGCTGACAGACTGGCAGAGGGATCAGGAACCAGATATTGACCATGAAGGCTGCTATCACACCAGCCTTCCAACCATCATCGCTCAGGTACTTTAACAATGGCTTGATCTACAATGAGCAAAATTTTCCTTGATATTGACACTGATATATATATGCTGCTCTGGTGTCTGGGTTGTTAGATGCTAGAAGAAAATGCACGGGTGGCCTTGATGATAAGTGAAGCTCTGCGGGATCAGACAATCCAAATGGGTCTTTATGAGATGGAAAACCTCCTCAGCCGGTGTGTACATTTAATAAAGTTCTAAACGTAGGTTCAGGAGGAGCCTAATCATTCAGTCTAGTCAATCATCATTGCAAGCCTACATAAGCAGCAGTCTCTGCACCATCCCAGCATCAATTCTTCCAGCTTTCCTCCACCTTCACCATCTCCTCCTTTATTTCTGTTATTCTCCCTCTATGTAGTATCACAATGGGGCCTCGGGTTCATAGTAGCCCTTCACTGCAATACACAAGATCCAGGGGGCGAGGTTACATCAACATCAAGGGAGTGGAGATGGGTAGGTTTAAGGATGAGGGGGTGGAAACAGGTAGGTTTAGGGATATATAAGTTGGGAGGAGATCTGGATCCAACCTTGCCCTCTGGATCTTGTGTTCTGCAGTGAGGACCATATCCAGGTTCAACCCTCCACTGAGGACAACAAGCCAAGTTTGTTTACCATTAACCATAAGAACTGGATGGGCAGGCGAACTTGTGAAATAATGGATATCATAACTCTTAATGATTATATCTAATGTTTTTGTACTTTCCTCTCACTACATCTAAACAGATTTCGGGATGCAATCATAGAATTTGGGAAGGAGCATCGCAGGGATTCAACCATAAACAAGTTCTACCTCCATTATCTCCTGGCCTGCATCAACAACTGCATCATCCTCAAGTGAGATGGTGTACAAGTATCTTTTTACAGTATGTCTGTATTTATGTGATGTTTGTTTGAAACTGTGTGTGTTTTCAATAGTTTTGTGTGCGTTGGAGGTGCTTGTAAGCAGTATAATTAAATCTCAAATTTAAATGCACATCTAGAACCTCCACAGAAAGCCTGCAGCAGCAGTTGTGCTCTTTCCCTTCAAACCGGTATTCTCGCATTTCACTTGGACCTCTGGCGGGCCTGGACCGTGCTGTGAAAAAGGCATGTCGCTTAGTCATGGACCATCTCTTGTTTGAGTTGCAGCCTCATCTACGGGAGCTCCTGTCTCGTACCTGGCTGGACCAGGGCGAAGTAACTCCAAATATGTGTGGGGTTTTAGAACGTCACTGTGAACTTTACAACAGGGTGCGACAACCTTGTTGCCAGGTTAGTGACATAGAGCACACAATAAAATGTGTGAATATCTTTTCCAACAACTTGTGTAAATGAAAAAATGACACTCAAAAAACCCTTGCGTCATGTGATCTCCACTATCTACAGAGGCTAAAGGAGGAATGTCAATGGCTAACTGTTGTTGAGTATGTCCGTACACTGATGCAGAAGAGAGTGGTCTGCAGAAATAATGATGAGCGAAACCAGCTGGCCCAGAGAATGACACAGGATGCCCAGCAGCTGAGGGACCACCTTCAAAGCATGGTGAAAACACATTTGCATTCATTTTTGTGGGGGACTTTTTATGTGGTTTAGGGGCACGTACACAGATTCATTCAATTAAAATGAAAACAAATAATAACCTAATTATTCAGTAACTGCAAAGTGAATCAAAGCTATTAATGCAAAACTGACTTGACTTGCACAAAACCGGCAATTTTTGGGATCTTGGGTCAGGTACCAGACCTCGAGAAAAAACACAAGAACAAGTCTGTGTGTTTGTGGAAATAAAATTACTATTTTTTTCATTTACAGGAGATTGATGGGACCATAGGGGAGGTGAATCCCACAGCTTTGATAATTGCACTGGCTGACATAATCAATTTCAAAGACCCGAACATGCTAATACTGGAGATTTCTGGATTGTTAAGCAAGTACCCTGATATAAGGTGAGACTTCAAACCAAGCATATCCAACATATCTTCATATTCTAAATTCATTTCTAATACAAAGATTAATCTATGCCAAGAGACTTACAAAGTGTGTTGTTTCAGTGAGGAGCATGTCTCTGTCCTGCTGGATGTAAGAGGGGATGTACCCAAAGACGTGCGGAAGTCAGTACTAGAATTTCTGGAGCAGAACGCCCCACCTTTACCACAAGGATACCGCCCTATATTCACAGAAATTCTTGTGCCTTCTTCTAGCATACAGTTTTGTCTGCCTACTGCAAAATGCACTTGAGAAGCACTCCGAAAAATAATCCTACTGAATTGTATCCAGCCTAGTAAAAAGGAATTTCATTATTAATTCATCAGTATTCAATACCACTAGTCTATTCGTTATCTGATCTGTCTTGTCTGAAATTATACTGTGCCCAAATAATATTTACATGTATGATCTCACCAAATGCTTTCTTACAAATGAAAGTGTACGAATGAAAGCACAAACATAATGTACACACAAGAAATTGTAAAATTCTAGTTCTCCAACACATGTACGGTAGAAACGAGAGACAGCAGTGCACATTCTGGTTAATTTTTTTTAATATATATTTGCGGGTGATCTTTTTTCAATGTAAATTTATGAAAAAGTTAACGTTATCAAATATAACATTCTCAAAAACAATCAACTGCTTTAAAACTTGTATATTGTGGTTTGCTATGTATATTGTGGTTGACTATTAGTCAATAAAGTTATGCATTTTAAGGAAAATAATTTATTCATAAATTCATGAGAATGAATAAATTCAAGGGTGTTTCACTTACAACCAACAATGTAAATACATGGTACATGAATATAATGTACCACTGTACATCCACTGTTCCATGACACATTATTTGACATGTTATTTCAGCCATAGTAGTTTTTGTAAGGGTAATATTGGATATTTGGATCTGTATGTGGAATAAAACAGGCTATAAAAATGAGGAACAATAATAATTTAATTAATATTCAGTGTTTGATGTTTGTTATTCACCAGCTTGGTTGTGCTCAATCAATGGGCCAACAACACCATCAGCTAAAAATACGGAGTCCCATATTCAGGCTATTATAAATAGAGGGTTTGCACTTATGTCACGGTTTGGTCAGTTACCCAGATGCATGGCCATATTGGAAATACTCCAAAATAATGGTTAACGTACTACTGAATATGGTTTTCTGCTAATTTATGCTGCCTAAACCACAGAAAAAACGTGTATATAAATCATATAGAGAAGGACTTATTAAGCAGGAAAGGGTGCAATATTTTGACAAACTAAAGTTAATAGCTGGTAAAGATATTAATTAAGATATTAGCCTAATAGTTCACCTACCTGACCGAAAATGATAAGAACAAACACGAATGTTGTCAAAATATTTGTCCTGGAAATTCTGGTTCAGTCTGGCCAACCACAAACAGCTTTTGTTAGTCAGACAGATTTTTTTACACTCTTCTCCTTGATTTGTTTTAACTTTTGACAGTCTATACTACTCCAAATGTTTTTCCCTGTCCGACCGATTAGTACAGCCCAAAACATGACAATAATTGACCATTTTCAACAACAATAATCAGCTAAATTTGCGAGTTTTGTTCGGCTCAGTGGCGTTGTTTACGTTCAGTGCCGCCAATATGGACAATAAATGACACGTTGTGAAAACTGCATTGGTGAAAACTACCATGAAATTTTATATACAAACAATTACTTTACAATTTATAAAGGACAACAATGATATATTTTTTACAATCTGTTCTCACAAATCCAACACGAAGGATTCACACATTAAAAAGCCAGCGCTAAATAATATTAAACAACACAAAATATTGCCCCTACCTTCATAAGTGACCCAACATTTAAAAGACAAGGACAAGTCAAACACTTACCTTAAATTTACATCGTATGTGATCTGTTTCTGTGTTATTAACAAAACGCACAGCACATAAATGTGACAACTAAAAGCGTATTTAATTTTGGCAACGGCTGAAGGGAAGCGGCTTTTGGCGGTCACGTGATCTTAGGGGCGTGACTTCACGAAGAAACATGGCCGCGTCCAGGGAGATCATGTTGGATTAGTCTATTTGTGAGCGAGCTAGGGATTATAGTACAAATACATTCGTCAATAAGTTTGTTTATTTAGAACCGAAGTGACAATGAAGACATTTTGCGGTCGTGCAAATCCGACAACCGGAGCGCTGGACTGGGTTGAGGAAAGCGAGGAGTATGATTACCATCAGGAGATTGCGAGGTGTGTAAACCATCTCATGTAACATCACCATGTGTCGATAACAATTGATGTTTGCCTGATTCTGTTGGAGTAATCAATGATATTGTTTTAAAATTAAACGTATCAAAATGACGTGGTGAAAATACTTGACAGTGACTTGTTGCTATTGTTCTTACACGTGGAAACTGTTTTGTTAACAGTGCAGGAGTATCTATTACACTTAATCGAATTGTAGTCATGTGATATTCTCTCATGGGACAGTCTGAGAATAAATTATCTGGACCTTTTCTGATAATGGTTGCTGTGTCTCTTTTTCAGGTCCTGCTATGCAGATATGCTCCATGATAAAGACAGAGTGAGTTTTGTTGTTATGTAAAATTGCATAGAAATACTGTAAATCAAAGTGGTTCCAAAAGAAATCTAGCTCCTCTAATGAAAATGGAAAAAAGAAAATCAGAATGACATAACAGTAGATAAATAATGACATAATAATTTTGTCTCATTTTCCAAAGCATATAGAATGAAAATAGCCTAACATATAAACTCTGATATAGATCTTTCTTGACTTGTGTACTTAAGAATGAGAAATACTACCAAGGCATTCGAGCAGCGGTGAGCAGAGTAAAGGCACGCGGTGAAAGGGTGGTGGTCCTGGACATCGGCACTGGCACGGGTTTGCTCTCCATGATGGCTGTGACGACTGGAGCTGATTACTGTTATGCTATAGAGGTGTGCACTAATGCTCATGTATTTAATGTTGAGTGATAAGATGGAATTTGAATGAAGATAAATCTATGAATCCCATACAGGTGTTTAAACCCATGGCACAGGCTGCCACTTGCATCGTGGAGAGAAACGGTTTCTCGGATAAAATCAAGGTCATCAACAAACACTCCACAGAGGTTACGGTCGGACCAGGTTAGATATCCACCAATATTCTTATTATACAGGTAGATCAGATAGGCTCAGTGCATTGGGTTTATATAGTAGTAATTATAAAACTGATAATTACAGTCCTGAATGTTTTTTGATCAGTACAGCTTTCAAGTAATTAAAATATATGCTAAAAATTTGTATAACTACATACTGTCTAGCACTGCACTATTATAAAAAATATTTTTTTAAGAAAAGAATGAATATTATAATATATTGAAATTAAATAAAATTAATTTAAATTATATTTTTATTAGTTATTTAAATTGTAATATTTTGTATAATAAGTGACATACAGAGGGTGCTATATGTGTGTGTGTGTGTGTGTGTGTGTATATACATATACTTTTATGCATTACATTTTAATTACTAAATTGTATATATGATAAAATAAAATGATAAATGATCAAATAAAATTACAAATATATATATATATATATATATATATTTGTAATTTTATTTGATTAATTTGATTAATTTTATATATATATGTATATGCAATTATAGATAAATTATGATGCATTAAAATAATACATATTTTAATTAAATAATATGTTACTTTAATGTTGTAGAATTTCATTTCATGTTACTTTATATGTTAATTATAATAAATAATATATTAAATATTTTATTATACACATAAGTGAAGTAAAAAAAAAAGATGGCAACCATAGGCACTTACAAAGTATATATTTATTATTAAATGAATGAATATTATAATATATTAAAGCTGAATACATGTAAATTTAATTTTGAGATTTCTAATAGTTTTTTTATTTTAATATTTTTTGTATATATTTGTATATATTTTGTATATATGTTTAATTTTTAAAAATAAAATTCTAAAATATTAAATATTAATATAGCATTATTTCATTAAAGCATTTATTATATTTTTTAAAATATAAAACCTAAAAATGTGTGTGTGTATATATATATATGTGTATATATATATATATATATATATATATATATATATATATATATATATATATATATATATATATATATATGTATATATGAAATTATAAAATAACATTTAATTAAATGATAAAATAATAATAATAATATATATATATATATATATATATATATATATATATATATATATATATATATATATATATAATTTGTTATATTTAAAAATATATTATAAATATTTCAATTAAATAATGACATTATTTTAATATTTTAGAATTTCATTTTTATTTATTACTTTATATATTAATAATAAATATTATTTTACATATTGTATTATATGCATAAGTAAAGTTATGAAAATGATGATAGGTAGATGTAATTATTATAATGAACACCATTATCTGTATCACCTTGCATTGCATTCTTACAAATATAAATGTATTTGTATTTGTATCTGTAGATGGAGACATGCAAGAACGAGCCAACATCCTTGTCACAGAGTTGTTTGATACAGAGCTGATTGGTGAAGGAGCGTTGCCCAGCTATGAACATGCACACATGCACCTCGTCCAGGTAAATACAGTTGTAAATCACAGTTTAATATTTTGCTGCATCTTTTAGGTGTTTAATTGTGTTTCTCTCACCGGTACAGGCAAGTTGTGAAGCTGTGCCACATCGTGCCACAGTCTACGCGCAGCTGGTGGAGTCAGACATGCTGTGGAAATGGTCACAGCTCCAACCCATAGAGGTGGATGGCAACAAACTGCGGCCTCCTCCTGCTGTGGTGAAGTGTGCGGGAGCGCCCTCTGTCTGTGACATCCAGCTTAGCCAGGTGCCACCAGAATCCTTCACTCCGCTCGGGCCCATCTGTACCATGTTCAGGTACAAGTCTGGATGTGATTCAGCTGTCTGGATTCAAACATGATCATCTTTTTTTTCTGTATAACTCATCTATTTTTTCACTCCAGTGTGGATTTCAGCAAACCGGTTAGCAGCGCTGCTCAGTCCTACGCGGCACAGTTCAAGGCTCAAACCAGTGGGAAAGCACAGGTGGTCTTATCCTGGTGGGACATCGACATGGACCCTGATGGCAACATTGTGTGCACTATGGCCCCCAGCTGGAACTACTCAGATCCTCGTACTTACCCTGTAAGTACTGGTGCTTCGCTACTAATATTAAATGAATAGTTCACTCAAAAATGAAATGTACCCCATTTACTCACACTCAAGCCTTCCTAGATGTATATGACTTTCTTCTTTCAGATGAATGCAGTCTGAGTTATATTAAAAAATGTCCTGGCTCTTGCAAGCTTTATAATGGAAGTGAATGGGTGTTGAGATTTTGAAGCCCGATAAAGTGCATCCATCCATCATAAAAAGTACTCCACACAGCTCCGGGGAAATTAATAAAGGCCTATGTTGGATTTCAAAATCTCAACACCCATTCACTGGCATTATAAAGCTTAAAAGACCTTCTTCTAATATGAACACTTTATAGCACTTTCTTTGACTTGATATAAGTATATTTGATTGTTTTTCATCATGTGATGTGCAGTGGAGGGATCACTGGATGCAGAGTGTTTACTTCCTGCCTGCAGAGGAGAATGTGTCAGAAGAAGAAGAGCTAAATTTAATTGTCTCCCATGATGACTACAGTCTCTGGTACAGCCTTACGCACAGGTAAGGTGATTTCGAGCAGGGTTTATGCATTCTCAACTTTAACTGAGACAGAACATAAATGGAGGAAGACAGTATTATATTTTTGACAATTTGACGTCTTATAGTGAACAAAATGATGTCAAAGTGGCAACGTTTCGGCCGTGCTGCACATGTCAGGCCCATCTGGTTTGGACGAGGCCTCGCTTCGGGGAACTGAACGACGAACAGAGGACTGAGAGTTACATAAATGCATTACGCAGTGTAAGTAAACTCCTGATTTAAATGTGAGCTTGTAGTGCTGCGTTCTGTTGACTGGTGATGGCTCAAAATTTAGTGTGTTTTATGTATGTTTGCAGATTCTGAAACCAGACAGTGTGTGTTTGTCTGTCAGCGATGGGAGCCTGTTACCCATTTTTGCTCATTTACTTGGATCTAAAAAGGTGAGTAGAAAAATCCATGGAATAAGAGAAGAAAAAAAAAACATTTTTGTGCCTTTTGATGTCATAATCAGAATGCAAATAATTTCTATAGAATACTGTCATCAAAGACGCCATTTGAAGCTAAACGCAGACGTTTAAACGGACATACTATGGAGGAAAACTACTATGATTACTCAAATTTAAGAATAAATTTGATTTAAACAATAGATTTACATAATAATCCCATATGCTGTTCATAGGGGATGTACTGTATTAGCCCTACAGTTACAGCATGAAATATTATTTTAACATTTGTAACATTTATTTCTTTTATTTCACAATTCTGACTTTTTTTTTCTTGCAAATGCAAGTTTATATCTCCTAATTTGGACTTTATAACTTGATTTAACTCAAAAATAGTGAGTTTGTCAATTCTGAGGGGAAAAAGCCAGAAGTGTGGGATGTAAACTCCTATACTGAGCCGAGGGGAAAAGAGAGAATGACGAGTTGTTTTTCCTTATTAAAATTGTAAGATATAATCTCGGAATTGCAAGAATAAAGTCCGAATTTTAAAAAAGAAAATCAAATGTACCTACTTTGTTTTTTTTTTTTTTTTTTTTTTTTTTTAATAAATTCCATGGCTCCATAGACTGCCACTTGAAAACCGCCCACAAAGGGTAAGATTATCCCGCTTATTGGTGGGTGACAAGCTCTTGTAATATGTGGGGAACATTTTGAAAATGACATCTAATCAATATATAATCTTGTTAAATCCGTATCCGTGTTAATTCTCTAGCCTTAAAGGCTATCTCTCCCTGGTTTTCTGCAACCGTGATGCACGCGCATCCCGAATGTTTACAAACCGGTATTTGGTCTATAGAGTTTGATGTTAGCATGTTGCTAAGCTAATGATGCAATAGTGGGTAAATAATCTTTTTTAGCTAGTGATGCACGCGCATCCCGAATGTTTACAAACCGATATTTGGTCTATAGAGTTTGATGTTAGCATGTTGCTTAGCTAATGATGCAGTAGTTGGTAAATAATCTATTTTGAGTTAAACTGAACTTTGTTTATTGAGTAAATTAGACATTTGAAGTAAATTATAAGCAATTCTACGCACCACACGACTTGCATTTGACTTCAGTAGAGTTTGATGTTAGCATGTTGCTAAGTTAATGATGCAGTACTGGGTAATAATCTGTTACTGAGTTAAACTGAACTAGTTTTTTGAGTAAATTACACATTTTATGTAAATTATAAACAATTCTATTCATCACACGACTTGCAGTAAACCTCAGTAGAGTGTTATGTTAGCATGTTGTGAAGCTAATGATGCAATAGTTGGTAAATAATCTGTTTTGAGTTAAACTGAACTGTTTCATTGAGTAAACTGGACATTTTAAGTAAATTATAAGGACTTCCATGCACCACATGACTCGCAGTTGACTTCAATAGTTTGATGTTAGCATGTTGCTAAGCTAACAATGTATTGTGTAAATAATTTGTTTTAAATGAAAATAAAATATTTTTAGCAAGTAAATCATACATTTTAAGTAGATTATAAGTAATTTGTTCACTATACTACTTGAAATTGATTTCAGTAGAATTTTGTTAGCATGTTCCTGAACTAACAGTGCAATATTGGATAAATAATAGTTTTGAATTAAACTGAACTATTTATATCCATACCTTAAAGTATTGAATGAATAACTGACATTTTTCTTGCTTTATCCGCCGTCTTTTATTTTTTCTGTGAAGAATAAATGTGATGTTGCCTTAAAATGTGGCCAAAATAAAGTATCCTAGGAGGCAATATAATGACTTAAGTACAATACTGCCTAGGTAGGCAGCTCACTAGGCTTGTATATGAATCTTTGAACATACTGTATAAGAATTTTTCTTTCTGTCTCTGTCTTTTCAGGTGTTCAGTTTGGAAAACTCCGGAATGGCGAAACAAGTGATCGAACAGGTGAGATTTTGAATTCAAAAAATAATTACCTACATGAGTTCAGACTGGATTGGCTGCTACTGAAATGTTTTATCTCCTACTCACAGGTGCTGCATGCTAACTCACTGAAACATGGAGTACAGCTGCTGGGAATACGACCTGAGCAGCTCTCATTAGCTGATTTAGAAGGAAATCAGGTACAAACTAAACTGAATCGGTGTATGCGCCATGATGTATGTACTTTATAAGAGTTTCAGAGATGTTCTATTCATCAGAGAATTGTGAGGGGAAAAATGTATCAGTTTTCAACATTCATAATGAGAAATGTTATCAATCAGAAATGATGTTGAATGGTTGTATATATTTAGTGTGCTTGTACATACTGTATATAGTGACCTTATATTTTTTCCCCCTTTAGATTTCAGTATTGATAGGAGAGCCATACTTCAGCACCAGTCTTCTGCCTTGGCACTCTCTGTTCTTCTGGTATTGCCGCACCGCTGTGGCACAGCTGCTCCATCCCAACGCCACCATCCTCCCTCGTGCCGCTACACTTTACATAGTCGCTGTTGAATTTCGGGTAAATTATTTCTTTTGCATACTTGTCATGTATGCATTCTGTATTATACATTTACAAACTGATTGACTTCCGTATAACATTTTTGAATCAGGATCTGTGGCGAATCCGAGCTCCTTGCGGTACTTGCGAGGGTTTTGATGTCAGTCCGATGGATGAGATGATTCAGGTAAGTACTGGTTGCAGGTTTTGGTCTGAACTTGTGTTATGAATAAGCAAATTGTTTAAAATTTGTGATTAACCCCACCCACAGCAATCTTTGGATTACCGTGAATCCTGGGAGGCAGAGCCACATCCACTGTGGGAATACCCATGTCGTGCTCTGACCAAACCACGGCCAGTTATGACATTTGACTTTACGCAATGTGTTCCTGAACAACCAGCTAACAGTGAGGGAACTGTGCCATTCACAGGGTAATATGAACATATTACAATCATTGTATCTGAGTGTCTATTTACACTAAGTGCAAATAGCCTGTCTTGTTGGCAGAGGCTATTTACACTCTCTCCGCCAGCCAATGTGTGGTAGGGTTAGACAACATTGCAAAAGATGCCAATTAAACAGCAGCTCTGGTGGCGTTGGTAGTAAGCGTGGAGTGCTCATTTTTTTGACGCCATCGCCCCGAGTTTGATTCCTCCTTTTGCCAAACTCATTCTTCTTCCTTTTCACATCACTTATCACATTGGAAAGGCATTTATTTTCAATAAAAATGAAGGAAATAATCGAAAAGTGAAAAATAACGTCCCTCACGCATGTTTATTGGTTAGGGTTAGATGGCTTTATTGTCCCAAAGCGGCATCCGTTTAATAACTTTAATAAAAATGATCATTTACACTCAATATGTTATTGCATAGTGTTTTACAATGTACTACAATGCTGAGGTGCAGATATCTGCCACTATTTGCACTAAGTAGTATAAATAGCATGTGACTACTGTTACAAAGAAAATACTTCTATTTTTACATAGTGTGAATAGCCACTTCCTTATTATATTGCATAAAATATAATAAAATGTATTATTAAATTATAAAATAATTATAACTATTTATAATAGGATTATTGTATTATCACATATGTACATGTTCATTTCTAAAGTATTTTTTGTATTATGATATAAAATAACTTTTTTTATTTTAAAGTTTTTTTTTTTCTGTGACGTCACGTACTTTTTCAGAAATCACTCTAATATGCTAATTTGCTGCTCAAGAAAAATGATCATTATTATATCATGTCTTATTGTCAGTATTTAAAACAGTGAAACAAGATTCTTTGTCATAATGTAAAAAACAGCATTTATTTGGTATTGAATCTTTTGTGACATTATAAATGTCTTTACTTTTACTTTTGATCAATTTAATGTCCTTGCGGATTTTTTTTTTTTCTTTCCAAAAAAAATCTAGCTGACCCCAATCTTTGAATGGTAATATAAATTAATAATATATTAAAGCTCATACACTGACATTTATTTTTAATGGAGTTTTAATGGAGTCCTTTGCTCATCAAGGCTGTATTTATTTATTACAGTAATATTGTGAAATATTATTGCAATTTCTAATATTGATTTCCTATTTTAAATGTACTTTAACATATAATTTATTTCTGTGATAATTTAATTCACTTTCCATTGTCACATAATCCTTCAGAAAATCATTTTAATATGCTGATTTATTATCAATATCGAAAATAGTTGTGCTGCCTAATATTTTTTTTGGAACCTGTGATGCTCTTTTCTTTGTAAATCAGTTTATCCATTTAACATCCTTGCTGAATAAAAGTATTCTTTTTTTTTTTTATTAAAAAATTACTGACTCTAAACTTTTGAATAGTAGTGTATTTTCTGTTTTGAATAAACAAATGTTCAACTGTATCCAACACTGATAATAAATCAGCATATTAGAATGATTTCTGAAGGATCATGTGACACTGAAGACTAGAGCAATGATGCTGAAAATTCAGCTTTGCTTCACAGGAATAAAATTGTGTTGTAAAGTATATTAAATCATATTTTAAATTACAACCATATTACACGAAATAACTTTTTTCTGTATTTTTGATCAAGTAAATGCAGTCTTGATGAGTGTAAGAAACAAAAGAAACATTAAAAACATACTGATCCCAAACTTTTGAACAGCACTGTATTTATGTTTAAAAAAAATTACATACCTAATAGATATTGTATAGAGATGCTAGGTTGCTCTTGAATGATACTCATAAGACCTGATGATGTTTCAGGAGAGGACGCTGTCATGGTGTTGCTCTCTGGATGGAGTATCAGCTGACTGAGGACATCACTGTAAGCATGGGCCTAACCAAACCAGTCAACGAAGAAGAGGTATTTACTAAAAATGATCTTGTTTATTATACAATATCTGCATTCAGATGAAATGTCACACTCCATAAATCCACCTCAATGAAGTTGAAATTGAAATTCAGATAAGATTGTAATAATCAAGTATCACTCTCTTGACCTCTTCACCTTAATTGTCTTTTCTCATTTCAACAGGGAGTTTGTGAATGGAGCCCACACCGGAAACAAGGTGTGTTTTTCTTCAGATCTGCTAGAGAAACTTCTGGGGATGGAAGAGAAGATCTTTCCTATAATTTAACCTTTGAACCTCATACTGGCGACATTAAAATGGACTTCTCTATCACTGAACCTTGACGAAACTCAAACTAGACCATCAGTTGTTTACATTTTTTTCCCCAAGACAACACTTATCCAAAGAATTTCAGTGACTGTGAACTGCTTACATGAGCTTGTAACTGTTTTTATCCTCCCCATAAATTATAATGCATTTAAATTAATCTGATTATAGCCATGACTGTATTGTGTGCAGATTTACTGATTGCATACTATATGATAGATCAAAAGTGTATGGTGCTACACAAGCCTCATGATGCTTTTTATAGTCAAAATATGTTTTCTCGCAGTGTAAAAAGTAGGCAGAAGGCCATGTGTTATTTAAACAAATTTTATTAAGCATTTGATTTTAGCTTAAAATAATCACCTTATTCTACACAGAAGGCAAAATACATAACTGCTTTGGATTTTCAAATAAAAGACATTATACTCAAAGTAGAGCTTCTGTTCTTATACATGAAGATGAGACTTATTCATACTTTGGATATTTCAGTGATCTCTCTGAATAATATTTGACAGTTAACAGTGATGGAAAGAGACATTTGCAACCAACCAGTGCATAACCTTTTCATTTTTGTTGTATTTATGGTATTTAGTTCGTTCAGTTGGCAAATGACACTCTGAACTACATCCCAGTTGATTACACCAGATGGAAATGTAATCTGGGCCTCGATGTTGCAGAATGATAACGGAATGTAATATCTCAAAAGTGAGTTTCTATGCATCAGCTATATCAGTGTTGGCTAGCAGAACCTTCTCTCCAGGTTTGAAGGCAGGCATGCCTAAATATGGACAGCTGGCACATCGGAAAGCATCGCCCAGATAACACTAAAGAGAAAAAAATATATTCGTCATAACGTATACAACATTTCAAAGTCATCATTTGTACAAATAGATTTAATTATAAAAATACGTACACTTCCACAGGCTGATTTGGGCTGGCTGGCTTTCTGAGCTGCTTTACTCTCCTTTTCCAATTCTTCGGCAAGACCACATGTGCTACAGACCAAGAGCATTGATGTTCGTTAGATGGATATATTGTTTACAACTTATGTTCTTTAATTTAAGGTAATCACCAATTTTTGCAGGCCTTCTTTTTCTTATTGGAGTCATCTCCGCAGGGAGCTTTGAGGGAGGACGGGTCAGGCTTTTTCAGATCATCAGCATCCAAAAGTGCATCTGAATCTACCAAATCCTATAGAGAGATTAATGTGGTGGGTGGTGAGACACAAAAGGCACAAGACTGACACATGCCAAAACTGACTGTTACATACCACATCATCGTCATCCATATCATTGGCTGAGAGAGTCCACTTTTGTGCCGTGCTTGGATCAAGAGCTGGTTTCTCTGCAGAAAACAAGTGTTGTGGATTTATTGATTCAAAGATTATTATTTGCCATGAAAAAAAAAAAAAAAAAAAAAAGGTAATTGTGACCTTTTACCTCACAATTAGAACTCTTTGCGAGTTCACCTCTCGAATTGGAAGTGGTGAGTTTACATTTCGCATTGCTGACTTTTTTTTCCCCCTCAGAATTGGGAGTTTAAATCTCGCAATTGTTTTTTTTTTTTTTTTTTAAAAATGAAAGTTTCATTTCTCTAAAATTGGACGTTGTGAGTTTACATCTTGCATTTCTGACTTTCTTTCCTCAAGTGTGTTTACATATTGAAAAAGCTTTTTAGAACTTTGAGTTCATCTCTCGAAATTGGATGTTGTGAGTTTACATCTTGCATTTTTGACTTTTTTTCCCCTCACAATTATTAGTTTAAATCTCGCAATTGTTTTACAACTTTTTTTTGCAAGTTCATCTCTCAAAATTGGAAGTTGTTTACATCTTGCATTTTTGACTTTTTTTCTCAGAATAGTGAGTTTGTGTCTCACATTTGTTTTTTTAAGAACTTTTTTTGCACATTCATCTTTTGAAATTGGAAGTTGTGAGTTTACATCTCGCATTACTGATTTTTTTCCCCTCAGAATTGTGAATTTACATATTGTAGCAGTTTTTTAGAATATTTTTTGAGTTCGTCAAAATTGGAAGTTATAAACTTGTAACTGTAAATTTACACCTCGCAATTGTTGTTGTTTTTTTATTTTGTTCTCTCAACATTTTACAACAGTAGCCAGGTGGTGAAAACAAGAAAAAATGCATATGGCCATGAACACAATGCGCAAACTTTCACTTTTACACTTGCCCAGCAAATGCTTAATGTGGCAAAACAGACTAAGATGATAAAGACCAAATTCAGTAAAAACCTTATTGTTGGCAAACGATATACCAGCAGATATGAACGCACAATAAGAAATGCTTTAAGTGATATTAAAAGGACCAACTCTGTATAGGCAAGCAGACGAGCCCAGAACGCAATGCGCTAAGAAGACGTTTTCCTCCCGTAGAAATTCAATATAAATAAAACACAATGATATAAAAGGGCTGTAGAGATGATTCTATATAGGAAAATGCAAAAATATGCGGTGTTGCGTTTATTCTGAGAACACCTGCTGGTCTGTAGTAGTTTTAATAATGAATAGGAGCATAATGAGTTTAGTTTTTATCATCTTAATCCGTTATGCCAAATCATGGCATGTTTTGTGGAGGAAAACACTATATAGCCTACATATTATATTAATAAATTGTATGGTGAATTTGATCTTTTAATCTTAATCCATTAAGTGTTATAAATATTAAGTGTTGATGGTTTTCTACGGGAGGAAACAGCTTAACAAGAGAGTTTTTTGCTCTTCTGTGGACACGGATTTGCGGGTCTTGTCTTTTTCTCCTACAGAAGACTTGCAGGACCTTGTACATTATGCTATTAAGTTAATTTTAACAAATTATTCATTTATCCACCATAGCATCTTGTCTCCATTAGCAACACACACGATTTGTGTGGATTGCAAGTGACGTTGCAGGTAGTAGAGAGTGAAAGTTGCGATTGCGAGAGACATTGTAATTTAGTTTCTTTTTTCTTGTCTTCACCACCTGGCTACAGTTGTAAAATGTTGAGAGATTCAATAAAAAAATTAAAAAAGAAGTGCAGGTGTCTGAGAGTACAAGTCTGAAAACGTGAGATGAAAATGTATGAACTTGTGTTACATGTATTGTGTCGATGCTTAAAAACCACAAACCTGTTGTAGTGGTTTTCTTGCCAAAAGAAAGTTTCAGTTGCGTCGAGGACCCGACCTCAAAGTTAGGTTTCGATGCTGAAACGCGCACCCTTAAAACTGTGTTTCCCTGGAACCCTGTGCGTTCTTTCAGAGCTGCAGCTGCTTCTTGGCTCAACGCCTCCGTCTTCACCTGCGAAAAAAATGTTTGTGTCAGTAAAGTGTCCATGCAAGGCATTTTTTTTAATAAACATTATTATTAGTAATAAATAAAACATTCCTTATTATTATTACTGAAATAATGATTATTTTAAAACTTGATTTAACTACAACGATAACAATAATTATTATTACTACATTTTCTTATAAATATTATATGATTATTATTAATATGTAGAATATTAATGATAAAAGGATAAAAAAAATCTCTATATATTTTTAGTCTATATCACCCAGTCCTATCATGATCAACTTTATTTAAATATATAATAATAATAATAATAATAATTGAATACTGACCTCAGTGACAGATACTAATCCAGACAGTTTAAGCGCTGACAACAGTTTCCCAGCGGTTTTCACACTATTATCCTCAGAACCTAAGAAAAACATTATAAGGTGAACCATTATCATTTCACTTGAGAATGTTGTACAGACTGTGCCGTTCTGTTTCAGTCACCTGTTACTGCCTCTTCTAGCACAAGTTTGCCACCAGGTTTCATCACTCTGGCAATCTCAGCCAGCATTTCTGAACTGTGGATTGGTGAGCTGTCGGTCTGCAGGCCCGAGAGAACGCAGTCATAACTTGAAGCTGCATGAGAAGCTAAAACAGACAGAAATTTGGGGGTTGAATGAATTATTAAAATGAATTACCTCAAACAGCATTAAACAAATCTGCCTCTGTACTTACAAAACTGTAGTCTCTCCATGTTCTCCAAAGACACCAGACTCTGGTTACCAACAACAGAGCCAATGCTTTCAGCAAACTCCTTCAGTGCAGTGGAAGATGTTGGCTGAGTCCATATCAGTAGCACCCGGTCCCCCTCTTTTACTCCAAGGTCTGCCATCACCTACTTATATATATTTATTCATATAAGGCTCAAATACGTGTTTTGATCTCATCTACACTAAATATTACAAATCACCATTTACAGTTAGATCTGCTGCATCATAATGACGGTGCAGTTACAATGTAAACACAGACCACTGCGTATCAGAGATAACATGCCGATGCTAATTTGACGAAAGAGCTCTAATACACCATTAAGTTTAACCAAACACCATCAAACCTCTCAATTACACAGTGTTCACAAAAACAAAAAGTAAACAGCTGTCCAACCTGTTTATCGCGTCAAAGAATGTGTTCCAACCTTGGTCACAATGGACGTCGCGGCTATAATGTCACTGCTTATCGCATGTAGGCGTCGCACTGAAATGATGACATTGCTGTTTCTAGAATAAAAGCGTAGAATGTCCATCAACATACTGGCGCAGAAGTTTTCTCTGATTGGTTAGTACAATGGACATTAAAACCGGGTGTTTGTTTTTAAACTCTTTAATGTCTATTATCAATTTAATAACAAATAAAATTTCGTAGTGTCATTTTTCAGCTATAAATTGTTACACAGACCGCCGTCAGAGTAGCGCGTACACGGCGTTGTCACCTGGTACGTGTTACTTTTCTCCGCGCTGATTAAAATTGGCCAGTCACGTTCGTTTGTGGTTAGCTAACGGGGCGTTTTATGTAATAAGTTTATCAAAGACTGCTACAGCGGATATATATTTAATATCACATTCCGATGTATTTAAATGAACATATTTAAGTGATTGTGCTCTATATGGTAAAATAATGACGACAGCGCGAAATAAACAGTCAGATTTGAATGCAGCTCAATGGGGAATTCGGTTTACTGGGCTACCAAGCGCCTCCTAGAGTAAAACTGGTGCTTAGCAACAGTTGTTAGCTGATAACATTTGCTTTTCTGTGTATCGCAACGCTAGCCCGCTGTCGTTGGATATGGCGGCGTTGATTAGAGGACTGAGAGCTGGAAGGGCCTTGCGGGGTCTCAGCAGCGGTAAGCTGGGGAAGGTGTGAATGCGTCTGGCGTTAGCATTTCAGTCCACGGCTTTTGTGTTTAAAAAGTTGACTGTAGTCACACGTGACAGCTGTTTAAGGCTTTTGTATCTTGTAAACAGTTTTGCCTGCTTCCAAGTATGGCAAATGTAAGTCAGCTGGGCGACTAGAGAAGGTGACCATGAAGGGCAGGATTGCGTGTGCAAACAGAAAGTGCACATGACAATCCATAACATTTGAAGGTTTTGTGATTTAGCCTGATTGCAAATAAGGAAGTACAACTGCTTTGCAGAAAGTTAAGCTTACTGTTGTTTAAAGCAGATTCTATCCCTTGCAAAGTTGGGTATAAATGCAAGCTAAATTTCCAGTTAACTCTTGTTTGTAATAGTTTCACTTTCACTCCATTGAGTCTGACCCAAAACCTGAAGGGTCATTGTTGCATTGCAATGCTTTTATTACTATACAACTTGTTTTATTATCTAATTATTGAGTGTTTGCTGTATGTTAATTATGTTGAATGCACTATTACAGTTGCAGTTCAGGGCACACTCAGTCCCCAGTGCAGCAATGTGAGACGTGGATTCCATCGTGCCGCTCTGTTACGACTGGCCAGCGACTCCAAAAGTGACACATCTGTGCCACCTCCATCCTACCATGAGGTTCACACAGCTGGAGAAAGCTCATCCTCTTCAGCACAGGGAGAATCTTCAGAAGATGCCCAGCCAAACACTAGGTTCAAGCTCTATTTCTCCAGACTTGACAAAATATTTGAGTTAAAAGGATAGTTCAGCCAAAAATGATTTACTCACCCTCAAGTCATCCTAGGTGTATATGACTTTCCTCTTTCAGACGAATGCAATCAGAGTTATATTAAAAAATGTCCTGGCTTTTTCAAGCTTTATGATTGCAGTGAATGGGCGTTGAGATTTTTAAGTCCAAAAAACTGCATCCATCATCACAAAAAGTGCTTCACATGGCTCTGGGTGGTTAATTAAGGCCTTCTGAAGTGAATTGTTGCGTTTGTGTAAGAAAAATATCCATATTTAAAACTTTATATCACGCGTTCACGAGAGAGTGGCGTTCCAGCGGATCACGAAGGATGCAGGCGTAGCGTAAGCTCCGGTGAGAATATGCTAGTCTCGCGAGAACCAAGCTTTGTTTACAGCAAAGGAAAACCAGTCTCCTCTTAGCTTATATTGAAATCCTCCCACATTTTCCTTTACAAATACTCATTTTGTGCTTCTAATTCGTAACTGGTGTTTTGTCTTGCTCTCCCCTCTGCGTTTGCACATTCGCCACTTCTTAATGGAGCTTACTCTATAGCGGAAGCTAGAGATTACGGTTTATAAAGTTTTAAATATGGATATTTTTCTCACACAAATGCATCACTTCACTTCAGAAGACCTTCATTAACCCCCGGAGCCATGTGGAGTACTTTTAATGATGGATGGATGCGCTTTTTTGGGCTTTAATCTCAACACCCATTCACTGCCATTTATAAAGCTTAGAAGAATCATAACATTTTTTAATTAACTCCAATTGTATTTGTCTGAAAGAAGAAAGTCATATACACCTAGGATGAGTTAATCATGGGGTAACTTACATTTTTTTTAAGTGTCAACCTTGCAGTGATTTAATCTAACCTTGTCCATTTGGCATCTCAAGTTTTCATGATCAGAGTGGTGAACATGGTGAAGACTATGAGACGGAAGAGCAGCTCCAAGCTCGCATCCTGACCTCGGCTCTAGAGTTCGTTCCTCAGCACGGCTGGACTGTGGAGGCCATTGCGGCTGGAGCAGAGGTTTGTTTCTTAAAGCAGTTATGTGAGTATTAAATGTAAATAGTAATATAATGGTAACGGTAATAATATGCTTTGTGATTCAGACTCTTGGCCTGTCATCAGCTTCTACTGGGATGTTCAACAATGGAGCTGGTGACTTGGTCCTGCATTTCATTGCACAGTGTAATGCTCAACTTGCTGAGACACTTGCAGAGCAAAATAACCTGGTCCAGCTTGGCCAGGCAGAGTGAGTATAATAATTATTTAATTATTTAATATGTTAATATATATATATATATATATATATATATATATATATATATATATATATATATATATATAGTTGAAGTCAAAAGTTTACATACACATGGCAGAATCTGTAAAATGTTAATTATTTTACCAAAATAAGACAGATCACACAAAATGCATGTTATTTTTTATTTAGTACTGACCTGAATAAGATATTTCACATAAACAATGTTTACATATAGTCCACAAGAGAAAATAATAGTTGAATTTATAAAAATGTCCCAGATCATAAGTTTACATACTACATTCTTAGTACTGTGTTGTCACCTGAATAATCCACAGTTGTGGGTTTTCATAAGTCCCTTGTTTGTCCTAAACAGTTAAACTGCCCACTGTTCTTCACAAAAATCCTTTAGGTCCCACAAATTCTTTTTTTTTTTTTTTTTTTTTTCTTTTCTTTAAAAGCACCCTTTCTGACAATGACTGAATGATTTTAAGATCTATCCTTTCACACTGAGGACTCGTATGCAACAGAAGATTCAAACGCTCACTGATGCGTCTCAAGGAAAACCGATGGATTTAGAGCTGGGGGTGAAAACTTTTGAACAGAATGAAGATGTGTACATTTTTCTTATTTAGCCTAAATATCTTTTTTTTTCATTTAGTACTGCCCTTCAGAAGCTACAGGACATACTTGCATGTTTCCCAGAAGACAAAATAAGTTAAATTTACCATGATCTTTAAATTCCAATATTTTAAATGCATTTATGCATTGTGCTATTAATGCATTGTGTTTCCTTCTGAAGCATCAGTGAGCATTTGAACCTTCTGTAATAGTTGCATATGAGTCCTCAGTGTGAAAAGATCTCAAAGGATCTCAAAATCATACAGTTATTGCTGGAAAGGGTTAAAATACACAAAAATGGGATTTGTGGGACCTGAAGGATTTTTCTGAAGAACAGTGGGCAGTAGGCAGACAAGCAAGGGACTCATGAACAACTATTACTAAACAAAAAAACAACAACAATAATAATTAAAAAAAAACAAAAAAAAAACAGCTGTGGATCATTCAGGTAACAACACAGTATTAAGAATCAAGTGTATGTAAACTTTTGAATAAATTCAACTTTTTATAAATTCAACTATTTTCTCTTGTGGACTATATGTAAATGTCTTTTTAATGTGAAATATCTTATCCAGGTCAGTACTAAACAAAAAAATAACATGCATTTTGTATGACCCCTCTTATTTTGGTAAAATAACTGCAGATTTGCAGATTCTGCATTAATATTATGGATTAATAATAATACATTTTTATTGTGCTATTTAAAACCTACTCTTTTTATGTACTAGATCAAAGAAAACTGCTGATTTTTTGAGAGATGCAGTGGAGACGAGACTGCGGATGTTGATTCCTTATATTGACACGTGGCCTCAGGTATTCCCTGCCTTATGCAAACTCCTCTATCAAAATTTCAGATTTTTTATCTTTAATAAGCAATGAAATAAGAAATCATGGATGACCTTAGTGTTGTCTCCTCTGACTTTGCAGGCCATGAGCATCCTGCTACTGCCCCACAACATCCCCGACAGCCTGAAGCATCTGTCCACGATGGTGGATGACATCTGGTACTACGCAGGCGATCGCTCAACGGATGTGAGTGGCTTCTTTGATCCCATTTGGTACCTTCTTCCTTCCTTTGGTCTTCTTATCCACCTGTATTTCTTCTGGATCTCTCTTAGGTCAACTGGTACACAAGGCGGGCAGCACTGACAGGGATCTATAACACCACAGAGCTGGTGATGGTGCAGGACTCATCTCCTGACTTCGAAGAAACATGGGCCTTCCTCGACAATCGCATAAAGGATGTAGTTAATATGGCGAACACAGCTAAACAGGTTAATGCGGACTTGCTTTCCATAAGTAATGACAGGCAAACAAAAAAACATTTTTGCTCCTGATATGTAATAACCAAATATTAATACTAATATGCTGGATAATGTTTGTTTTAGGTGCAAGCCACAGGAGAAGCTGTGGTTCAAGGACTCATGGGAGCCGCAATTACGGTAACCATGCTAAAATGATACAATTTCCAGAAAGAAATACCATTTAGCTATAATTGAGTAAATGTGTATTACTTTAAATATATTTTGATGTTCTCTAATGTTTATTGATAGAAATCACTTAAATTAAGGTTTTAATGTTTAAACTGTGGCTGCAAAACGATTTATTGCAGTTAATTGCATTCAAAATCAAAGTTTACATACTATATGTGTGTGCACTGTGTATATTTATTATGTATATATGAATACACACATATACAGTATGTAAACAAACTTTTATTCTGAATGCATTTAATCGCAATTAATCGTTTTGCAGTGCTAGTTTAAACAATTATTTAATTTTGTTAACTCTTCTCACTCAGCTGAAGAACCTAACAGGGATGAACCAGAGACGATGAGTTCCTGCTGATGCTCCTGCCTTCGTTTTGTCACGTCTTTTACTCACTGACTCCTCGGCTATGCAGCACAAATGTCTGATACTTCACTCACCCACTCTAAACTATCTAAACAATGTAAAATTATCACAATGAAAGTGTTTGTGTTATGATACAGGGTGGATTATGACACCCTTAGCACTTTTAAATGGGTCAGCTGTGCCATACCTTATTGCTCTGTCTGCATCCCTGAGGCCAGTGAGGAGGCTCTTTTCTTCAGGCATCTCTCTGCATTTGTAAAAAGAAAAAGATTATAAATGTAAATTGTTTTTGAGAGTCCTATGTTCATACGGTTTGTGTCAAACTCACTGGCTAGTCCCTCATTAAAAGAAATAAAGGGTACCCTATTTACTGAAAATTGTCTTAGTGTGGTTATTTTTGTTGTTGCTGATTTAACTCTTCCAAAATGTTATAAATTTCTCATCTGAATAAATAAAATACATGATATTTTGTACATGACTTAATTAGCGAGCGGTTTTGACAATGTATTTAGTTTGAAGTCCACAAAAAAGATCGTTAAATATAGGACTTTGATTCTAGGTTGACGCATTAAGATTTCTAAGGACTTTTATTATGTTTAACCGGAAATAGTATTACAGTGATCCGGATGCTAATGGAATGAGGGCAGCTAGTGACCAATGAGCTGCTGTCGTTTGTTATTGTGCTGAAGAGGCGCTCGATGCCAAAGCGAATGAACAGCAGACCGCGTACATAACGTGGATATTTATTTATTAGCGTCGTAATCTTGAGCCTAATTTCACTATGCCGTATGCCAACCAGCCCACAGTGAAAATCACGGAGCTGACGGACGAGAATGTGAAGTTTGTGATCGAGAACACGGATCTCGCGTGAGTGATGCGAATGCTCCAGTCAAAACGAGCGTTTAGCGTTTCATTAAAGCAAGTGTGTTATATTAATGACATTTAAATTCATGTTTATTGCGTTAGCATTTACAAAAAATAGTATGTTTTTAAGTTTCGTTGGAGTAACATGTAAAAACCATGGTATATGCATCTGGTAAGAACCATGCTGGGTATGGTACCATGGTATTACTGATACCATCACTTTACCATGGTACGACCATAGTACTCTAAAAAAGAACAACAAAGAAACGTTCTGTTTGAAATTTAATAGGATGAATATATATTTAATGAATATTAAAATATGAGATATTTTAATTTGTCAGTCAATGTGTGTGTATTCATATATATATATATATATATATATATATATATATATATATACACACACACACACACACACACACACACACACACACACAGTATCTATCTATCTATCATGTGTTTTGTATATATAGATGGGTAGATATAGATATACATACACATAAACATTAAATAAATGTAAATAAACATTTTACATATAATTTAACGTGTATTGTAACTTTATGTGAATTGAATTTGAATATGTCAAACATTACAAATGTGTGTGTATATATAGATATACATACATACACACACACACACACACACACACACACACATATATATATATATATATATATATATATATATATATACAGAAGATATACATGTATTTATATATTTTTACTTTTTAAAAAAGTAAAAAAAGACCATTAATATTATATTTGAAATGTAATATGATAAATGCATATTTTATAAATATTTATTTATATTATATTTATATTCAATTGGAAATTTAATGAGAAATATTTTTTACATATTAAAATATATATTCATATTACATATAATGTAAATATGTATTGTAACTATTCAAAATGTAATGTGATTAATGTTAATTTTTTTCATATATATTTCATACATTACATATTTATTTTATTTTTTAAAAAAGAACAACAGAAATTTCCTATTTGAAATTTAATATGATAAATATATATTTTGTAAATATTTAGACATTAAAAATATAAAATTTCAATTTGCCATTTAATGTTTAGAGAGAGAGGGAGAGATTTTTTTGTACTTTGCATATATTTAACTTTTTAAAAAGAACAGAAACTTTCTATTTGAAATGTAATGACTATTTTAGAAATATTAAATTTTAAAATATACATTAAAATTTATAATCACATTTTACATATATTATGTATTGAAACTCAATATAGATGATAGACTTCATACATTGTATATATTTTACTTTTAAAAAAGAACAGAAACTCTCTATATGAAATGTAATATAATATTTTAGAAATATTAAACATTAAAATGTACAGTAAAACATCCACATTTTACATATAATGTAAATATGTATTGTAACTTTATTTAAAATTTAATGTGATTAATGTTATACATTTTGTACGTGTATATTTTATTTTAAAAAAGAACGGAAACTTTATATTTGAAATTTAATATAAGTATATATATTTAATAAGTATTTAAACATTAAAATATGAAATTTTAATTTGCACACACACATATATAAACATTAAATAATTCATTGGAGCAATAAATTAACATTTTGCATATAATTTATGTATTATAACTTTTTTAATGTGATTTAAATATTACCTTTTTTAATATTTTAATAATTTTATTGTTTTTATATATATATATATATATATATATATATATATATATATAAAATTACAAAATCACTAAAAACAAGTTTTAAACTGCATTTAGACAAATAGTTCATAAAAATATTTAGACCTGATGAAGCTAATGATCAACATCTTATGGGGGTTAAAAAAAAGTGTTTCAGGCCCTATTTTTACCCTGTTTATATTTGTATGTATATATAAATATGTATAAATCGAATTATTATTTGTTTCAGGGTGGCGAACTCAATTCGACGTGTATTCATGTCAGAGGTTCCAACCATCGGTAAGAATTAAACCACCTGTCTTTTGGCTGTAGAGTTTTATACAAAAAAGTTGATTTAATTGTGTTTACTTGATTTAAGTGCGTACTTTGTCTTTTAAATCTGTTAATCTGATGTAATGCGCTTGTTTGCCAGCTATCGATTGGGTTCAGATTGATGCCAACTCCTCTGTGCTCCACGATGAGTTTATTGCACACAGAGTGGGTGCGTATGTACAAAATCTTTCCAAATCTTTCATTTCACTCTTCTTGTAGTGCAAAGTGCAGTTATCACGCTCCTCTTTCACAGGGCTAATTCCACTCACAAGTGATGACATTGTTGACAAGATGCAGTACTCACGAGTAAGTGTATTAAACACCCTGCCAGGGTTTCTGTTTTTAGAATGACTTCTGAATATGACTCATCTCATCAAATGTAGAAAAGCGAAACGAGACATTTTGCTTTCTTTGCTTTCCTGTTAGGACTGCACGTGTGATGATTTCTGTCCGGAGTGTTCGGTTGAGCTCACGCTGGATGTCAGATGTACAGAAGACCAGACGCGACACGTGACCTCGCGCGATCTCCTGTCCAATAACCCCAGAGTCATTCCTGTACGTGTATTCTCTTCACAGTTTCGCATATAAACACGATACGTGGTTTTTCCTAATGTAATGTATCTTGTTCTTCAGGTAACATCCCGAAGTCGAGACAACGATCCCAATGACTACGTAGAGCAGGATGGTGGGTCAAATTCCTCTTTGTGATTTTCTGTATAATCACTCAGATGTATTAGTATTGATCATTTGGTGATTTGGCACAGATATCCTGTTGGTGAAGCTGAGGAAGGGTCAGGAGCTGCGTCTCAGAGCATATGCTAAAAAGGGTTTCGGCAAGGAGCACGCCAAATGGAATCCCACCGCAGGGGTGGCGTTTGAGTACGACCCGGACAATGCATTGAGACACACGGTTTACCCAATTCCACAGGAATGGTATGGCTATGACTTCTTTTGATCACCTTGAACACATTAAATGAGTTTTATTAATTGGGTCCACAGAAAAAAAATAGCGTAGGATTTATCTGAAACAACTTTAATTCAGAAATTACTAGTAAATTTGACAAAGAAATGACTGAAATAGTATTTTCTTGTCAAATATACTCCAATAATCGGGGTTTACAACTTTTAAAAAAATCATTTTTTACAGTGTACATAAATGCACATCTGGTTCTCAACTTGTAAAAAAAAAAGCCATAATTGTTGTATAACTGTATAATTATGTACCTTTGCTGAATTGTCAGGCCTAAAAGTGAATATTCAGAAATTGAGGAGGATGGCCTTCAAGCTGCATATGATCCTAATGGCAAGCCAGAAAGGTAAGGAAGTTGAAAACCATATACATAAGAATATATGCATGGGAATTATTGTCTTAATAAATAACTCTCTGTTGCCCTTAGGTTGAAAGTGTTAAATAGTTTAATAATGGATAAGACAAATAACAAAAATTCTAAATAAGAAGTACTAAATAACTGTGATATTCTGTGTTGTTATATTATGAGAAATTCTGTGTTGTTACCTGTCAAAAGATTTTTAGTGTTTTTAAAGAAGTCTCTTCTGCTCACCAAGCCTATATTTATTTGATCTAAAATACAGCAAAAGCAGTAATATTGTGAAATATGTTTACTATTTAAAATAACAGCTTTCTATTTGAATATATTATAAAATTTAAATATTTTCTGTGAATTTTCAGCATCATTACTTCAGCATCTTCTGTGTCATGATCCTTCAGAAATCATTCGAATATACTGATTTGATGTTCAAGAAACTTTTTTTTTGATTATTATTATCAATATTTAAAACGGTTGAGTACGTTTTTTTTTTCATGATTCTTTGATGAATAGAAAGATTTAAAGATCAGCATTTATCTAAAATAAAAAGCTTTTGTAACATTATACACTATACCTTTCAAAAGCTTGGAGTCAGTATTTTTTTAGATTATAGAAATTAATACCTTCATTTACCAAGTATGCTTTAAATTGTTTGAAAGTGATGATAAAGACATTTATAATGTTATAGAAGATTTCTATTTAAGATAAATGCTGTTTTTCTGTACTTTCTGTTCATCAAAGAAACCTGAAAAAATTCTACTCTGTTTTCAACAAATCAGAATATTAGAAGATTTCTTTAGGATCATGTGACTGGCTAAAAATTCAGCTTTGAAATCACAGGAATAAATTACATTTTGAAATATATTCAGACAGAAAACAGTTTTGTTAAATAGTAAAAATATTTAAAACTTTTACTGTTTTTGCTGTACCTTGGATCAAATAAATGCAGGCTTGGTGAGCAGAAGAGACTTCATAAAAAAAAATAAAAAACATTTAAAAACTTTTGACTGGTCATGTATATTATGAGAAACCTAATCACAATCACAATTTTGCTACTAGGCAACAATGACATTTAAAGGGTTATTAGTTCACTCAAAAATGAGAATTCTGTCATTAATTACTCGCCCTTATGTCGTTCCAAACCCGTAAGACCTTCGTTCATCTTCTCAACACAAATTAAGATATTTTTGATGAAATCCGAGAGCTTTCTGACCCTGCATAAACAGCAACGCAACAACCTTGTTCAAGGCCCAGAAAAGTGGTACAGGTAGTTAAAATAGTCCACATGACATCAGTGGTTTAACTATAATTTTACGAAGCTTACAAGAATACAAAAAATAACAACTTTATTCAACAATTTCTTCTTTTCTGTGTTGGTCTTCAAGGGATGTTTACAAGAAGATGCTTTTCTTTGTGCACACAAAATTCTCATATTAAAAGTGTTAAGAATTTCATCAAAAATGTCTTAATTTGTGTTCCCGAAGATGAACAAAGGTCTTATGGGTTTGGACAACTTTTGAGAGTGAGCAATTAAGTGAGCATTTTTGATTGAACTAACCTTTTCAGTAATTTCTCATAATATACAAATAATTCTGCTTTAAAATGCAGCAGTTAAAAGTTTTTTTTCATCTAGGTTCTATTACAACGTGGAGTCATGTGGTTCACTTCGTCCAGAGACCATTGTCATGTCAGCTTTCGCTGTACTCAAGAAGAAACTAAGTGATCTGCAGACGCAGCTCAGCCATGAAATTCAAAGCGATGTGCTCACCATTAACTAATCTGTTAAAATACTGCTCATTCTGGATCACAATTTTAGGAAAATATATTTTTTCAGCTGTTATGTTTTTGCATGAATCTGCGTTTTGGTGAAGAATTCTGTGAATAATAAACACATAAATACTGTTGTTTCATTACACGAGTCGCACAATATGCAAAAAATATTATGAACACCAGAGGGCAGGGTTTGTGTGGAAAAAAAATATATGAGGAGGCCATTCTGTTGATTAATACATGACTCAAACATAAAAGACAGCGTGTATGGTCATGACAGAGCATTGAACGGCATGCTGATAATGGGAACATTTTATTTCAAGCAAAACAAGCCCTGAAATGGATGTAACAAATTTACAGAAAACCGCCCCGCCGAGACAAACGATGTAAACACATGGAAGGAGCAAGAGCTAAGTGAGTTCGACAACAGATTGTGCAATCATATTTATTCGTCCCGTAAATTTTGGTTGTTTCAAATACATAAGTATCGAGGGATCTGGAGGAAAGTGCAGTCACAAAAACTTCTCTCTTTGATTTTAATCATGAATTCTAGTTTAGCACAAAATTACAGCAACATAGATCAAGTGAATGCATTCCTCACAAGAAGTGTGTGAGAGAGACATCTATGACTTTAAGAAGAAACAACTTTTAGTCCAGCTCTAAACTAGTCAGGACCTACTGGAAACGTCTGCGTGTCTTCATATAAAATGCGTTTGCAAAATCGAATTCTGCGTACACAACGATTTGGTGCTGCCACTGTCATTTGCCAGAAATATAAAGTGTCAGTTCGAAGATATCGTATGGTGTAAAAGTGCAGTCACATTAACGAAATTTAGCGGGCAAAAGGTCCATTGTCAATTAACGTATAAACGCGACTGCTCACATACAAGCCACAAAAGGCAATGTTCGCGCAGCAGCAGAATTTTACTAACGTTAATTTATACGGCTGCGTTCACACACATTTTGGTCATTTCTTACATTTCCAGGACTCAAAACTGTATTTTCGGATAAAATACGTTTAAGTCCTGCTCTGGGAACGAAACAGTACTGTTAAATTACTTGTCTGTCACGTTTTACAGTGAAAAGAAAGCGTGTTTCCATGTGTCGTTTCGGTAACTTACAGAGATGCAGATATGAGATGTATGTCATCTTAAGGTTTAGGTCGAGCCACCATCCTCCACCGAAGCTGTTCCCGCCAGATTTGTGGTGTGGGCCCGATTCAAGTGCTCCACTCTACTGAGGTAAAAAAGCTGCCGTCAGTTAATAAAGATTTGACGGATAAAACTGTTCCTAAACTGAACGTTTGTCGTGTCAAATATGATTACGTCGCCATCTTTTAGTGATATTCTCAAATAGAATGTTTCCAGGACGCGTCATCAGTCGGCTATACTGGCGGCACTGAATGTAAACAATGACACTGAACCTGAGGGAATTTGCCAATTTTGCTCATTATTGCTGCTGAAATAGTCAATTATTGTCATGTTTTGGGCTGTACTAATCAGTCGGACCAGGAAAAACATTTGGAGTACTATAGTCTGACAAAAGTTGTAACAAATCGAGGAGTAGAGTGCAAAAAAAAAACTGTCTGAGGAACAAAAGGCGTTTATGGTTAGCCAAACTGAACCAGGATTTTCACGATAAGAATCTTGACAACATTCGTGCCTGTTCTTATCATTTCCAGTCAGGTAGGTGTGAAATATTAGGCTAATATCTTAATTAATACCGTATCTTTACCAGCTGTTAACTTTAGTTTGTCAAAATATTGCGCACTTTTGTCCTTCTCTATATGATTTAGCAGATTCCACACGTTTTTTCCATGGTTTAGACAGCATAAATTAGCAAAACAATGTAATCAATGGTATATTAACCATGCAATCAATGCCGTTGTTTACATCTGAGTATCTCCAATATTGCTGCACATCTGGGTAACTGACTTGACTAAAGTTATGCATTCTTTCAGACTGTATTCAAGGACATGAACTGGACATTTAGAGACTTGTCCTGTTCTATAAGTAAATGTGGCTGACAGTTATTGACATGACAGCATTTCGCCCGCGAAATTTCGTGGAGCAACAGTAAATGTGACCGCATGTTAAGTGGCCTAAAGTATGTGCTCATTTTGTTTTTCGTCAAGTATACACACCACACAAATCTACATTTTAACTTCTTTCTTTAATTACATAGTCTAAAAGAAGCAGGTGACAGCCATTATCTCATTATTTTTCATATCTTCTAATTCACTGAGACCTATGTATATGTAAATTTCATTTCATAATATTATATACTGTACTGTGGAATACTGGCAAAGAAAGACCAAACAGTGTTCTTTAAATTTGTGTATTGCTTCTTAACTGATACCACATAGATTTTTGGCACACCACATATCAGAGTTAAATGTCATAAAAATTTCATAAATATTTCTATAAATCTTTAAAATACTGTGCTGTTTCCTAAAATAAGATATATAGAGATGATAACTCTAACTCCTCTAAGGTCGAGAGATAAGCAAACATATATATAATTTATTTCTGAATCTCTTCACTGCATACTTTAAACGGTCATAACTTCATTTCATTCACAGCCATTCTCTATCTCATATATCACCTTTCCCTCAGTTCCGACGTTACCCACAGTGCTTTGAACTTAATACTGAAGGTGAAATGTATAATGCTGGCTGTCCCTTTGTGTCTCTGTGATGTTTTAATCACAAATATGAATATTATCTCCAGTCCGATTCCATACCTGTGGGATTTTATGGCATTTACAGTCTGATGAAACTGATAAATCTCTGAGAAACGAGAGTCTAACAATGAGAAGATCACAACTAAACTTCAGATGACCTAGAGATGTTGTGGTGTGTCAAATTGCAACACGGATAGGCACACATTGCAGATACATGTTAAAATTAATAACGTAGTAAGACAGCAAAATCATAACGTCTTCCAATTGTTGAGCAAAGCAAAAGGATTGCAGGACATAAAATGAAAAGGACAAGTAAAGCACTTTGATTTTTGATTAAACAGGGAAAATGAAAGTTTACACCTTGTGATCTTGCTTAAAAATTTGTTGTAGACGTTTGTAGGTTTAAAGTTGCCTAACAAAAAAAAAAAGAGAAAAAAAGTCGAAATAAAATTTAAATCAAAGTAAATAAATACTCAACAATTTACAGATATGAAGTTCTGTATCAGTTACAATTGACGACATTGATATGTATAGATTAAGGAGGTTTCCTGTAGTTTTCTGGACGTTCCTTTTTACCACCCAACAATCAAATGATTTACCAAATTATAATTACAAAAAAATAAATACAGTACATAAAAATAAATTATTAAATGAAGAAATCACATTTTTAAAGCAAAAGACAGATACATACTGGCCCTTTCAGAGTGATTGTGTCATCGTTCAACTCAAAGCTGTCAAATTTGACAAAACAGAATTGTCAGTTTCTACTTAAATTCAATTATTTTCAGTTCAACCATGAAACTAAACTTGTGGTATTTCAGATCTTACGTGTTCCTGTGAAGACCCATTATTCCAAGTCAAACCCGCTGGAAATTAAAACTGACTAGCAACGCTAAGCAACAGCGCAAACTAGCATCGACTAAAGGTACAAATAAAATGTTTCTAGGTGGGAATGCCGTAGACCTCCTTACCATATGGAAGACACCTAATAGTAAACCACAATTCAAAGAGACCCAAGAGAATTGTTGATCATTCAGACACACATCCAATGTTAGTGTATTACAAGACTTGAAGATTCAAGATGGTGGAGAGACCTGTTGCTTGCTACGGTTACGTTTGTTCGCATATAGGGAGATTTGACCTTTGTGTTTTCAAGTGACCACGGCCCTTCTAGGACTGTCAGCGCATGAACTGAGGGACATCTAAATGCCCGCTGATCACATCTCCGAGATTCGCGTACCTCTTGGTCGAAGGTGTAGGAGGAAAAAAGCAAGATATTTATTTCATAGGCAGCTGATACATAGACAAAGGTTCCCTTTTTTCCTGAAGAAATATTCTCTGTAGAATTGTCTTAGCAAAGATAGAAAATGGATCCCCAGCTCTGCTGGTTTCAGTGCATTCAAAGGAGGCCAAAGTCCTTAAAAGCCAAAGGATAGTCAGCTCGTGTTTGTAGTTTCCATACAGTGTGTTGGCTTCAATGTCCTCTCTGGTGCCGGAGCTCTTGGAACAGAAACGCAGGGAACCGCTTGTGCTTACGCGGATATTTCGAACGCTTGAGTTTCTTCAGGATGTGAGAGTTCCTAAAATCCACCGAAAGCATGATAGGACAACAAAGTGTTCAAATTAGTGAACCGAAATAAGGGAAGAGGGAAAAAGAAGCTTATGAACAAGATGCGCGGAGTCCCGGTGAGGACGCCTGCCCAGTCTCATCTGTCCAAGAGGACTTTCAGCGCTCGCTCGATGTTCATTCTGTGACCCACACGAGTCACGCCCAAGTCGATCAGATCCTCCTTTTGCAGGTTGGGCAAGTGGCTGCCCTCGATATCATTGTCCATAAAGGCATCCCTGTGCTCGCCCAGGTTCAGGCTCTCGAGCCAGTCGGCCACGTCCTGCTTGCTCCACATGAGGACGGGTTTGGTGGCAAAGGGTTTGTTCGATGCGGCCTGGATAAGGGTGAGCGGGGAAGGGGAACGGCTACGCCCTGTGCCCAGGCTGAGGGGCGGTGTGGGCAGACCAAATACGTCCGTCATGGTGGGGGAAGTGGCCGAGGTCGGAAGGGAAGAGGCACAGCTGAGGCCAGAGTCTGGCGGGGACATGATAGGGCTCGGGGTGTGGTGGTGGGGAGGCAGGCTCTCGGCCTGTCGGCACGGTGACGGGGCAGGCACGTTGGGGCCAGGCTGGGCAGTGAAGGTAACGGTGGTGTTCTGCTGTGTACCTGAGATGAGGGATACACCATCCTGATTTCTGCAAAGACACAAGGATGAAAGTGAGGAATATGTTTTAAGTTGGAAAACATATGAGACTCAAGGGTGCTTACTGCTCCAAGTTAAAGTATGATATGGCTGCAGGTTCTTTATTCATGATTGTCTGTTTCATTTTCCACCAGTCAAATGCTCTCCTCAACAAACTGCATTATATAACTAGAGTGATGATATGAGTGATACTTCTAATTAATAAAGCCTGAAAAAAAAACCCTGCATAATTCATAATTACTAAGCAAAATTTTTACTCAATTGTACCATTTTATTTTATAACTTTTTTATAACAAAACCAGGACTAAATCGATTCAATTCAAATCAGTTCTTGACTTCTGGAAAGGTGCCTTTAAGGATGGGAGAGTTAAGATTATTCTTTTAGGGTAAAATATATCTTGGACATCACTTTGTGAAATTTACCCTCACGTGTCCACGTGTACACGGGTTCTATTTATGTAAAGATCAAAGAGTATTGAAAGTGTGAGTGTACTGTAGGTGGTTTAGCTTTCAGGAGGCTGTGAATGTGAGGCTCTTTAGCAATGCAATGTCCTTGCCCCAGGTTTCTCTTTATACCCAAGGTGTATTGGCCTAGATTTGTTCAAGTAAACTTTTACATTTGCATGATGAAGTACAGCAAATAAAACCAATAATAGACTTGTGTAAACAGTACTTAAAATACTCTAAATTAATAGAAGAAAAACCCATCTTAATTAAAATATATGACACATACGATACACACGCAGCCATGGTCTTAAGATTAAAAATAACTCAATGATTCAAATAAGACACATGGTAACCTTCCACGTTAAAAAATCTATTTCTATTCAGAGTGAAAAGAAAATACATCTTTGCTCAGTGTATGCTAAACATAGAGCTCTGCCTAGGCTCCAAGTGCATTTTAGGGTCAGTTCTGTCGTCTGTAAATAACAACATCATTCAATAATGAATGAGACTTGGGACTCCATGTCGATGGCAAACCATGTGGCAGCCAACGGCATACACAACCTATGTTCTGCAATATAAATAACACATAAGCTTCAAAATTTCTCTGTAAGAATTGTCAGTGGAATAAAAAGTAAGATGGGAGATAAAAATACTCTTAATACAAGTATAGATAATAATACTTAAAACAATAGTACAAAGTATTGATAAAAATACTTAAAATAGGCAATTTTGCTTCAAATATTGAAACATCAAGTATATGTGTGTTTAGTAATTTGTGCTGTTGTTCTGTATTGACATTAGTTTAAAGTCAATTTTGTGCAACTATGCATAGCATTCCAAATCAGTCACTTATGAGGTTCCATTTGAGTTAAGATGCAGCCATAAAATAAGCTGCCGATGTTGGCAGCAGGCAGTATAGCAGCTCAATAGGTTTTCTGAAAACTGGAACTCCTTATAACCTTAAATGTTTTTGTCCAAATGAAATATAAAAGCCCTTTAAGATATTGCTTAAGAGAATCTAGGGATGTCTTGTGGGAGCAGTTTGGGTGATGTGACAACTAAGTAACAAATGGACCATGTTGTAACAACACGCGCACACACACCTCCCCCCTCTGTGGTACGGTCTGTGTTCATCATCACACTGACGTTGCTCATCTCGTCCTCAAGGCTGTTCTCATTATTGGGTTGCTAGGCAACTCTTTCGTTCTCCAGCAGAGCACACACACTAATCTGAGAGCCTAAATGTAAGCCTGTGATACAGGAAAAGGAAAAGGAAAGAGGGCATACCTCGTTCCGAAGTGAGTCCTGGATCCGGTCGGAGAGTCTAATGCTTCCCCTGGCTTTGGTGCTTTGTCCTTGTTCACATGCTGCAGAACTGAATTGGCTTCAGGGCCATGGGGTCCTTTCATTTCCGGAGGGTCCCCCCACAGCTTTGAGGTTCGTTGCGTTGGGGTTTTCAAGGGTTCTGGTGGAATTGATCCAGGGGGCGGAGGTGGGACAGAGGAGGGCATTCTAAAAGAGCTCACGTTCTCCTCAGGCAAAGCGTCCTTGTAAAGTGCATTGCTCTTGATGGCAGGTTTGGGTTTTGGTTTGGACAGGATCTGCGATCTGTCCACCAGAAAGGCTTGTCCATCTGCATAGACGGTGCATGTGTCCAGAGTCTCGCCTCCTTCAGAAGACAATGTGGAGATGCTGGACACAGTAGAGATGGTGCTGGTGGTCTCCAGTTGGGGGTCACCGCTGCTCCGGCTGTCTACCTCAATGCCCGAGTCAGTGATTTGTTCATAGGGCTCTAGCGGCCCTGGAGGGAAACTGGGAGGTGTGCAGTTTGTGAGGACCGTTGGTCTTTTGATTTCAGAATTCCCACCACCTAATGGGGGATAGTAGGGCGCAAGAGAAGGCCCTTTTGTACCATTCGTCTTCTGTTTGAGCAATTCAGCTATAGTCCCCGCCTGGTCTTCAGGAATGTCAAAACTGTTGGCAAACTCCAGTGGGGGTGGTAGGGGTTCAGCAAACACAAACTCTTCATCGATGTCGACAGAGGCCAAGGGCGGCGGAGGGATGCCGAAGGGCAGCTTGACAGGCTCATCCACTGAGCTAACAGTTATGATGGTCTTGCCATGTGGAGCAGCTGATAGCGCCTTGGGAGCTGGGGGGTTGGTGGGAGCTGGCTGGTTGGGGTCGCGAAGCTCCCCAGGGGTGTTGTCGGGACTTACTGCCTCGTCCCTGTCGCCCTCTGACAAGCTGTTATCCTCCGATTTTGCCCCATCTGTGGTGTGTACCATCAGCAGACCAGCTGACTTCTGCTGAGAAGTGTCCACAATGTCAATCAGCATGTTCTTCTTCTCCTCAGGCCTCTTCTCAGGCTTGCCCAGATCGAGCTGATACTTGGATTCAGTCTCATATTTGGACTCCGTCATCTGCCTCCGCAGGCCACCGCGGGGACGGCCCATGGTAGCGGTACTTGAGAAGCCAACCTCCACATTTGGTCTAAGCTTGGTGTCGATAAAAAGCGGTTTATTGAGATCAAGTTTGGATGGGTCGCTCTTTAGCGGAAGAGGCTGTGATTGCTCCCTCATGGCTCGGTCTCTAGCAGCTAACGCTAAAGCTAATGGTGAATTGGGATCTAGTGGCTTGCCTGTTACTGGGTGAACGTAATTCCCACTTCCTGAGCTGTAGGTCTTATGAGCAGGCAGACTGATCGGGCTGTGTCCTGTACGGGTGTTCAACAGTTCCCTTACCATGGTGGGCTCAGGGCTGTTGAAGTCCGTCACGTTACCTCCACCTCTAGGGATGCTAAGTAGTGATGAGGGAGGTGCCATGAGCCTACGCAGCCGCTCATCGCTGCTAAACATGCCCTCGTCGATAGACTTGGAGTGTCGGAGACGTGGGGCTGGTGTAGGCACCACGTCCTCATCACCTGCATCTGTGGACTTAAAAGATGGGGAGTTGCGATGAGCATCAAGCCTCTTCTCCCTGTCTCTAACTGCACCAGCAATGGCAGCTGCAAAGGGACTGGCTGGATTCAAGCCATCTTCAGGACGCAGTTGTCCCGGGTGATCCGGTGTGGTCGTCTCAATTTCCATGCTGCTCCCTTGACTGCTCTTTCCGCTGCTGCTGGTGGAGGGCTCTTTGATTATTATGGTCGGAATTGGGATGGAGCAGGTTTTCTCAGGACTGTCTTCTACGTTGGACTGCTTGACAAGCATTCCCTTCCTTCTGGCAGGCTTGTTGGGGACAAACAGTCCAGCTTGACCCATTTTTCCCACATCTGAGTAAGGGTTCTCAGGAACTTGGGCACGGCGCATATGAAGACTCTGTTGGGCAGTTGGGCTGTGATTGTACCCCTCGGAATCATACTGCTCAGGACTGTCTCTGTAATACATGCCCTGATCTCTCCACCCAGCACCTTCACCTCTGTCTGGGGCTGTGCTGTTTGCATTAGGACTCTGTGAAGTAAAGCCTGGTCTGATGGTGCCATATCCTCGACCAGCTGGGACAGGAGCATTATTATGAGGTGGAGATGGAGGAGAGATGGCTGGTGGTGGTGGAATATCCTCTGATGTGTCAGGCATTGAAAGGCTTCTTGTAAATTTCAACATTGGAGGAGTAAGGAACTGCTTCTCTTCTTCGGTTACTCCTGTAAAGGAATGAAGAAAGAAAAATCAACAAATCAACAAGCCTAGGGGTGCAATCACCATCCGGAAACAATAAATATGACGCCACAAAGCAACTGATACATCTTGAAAATACGTCACATCAGTGAAAAAGCCTCCAGCAAGAGTGGGCTGACCACTGAGTGTAAGTAAAGCAAATATTTGTATCATTTTACACAGAGCTGAAAGACTTTTATGTGCAATTCATCAAAACAAATGACTATAGTTCAGTGGCAAAACAAAATGAAACAACAACACACCTATAGATGTTTGCCTCCTTATGGTTCCCTTTGGTACACCCAGGAAAGGGCCTCTAGGACTCCCTGGCTGTTGTGGCGAGTCTACTGCTGTATCCTGACTATTGCAGAGAGACTGTAATAGACAGAATAAGGCTGACTTGATAATAAGGACAAGCAGAATGCAACATTTTCGCAGAGTGTCCATTCAAACTAGGCATCACATATGTTGAAATGATTTCATAAAAAGAGATTGAGATGAAAAAATAAAAATAGTCTCAAGCAGTGAAGCATACTCACTACACTCTAATTTAAGCATCAAAAACTAATATAGCATGCACGGGCAACGGTTTTACCAGAGTTGCGAAAAACGATTATTGCAGTTAGGCTACAATACAATTCTCAACAATGCCACGGGAGACCAGAACTCCAGAGGACCTTAGACAAGGCATGCTTACATTCATTTCAGGGCTGACAGCAAAACACTTGCTAGTCGGACGTGGTTTGACTGTCGCCACCCTCACGTCTGCATTTGAGTTGTCCCACACGGGTTTCTGGGGAGGCACGACCTCATCCACTTTATCTGTAAGACAAGAGCATCCAAATTAGAAAGCAGGAAGCTACATTTAAAACAAGCTCAGTATCAAATATTGCTCATTTCCTCTAACAGGATCCTCAAAGCTAGGATCCGAAACCGAGCAAGAGAGGCGACAGAAATAGGTACAACGACAATGGTCAAAGTCAAAGCCGTGCAAGCGCTTCCAGGTTCCGTTGGAGAAATCTTAGCACTTCTTTCAACGGCCACTGCGCAACATGCTAGCATTTTTGTAGACAGCTCCCATGCATGGGATGATTACTTAGTGTGACTTGAAATACAATCCTCTTCTTCAGACCCTCATTATCTGAAAGCTGATCATCTATACAGAAATGGAGGAAAGGGAAATTCAGAGTCTGGTTTTCCTAGTATAAAAGTCATTAAGACTAAATCTGGTTACAAACACACAACCCCCTATACATCTGGCAATAAAATGTGTTTCATATCTTGATATTCTTTATCTGGACTTAATTTATTACTTAATTTAATACTGTTCTTTGCAATCACACTTTCCTGGACACGATGCTATTTATGTGGTCAAGTGCTGATCATCCGAATGTGATCTAGAAACACATGTTAATGTCAAGACTAAAGGGGGTCACAGTTACACCTCTTCATTCAGCATTATATGGATATATATACTCAGACTTTAAATGTAAAATCCCATCATACCCCTGAGGCAAAACTGAATTTAAAAAGAAAAACACTGCCAAAATTGACCATTCAGGAGTCTAGTTTATATTCATAACAGAAAGCCTAAGACTGCAGAAGGAGAAGTATGCATCTTTTTTATAATCAGGGTCTCCTTTATAATACCTAAATATGGATTTAAAATAACTCTCTTTAATGAACACAGTATGTACAAAGCTGTTTTAAGGACACCGCAGGAATACTATGCAGTCAGCCGCATTATGTAAACATAAAACTAATGCTTACAATGGTTCAGAAAAAATCTCCTGGAAGACAAAGGAGTCCATTCAGCAGTCTAAAGATGTCGTATCATATCTGTGCAACAGTCACACGTCGTCATATTCCTGGGCAATGCTAACAGTGGCAATAGCTTTACACTGAAAATATGGCATTACATTTTGCAGGTGGAATGTTTCTATATTAAACATATGCAGCATTATTTCCATGGCAACGTCTTGTTTCAGAGTGATTCAAAGCTGGAGTGGTCCCTCATATGATAATAGTTAAAATGTAGTTCTTTAAAGGCAGAAATTATCTGAAAATGTCCAGCTTTAGGATTTTATCTTTTCTCTGAGGAGTGAAATGGAGGCAGGATGTATTATATCAGTAGGAACAAGGAGTCGTATCTGAAGCTAGGTTTTTAGCATGGGAAATTCATGCCTCTTGTTTTCTCAAGCGTATCCTTTTTATAATAGAGGGCAGGCTGTTGAATAATATATTCTTACATTGCACTTTTGAAGATCTGGGGGGTCAATAAGTGAAGCTAAAGGCTTATGGAGCATTTTGCAGTGTAAACACATTTGGTTTTCACAGTAAGCAGTCTTCCATTCAACTGGTAAATTTTGATTATTGGAAATAGAATACAAATGATTTGCACATTTCTTTTATTGGATCATATCAAAAAAGTTCAATTGTGTGAGACAAATAATCACTACTGTTGCTAAGCTGGTGACAAATATTTAAAGAGTGCTTAGGGAAAACTCACCCTTCTTTTTCCTCAAAGTGGCTTTAACATAAAAGAACAATTCAGCTTTATTCAATTATTAAAATTCAGAGATAACTTCCAGAAAACACGACGAGGAGAACCAACGTTTGGAATACACTGTATTCCTCCACATGGCATTGACCTGTGCATAATGTAATGCCATTTTAGACGGAAAGCAACGACAATCCATGCAGTTAATTCTCCAACACTACACAAGACAAGTTGGGTTAGTATCCAGTATAACAAAGTGACAAAAAAAGATTATTAATTTCTCTTATAAACAAGAATTTAATACGCATTTAATACTGCTTACCCTTTGTGCCATTGTTTAATTAGTAATAATTAAATCAGCATGACCCATCAAACCCTAGATTTAGCTGTGGTCACCAGAATAAATCCTTCGCAATCCAACAAGGATCCTCTCGGGTGAAATGCGTCATGCTTTAACACTGAACGTGAATGCAGTGCTTTTGTTTTGTTTTTTTAGTGTGGACTACACAAAAACTGAGACACACAATGTCCATATAATCACAAATCTCCATCTTCAAAAATATAGATAACAAAGTCACATGCATGCCAGGGGAAGCACAACATTAGAATTCGTACAAAGAAAATAATTGTAAATAATTGTATCATACCTTTATCCACTTTTAGGTCAGCATGCAGGAAAACAAAACAACATCAAAGTTCATTTCATAATGAACGGAGGCTGTAGAACAACAACAAAATATGTCACAGGTTAAAAATGCATTTTTAGGGGCCGTTCACACAAGACAAGTCTTTGTTTTTTAGAAATAACTAGTCACAACTGAACGCAATGGATTTTTAAAATTGGATCACATGGCGTGAGACGCCAAAAAAAACAACAAAATGCAATACCTTCCGAGACAAAATGCAGGAACGCAACCTGTGTGAACGGTCCTTTATCTTGTAAAAAAAAATTTTGAGGCAGCCCTGGGTATTAAAAGAGAAGTCCACTTCCAGAACAATAATTTACAGATAATGTACTCACCCCCTCCTTGTCATCCAAGATGTTTGTGTCTTTCTTTCTTCAGTCGTAAGGAAATTATGTTTTTTTGAGGAAAACATTTCAGGATTTTTCTCCATATAATGGACTGCTATGGTGCCCCCAAGTTTGAACTTCCAAAATGCAGTTTAAATGCAGTTTTGTAAACGATCCCAGCCAAGGAAGAAGGTTCTTATCTAGTGAAACGATCAGTTATTTTCATTTTAAAAAATACACTTTAAAGACTTTTTAATCTCCAAAGCTCATCTTGTCTTGCTCTGCCTGCACTCCCTGTATTCTGGTTCAGGACAGTTAGGGTATGTCGAAAAACTCATCATCATATTTTCTCCCTCAACTTCAAAAATTATTTCAAAATTATCCTACATCGCTGCAGAAGTACCAACCCAGTCTTTGCAAAGTAAACATGCAAAGAAGGTCAAACACCCTTAACGAAAAAGGTAAAACAGCAATACAGGATGATTTTGAAGTTGAGGGAGAACATGAGATGGGAATTTTTCGACATACCCTAACTGTCATGAACCCGAAAAAAACTGTTAAGGCAGAGTAAGACAAGACAAGCCTTTGACATTAAAAAGTATATAAATTGTCTTATCGTTAGATAAGACTCTTATTCCTCGGCAGGGATCGTTTACAACTGCATTTGGGATTGTTTTAAGCCACACTTAAATTGCATTTTGGAAGTTCAAAATCGGGGCACCATAGCAGTCCATTATCTGGAGAAAAATCTGAATCTGAAATGTTTTCTTCAAAAAACATAATTTCTTTACAACTGAAGAAAGAAAGACATGAACATCTTGGATGACAAAGGGGTAAGTACATTATCTGAAAATTTTTGTTTTGGAAGTGGACTTCTCCTTTAAGACTTGTATGGCTTAATATAACATATATTATGTCTCTTACTAAAATATGTAGTAGAAAACCTATGTGGATTTTTAATTATTTTAAAAATCCACATCGTTTTATACATATTTTAGACTATGGGGGGTGCCATTATTTTGATTATTTTTACATAAAATGGTTGCACTCTGTAAGTTACTGACAATATCTGTTGCTGTTTTTACCGCAACACAGATAAGCAACGTGGAAAATGAAATACTGATATAATGCCACATTATGCGGCTTTTGGTTGTAATTTTTAGTAGAAGGGCAACAACAGAAGCGATGAAAGTCTTCACTGCTTTCCTAGTAATAAGAAGAGGAGTAAAGAATGGGAAGATGCCTGTGGATGAATAAAACTTCTTAAAGACCTGCGTCTTTGTTCTCTCCACTTTAGTCCTGATGCCGTTGAGGCTTTTTAGTAGATCACTGCTACTGAAAGAGCTTACAAACAGCAGAGACAAGAAACGGTAGATGCCATCCTGGCAGGATGTAAACATGTCAACGCTTGTCATTAAGCTGCAGATACTGAAGGAGTTTCTCAGCGCAGATTTCACACAATATCCAGGGGTGTTTACACTCCTTGTGGGGAAATATCAATGGTACAGCACTTGGATTGAGCCTATGCTATCTATCGCCACCTGTAAGCTCTTTCAGTAGCTGTGTTTATCGTCCAAGTATTTTATTTTTGCGAGTCGTGTATTCCAAGTTGTGTTGCGGTAAAAATATCAAGAGATGCGCCAGTAGCTCACTAAGCGCAACGGTTTTACGTAATCAAAATAATGGTACCTAATAATGGCCTATAGTCCAAAATATGTATGTTTTTTTAAATAACATTAATATTTCATAGGTTTTCTACTACATATAAGATGTAAGAGACATAATTTATGCTATATTAAGCCATACAAGTCTTATACCCAGGGTTCCCTTAGGTGACACCAGACACTGGATGAGATGCTTCTGCTTGGCATGACTGGGCTTACCTAGGTCTTCTAGCTCTGAGGTCATAGATTTTGAACGCATGGACAAGGCTGTGGAGGGAGCCCTCCGAGGTGGTGGTGGCGCTATAGCAACAAACCAAAAAAAAACATACAGCAGATACAGTAGATGCTTAGCCATTGGCTGTAGCATCCCCATGGGGAGGCATTGTATACAACATCAACTCATGCTGAGGTTTGCCGAATCTCATTTTAAATAATAAATGAGAGAGAAGAGCTTAAAAACACAAATTAGTAGTGTTAGTAAAATCAGTGATTAGCATAACTACCATTAGCATTATGGAAAAGCAATGGTTAGAATTACATGAAAGGAGTTTTGTCTGCTTCAAACGTGTTTCTTCATAGCCTAGGTAGTCAAGAAATCCTGAATAAATCAAGACGTTTACCTTTCTTTCGAGCCGTGTCATCAGGGTCAAGATTTCGACTGACCGTCACCACTTTGATAATTAAGTGGTTGCCGCCGTGACGAATCATGTTGACCACTTGTTTGTGGCCCACTTTGACGACATTGTCCTGGTTCACCTATAAAAAAAAAGGACAATTTAGCATGTTACAAAGCGATAATTTGTCAAATCATGTCGTTCCAAACCTTAAGACCTTTGTTCATCTTCAGAACACAAATTAAGATATTTTTGATAAAATCCAAGAGTTTTCAAACCCTACATAGAAAATAATACAACTGAAACGTCCAAAGCCCAAAAAAGGTAGTAAGGACATTGTTAAAATAGTTCATGTGACATCAATGGTTTAACCGTAATGTTATGAAGCTACAAGAATACTTTTTGTGCACAGATAAAACAACAGTGACTTTATTCAACAATTTGTTCTCTTCCCTGTCAGTCTTCGACGTGCATATTCTCATAGCTTCATAACATTACGGTTGAACCACTGACGTCACATGGACCATTTTAACAATGTTCTTACTACCTTTCTGTACACTGAACGTGTCAGTTGTGTTGCTGCCTATGCAGGGTCAGAAAGCTCTTGAATTTCATCAAAAATATCTCAATTTGTGTTCTGAAGATGAACAAAGGTCTTACAGGTTTTTAAAGACATGAGGGTGAGTAAATAATGACAGAATTTTAATTTTTGGGTCAACTGTCAAAGAAGCTGTACTGTTTAAATGCTTGATATAATCAAATTTTAGAAGTGCACTAACATAAATATGTCCTCAATTCTCTCAGACAGACTAAAAGCCCACAAAACTCACAATTTTCATTTAACTTCTGTATAAAACATCATAGTGGAGTAAATTGATTTTGAGCGATACCACAGAACAAGCATCAACACTAAAATTACACTAAGCCCACTACATTTGTTGAAACCCATCTATCAAAACCTCATTCATTTCCCTACTGAAACCAACACAGACCATTATTTTATTCACAATATGTTTTTAAATGACCCTTTTCCTCATACATTTTCTTCATATACACTTAAACAGTCACAATTCAAGGGAGAGCTGTCATTGTAAAGGCATCAGAGGGCTATAAATCAAATTGGAGTTTAAATGTTTAAGTGGGACATTCAATCTGCCACTGAGCCATTACTGGCAAACTGAATCACATTCAGCTATAGCAGGAACGATTTGCAAGTGGCGATAACCGTTGATATATATGCAACATTCATCACCAGATATTTTTCCACATCTCTTTTCAACAAAGGTGTAAAGTCCAATGACTCCAACCAGACTAAAAAGCATACCTTGCTCTTGCTGCAGGAAAGTGGAGCACAAACTCCCACAACTATTTGAAGAGTTTTAAAAATTATATTTGTTGACATGAGTTACCAGCTTACAACTTCAGATCACAGAATGTTTGGAAACAATACTGTATTTTTTAATTTTCTGAAGAAAACTGAGCAGCGCTTGCTTGTGCAAGACTCACACCAGGATGTTGTGGGTGGATGCAAAGTCATTGCTATGGTGTTCAGAATGGTTGCTAGGGTAGCTTACTGACCTGAGTCAAAAATCAGCTGAATTTGTAGAAAAGTAGTATTACACCTAGCCTTAACATGCCATACTATTTGACAATCACAACTGTCATTCCCAATCAAGCTCAACCTCAATTTCAAGCAATAGCAATAGCGATAGTCGCCTTAGCAAGCAGCACTAATGCCTACGATAAGATGTTGATATGCTTTGATATAAATCGTCAAATAAAAGGCACTGCAGGCAAATTAGAGAGACACCCCTGCTCCTGTGGCATTTCTCAAGCAAAACGAGAAACACAGGCACTACGAAACAGATCAGCAGAGAGAAAATGAGAGAGACACGTTTGGAGAGATTTTAGAGTATGCCTTTTACCGAAGAAAAGGTTACGTGAATAAGCTTGGGTAACCTAGGAAACAGCCGAGGAGCCGAAGTCGTCTTCATGACGAAGAGAGCTGAGCTGCTCCTTTTATTCCATCATGTGTGTTTGTGTGATTCATAAATGCTGCGAGTGTGATGGAGAGCAAGGGACTACGTATGTGATGGTATGAGAGCGATATTACCATTTGTTCCAATTAGCTGAAGTTAGAAAGCAAGCCGTAATCAATGCAGAATCAGGAGTGAAAGGCCCACATGGAGAGCCAGGTCTGTTTAAAAAAAGTAACAGCGTTGAACATCAATCACTGTTATCTTTTCTACATCTCTCCCTGTTGTGGATTTTCATACTGCGCATTCCAGAAGGCCCCAGAAGACAAAATAACTCTGCATTACATCTTCGAGCTTGACCTTATGACAGATGATGTAAATTTAGAGCGATTGAGAAGCAAAGAGAGAGAGAAAGCTCTGTGAATCACGAGCTGTAATCGCAACTCATGGCGGTGCAGATTTTTGCAGTGCTCTAGTTTTTGGTAAGTGCTGGAGGAAGAGGAGGAGGGTGGGCACAGATTTCCCAGCATTCTCACTGACCTCCAGTCTCTCGGCATGTCACACACTGGTAATGAGATTTGGGCTCATTTAGGAAGTGCTGGGACCAGATGTAGATAAAGCTCACAAAACAGCACAATCTCAGCATGGCCACTTCATCTTGATAATCTCATTATGCTGGAACCGAGCCAAATCCAACCAAGCTGAGCCGTTAGCACAGGAACCTGATTTTGTGTTAGGACATGGAATAATCGGTCATTCATTACTCACACTCATGTTGTTCCAAACATGTATGCTCTTTTCTCCTAAGGGATAATTTTGAAGAAACATCTTGCAGGTTTGTTACTAGTAGACAGAAAGCAACCTATAGCGTCATATCTGATCACGTGGACTACTTTAATGTTACTTTTGTAGTGTTTTTTTTTTTGTCCTTGACAGCCTGTGGTCAGTATGAGTTATTGTTGCAGGTCTGAAGCAACATGAAGGTGAGTAAATAATGCAAATTCTGTTATCATTCATCTGCCCTCATGTATGCTCTTGAAGGAGAAGTCCACTTCCAGAACAAAAAATTACAGATAATGTATTTACCCTGTCATCCAAGATGTTTATGTCTTTCTTTCTTCAGTTGTAAAGAAATTGTTTTTTGAGGAAAACATTTCAACATGTTTCTTCATATAATGGACTGCTATGGTGCCCCGAGAATGAACTTCCAAAATGCAGTTTAAATGCGGCTTTAAATGATCCCAAATGCGGTTGTAAACAATCCCAGCCGAGGAAGAAGGGTCTTATCTAGCGAACCAATTGGTTATTTTCATTAAAAATATATAATTTAAATACTTTTTAATCTCTAATGCTCGTCTTGCCTTGCTCTGCCTGAACTCTGTGTATTCTGGTTCAAGACAGTGTATGTCAAAAAATATCGTATTTTCTCCCTCAACTTCAAATCATTTTTAAAATCCTCAAGATCAAACACTCTTAACAAAAAAAAGGTAAAACAGCGATATAGGGTGATTTTGAAGTTGAGGGAGAACATGAGATGGGAGTTGGAAAAAAACTGTTCAGGCAGAGTAAGACAAGACGAGTGTTTGACATATGAATTGTATTATCAGTTTACAACTGTATTTAGGATCATTTGAAGCCGCATTTAAACTGCATTTTGGAAGTTCAAACTCTGGGCACCATAGAAGTCCCCTATATGGAGAAATATGCTGAAATGTTTTCCTCAAAAAACATAATTTCTTTACGACTGAAGAAAGATAGACATAAACATCTTAGATGACAAGGTGTTGAGTACATTATCTGTACATTTTTGTTCTTGAAGTGGACTTTTCCTTTAAAAATAAAGGTTCCATGGGGTTTTCACAGCAATAGGGACTTTCGCACCAGAGGAACCTTTTCATAGTTTCTAGAAATATTGCCGGATGTTCACACTGCAGGAACTAAGATTTTTTTTAGTTCTAGGAACTTTGTTTGAGGAAAGTATATTAGCTTTTACTTCAGAGTAGGGTCTAAAACAGTTCTACAGGAACGACCAGTGACAGAAGTGTATGTTGATTAGCCAAACACATACTGTACGAAACACCGGCTACCTGGCATTTTTAAAAAGCAGTGTAAAAATATTTACTCCATGAACATGGAAAGCAGTGATAATAACGGCATTTAGCTACCTGTTGTCTGCAAAGTTGTGTTCTTTTCTCAGCCTCGATGATATGTAACACTGCTAATTGTCATGGGAGATTTAGTCAGATTTTCGTGCTCTTTTAATCGTGTAAATTGTTTGTTTATATTCCATCTCCATTATAACAAAACCCACGAAACACAACAAAAACAGCTCTGATCACTGCGTCTATGTGGTGCGAAAGGGCCTAATGCCACAGAAGATCAATTTTAGGTTACTCAAATAACCTTTCCATGAAAATTTATAGAAGAACGTTTTTTTTTTCAAAGTATACAATACATTTTAATAATCTACAGAATGTTTTCCACTATGAAGAACCTTTTGTGGTTTTGGAAAAAACCTTCTGTGGTTCCATGAATGTTAAAGGTTCTTTTTTATAGAGATTCAAACCTGACTTTTTCTATGGAAAACAAAAAAAGAAACTGTGAAAATGGATCATGTGAGCATTTGAAGAAGGATGAGCTACCTCAGAAAAAAAAAAACTAAAGCAATCAAAATGTAATATTTTTATATACTATGCATATACTATGTAATAGGGCTGGGCGATATGACAAAAAATTAAAATTGCAATTTTTTTCAGAAAGATTTTTAACTGGTCAATTTGAAAATGTAACTACAACATGATTCAAGTAACTTCTTTATTAACCCTCTAGTTAAAGAAAATTCTATTCCACGTACAACACACGTGAAGTTGTCAACATGATGTAACTGTTTAAACATTCGTTAAATATCTTTGCAGAAAAGATGCATGAACTACTCTTCTACAAGCTTTTCTTATTATATGTTAATAAATAATACAAGGAAAATGCTTTAAAAAAAATCTCAAAAGTCAAGGTAATTCAAATTCAAAATGACTGATGGTATAACTCCAGTAGACTATTAACCATAAATTTTCTGTAAAAACAATGAACAGCAGCTTTCAGCCTGTCATCATGATGCAATCATGAAATATCAGACATATAGTAGCAGTTCTTCACAGGTTTTTTATGCGATTGCGCTGCTTTTGCATAGTTTTTTTCTATGTAAACATGGATACGTTTGACTGTTACACTTGCGTCTCCTGCAGTGTCTCATGCATGAAACAGCATTCTAAAAATGACTTTAACGATGGACTATTTGGACTATTTTAACAATGTCCTTACTACCTTTCTGGGCCTTGAACGTGGTAGTTGCATTGCTGTCAATGCAGGGTCAGAAAGCTCTTGGATTTCATTAAAAATATCTTAATTTGCTCAGAAGATGAACGAAGGTCTTACGGGGTTTGGAACGACACGAGGGTGAGTAATCAATGACAAAATTTTCATTTTTGGGTGAACTATCCCTTTAAGAGCTAACCATGCTGATCTGAGTCTCTGTGTCACGAAACCAAAATCAGGTTAAAGACAGCTTGGGATGCAAAACTGTGGATGTTCTTTTTTTACACATACACATGTAAACGCACCAAACACCAGTTTTGCATTGATTATAACCGTTTGTGATTTCACAGCGCAATAACAGACATAGAAACACGACACGCACGCACAGATCTTGACTGATGGATGTGTGTGACATGTGGTGAGCAGCCCACACTTGATTAAAATCTGATGAAATTAGCAGGCGGTTATCCTCTGCACAGAGTCAGCACACAGGAAATAAACCATAAAACGATAAGCCTTCCATTTGGCTAATCATATCAGTTCTGCTCAGGGTCGTTCTGGTCACATTGTCTCAATGCACATGTAAAAAAAAAAAAAGGAACTCATAAACCAAATGAATTTCATTGCTTCTCTGCAGTCCCCAGATGCATCACACTATTTATGCTTGCTGTTCTATTCATGGACCTTAGAGATTGTCTCTGTGTGTGTGTGTTCACGTGCTGTTCATCCAACTTGGGAGTGTGTGTCTGTGTGACAGAGAATCTACAGGGACCTCCATATTTCATAAAGGATGATTTTGTGTCACATCTGGTCACTTCCAGAAGAATAAAGATGTGTACTGCACGCACACACATACACACACACACTCATATATATACTTGCTCACTAAGCGATTATGTAACAGTCTATCCATGTTCACCCTTGTGGTTACATAATGCCACTCTGTGAACTAGGAGACCCCCTCCAGGTATCTCCACATAGACTGAAGACACTAACTAGTAGTAACAGAACAGTGAGGATGCATGGAAAAGGGAAGACTTTTACTATTTTAATCTATACAAAAACAAGAACCACTCGTCTACAGACCAGCACACAGAACATCTAAACTAATGTTATATATTATAGAAGAAGACATGGAAAACATTATTTATGAGGTTCTTTGAAGCAGGTTTTGAAAATAATGCAATTTGGCACAATGTTAGCCTTAAGGGACCTGGGTTTGAGCCTATGTCACGTCCCTATCCAATACCCTCATCTTACCTACACTCCTGTCTGCTGTATAAAAAAGCAAAAAAAAAAAAAAAAAGGGGTGCAAACATGTGCATGTAATAATCCTAAAACATAAGCAAATTTAAGACCACTTGTGTCTTATGAGTGGAAAATACATTTCAATTTTAAATAAAAAAATAACATGCATATATAAGCAATATATGAATGTAAACAGAATAAAAAAAGATTAGATATTTGATATATGTTTATGTCTGATATATATGGGCCATTCTACAGAACTGGTGCAAACTGCTGTCCCACAAACAAAAAACACATTTAAAAAGCATCTAAGTATTCAAATCTTAGATGTTTGCAAAGATCCATTATTTACTGAAACCCACAATAACATTTAAAATATCAGTAAGCTTAAAATATATATAAAATCATCATTTATTGGGTACTTTTAATTGGGAGGTCGCTGTCCCAAACCCTAACCTCTAAATTGCAACTTATGACAATGATATTGAAATCATTTCTGTATTTTTTTCCATTATTGTTTTTAAAAGTATGTTTTTGATTCTTGACATCTTTTGGGCATCTTTTGGGTGTTATCCCATAAAATTGTCACTACCGAAACAGCCATGTCATCATTGTTTGTTTTGGTAGTGACAAAACGGTACACATAATCCTTTATTTGGGGGAAATAAAAAAAAAAAAAGTACAGTTATGCATTCTTCTTGCATTTTAGTATGTTTTAGTAGTGTTTTAGTATGTAAGTTAAAATTCAGTAACCAAGCATTACTGTTACTACCGAAACATGGGATGTTTCGTTGAAAAAATAAAGTAAACTGAATTATCCACTAAGATGTTATGAGTTTTTGGTTCAATGTATATTCATATAAATTATGAATCCTCAACTTTGAAATCTGTATGATCAACTTTTTGCCTTTACAAAGAAAAAATGGATTCAAAATACAACAAATCTCACAAATAACACTTGAAATATTGTTGGAAATGTAATTATTATTGATTTAACTAAATGTTATGTAATAGAATAGCAAAAAATATATATTTACAATGTAGATAGGTCATTTTAACCCTTCTAATTAAATTATAATTATTCCTGTGTTTTAGTAGTGACAAATTTGGGGAGAGGAAAAAAACTTTTTGAAAATACAATATGAGAATTAACTGCACAATTACTAGAAATGTGTACCTTCGATATTATAAAATTTGCATACATACAATTGTATTGGATAAAGACATTTTCTATCTCTGTATTCTGTAGAATGGTTCATATACACACTTTTCAAATAAAAAATTCTCTGATAGAAAATGTTATACACTTCAATCAAAATCAGGCATCAGATTAGGCATCTGTACAGCTGAAAAATATGCATAACCGTTTAATACTTTTGTAAGCTGGCATAAAAATAAAATAAATAAATAAATAAATAAATAAATAGAGTCCTACTGTTTGGATTGGAAAAAATAAGCCCTGGCATTATGTGCTCCAAAAATCGGCCTAACCAGGCCCTTGCTGATAATTAAAAAAAATCACACATTCAAAAAAAAAAAAAAATCATACAAGTCAACGAATTCACATAGCTCCCATCTCTCTTAATCCCCAAGTCAAATCCACTATCATTACCAAGCATGACCCAACGTCAACATCACACTCTCTAATGCGGCCTAGAGAGCTTGCAATCACTGCACCTCTGGCCTGATTTAGAGATTTACAGAAGGTTGTCAGAGGGCAATCATCCAGCCCAGATAAAACTCTATCCCTTCAAATGAAATCTCCCTCTTCCTGATACTTTCCGGAAAGGAGGGCGCACTTTTGTCTTGAGTGGGGATAATTATGAAGAGTACAGGGGATCTGTACTCTTCACACTCACTCACACACACACACTTAAGCCTCATCCATTTTCCTGTCTGCATTGCTCTACGATAGCAGCACAGTTATCGGCTTGGCCCGGCCTGTACTTAAAGAGAGGTTATATGATAAGACCTCTGTGGTCAAGTCCTCTATAGAGGAGATTAAACACAAGATAGTGTGAAAGACTCACTGAGACTTTATAGAATTTCCATTAAAGATAAAGTGGATGTCTAAACACACTCTAAACAGCATTTCTGGACAGCGGTTAGATAAAAAATAATAATAAAATTATATACAACTTGTATTAAGTTGCATAACATAATTATTTAAAATGTAAAAATCCTGCATATAACTGAGGGATATATAACTGAGTTATACCGCATAAAACTTGTCCACACAGGAAGTAGATGGATGCCTGATGCATTTAAGGTTTTTTAATATCCCTAGTGCAAGCCTTACAAAACATAAAGCCAGTTTTACTGGCATCATTATTAAATCAAATAATTCAAATGGTACTTTAATTTAGTGTGTGTTCATACTTGTCATGTTTGGTTCAATTAAAAGAAAGTCAGGTTGCTCTATGAGTGTGGTTCATTTGAGTAAGGCTTTGTCCCAAATGGCACCCTAAACCCTCACAGTCTTCCTCTGAGTCCGCACTTTTGTGACCTAATGCCGCTTTGACTGTCGCGTAGAAGTCAGCTGTGGAGCTTGCCCCTGTGCGTATCGAGGGTGCGTAGCGGGCACAAAGGGGGCATTTGTGAGCACTCATTTAAACACAAAAATGATAAACAGGACACCCTATGATCTTGTGGACTTAACAGACACACGCATGCAGCGGCCATTGAGACCAAAAGTGCACATGAAGTGTTTCATCTGGCACAGGGCCCAAGTGTGAATTCTGCCATACGAACTGTGGTGCGCACCAAACAAGCAGACTGAGACTGGTAAAGAGATGGGTTTTAATCCACTTCCAAACTTTGGTGTAGTTTGAATTAAATATGAATGCAACAAGGACCAAATACTTCTAAGGGGGTGTTCACACTTGTAGTTCGGTTTGTTTGGTTCATTTGGTCCGGACCAAAAAGGAAAATGCTACATTTGGTCCTGGTCCGCTTAGCGTTCACACTGGCAATTTTGACAGTAAACCTATAGATACCGAAACTAGAGGCATAGTGATACGTTCACAACTTGTCTGATCAGGTTGAACAAAGTACATTTCGTTATGGAATTCACCGAACACTCCAAACAAAAGGAAAAAGTGTGTTCGACTTCAAGCGGTGCTGTTGGTGTATGACATCAAAATGCCCATTCACCAAGTCGAATACATCTAATGCCATCTGCTGGACTAAGCATGCTCACTTTTGCATGTATATGATTTTATTTTCACCACCAGCGAACTCACAAAGTGCTCATAAAAGGCTTTAACTCTTCGTTGCTCCGCATTTGCCCTCTGCTCATTTTGTTTTGGACACACTGCTTGTTCCCTTCATGAAATGATGTTGCATAATGTCACATCTTGTCCTTACTTCCTGTTTTTGGTTCGTTTACAAGTATTTTTTTACATAATTTTGACCCATACAATGTTTTTTTGGCTATTGCTACAAATTTTCATTTTCATGTCATTAATTTGAAGGCAAAGCTAAACTTCAGCAGCTATTCAGTTTTACATGATCCTTCAGAAATCATTCTAATATGCTGATCTGCTGCTCAAGAAGTATTTCTTATTATTATAAACCGTGAAAAAAGTTCTGCTGCTTAATACATTTGTGGAAACCATACATTTTTTAGTACTGATGAACAGAAAGTTTGAAAAATTAAAATTCTGTCATTAATTACTTAACATCATGTTAACGAAGGTTCATCTTCAGAACACAAATTACGATATTTTAGATGAAATCTGAGAGCTTTCTGACCGTGCATAGACAGCAATGCAACTGACACATTCAAGGCCAAGAAAGGTAGTAAGGACATTGTTTAAATAGTTAAAAACACATATGTTGTGGTACTCACGTAAATTGTTCAATAAAGTTGTTATTTTGGGGTTTTTTGGACACAAAAAGTGTTCTCGTAGCTTAATAATATTACGGCTGAACAACTGATGTCACATGGACTATTTTAACAATGTCCTCACTACCTTTCTGGGCCTTGAATGTGTCAGTGTCATTGCTGTCTATGCAGGGTCAGAGAACCCTTTGGATTTCATCAGAAATATCTTAATTTGTTGGTAACAACATGAGGGTGAGTAATTAATGACATTAATGACAATGAGTAATTAATGATATTTTCAAGCCAAAGCACCATCTCACAATGTAAAAACTTCTTTAACAGGCTCACAGAGCCAAAATGGAGAAAACCAGCCTCTCAGGAGGAAACCATCATATAGCATATTGCAGTTACATGCATGCCTAAACAACCATGAGAGCTAATTTCTACCATGTAATAGAGTCATTCGCCCCTGAAATCCAAGCACTCAGGTATTGGAATCCATTATGGAGGTGTATTTTTATATCAATACAAACAGGAAAAGAAATGTTTACATGCGGCCCAGTGCTGCACTCCAACGAAGGAAAAAAAAAACCTCAAACCGCTACCTCGCTTTCATCACTGCGCTCAGACACAATGCTGGTGCCGTTGCTAGGCAACCGTTGCTCTGTGTTACAACATGAGACCTGGACCATCACATACACGCATGAGGAAGGTCAGTAACATCACTAGATTCTGTTATTTTGGAAATATTAAAAATAGGAAGATCTATTCCGTGATGTACTGTAAAATATTCTATATTGCTTAAAAATGGAAATTGAACAACGTTCCAAATGGTGAATTTTACATTTAATGTCACAAACGCGCTATACTTGGTTCGCAGTGTGTGAGGAGCAGGTTTTGGTGACAGGTTGTACGGTTATCAGGCCATGAGGACGCTCGCAGGCATCTCCTACAGTCCACAGACTTCCTCCCTGCTGGTTCTCTCTGTGCACACAGAACATTCTGGAGAGAAAGCATTACAGACGAGGAAAGATGTCCAACCGTCAACAAACACATCAACCAGCCGTCACATTTAATGTTAGCAATCTTTTGAGCTGCATAACCGCAATTACATCTTCATGACGTCAAGACTTTTTTTAACCAGCATGACAGTGCAAAATATTTACAAGAAACAAAAATACTGCTTCTTTGAACCACTAAAATAGTTTTAAAGCAGCAGATGCATTCTGTGTCAGATTAGATGTTATGCAATGCATGTTAATGAAATAGCCTGATATAATTATTAAAAATTCACTCAAACATGGTTTTATGCACCACATGCATGATTATATTTTCCAGCAGCCGGATAACAGCACACACTTCTTTTTTAAAATGCAGAAATGCGATCAGATGAGAGTAAAGAGAAAGAGAGATACTCGTGCCCACACACCAAGGGCAAGTGGGTGTAGATGTATTTTCAGTAAATCCATCATTCTATTTTGTAGCTTCCTGGTTGATCACTAACACCCTTCATAAGCTACACCGTTTCTTAGAGTTTCTCATAGGATATAAGATTAATTCATTGACTCCTGAAAGCTCCAGGAAATGTAGGAGTGAGAATTCGCTATTTGATATCTGGTGCAGGTCACAGAAGGTAGAACAAATATGGTTTTTGAAAGAGATATTTGCATCCCTATCAAATTTACTGCAAGCTTTCGTCTTCAACGTAAAGTAAAAACCGGGTCAAGTTCTCTGCGAGTGCTCTGTCCATAAGGCTAGATTGTCCCTGGGACCTAACACATCCGTCCACCAAAGTGTGAGAGAGCAAAACGGCAGCGTCTCAACCTGATGTGGGTAGTGAAGCTTGCTTGGCTCCTGAGGGACTGACGGTCAATATCATCGACTGGACGATTAAAACGTGTTTATTGTTTCCACGGTATTCGAGGAGGGGAGAGACGATGAATGAATTTATATACACAAACACTAGCTCTTGCTCTTGAAATGTTATTCTAACCTTTGTGCTTTTTACATATACAAATACAATGTATTTTGATCTGAAATCAAAATACAAGGAATTTGATCTGAAAGTCACTTTTAAGAGTGGTTACAATACACTTTTGTATTTGCATAAAATTATATTGTATTGAAAAGTACATAATTTTCATTTTTGCATAAACTATTCCTTTAAATATAAGTAACATTTCACAAAATTGCATTTAAAATTGTTTCAGCGCACTGCAGTACATCAGCTACCTATCCCAGAGAGCACTTGTACGTCTGCAAGATGTCTGTTAAAAATCACTTGATCTGGAAAGCATTTGCTGTACAAACGTTTGACAGACGTCTGTAAGATGTCAGTTTTACATATATTCTAAATCATAAACATCTTAAAGACATCTAATAGACGTCTATTTGACATCTGATAAGTAACGTCCTATAGATGTATTGCAGATGAGCAAACACTCTAAAAAATACGTCTTCCAGATGTAAATGCAGCCGTCAAATAGATGTCTCTGTGATGTATGTGTGCTATCAGGGATTAGATACGAAAACTGTCCTTAGTTCAGCATTGTAAGAACGTACGTTACACTTCCTGCAAGATGACATAATCAAATTGCACCTTCCACTGCTTTATCATTGAAACATTCATGCTTAGTTACTTCTAGACTCTTGGATTACCGTAAGAAGCTAATAATTTATTGAAATCTTCGTTGCTTGCGAGAGCCAATCATATTCTTGCCTTCTCTGCTTTTCCATGCAGTGCTGAGATCTTGGATCTGCTCTCTGTGCTTTAACACAAAGTGAGTGTTCTCTTGAATTTTGCATGCAAATGAACTTATTTTGCTGATGTAGAAAGGAGGACGACGTTCCCAATGCTTTTCATGTCTCATGGTCAGTCATTGCTGAAGTATCAGTTCAGCCAGAACTGAGGGGCCGAGACAGGTGTTTTGCAGATAAACTTCCATCATCATTACATATTTATAGTACGGATGGGCAGGAGGGTTTACTAGTCATTTAACTAGTGATTAAAAGTGACAGTAAAGGCATCTTTCGAATAAAGCTGCTCTACACTCTTACAAATAAACAGTTGCTTCACGATGCCATGGAAGAACCTTTTCTGCATAAAAGAACCTTTAACAATCACTAAGGTTCTTTGTGGTGAAAGAAGGTTCTTCAGATTCTAAAAAGGTAAGGAAGATATGGTTCTTTAAAAAACCTTTGACTGAATGGTTCTTCGTGGAACCAAAAATGGTTCTTCTATGGCATCGCTGTGAAGAACCTTTTTTAAAGTTACCTTTATTTTTAAGAGTGTTTGAAAATAATGTATCATGGTTTTCACAAATGTACTTAAGGAATAGTTCACACGAAAATGAAAATTTACTTAAAATTGCACCCTCAGATAATCCAATATGTAGATGAGTTTGTTTCTTCATGGGAACAGATTTGGAGAAATGTAGCATTACATCACTTGCTTACCAATGGATATGCAGCGAATGGGTGACTTCATAATCCATATTAATGCTTCCTCCAGTGAAAAGCTCCATCCCATGTTGTCCTCTCACATCAATATTTACCAATTTATTTGTTTAAAGCAGTTTTAAACAGTTTTAGCTGGTAAACAGTGTTTGCTCTGAGCATATTTCTCACCTGATTCTCTAGAGAAAGCAATATTGTGGATATGAGGACTTATATTTTGAAGTAAAAGCATCTTGATGAATTTGTTTTTTACAAACGCGCAGCTTTTTCATTTCACAAGATGTTAACTGACAGGTTGAAGATGTATGGATTACTTTTCTAGATTATTGTGGTGTTTTTATCAGCTGTTTGGACTCTCATTCTGACAGCACCCATTCACTGCAGAGGATCCATTAGTGAGAAAGCGACGTAATGCTAAATTTCTCCAAATCTTTTCTGATGAAGAAACAAACCCATCTACATCCTGAGGGTGAGCAAATTCTGAAACTTCACTGTTTTCAGCACTGATGATAATAAATGTTTCTTAAGCAGCAAATCAGCATATTTGAATGATTTCTGAAGGATCATGTGACACTGAAGACTGGAATATTGGCTCCAAAAAAATCTGATTTGCATCATAGGAATATAAAGCCTCCAAACCTACAGCCATTAAGCCATCAAAGCAGCACTTCTGCACATACATATCAAGAAAATTACTATGAAGCATTTGTACACTCCTCAAGACATTTTATCATGCTTCACTCTAGCTATTTTTGATCACAAGAACATGTTCTGAGAATAAACCTAACCTGATTGAGGACTTGTGCTTGCTTATGACCAACAAGCCAACTGTTCAGACAACCTAACAAGAAGTCGGTTTTAAAAATGTGTAGCTATGCAGATACCAAATGTATAGAGCCACACCATTAATATAATTTCGCTGCTCCAACCAAAGTGAAAGATGCTTAAAAACTGAAATGGTCAAAGCCCTTATCATAATACTTCTTAGCTGTCGTTGCTTCTTTTTTTGGACTTGACAGGTTACAGATCCAAAGTACCTCCGAAGCATTAAAAATTTACAACATCCAATAAATGCAAGATCACTCTCAGACAACTATCAAATTCAAAGCCCAACTTCTACAAAGAGTTATGATGGGTGATTACCGGCCTGACATTTTCAACTTTCAAATGAATTCAGAGTGTCAAGGTTACACCCTCATTCATTAAAAGTGAGAATTAAAAAAAGATAAGCTAGATCGCCTATGCAAAGGTTAGCCGTTTAAATGCAACCCCAGAGCTCCAGAGACATCAGAAAACTGAGTTTCCGCACAGGACGGACCTCTGTGCGTTCGCAGCTTTCTCCAGGAGTGCTCATCTCCTGCGTCTCTAAGCTCCTCTGTCTCATTAAAGATGTAACCATGACCTTTCCTCATATTCACAAGCTCAGACTGTGCATAAACATTCTCTGTGTGAATGATTCAGCAGCAAGCTCAAGATGAAGTCCTCTGCATGGGTCGGACATCACTCTTTCCAGCTGATCGGGGACCTTTCCATCCCTTCAGCAAGCATCAGCTTCTGCGCCTTTCCAAAACAAATCATAAAGCTTACGGAAACCCAATCGTATTCTTACCTCGATGAGGAAGTCTCCAGTCCTCAAGCCAGCTTTCCATGCCACCCCTCCCTCGTCCACAGACTCCAGATACTGCAAAGCAGGGAATGCCGGGGTCGGAGTGAACTCCTCAATGGGAGTATCAGCTAAAATCCAGGCCGTGCCAGACAAGACAGAACCAAAGGAAAGAGATCGTAAACATCAAAAGACACTGTGTAGTTTTATGGGCCCAGATTAAACCTAAACTTGGACTACAAAACATTTCAATGAAGATAAAACATATATATAACATATATACATAAAATACAGACAGACAGACACACATACATGTATTTATATATAGACAGATAGATATATATAAAGATATATATAATTTAAATTATATATTATTTATAATCCTCTCTAGTCCATGGTTAAGCTTGCTTTTACTCAAAAACATGCTGAAAATAACATGCTTTTACATAGATGATGTGAAAAAAATACAATTCCTATGAAAACGAGTGCCTGCTAGCACAATGGATAATGAGTGTGGCTAAACAAGAGCATCTGGTCCGATGATACATGATGCAAGCTGCAATGCATCCATCCAACCAAATCAAAAATGAATGCAGGAGTTGGGACGTTTATATAACCAGAGAAAATGCATGCATGGATGTCACCGCTGACAGTGTGGGGAGAAGCATTGGTCTGGAGTCTGACAGAACGAGGGGCATCGCAAGAGCTGATGCAGAAAGCAGGCACGGTGCACCACTCGCAACTTCAAGGGATCTGTAGCGCACTAGAGACTGAAAGCATTGCAGCTGTGGATGGGGGAGACTTTTGGGGTCTATCTTAAGTAGTTAATGCACTGCGTGTTTAAAGGTCTCTATGAAGGATTTGAGAGTGTATTAAACACTTTAGCCACAGAAAGAAACAGCTGGACTCGGGAAGCCCTTCAGACAAAGTGCCAGCAGAGCCCTAATGCAGTCAAACACAAGCCAAGCACATGGAGCAGGGAGTGGGTGGGGGTCTGTGTTTACACTTCACAGATTTGACAAGCCCACTTAAATGCATCGCAGTCAAGTGATGGACACGCTGACACCAAGAGATGCATTAATTCAGAAGTTCTTGACATGGATGCAATTCATGCAGCTCAAGCCACGCAGAAGCATGACGCGCTTTGAAATCAACAGAAATGACGTTAAGTGAGGGGGTACCACAAAAAAAGACAACACGAGCGAGGTATAAGAAATGGCGTGAAATGAAGGACCAACACGTTTGGATTCTCCAGGGTGTAAAGCATGAAGTGAGGAACAGTTATGATGAGGCGGCGGAGACGACGAGGGGTCCGTCTTTTTTCCCTACCTTTCGCCCCTCTCAACACGAACCCGAATCCCTCGTTATCCTTCTTCTGCAGCACGACCGTCTTTTCGTTGATAACGCAGTCGCTGTGGAGAAAATTCCGCGCATAACGACCGTTATTACAGCCTATCATCCTCATCATCGCCACCGCCGCGCGCGCGGAGTGATGCTTCATCCTGACAGGCGTCGGCTGAGCGGAATTAATCATTTTTGCGACGAACAGCGCGATGTGACGAGAGTTGTAACCGTTGAAAAACGCTCACCGCCGGCTTTATCTGTCGAAGAAGGAGCTGTGACACCGGTTAAGAGAGGCAGGGCCCGGTCGCCGGCGAGATAGCGTGTCGTAAGCGAGAGACATAACCGCCAGATGAAGGATGAAAATCACCAGAGGAAAACATGAGCGGTAATCTTGGAGGAATGGGTATGGGAGAGAGAGAGAGAGAGAGAGAGAGAGAAAGGGAGTGAGAGAGAGAGAGAGAGAGAGAGAGAGAGAAAGAGAGAGAGTGAGAGAGAGACGGTTTACAGTGCCACAGAGAAAGAGAGAGCGCGCGAAAGAGAGACGAAGAATGCATGCATGTGTGCGCGCGCACTGGCCTTGGCTGAGCGCGAGACTAAAAATAATTTTGCGTGTCCGTTACAGATTGGAATCGTAAAGAATTTAACGATTTCGGTTGCTTAACGCTCACGTTAACGATCATGTTAGTACTTTGTGAATAATGAATATCTGGAAATAAGAATCTAATCGCACTTAATGCCCTCTGCAATCTGTTACCACATGACGAGATCAAGCCAAATTCAACAGAACAGATATACACATTATAAGAGATGATCAAATGCAATTATTTCATAAAGTGTTTACACAGACTTCCTAATGAGTTTTCATAGACTTCTTAAAAAGAAAAATTGATAGGCTATTAACTATATATTAAAGTCCTCGTGAAATCAAAATTTAAATTTTTGATTAAACTTACAGTCTTTAAGTTCCGCCAATAAACCAATTCGGCAGGGTTGCCAGATTTTCACAACAAAACCCGCCCAACTGCTACTCAAATCTAGCCCAATGGCGTTTCGAGGGGGGGTCCCCATTAAAAAAAACAAATGCGTTCTAGGGGATAAAATACACTTTTTCTTCAGGGTTCACCTGGTAAATTCGCATTTCAGGGACGAAATATGACGTTATTGTGCTCGATTCAACCCGCGGACATCAAAAACAATCCACGTCAACAGTGTTAAAGTAGCAACCCCTTGTGGGTGGAGCTTATTTGGTGGCAGAAAATAACCGTTTTCAAGTGGCAGTCTATGAAAACCATGGAATAAAAGAATAAAAAGGTAAATTTGAGTTTATATTTCAAAATTCTGACTTTATTCTCACAATTCCGAGATTATATCTCATAATTCTGATAAGAAAAATCAACTTGTCATTCTCTCTTTTGAGTTTATTGACCTTATTTAGCCCCACCCCTTTTTAGCGCTGCGTTTGCTGTCTTCCGGTTGTATTTTCACAGTGATCTGATGGATTTATGAATGAACCACTCGTTTTAAAATCTTCCTGGTCTTTTGACATTTGTTAACACATTTGCTTTAAACATTACAATGTTCACGACAACTTTTCATTAACTCCACAATGCATAAATCCACTTTAACAGCTAAATTACTCTTAGACAGCAATGGCATAGAAATATACAGAGCTACCGCACAAATGGAAGTTCATAGACAATATTCTAAAGATGGTGTTGTGCTTAGTTTTTGGAGAATAAGGTCAATATCCCACATTTGTGTTTTTTTGGACAAACTTGTTATTGTTGAGTTAAATTGAGTCATAAAGTCCAAAATACAAGACATAAACTCGCATTTGTGAGAAGTAAAAGAAGTATGATGTTATAGGTTTAATAGTATTTCATGTTGTAACTGTAGGGCTAATATAGTACATTTCAGTTTAAAATGTCAACACCTAGAACAATGGTGAGAAATTCACTCTGAAAGTTTTTCAAATGCAATATGAGTTATTAATTCCAATTTCTGATAGAAAATTGATTTATTTGTCTGTTGTTAGACTATTTCTAGTCGTCTACTCCTGAATGACACCAAAACATCTTTGTGACACTAAGTGTTACTTCCCGCATAGCACCATCAATATCCTTCCCCAAAACACACGCCGCAAGCAAGCAGATCAATTACTGAAAGTGTTCAACCATAGAAGCCACCGGAGATATCCAGAGATATGCTGTTTGAATATGATAGCACCGAAAAGCAAATGTTCTATCTCTCTTTCCCTGAAGGACAAGAGGGCTTACTATCTTTTAGACGAAGTATTAAATCCAGTCCTGGAAATCAAGCCGGGGTACTGAATAGGGAGCGAATTGCTCAAACTGCAGCTCTCACAAAGAGCTGGAGTCTCATTTCCACCTGGTACGTTGAGTTCATTCATATCAGGAAATGGGACTGTGGCCTGTGCCATTTCATTTTACAGCACATTGTATCTCGACTGTGTCCCTATAACGAATCAGACCCTAAAATAATAATCACTGATGAATACAGCAGCTCTATTTTAATTAATTTTATGCCCTAAAATGCACCCGAAAAGATCTTGAAGTGTTTCTAATCCTGTAAAAACTTTACCTGGCTTATTGACGAAATAAGCTTAACCTGTGATTGCAAGATTGACTGACTTACCTCACAGTCTTAAACTATGAGATAAAGTCTTATTGAAATATTGAAAGAGCTTCGAGCTCAAAAGGTAGAGTGCTGACTCCTGAGGAATGATGCATGGTTGTCATGGCAACATAATCTGCTTTGAAGGGGACACTGTGGCGATGTCACAGAGCAACAAGGTCATTAATATCCCGGCCTGTTAGAAAAGGCTCAATAGCCTGGAAATATTATTTGCTCATAATGCATTTATACCTGTGTGTGATCTCATTTCAAACAATGTTACCGCTGTCCATCACAGAGCGATGTTTATACACCGGTGTGGATTAGCTGTTTAACAAAAACTAAATCATGCATCTTAAATCCATTCGGATTTTTGTTATCCTAACAAAGTTTACACTGGAAATTGCAAATTTAGTAATCATAATATCTAGAGTGTAAAATCAGCATGTCTGCAAAAGACTGACTAAACTATCAGATGTCTTATGTGTATCTGTGACAAGTTCACCTAAAAGCACCCATGTCCTTCTGTACGGCTGTCACTCAAGCTCCCTGCAGCAGGAAGTAGCCTGCACTGCATTGCCATGGATTCTCTGTCTCCATGACAACCAGCTCGGAGCGAGGGGTGTGTCAGCTGGGTAGGAGTATGGTAGCCGGATGCGAGAGGATCTGTCTCTTTTTTTGTCTTTTTAACACCCTGTGACAAATGTTGGAAAGTTCATAGTACAACAAAAACTCCATTTTTAACACATCATATTAGCCTTAAATAACAGGGTTATTAAAGGTCAATATCTTAAAATGTTATTGTTAAAAAAAAATCTCATTTAAAATAAGATTCCCGGACACAGAAAACAACTAAAAATCACACTGCCAATTTTTTTCAAATGTACAGATTTTACAGCCACATATAATGACATTATAATGTCAAAGAGCTGTTTTTTATTTATTTTTTTAAATGCCATCAAAGTGTCTGCATCACGCAGTGACGACCCTAAGCTCGAGCGTTGCTTACATAACCGGCCGTTTAAAGAGTTTTCACACACTTCAAATCTTTTTTTCCCGGTGAATAACAATGTGCTTGTGCGGCGCTTTGTGTTAAACCATAGTGGGGCGGCAAAGTTATGGGAAATTATCATTTTGCGAAAGGATGCGCAGGTAAACAGATGAACCGTGCTGTACTTTGATACACTCACAAGAATAATTTTTCATTATAGGAATCTGGCCTTAAAGGAGAAGTCCACTTTAAGAACAAAAATTTACAGATAATTTACTCACCCCCTTGTCATCCAAGATGTTCATGTCTTTTTTCTTCAGCCATAAAGAAATTATGTTTTTTGAGGAAAACATTTCAGCATTTTTGTCCTTATAGTGGACTGCCCTGATTTTGAACTTCCAAAAGCAGTTTAAATGGGGCTTCAAACGATCCCAAATGCGGTTGTTAACGATCCCAGCCGAGGAAGAAGGGTCTTATCTAGCGAAACGATCAGTTATTTTCATTAAAAAATACTATTTAAATACTGTTTAATCTCAAATGCTCGTCTTGTCTTGCTCTTCCTGAACTCTGTGTATTCTGGCTCAAGACAGTTAGGGAATGTTGAAAAACGCTGATCGTATTTTCTCCCTCAACTTCAAAAATCATTTCAAAATCATCCTACATCACTGCAGAAGTACCGACCCAGTCTTTGCAAAGTGAACATGCAAAGAAGATCAAACGCCCTCAACAAAAAAGGTTAAACAGTGATATAAGGCGATTTTGAAGTTGAGGGAGAACGTGAGATGGAAATTTTTCGAAATACCCTGTCATGAAAAAAACAGTTTAGGCAGAGTAAGACAAGACGAGCATTTGACATTAAAACATATACAAATTGTATTACTTTTTATGAAAATAACCGATCGTTTCGCTAGATAAGAACCTTCTTCCTCGGCTGGGATCATTTACAACTGCATTTGGGATCGTTTGAGACCACATTTAAACTGTATTTTGGAAGTTCAAAATCGGGGCACCATGCCAGTCCATTATATGGAGAAAAATGCTGAAATGTTTCCCTCAAAAAACATAATTTCTTTATGGCTGAAGAAAGAAAGACATGAACATCTTGGATGACAAGGGGGTGAGTACATTATCTGTCAATTTTTGTTCTGGAAGTGGACTTCTCATTTAAATAATTGATTAATTGACATTTTCAATTTTCTTCTTTGCTTATGCTTTATTATTTTTTTTTTTTTTTTTTTTAAGGAATGTTGTCTTTTGGTGTAAATCAAATGCATATAAAAAGTAAAATTAAGAAAAAAAAATCACAGCTTAGTTACATTTTTTTTTTTTTTTAAAGATATAAATGTGATTTTGACCACAAAACCAGTCATAAGGGTAGATTTTATTAATTGAGATTTATACATCATCTGAAAGTTGAATAAATAATGTTTCCATTGACATATGGTTTGTTAGGATAGAACAATATTTGGTAGAGATACAACTATTTGAAAATCTGGAATCTGAGGGTGCAAAAAAATATTGAAGTTTTGAAAAAAAATAAAGTTTTGATACATTTACGGTAGAAGATTTACAAAATATTTCCAAAATAAAATACATTTAATACAAAAATTAAGTTTTGATACATTTACGGTATAAGATTTACAAAATATCTTCACAGAACATGATCGTTACTTAATATCCTAATGATTTTTGGCATAAAATAAAATTTTATATTGCTACAAATATACCAGTGTTACTTAAGACTGGTTTTGTGATCCAGGATCACAAATCAATCAGATTATTGAAGTATGTATTACAAGAAAATACATTTTCAGTCTTTCTACTTCAAAATTTCATGTTTACTATAAAATTACTTTGAGAGTAGTCCAACTCCAGGCCCAGACAGAATCTGCTATCCCCCCACCCCCACATTTTCTAAATTATATGAAATATGAAAAAATGTGCTAAACAGGGAAGTAATTACCAATTATTTAAATGGGTCATGAACTGAGAAATCAAAATTCCTTTGATCTTTTGACATATAAGAGGTCATTGTACTATGAAACATCCTGTGAGTTTTAGAACTTTCTCATTAGTCTAAAAACAGCTTATATTAACATAGGCTCATCGGAAATACGTGTCTCTGCAAAACTGAAAAAAAACACCTGTCCGAATCACTGCAGTTTCCAGCAGTGTTAATTTTGACCGCAAATTTTAATTTAGTCTTAATCATAGTATTGTGACTAAAATTTAGTTGTAGTCACATTTTAGTCATCTAAATTTTTTAGTTTTAATCTAGTTTTAGATTAAAAATTTCTAAATCTACAGTACATTTAGTCAGCTAAAATCAAATGGGTTTAGTTACAGTGTAATGCATTTATTAAGCATTTCTCTAAAATTACGAAACTCATTGTATAGGTTTGATATTAAGGTTTTATCATGATAGACACAGATATAATTGCTGTGACATGCAACATGCCTGTATATTAAAATGAACTTAAACCACTTATAAAGAAACAAGAACATGGTCTTCTTTTTAATGAAATGCCAATGGTTATATAGGCTCATTATGCATTCTTCATAACAACTTGTTTACCACTCTTTATTCTTTCAAGCAGACATATTTATTTATATAAATAAATTTAGATTAATCTGTATTGAGTTGCTAAAGAGATTCAGTCAAGAGCAGTGAGTGATTTTCTGTCTTTCTTTTTTTGCTTGATTAGGCTGCTGTCCCTTTAAAACCGAATGCATAGATACAATGTATCTAATTCCTAAGATGTAACCAAGTGTATTAACATGCATACTCGTACAAATTGGACAAATTAACACCATTTTGTGTGTATTTCTCCATTCATGAGAGGCAAAGTACTCGTGTGCTGCATGAGAGGCGCTGCATCGGTGTCTGCGCACAGAAAACCGGGCTGAATCGAGTTCTTCTTTGCGTCGTCAAATTTATCCATATGTCTGGTCTTCTCTTACTCCCAGATATTGACATTTTTTAACATTTTATTAGACGTGCAGCAAATGTATGCTAGCCTATGTCCCATCAGATAGATCAATAGATTATGATACAGTTCATATGTATCTAACCTCCTAACCATGCACCAGATTAAATGAATCTCTTCCCAAATCATCCCTACCTAACATTTTCGTCTCGTTTTTATTCGTTGGCGAAAATGTCAATAGATTTTCGTTATAGTTTTTGTCATTCAAAACAAGTTTTTGTTTCGTTATCCTTATCCATCAACGAAATTAACACTGGTTTCCAGTTGAAATGAACACTAGAGGCAGCAAAACTCTGACAATTTTCATTCCTTTTCACATAAATTATGATTTAAACACAGAGGTTTGATTAATAAAGCCTAACTGTCACACGATTACTTCCAGAATAATATTATATTAAGGCTTCAAAACAAATTTAACATCCTGCGTGATTTGAAAACTGATATTTTTAAGCATTGTCACCCCATGTGTGAATTTTCTAATTCAGTAGGTTAGCTCACGGGGTACGGCATTGCACTTGAGAGATGAAGCTCATTTACAAACCCTGTGAAACTATGGTTCGACAAAAGAGCTCAAATCCGCATAAGGAAGTTAAAATAGCACAGCTGCTTCAACAAATGTGTTTTTATATCACTTTTGCATTTGTTAACACTATCGTTTAGGTTTAGGGTATATCGTTTAGGTATAGGTGATATTTCCAACACGGTAGAGCATTAACCTTTAGTGACACTCCTAGATATTTGAATTCTGGACAGCCGCAATACATGCCTCAAGCAATACGTGCCTGTACCAACGTAATAAAAACGTGGCACGATCACGTATTGAATGCGTGTTTTAGCGTTCCCCTCTGGATATTTCACCTGCCATGAAACGCAAGTAAGGTACGTAATTACGGTGCTGCAGAAATGTATATAAAGTCACGTATTTCCAATGAGCCTGGGTTGGCTTATATTGAAGCCAATCTGCCAAAACGACAGGAATGTGCCACTCTCTGATGTAATAGTGTGTCTAAACTGCGCCTTCACAGAAGAAGATCAACATCACTGCCTGTTTAGCCCCGCCCAACAATTTGCACGTGTAGGTGTAAATAACAAGAGGTAAACGCAGGTCTATGCAGAAACCAAGCGATAAAGATGGCTCTGAAGACAAAAATAGGCTGTGCAGTGCCAAGTTGTGGAAAAACTTGTCATTGCTTTCCTTCTGATGTCAACATTAGGAAAGAGTGGATGAACTTCATTTTTAATGAAGTTCTAGCCAGTGTCAGTAAGAACTTGGTCCTTTATTCACTTTATTTTACCACAGATTCGTTTACAAAGCACGATTTTCAGAAAGACTGAAACTAAAAGACAATGCTGTGCCGACTATATTGCTGTGCCGACTATACTCACACAAGTGTGAGTAACTGTTTGTATTACAGGGTCACTATTGCTTTGTCTGTTATTACAGATCATTTGATATCTACTGAGTATTTATGTGTCCAGCTATGAAGGATGTAGGCTGTCAAACATGCACAACTATTAGCCAATTATAGCAGTGGACTCTTACAATCCACCACGCCTATTCAGAACAGAAAATAGCCTATTACTTATAAATTATTATGTATTTTGATGTAAAAATCTTGATAACATTATAAGTAGACCTCAGAGAACAGTATAAAATATAAACAAAGGCAGTTCATGACCTTCTTAGCACAATCTGTATAACTTTGTTAGTGACATTCCTGCGGAATTCCGCACGCGCAGATTCCGTGTGGACCTGATGATGACATTGAAACTGTTATTCTGGTCACTTTCTTGCTTTTCACCAGCATAGCTGACCTTGCTGAGGCAAAACATACTAAAATCTGAAACCGAAATGTTGTATACAGAAAAATGGCTTGATCTGTAACCTTTTTTGAACTGTAAACTACCGTGACGTATTGAACCCAACACATTTTAAGACATGTTCAGATGGATTAGAAAAATATTTGATCATACCTTGATGCATCAAAACTGTCATAAGATCCCACAGTGTAGTGTCGAAAGAGCTTCCTTCTCTCCGATCGGTCTGCCCGGGCATCTGTGAACATATGTTCACAAACATTTACTTAGATCACCCCAATTATGTAATATTTCAACATTGCATAGTGCTCACAATCTGCAGTGCTCTTTTTTATTCATTAGTTTCACAACCAAAAAACAAAAGTTTCTTCCTAAATTCTGGTGTGGTTGCATGTGACTAACTCAGCAAACTTTGAACGCTTCAACATCATTATCATCCTTTTCACGCCGAATATAAAATGTGTAGAAGGAATAAAAATAGTCACCAGAATTTTAGAGACGTACAGCAGATGTGATAAAGTGAGAATGCTGTAAAGGTTCAGTTACATAATTGCATAAAAAAGCTGTTTAGTCACAAATCGGTCTTACTGTGTGCCATATGTCACATAGTCTCAGGTGCCATTTTTTAAACACATTTAATCATTTAGCCAACATGATACCAACTGTGCAGTAAAAAATTAAATATTAAATAACAAAAGCTGCTTACAGTTTCACAATGCAGATTGTCACTAACAATCAATACTAGCATGACAAAATAAATAAATGAAATAAAACCACTTTTCTTGAACACACGCCAACGCTGAATTCAAAATCTGCACTACACCAACTATACCACCTTCCCCGTTTAATTGCAACCAATAAAAAGCTCTTTGGAAGACAGGGACCATTTGGCCCATAATGGAGCCAAACTAGACTAGTCCTCCGAGAGAGCTCAGGAAGGCCAAATATTGACTGCGTTTTATGGAAGGAACCAGGATAAGAGCCAAAAAAGCTAATGAAGAGACTTTTTTATGTCGCAGAGATTAATCGTCTACACAGCTCCCTTTTCGCTCTTCCGAACGTCTCCGAGGGGAGCGTTCGTTCTAGGCCGTTCCTACAGTATGCCATCATGCTTGCACACCATTAAACAACTGCCTGTACACTCTTAAAAAAAGGTGCTTCACGATGCCATAGATGAACCTTTTTTGTCTAAATGGTTCCATAAAGAACCTTTAACATCATGTTTCACAAAAGGTTATTTGTGGCGAAAGAAGGTTCTCCAGATATGGTTCTTCTGTGGCATCACTGTGAAGAACCTTTTAAAGCACCTCTATTTTTAAGAGTTTAGAGGACTTGTACCAATGGAAAAAACACTGGATTAATATCAGAATTCAATCAAGTCACCCTTACAGCCCTAAAAGGACAGCGAATTATATCTATGGATGTGGGACATCCATTAATGGCAGCACAACTGGTGATAATTCAAATCCTGAGCATCTGTGTACTGTACACATATTTATCCATTAATGAGATTCTTAAGGAGTTTGTTCTGCAGGCTGCAGCTTCTGAAAACTGCACCATTTGTATTGTCCTCTGCGGTTCTGTTGATACACGATGATATCAGTAGTCAGGAGGCTGCGTGGGATTCAACACTTTCCCCTTCCAACCTACTCACTGGTTAGCTGTTAAAGTTACAGACGCTCAATTCTTTGTTGAGCTGAAACGTTTTGATGTTCAAACAAAAGGAGGTTTAGATTCAGCGCAAATCTACAGAGACATCCGCTCGGTCCTATAACTGCTAATGTAAGATGTCCCCCCATCTGTCCCCTCATTGGTTTAATGAACAATTTGGTTAATCGAACTGTTTTAGCAAAACTTGCTCATTTAAATTAAAAATGAATGATACGAATTTCTGAAAAGTAAGCATTTGGCATTCAACGTCTTGTTTTTTGTCTTAATTTTATATGGAAACGAGTCAAATAATATTGAGGTCAGACTGGACGTGTTCTGATGCATCTCATCGAATGAATAAATCAAAACTGAATCGTTTGAGTGAATCATCACACTCTGAGCCTTGACATTACCATTTATAGATGTGTTTTGTCAGGTTGTGCATTATGCACTTTTGAGCAACACCTGATTTTGCATGCATAAAACTAAGCGGAGGAATTTCATATCAAGAGATACATTCATTATAATTAATTGGATGCATAAAATGGCCACAAAATGAAGTCTGTATCATTCTCTTCTCACATTTTAATGCAACACCCTGTCAGTTATTTCGCAGCTGTGGCGTCTTTCCAACAATAACCGTTCTGGCACGTACACACAGAGCCACACGTACTTGACACAAGCTTGTTCCTCTGTGGACAGTGTGTGGAAAAAAAGTCTATTTGACATGAGGGCGAGCAGCGATGACAGTTGCTACAACAGTGGATTTCAAACCACCAGGGGTAACTAGCTGCGTAGCTTACTTGATAAAATTCATAAAGATAGTAAATGCACAGCAAGCGCAGCTTGAAGGATGCAAAACTTTCAAGGCAGAGTCAGAGCGCAGCGCTGGAAAAAAAGTAATAACTATAATATTCTGCTAGTCGCACAAGTTTCACAACTCTACAACTTGACCACTCAGTGCAGTGTAATCAAACTTTATCTGATTTGTCTTTTTTGACAAAGCTAAAACGTGACGGAGAACTGAATTAGATTGACAAATGAGCCCAAGACCGTTTGGATATTTACTCATTTTGTTTGACATTCAAGGCCTCTGAAAATGACACCAAGAGTCACTAATCTCATAACACACACACAAAAAAATACTAGAAAACTCATTTTACAGCATAGATTATGAACAACTGCAACTGAAATTTTATCGACAATAGACTCGAAGCGCAGAGCAAAACAAGCAATTACTGGTTGCACAAATGCGTAAATCATCACAAAACTCCTCGGTTTGTAACATCCTCAAATCAACATACCTCCGAAATGAACCTTCTTCCTAGATCTGCTAGTCTCGTCCATTGGTCCCCTTTAGTTCACCCCCGAATCAATCCGAGAAACACTCAGTTCTCCTTGCCTGAGGGGGGATTGCCACTTTTCTCGATCCCTCAGGCCTTGACGCCTAACTTCCCATCTCCAAAAACTCTCGCGTCTCCTCGAGCGCTCAGGTGCGAGCTGACCATCAGCACCACACACATGGAAAAGAGAGCCGTGGCATTGGAAAAGATGATATGTAAGCTCTGTTCTCAGTGCCGTGAGAGGGAGAGAGAGTGTGTGAGAGAGAGAAAAAAAAGATGCCACAAAAAGAGGAAAAAAATCTTACCAAGGCCCACTCCTTAGCAACAGGGTTTGTACAGTGTAGAGCATGTTTCCATGGAAATATATCAATCAGGAATGTGCATGAGTGTTGCTCGGAAAGGTTCAAGAGACTTCAGCAGAATACTTGTGCTGTTACTAACCAGCCGATGCTGGATTTAACTGTACGCTCCGTTAGATCGCCAACTTTTAAGGCTGTCCTGCAGCATATGTGATGTGTCTTGGCTAGCTGTTGGATTTGCCTAAAAATAAGATTTGGGTGACAGTCTTCAGAAGATGTGATTAAAATAATGCAGAGAGCATCGCCATGGGAACCAAATGACTATTTCGTAAATCAATGAAAGAAATCAGCTGTCCTTGCAACTCTTCGAAAGCGGTTCTTTTGTAGTAGCCATGGATTTTCAAGGCTGCCGATGGCTCCCATCTCAACATAGCATTTCTCACCTTTTCACACTGCTGCTCTGCTTCTTTTGCAACACTTGCAAACATGGATGAGATTCAAAACGCCTCAGGTGACACTTATACCAAGCATAGCAAGCATTTTCACCTCAGATTACTGCTAAAAAGTGCGCAAATGGATCAAATGTGTTGCGACAACTCAATCGTTGGTCACAACATGAGGGATAAAAAGATGTAGATCAAATTTCGCCCCTAAATACGTATTTGGGTCATTTGCGTGACATGCATTTTTTATTCAAATATATATATTAAAAGTAGTGCTGTCAAACAATTAATCACGATTAATTGCTTCCAAAATAAAAGTTTTTGTTTACATAATATATGTGTATACTGTGTAAATTTGTTAGGTATGTATAAATACACACACATACAGTATGTGACCCTGGACCACAAAACCAGTCGTTCCAGATTTTCAAATAGTTGTATCTCGGCCAAATATTGTCCTATCCTAACAAACCATACATCAATGGAAGATTTATTTAGCTATCAAATAATGTATAAATCTCAGTTTCAAAAAACTGACACTTATGACTGGTTTTGTGGTCCAGGGTCATGTATATATTTTTAAAATATTTAAATGTATATACATGTATGTAATTTTTTTCATATAATTCATTTTATATTTGAATATATTTAATATATAAACATAACTGAATATATCCATGCATGTGTGTGTATTTATATATACATAATAAATATACACAGTACACGCACATATGTAGACAAAAACTTGAATTTCAGATGCGATTAATCGCGATTAATCGTTTGATAGCACTTGTTAAAAGTGGATTTAATACATCTTGTGGCTCAAATACACACCATCTAGAACAAAGTCATGAAATGCGACCAATATGCAGAAACATGTGGAAAAAAACTCAAAAACAGGAAATGATATCATAGGGAGGAACCCCTGCAAACTGTTACGACTGTCTGTAAATGTTAATAAGTCCATTAAAGATAATTTGACCTTTTACCGACAAGACAACGTTAGTTTAGAATGTACAAATGTCAAATGTTACAACTCAACAAAATCATAATATTTTAAGGTGAACTATCCCTTTAAGAATTATTAAGGGCATTTTACCTTGGAAAATATAATTTAAAAAAGTTATTTATTTAAAGTGTTCTTAAATAAATACTAATATCATCTGATAAATAATTATTATATAATTAGCACAGGGAATTTTACTTCATGGTTAATACCGCATGAAATAAAATTGAAATAAGAAAAACAATTAAAATAAAAAACAAAAATAAAATCATTAATAGAAACAAAAATTTGCTTTTCCTGTTCTTTATTGTAGACAGTTATTTTCTCAAAAACTATGCAAGAATTATCTGAACATACAAAACATTTTACAGACACTTTTTCTAATTTTTAGTGCTGTCAGTCGATTAAAAAAATAACTAATTGCATGTTTTTCTTTAAATGAATCGTGATTAATCCCACCTAATAATAAAGTTTTTATATATTTTCACATTCAGTCTTCTAATTAATGTAGAAACAACATAAAGACAGTATATTTTTATGACTGCAGGCAAGTATCACTGATACCAATATTACTGATGTCTCTAGGAAATTGTTCTTTTTCCTAATATTTAACCATTGACTATAGTTAATGTTGACTATACTAACATTACAGTATAATTGAGAGCTATCAATTTTAACATTTATTAGACTTTAAAAAAACAACAACTTGTAATTTAAGTGAACTTAAAACAATCTTCACATAAACCCATTATAATAAACATCATATGTACCTGTGTTCTTCAGCAAGTAGGAAATATACTGAAGTTGAATAAAGTTATTAAACACTAAATACTAAGTTAAATATAGATGAATCATTCAAGCTACAAAAGTTATTGATATCATCTTTTTTCTAATTAATAGACATTACAGCAGCTGGGTTATTAAGTTATTTGGTTATTGGCTGCTATTACTTTAAGAGCTCCCGTGTTGAATGTGACGCGAATCTGACACGCATGCTCGTAATTTCATTCGTGCTTTAATATGAAATGATACAGGCTACAGTGCGAGATTCCGTATTTGTGCGTGCAATAGAAATGCGTGCACTACGAGCACAGCATAACAGCTGACAAAACAGGAAAATTCATTTTTACTGACATATGACCTGACAACATCTCATCTGACTGCAGTTCACTGATGTTCTACTGAAGTTTCCTCGTCACCTGTACCGTTTCTGCGCCTGCCTGAAAAGTCTCCTGTTTGTTGTGATCGTAAAGATGTTCTGCATCTAAATAAACACAATTCTTGTCAAGGAAAAATAGACAGAAGCAGCAGTTGTCAGTGGTGTGGCCGACCCTAGCCCCGTCCCTCCATTAACTGTGTTAAAGAGACCAAAACTGAAAATGAAAATTAGCTCATTATTTATTCACCCTCCAGACATCCTAGTTGTATATAACTTCCTTCTTTCAGACTAATTCAATTGGAATTATATTAAAAATTATCCTGGCAATTCCACGCTTTATCATGGCAAAACGTGGATGTTTCTCTTCATCAGTTCAAAACAAGTCCAATAAAGTGCATCCATCCATAACAAAAAGTGTTATGCTAAAGTGCTCACACGGCTCCGGGGGGTGAATAAAGGCCTCCTGTAGTGAATCGATGCATTTTTTTAAAAAAAATATACATATTTAAAACGTAATAATCACTTTAATGTAGTTTGTGCCTACTAGCCATACACAGAAGCCCTTCCAGGTGGATGATGTAGGACGTCGGCGTTGCATATGCGCTTGTGAGTCTCAAACAAACCAATGATTGTTTACAGGAGCAAAGGAAGCAAAGTTTCCTTACTTTAGTTAAAAAAAACCCAGCGCTGCACGTGCACCACCGACATCATACGTCATCCGCCATCCACTCAGAGGTGCTTCCGTGTAAAATAGTGAGGGCAAGCTAGATTAAAGTGATTATTACATTTTAATTATTAATATTTTTCTTACAAAAACACATCGATTCGCTACAGGAGGCCTTTATTCACCACCCGGAGCCATGTGAGGCACTTTTTATTAAGGATGGATGCACTTTATTGGACTTGTTTTGGACTGTTGAAGAGAAACACCTGCCTATTGCCAGTCTAAAGCTTGAAGTGCTAGGATAATTTTTAATATAACTCCGATTGGATTCTTCTGAAAGAATGGAGTCATTGACACAGAGAACGTAAATAACGGCTAATTCTCATTTTTGGGTGAACTAACCCTTTAAATATAAATTAAAATACTTCCTGATATAACAAAGACAACTAGCCAATGATTAACCTGAAAAGTATAAACACTCTGGCGCTTTCAAAACATTGCTATGTTTATTTGAGAATTCCAACCAACATAGCATAGCAACACTGGCTCAACCAATAGAATGAGTTTGGGGTGGGGCTACTTGTTTCTCCAACCAATAGCAGACAGGAAACCTGTTTGAAGACAGTTGTGAGTGGGGTGGCTAACCCTAGCCCCGCCTCTCCATTAACTGTGTTAAAGGGGTAGTTCACCCAAAAATGATATTTAGCCCATTATTTACTCACCCTCCAGGCATCCTAGGTGTATATGACTTTCCTTCTTTCAAAGAAATTCAATCAGAGTTATATTAAAATTTATCCTGCCAATTCCAAGCTTTATCATAGCAAAAGGTGGGTATTTCTCTTCATCAGTCCAAAACAAGTCCAATAAAGTTCATCCATCCATAATAAAAAATGCCTCACATAACTCCGGGGTGTGAATAAAGGCCTTCTGTAGCGAATCGATGCATTTTTGTTTAAAAATATACACATCTAAAATGCAATAATCACTTTAATGTAGCTTGCGCCTACTAGTCGTACACAGAAGCCCTTCCAGATAGATGACGTTAGGACGTCGGCATTGCGCATGCGCTAGTGAGTCTCGCACAAACCAACGTTTGTTTACAGGAGCAAAGGAAGCAAAGTTTTTTTACTTTAGCGAAGGAAAACCAGTCTTCACTTGACTCGAAATCCTCTGACATTTTTCTTTACAAATCCTTGTTTTGTACTTCTAATTCGTGACCGTTGTTTTGTTTTGGACTCTTCACTGCACGTCCGCATTCCTTACTTCTGAGCACCGCATGCGCCTACGTCATACGTCATCAACAGTGAGCACAAACTAGATTAAAGTGATTGTTATGTTTTGAATATGGATATTTTATTCACCACCCGGAGTCGAGTGAGGCACTTTTTATAATTTTTTAGGACTTGTTTTGGACTGTTGAAGAGAAACACCTGCCTATCGCCATTCTAAAGCTTGGAAGTGCCAGGATAGTTTTTAATATAACTCCAACTGGATTTTTATGAAAGAAAGAAGTAATTTACACAGAGAACTTAAATAATGGGCTAATTTAAATTTTTGGGTGAACTAACCCTTTAAATATAAATTAAAATACTTCCTGATATAACAAAGACAACTAGGCAATGATTAACCTGAAAAGTATAAACACTCTGGTGCTTTCAAAATATTGCTATGTTTATTTGAGAATTTCGACCAACATAGCATAGCAACACTGGCTTAACCAATAGAATGAGTTTGGGGCGGAGCTATTTGTTTCTCCAACCAATAGCAGACAGGAAACCTGTTTGAAGACAGGTTTTTTACAATTCAGCTTTGAAATTACACACTTCACCTTTAATAACAGCACTTAGGTGTTAGCCGTACAGATGCAGAAGAGCTTACTGTGCTACTGCAGCACAACCTTAAGGCAAATGTCATGTTCCATCATATGACGGGTGAACTTAGATTTTACAGTCTGAGAGCTGAGTCAGCCAGACTCTCTCCCCGAGTCACATGGGCCAAAGCCTCTCGGCCAATGACAGCTGTCGTTCACCACACCTCCATTCTGCTCGCCACATGCTGTCGTGAACAGCTCTCCATTTGTTTCGTGTATCTGCCAATAGCTGTTTTACTGTACATGGTCTTAAGCAACAATTTGGACCACAGCAGAGAATTGTGCTAGAGATTTTAGACTAAAGCATGATTGTAGATTAACAACAGGATTTGGATAATTATGTTACTGTATGACAGATGCAATGCAATTCCTTTAACGGCTGCTGTTATAAAGGTTTGGATGCATTTCGAAAACATCTAAACGCCTCTATGACACTTGCACCACACACACATACAGGGCTGAAAAACGCACAGTAGCTGCACTGATGTGGAAGGCATTCATTTGGCCCAAAATAACAACTCTCAACAGAATGTTGCCCCTGGCCCCTTCTGCCAATTTGCACAGCGAACGTTGAGTGCACACACCAAAGCTACACAACAGCCAATGATTGTACTTACAACTAAAAAAAAATCTAAATTTAACACACATTTGGACAGGAGTACAGCTATGATTGCTGTTAATGGCATTCTTGTGCTCTGTCCAATTTGGATATAATGCACAAATCAAATTCTCAGGTGCTCATTCATGCCGACGGTTGACGGATGAACGCGAGCATTTGATCTGAGAGGTGGACGCGTGTGCTTTGTGGCCTAGTTGCAAATGAACACTAACTGAATTAACAGCCTGTTATCGCCGCAAGGCTCCTCACATATTCTGCGGGTTATCAGAGCACTGGAGAAGAATAGAGTGAGAAAAGACATAATAAGAGGAGCGGGAAACGTGTTTCTTTCCCTCACCTCATAATATGCTGAAAAATTGTGTCATTATTTACTCACCCTCATGTTGTTCTAAATTTGTGTTTTTTTCTTCAGTGAAACACAAAATAAGATATTTAACAGAATGTTCACGCTGCTCCTTTTCATACAATGAAAGTAAATGGTGACCAGAGGCTGTCAGACTCCGAAAATCAGAAAGAGCATTATGAGAACTACCAAAAAGTGGTCTATATGACTCAAGTGATATATTTAAAGTTTTCTGAAGCCATATGGCAGTCATTTAAAGACATAAGAATTTCAAAATATACCAAAATTGAAATTAGTGATTTTCCCACTTCACTGCAGCTCTCAAATCTCATTCAATTCTATTCAAAAATGCACTTCCAGTACAAATGTTTACAGATAATGTACTCACCCCTTTGTCATCCAAGATGTTCATGTCGTTCTTTCTTCAGTCGTAAAGAAATTATGTTTTTTGAGGAAAACATTTCAGGATTTCTCTCCATATTATGGATATCTATGGTGCCCCCGAGTTTGAACTTTCAAAATGCAGTTTAAATGCAGCTTCAACAGGCTCTAAACGATCCCAACAGGCTCTAAACGATTCATACTTGTGGGAACCATTGAAGTCCATTTTATGGAGAAAAATCCTGAAATGTTTTCCTCAAAAAACATAATTTCTCTATGAAGAGAGAAAGACATGCACATCTTGGATGACAATGGGGTGAGTACATTATCTGTACATTTTTGTTCTGGAAGTGAACTTCTCCTTTAAGAAGTGGCATGGACCATTTTGTTGTATGAAACAGAGCAGCAAATTGTTAAATAAAAAAAATAAAAATAAAAGTGATTATTTTTGCGCACAAAAAGTATTTTTGTAGCTTTATAACATTACAGTTGAATCACTGATGTCACATGGACTATTTTAATGTCCTTACTACCTTTCTGGGCCTTAAACATGTCAGTTGCATTGCTGTCTATGGGTCAGAAAACTCTTGGATTTCATCAAAAATATCTTAATTTGTGTTTTGAAGATGATCGAAAGGTCTTACGTGTCTGAAATGACATGACGGTGAAAAATTAATGACAGAATTTTCATTTTTGGGTGAACTATCCCTTTAAGTTGGCATGACAGTGAATGAGAACATGTTCAAAATGTGTGTTAGTGTGTAGACACTCACATGGCCTGTCCTCGTTGGGTTTGCTTGGGATCTCTTCCACGCATTCTGCTGGGAACCAGCCTACATTCCCTCGGGCACTGCCTTCCCAGAATCCTCCTTCTCCAATACTGAGAACTACGTATGAGTAAGTCAGCAAAAAAAAAATATATAAAACACTCTTTTGCAGTCCTATATATGTTACACATGCAGCTCTTTTACGATCATTTCGCTCATTCTCATTACTCAACAGCCATTCTGACCACTATGGATGTGTATAAACTTACAGATGCCAATATGACATATCAGGCCTATGCTGATTTTACCTAATGAAGTCTTTACTCTTATCAAATGAAACCTCTCTAGTTCGTCTCTTTCTGTTTGTGAAGTGTTGCTAGCTCTGGCCAGGCATCGGCTGGTGCCGAAGGGCAGAATCTGTGAATTCTTGCCCTCCATATGGCAGGAGAAACTGCACTCCCTGCTACAAACCAGCTTTTCCCTGCATTTGGTGCACACTCTCCTAAAAATGTCCATCAATAACATATGGTTTAATTGAGTAAAGTTAAACTGAAATCATACATTTTTTTAAAGACAAATGTACCTTTGACTCTGTCGTTCTTATACAATGCGATTTCTCCCTCGCCCTGTGGTTGGTAAGACTTGACCACCACATAGTGTCTTCCTGGCACGGCACTGTACAGCTTGCGTTTGGACCCTGGAGTGTCCATGCCGGAGTAGGCATCCCTGTTGGCACGGGGACTGGTGGGAATAAAAGAAGCAAAAAATGAATACAATATAACACACACACACACATTATGTTTCCATGTTCTATGGGGACATTCCATAGGTGTAATGGATTGTATACTGTACAAACCATATTTTCTATCGCCCTACACCTACCCTACAACTAAACCTAGCCCTCAAAGGAAACTGTGCACACTCTTACTTTCTCAAAAAATACTTTTTCTGCACGATTTATAAGCCTGTTGCCTCATGGGGACCTAAAAATTGTCCCCACAAGGTCAAAATTTACCGCTATTACTATCCTTGTGGGGACATTTGGTCCCCATAACATTATAAATACCAGGTACACACACACACACACTACCAGTCAAAAGTTTTGGAACAGTAAGATTTTTAATGGTTTTTTTTTTATAAAGAAGTCTCTTCTGCTCACCAAGCCTGCATTCCTATTTACAGTAAAATTTTGAATTTTTTACTATTTAAATTAACTGTTTCTTGTTTGAATATATTTTAAAACGCAATTTATTCCTGTGATTTTAAAGCTGAATTTTTAGCATCATTACTCCAGTCACATGATCCTTCAGAAATCATTATAATATTCTGAAAACATTTATTATTATCATGTTGAAAACAGCTGAGTAGAATTTTTTTCAGGTTTCTTTGCTAAACAGAAAGTTCAGAAGAACAGCATTTATCTGAAATATAAATCTTTTATAACATAAATGTCTATATCATCACTTTTGATCAATTTAAAGCATCCTTGCTAAATAAAAGTATTCATTTCTATAATTTCCATAATTTAATTGGTATAGTGTATAATGTTAGAAAAGTTTTATTATTATTATTATTATTATTTCAGATAAATGCTGATCTTTGGATCTTTCTATTCATCAAATAATCCTGAAAAAATGTACTCAACTGTTTAAATATTGATAATTGTAATAATAATAACAATAAATGTTTTTTGCAAATCAGAATATTAGAATGATTTCTGAAGGATCATGTGACACTGAAGACCGGAGTAATGATGCTAAAAATTCAGCTTTGAAATCACAGGAATAAATTATTTAAAAATATATTAAAATAGAAAACAGTTATTTTAAATAGCAAAACTATTTCAAAATTTTACTGTTTTTGCAGTATTTTGGATCAAATAAATGCAGGCTTGATGAGCAGAAGAGACATATTTAAAAACATTAAAAATCTTACTGTTCAAAAACTTTTGACTGGTAGTGTATATATATTAAAATATTTACCTAATAAATATAATACATATACACAAATATGTTGTTTTTATACATCACAAATGCTAACAATTATGTGATTATATTGATCATATTTCTGATATATTTTTCTAAAATATTTATATATTACTATTAAATCAAATAATGTTTGTGTATGTATATATATATAATTATAAAAATATTAAATATAGTACATAGACACATTGTTTTTATTTCAAATGATATATGTATCACATTTCTGATATATTGTTCCTAAATTTGTTCGATGTGGGTTTAAATAAACAAATACTTACATTTTAGAACTGAATTATATATATTATATATATATATATATATATTATATTATATATATTATGTATATATAAAAAAGCAAACAATATTTATTAAGGTGAGGACTGAGACAAAAAATATTCTCAAATGCTTTACAACCTCAAACATGAAGTTAGTTCACAAACCTCTAAGCATGCATTTAAAGGAACTTAGATAAAGGCAGGGAGGTTAAGGCCCACTAAATAGTCTAGCAATGTCTATGGTAAGTATTGAGACACACTAGTATACTAGACCACAGCTATTAAAAGTATAAGGGCTCCCTCTGCTGGATAGACACCATACATATACATTAAAGCCAAGATGTGTTCCTAGACTTGTGTCTTACAAGCTGAAATTTTGAGTCTAGCCTTGGGCCAGGCTGAATCATTAACTTATCCAGTGACGGCTCACAGGAAACATCACCTCTGAAAAGCAGCTGAGCCCTGTCCTGAAGTGACTCAGAGTGTAACTTCATCCACTCAGTGGGAGCAGACGGCTCACATCCAAAAAAACAAACAAAAAAACTTGTTCTCCAGAAAAATGCTGACATTAAAGACTCAACAAAGAACAGTCCCGACGATGTTGTTAATGAAGGTGTTAACGAGGGCGCGATGGACCTAAAAATAACATTCAAACTCGCACTGCAAAAGAACATCCAGTTTTCAGATGACATGCATAATCTCAGAGGCACATATCCTTATTTTCCCTGCTTTCAGTTTAACATATAAATGCAAGCCCGGCTTCATATGAGGGCCACGAGGATGGCCAAATGCAAAGCAACATTTTTTTTATTAAAATAAATAAAAAAAAATCTTTATTTACATTTTTATGCTTAGTACCATTAAAACAAGTGAACAGATAGATAGATAGATAGATAGATAGATAGATAGACAGATAATACTCAAAAATTACGATACAAATTATACATACACACACACACAAATACAATACTTTTTAAATGTTATTTAAATATCTTTCTTAAATTAATTGTTCTTACATAGAATATATATAGTATTATTAATATTATATTATTCAATATTTTATCCACATTTTATTTTACACACACACACACACACATTAAAATGTGGATACATTTGGATATATCCAAAACACACACACACACACACACACCAAAAACATATTAAAATATTATTTAAATATTTTTTAAATGTAATTTAAATATCATTTTTAAATTAATTTTTATGTTAAATTATTATATATAGTATTATATATTATTATCATTATTATGTTATATATACTTATATATAGTATATATATATATATATATATATATATATATATATATTATATATAGTATAATTAATATTATATTATTCAATATATTTGATCCACATTTCTTTATACACACATTAAAAAGTTATTAAATGTTATTTAAATATCACTCTTAAATTAATCTTTTGTATATATATATATTATGTTCAATCTATTTGATATTTTATTTTATATATATATGTATGTATATATATATATATATATATATATATATATATATATGCACACACACACACACACAAATGTGGATGAAATAAATTGAATAATATAATAGTACTTAAAAAATTTATGATACAAATTTATATATAAATGTGTGTGTGTGTGTGTGTGTGTGTATATATACATAAAATGTGGATAAAATATAATAACAATAAAAATAACAATAATACTTGACAAAATATGATAAAAAATTATATATATATATATAATATATACACACAATTTAAGAAAAATAATATTTGAAAAATAATATACTGAATAATATAATACTAATACTTGAAAAAAGAAATATTACAGAAATAAATATTATAGAAATATTATAATACTATATTTTTATTTTACTTATATATATATTTATATATTTTAGTATTATAATACTATATTTTATTAACACATTCACATATATTTGTTTCTTCATCTATCTATTTATCTATCTATCTATCTATCTATCTATATATGGTGAAAACATTATAATATAAATGTTCAAATATTGGGTTAAAAAACAACGTAAAAATGTTGAATAAATCAGGTTTAAAAGAAAAATACTGTGTATTCACAGAGCTGATTTCTGGCATTTTGAAACCTGGCTGTCCATGCTGTCGGTCTAAAACTCATATGGCATCATCGTGCCAGCAACTTCCTGTTCACACATGACATGCCCTACCTCACAACCTCTCAAGGTCCCGTGGCATCTGGCGACTTCAGCCTATAGGAGCAGGTGAAATTGGGACAAAGCACCTACATATGCCCTCTATGTGCCTCCAGCTTTTTTTAAGCCTCCACTGAGACCCTCTCAATGTCACCGCCCAAAGTCAACACACCCAGATTAGCCTTCTTACGTAATAAAGCTTGACGAAGATGATACAGATGTCATGTGCTTTTTTGGGAGCCCGAAAAGTGTTTACGCGCTAAACAGTCCTAAACAGATACACCTGGCTTATTACTTTAAAATGAGAAATGTGTGAAAATTGTAATGATGAATGGAGAATACCAAAAAGTGGTAACACAAACTGCAACAGCTGTGAGAAAATAACCATACGAAATATGATGCAAACAGCACTGTGCCACATTTTAAGAGCAAACTAAATAGGCTGCACATCATCGCAAAATTAACTCTCAGCTGCATTAAACTGCAGCAAATCTGTTGAGCCAGTCAGAAAAAGTCCACAGCAATATTTTAAGCATCAAAACACCAGAAATATCACTTACTTGAATAAGCACAGAATAGAAACAAAATCCTAAATTATATTGCTTGCCGATATCTAATAATCAGCATTCAAATGGTCTCACATACAGAATCTACACCAGCTGGAAGAAAAACAAGCATATTTCAGCAAACCATAAATGAGTGGCTTACTCATTTAGAGCACCGCCTATGGCAGCCAACCGGTCTGCCAATGCAACTAGCTGTCAAAACCTAGCAGCGAAGCTTTCTTATCCAGCTTCATCCAAAGACAATTACATAAGCTGCGCTTCGCATCTTATTTTTGGAGAAAAAAAGCAAAAAAGAGTTAATGTGGGCTGAGGTATTTATGCAAAACAGGGAGGAAGGAAACAAGGCCAGTAAGTGTTAGAAATCGGTTCAAGCGCTGCACGTATAGTCACATCCACAGGTCTATTTTTAATCAAGCTCGAAGGAAATAAGGTCTCAACATCTTACAGATTTCAGAGCAGCAATCAAAATATGACCAGGGTGGCAGATTAGCTGCTACGGCAAACACTTGGCTAGCACGTAGCTGCGTGTTCGTACAGTGAAATTATGTTTATATTGACAGCTATAGAGTTAAACTTAGCTCAATCTAAATCGGGCTTCATTTAACACTGTAGGAGTTCATTAAACACTGGTAATTTTACCGGGGTCCGGCTGTGTGTATTGTTTATTTGATTAGCATGTTGTAGGCTATACTGTAGGGTTCAAAATACCGGATGCATATCTAACAAAACTGTTATTCAACTTGTTTAAAAGCATTACACACTAAGACTTTATGAACAGAGTTATTCATTTTTAATGATGAAGTAGTAAAAATAACTTCAAAATGCAGTTTTTTTTTTTCAAATCGCTGAGTGGTAATGTTAATGCTAATGTGAAGTCATTATGCTAACTAAGAAAGCCAGGAAATATGAAATGGCATCATGGCAAAATGATGTCAGTGTGCTACAAGATTAGAAAATGTTCTTCAAAATATCATTCATGATTTTTTTTTTAAGAATCATCCACAGCAGCCTAGTCATACTAGGCTACATATAATTATTTATTTTCTAAAATACAAATAAAATATTCAATTTCAATTATCAGTTTGTTTTATAGTAAGTATTTAATAATAATACTTAATACATTTTATAATTTATTTGAAGTATACTTTAAACATATTTAATAGATGTTGTGTATATGAGTTTGTATATATATATATATATATATATATAGATAGATAGATAGATAGATAGATATAGATAGACAAATAGATAGACAGACAAATAAATTCTGTAATTTCTAGAATGAATAACCTGAAAAATCTATAATTTATCTGTCTGTCTGTCTATCAATTATTAAACACATTTATTTGTATAAAATAATGTGTGTATATAATATTGTGTGTGTGTGTGTGTGTGTGTATATATATATATATATATAATATATAAAATAAATGTATTTAATAACATATAGATAGATAGATAGATAGATAGATAGATAGATAGATATTTCAGATTTTTAATACAAAAAAATTATATAATTTTATATTAATTATAATATTGTATATACGCATATATATATAATTTTATGGTAATATTTTTATTAATTTGTATATACACATGTATTTTACACACACACATTTACATACATTTATAAACAATACATATTTCTAATATAATAATAAAATATTAATTTCATTATATAGATTTTATAATACTAAAATTCTTAAATTAAATATTAAATTAAATTATTATGTGTGTGTATAATTATTACATATAATATATATAATAATATTTACATTAATTTTACATTATGCATTTGTATATATATATATATATATATACATACATTTATAAACAATACATATTTCTAATATAATAATAAAATATCAATTTTATTATATAGATTTTTAATACTAAAAATTCTTCTAAAAGTAAATATGTGTAATATTTACATTAATTTTACATTATGCATTTGTGTGTGTGTGTGTGTGTATATATATATATATATAAATTACATATATTTATATACAATGTATAATTCTAATATAATAATAAAATGTTAATTTTATTATATAGATTTTTAATACTAAAAATTCTTCTAAAATTAAATATTATATATAATATTTACATTAATTTTACATTATGCATGTGTATTTGTAAATATTATATGTGTGTGTGTGTGTGTGTGTGTATGTATATATTTTATATATATGTGTGTGTGTGTGTGTGTGTGTGCGTGCGTGCCTGTGTATTCACAGAAATAATTAAATATTATACTTTTTATTATTTATAAAATAAATGTAATTAATAGATAGATAGATAGATAGCTAGATAGATAGATAGATTTTTAATACTAAAAATGCTATAATTTTTATATTAATTAAGTCTGAGTATGTATATAGATTAGATGTACATAGATAGATTGACAGATTGTTTTCCTTGGTTTCATAAGTCGTATCCTGTATGTGTTTCTGGATTTTTATATGAAAAGCATCACAGACTCCCACGGACAAAATACCATTGATATACCATCATGATATACAGTTTTAGATATTATTTATTGCAGTCCTATAGTATTCTTGCAAGTAGCTTAAAAAACCTTGAAAAAACCTATATGTAAATACCACATTACTTGTTTACCCAGGTAGATCTTCAAAACAACTCCAAACAAGCTGCATTCTGTATCTACAACATGACCTTTACTGGCACGAGACGGAGCGTCTCGTATTTCCCTTGTTTATAGCGGTTGACAAATGGCAATATGACGCTACACCCGACTACATCTGCTTCGGTTCCATTCTGAGCCTCTGAAGAGCAGCCACATTATCTAATACACCACGGAGTAGAAGCCACATAGAAGACACATAGACACCGACCGAAAGTGACACACTCACACATGTACACACACCATACGGACATAGCCATAGCAACTGCTGCTGTAACTAAGGAATAGCGTTCCATCTGAGCCGCACATGCAGGCACGGAAGCCAATGATATTTCCACGGGTTCGACACTGGCACTAGCTGGAATTGAAGACCCCTGGTTTCGGAGCCAAAAGACCAGATGTGTAGTCTTTGTTTTCGCATGTTGTCCGCTTTTATTTAGGCTGCCCCGCATCGCCCATCGTGAAACACGTCTAGCACAACAAACCAATCTATATAGGCTGCAGCGTGAGAAACGAGAGGAGAACAGGGTCAAATACCAGAGGAGTTAATTCTTCCTTTTTAAAATGACATCTAATTAGAGGAGTTTTTTGCAGTGGAAGTGAGTAATTGGCCTGGCCCACTTACTGTACCGAGCCTGCTCTCGCGCTAGAACCCCTGTTGAGTGACAAGATTCGCACACCCACCGACACACATGCATGCGCGCGGACGCACACAAGCGCACACACACTCATGCACACGTGCACGCTGAACTTTCACTACATGACGAGCACCCACGCATGCATTCACTCACAGGGAAATATATATATATATACATGTATGCATGGCCACACACACACATGCTCTCTATCTTTCCGAGCAGATTCTTGCCTCTCTCTGTGGCCTAATTGTTTGCCAAGTCTCCATATTGCACCTTTGTATTTTGCGCTTCTGCATCCAAAGTCACAAAGCTAAAAAAACAACAGCCTGGGCGTCTGTCCAAACCCATCCTGAATCAGGTGCATGTCGCATTGCAAATGCAACCAAACCCTGGCTGCTCGGGTTATTTTACAGACAGATGTCCAAATATTTGTCGCTTTTCCTTTTCAAGGCCACAAGCAAACCTCACGGGTTTCGTAGGTAACACCGCACAGATAAAATGCGTCTAGTCTGTCGTCACAAGTATAATTCAATGCTAATGTCACATAGCTGTCACTATTTGTTCACCCTCATATAGTTCCAAATCAGTATGACTGATTTCTTTTGTAAACCAAATTAGGAGAAATTTAGAAGAATGTCCCAGCTGCTCTTTTTAAAGTGTCAAAACATAAGCAAAGTAATATATAAATTGTCCATACCAAGTGTTCTAAAGCCATAGAATAGGCTAGTTTTGTGTAAAACTATGAGAGTGAGAAAACAGAACAGAGTTTTTGGGTAAACTATCCTTTTACTTTTCTAACAACTCATTTGTGCATGCAAATTATTTTTATATATCTTTCAGTATGTATTATTTCTATAAATTAACCTTATATGTGACACCAGACCACAAAACTAGTCATAAGGATCAATTTTTACAAATAAATAAGCTTTCCATTGATGTATGGTTTGTTAGGATAGGACAATATTTGGCTGAGATACAACTTTTTGAAAATCTGGAATCTGAGGGTGCAAAAAAATCGAAATATTGAGAAAAAGTTGTCCAAATGAAGTTCTTAGCAATGCATATTACTAATAAAAAATTAAGTTTTGATATATTTACGGTAGGAAATTGACAAAATATCTTCATGGAACGTGATTTTTACTTAATATAATAATGATTTTTAGCATAAAAGAACAAGCGATAATTTTGACCCGTATTGTTGGCTATTGCAACAAATATACCCGTGCGACTTATGACTGATTTTGTCCTCCAGGGTCACATTTAAAAGTCATACTTGTGTAAAAGAAACTATAGGAGGTTTCAAAATATTCTTTTATCTCTACAATGCACTTTAAAAATTAATAGTTCATTCATTATTCATTAAGTCACCAGGGGAAAGACTGTTCACTTAAAAAAAAAACACTGAATAACGCTTACATATTAAATATTCACTCAATGGGATATTTCTTCTTGTTTTCCCTAACAAATGTATAATTATGGTATGTGTTTTATCTGTGTTAAATTGTATTTAGGCGATAGTTCACCCACAAATGCTAATTCTGCCATCATTTACTCACCCTTTTTTTATTCAAAACCTCTTTTTTTGATTCTTTTTTTCCTCTCAAGAACACAAAAGACGTTATTTTGAAAAGTCAGGTTCTTGTTTGTTGTGTGGGACCCCACTGACTTTCACTGTATTGACAAAAACAGAAACATCCTTCACATAAGAATGAAATTTATACAGGTTTGAAATAAGCTGTCTTGTAATGTGGAATCCAAGTTGGGCCTCAAATCCATTTTTAACTACTCAGCTTTCCATCTCTGATACAGTAAATAGAGATCTAAAGGTCCATTCACACCAAGAATGATAACTATAAAAATACTGTAACTACATATCAGTGTCAAAACACCAGACATTAATGTTCTCTTTATTATAGGTATGAACTGCAGTTATATTGTCTGCCTTTTCAAATGCTCAAGCTCTTTTTAACGGTAGGTAGATTTTGATTTGCCGTCAATGTTTTCAACCATTCATCAAATGGAAAAAATCATTCTGAAAGTGATTCCACTCATACTGTTCCTCTGTTTTGTTATCTTTACAGTTGTGGTGTGAACTTCACTATTCTTATAGAATTAGAACGAATTTCAAAATATTATTGTTATAGTGTAAACAGGCCTTAAAGGGATAGTTCACCCAAAAATGAAAATTCTGTCATTAATTACCCTCATGTTGTTTTATACCTGTAAGACCTTTGTTCATATTCAGAACACAAATTAAGATAATTTTGATGAAATCTGAGAGCTTTCTGACCCTGCATAGATAGCTACGCAACTGACACTTTCAAGGCCCAGAAAGTTAGTTAGGACATTGTTAAAATAGTCCATGTGATATCAATGTAATGTTACAAAGCTACAAGAATACTTTTTGTGTGCAAAGAAAACAAAAATAATGATGTCATTTAACAATTTCTTAGTTTCTGTGTCAGTCTTCGACGTGGGTCCAGAAGAGTACCATGACGTATGCGTTTGCAGTGTTGCCAAGTCTTGTGTTTTTTCCGCAAAATTGGGCTACTTTAACACTGTTGCCGCGGATTGTTTTTCATGTCCGCGAGTTGAAGTTACTCCAGTAACGTAATATTTAGCCCCTGGGATGCGAATTTTCCCAGGTGGACCCTGCCAAAAAACTTTTTTTTAATCTCCCGGAATCCGATTTTGACAGAGGGACCCCCTATGTTATTTGGCAAGTTTTGGGCTAGTTTGAGTAGCAGTTGGGCGGGATGTTGTTGTAACAACCTGGCAACCCTGTACTGTCATGAACGCACGCTGAAGACTGACAGGGTAGAGAAGAAATTGAAAATTTTGTTATTTTTGTTTTCTTTGTGCACAAGAAGTATTGTCATAGCTTCATAAAATTAAGGTTGAAACACTGATGCCACATGGACTATTTTAACAATGTCCTTACTACCTTTCTGGGCCTTGAACGTTGTGCTGCTGTCTACGCAGGATCAAAAAGCACTCATCAAAAATATTGTAATTTATGTTCCGAAGATGAACGAAGGTCTTATGGGTTTGGAACGACATGAGGGACAGTAATCAATGTTAGAATTTTCATTTTTGCGTGAACTATAACTTTAATTGTGGATCTAATGTCCTGAAAACTCCAGGCGTCTCTGCAGCCGAGTCCATATCCCATACACCAATTCCCAACACTTGACCTATTTGCATCCACACATGGCCTTATAAAAATAACACAGATTTGCCATAAATACTGTAGGGCCTCTGGTGGCAATAGATAAAAACAACTTTGTCCTCACAGAAGGGACACATTCCAGCTTGGACATGAGTGACGCACACAAAACTGGACATAGAGTCTCCCTTCTGGGATCGCCACTGACCTGCTGTGGCGCTGAGGGGTCTGTCTCCGGGTGTCTCCTTCCCCTAGCCGGCCCAGGGAAGGGGAACGGCTTCGGGCGGAGCGTCCCCCCCGGGCCATGGTCTTCACCGTGCCATTGGGGCTGTTCTGCATCTGCTGGGGGTGGCGGGGCGAGAGGCTGCGCAGGGGGGAGGCGGCAGGAGAGGGCGAGCGAGAGCGGTCCAGCGGTAGCTTGTTGACGTTCAGGTTGTTGTCGCTGTTGGAGCGGAGCAGCACGCGTGGGGCGGCAAGAGTGCTCCTACCCTGGTGCTGCGGCGGCGTTTGCTGCAGCGGCCTGCTCCGACCCGTGCCTGCCGGTGCCTCCCGGAAAGGCACTGGGAGAGATACAAAAAGAAAGACAGTGATTACATAAAAAGAATACAGAAGACTGTTTATGCATTGTGTGAAGTGTACTTTCAACTACTCTGTCTGCGTCAAAGTAGTTCAGCTTTTTTAGGTGTCCTTCATTCCATTGAAAGTGGCAATAATTAGAGCACTGTAACGAGTGTTCAAGCACAAGCTGCTAGACTGCGCTTCAGCTTCTTACTACATACAAAGAACTTTGTCACATTAAAAGACAGAACGCTGTCTGCACATCAAGTTCACAATCACTCAGTTTGATGCTCATTTCTTGAATTAATTAATACATTTGTTGCTGTTGAATTTATGTCATGAGCTGTCAGAACTCAGACTAAATCAGTGGTGCACATCTAAATCCATTTAGAATTCTAGTCAAATGATCTGGTTTAATGAGTTAAATAATTTGTTAACACTTTACAATTATGTTCAGTAGATTAAAACATAGACTCTTCCAGCATTTATTTATCAGGGATCGTTTCTTCATATACTATTACATTTAACTCGTCCCTCAGTCTAAAAAAAAAACACAATGAAAGCATTTAGGGACTGTGGATTCTATGAATTATTCAGTAATGTTTAATTCAAAAATGATCGTTAGTTGATCGGTAAAAATAGTAAATCATCCATTTCTAGGTCAATGGACTTTATCATTTACTAATGTAATTCCTCTGGGTAAAGTCTGCTCCATGTAAACAGAAACTTTGTGGATATGTAAGGGTATCACAAAAAAAAGTTACCAGGCTTACTGGATTTAAATGTGTTGTGATATTGTGTCATATCTTTAAAGCTAAAATTTGCCATTTTTCAATGTTAAACACACTAACATTCAAAAGTTTAAGGTTGTAAGAAGCTTTTAAATAAGTCTCTTATGCTCACCAAGGCTGCATTATTTTAATCAGTAATATTGATGCATTATTGATGCAATGTTGAGAAAAATATATACAGTTGAAGTCAAAAGTTTACATACACCTTGCAGAATCTGCAAAATGTTAATTATTTACCAAAATAAGAGGGATCATACAAAATGCATGTTATTTTTTATTTACTACTGACCTGGATAAGATATTTCACATAAAAGATGTTTACATATATTCCACAAGAGAAAATAATGGTTGAATTTATAAAAATGACCCTGTTCAAAAGTTTACATACTGTGTAATCCACAGCTGTGTTTTTTTTTTTTTGTTGGTTTTTTTTTCTGGTGATAGTTGTTCGTAAGTCCCTTGTTTGTCCTGAACAGATAAACTGCCCACTGTTGCCCATCTTTCAGGTGCCACAAATTCCTTGGTTTTTCAGCATTTTTGTGTATTTGAACTCTTTCCAGCAATGACTGTAGGATTTTGAGACCCATCTTTTCACACTGAGGACAACTGAGGGACTCATATACAACTATTACAGAATGTTCAAACACTCACTGATGCAACTTTTGAACGGGGTCATTTTTATAAATTCAACTATTATTTTCTCTTGTGGACTATATGTAAATGTCTTTTATGTGAACCTTATTTAGATCAGTACTAAATAAAAAATAATATGCATTTTGTATGATTCCTTATATTTTGGTAAATAATTAACATTTTGCAGATTCTGCAAGGTGTATGTAAACTTTTGACTTCAACAGTATATATATATTGTCAAATACAAACTATTTTCTATTTTTCTATGTTTGAAAATGTAAATTTATCACTGTGTTACTGGCAAATCTGAATCTTTAGCACCGATTACTCCAGCCTTCAGTGTCACATGACCCTTCAGAAATAATTTTAATATGCTGATTTGCTAATCAAGCAAGAAACAGTTGTGCCACTTAATATTTTTGTGGAAATAAGTACTTTTCTCCTGTATTTTTCTGAATCATCTGAACAGATGAATAGAAAGTTCAAAAGAACGTTTGCAATAGCAATCTTTTGTAAAAGTATAAACGTCTTTGTCACTTTTGATAAATTTAACACATCCTTGCTGAATAAACCTAATTCTTTCTTTAAAAATAAAACACTTACTGAACCAAACTTTTGAACAATACTGTACTTTCTTCTATCCCATCATAATATGCAGAGATAACTACAGTATTTTTAAACTGTGTGTCTGTGGTGCTTTCAAAATTCCGCTCTGTTATTGTTTTGTTTTTTATTCCACACTAGTCCAACACAGCAACACTGGCTCAGCCAATTAGACTTTGGGGTGGGGCTGTTTTGTTTTGGCCAACCAATGGCAGACTGTTTGGGAAACCTGTCTGAAAACAAGCACTTTGGTGTTGCTAGCAGTGCAAAAAAATACCAACTTCAGCTTTAACTTTTACTTCAATGCCCAACAGACTTTGTAAAAGCATCAAACTGAGAGATGAGTCAAATAGTTACATCCTAATACTCTTTTAATACAGTAAACAAAGTGTTTTTCGTTTCTTAAATAACAAGACTATGCTGATCACTCTGGTCTCCAGAGACATACACCCACAGCAGCCAACTTCTGTGGTTCCAAGGTGATATGCACTCATTTCGGGACCAGTTGAAGCCTATATCTCCGCACCACCCTATTTCTTGGGTCTAGGGAAATCCCTTGAGTTCACTGTTCGCGCTTGTATGCATGATGAATGCCTATTATTATTTATCCGCTGCAATGTTAAAGGCTTCAGGAAGACGTTTATCCAAAGGAGCTTGTTTCTCGGAAACACTAGGCCGCTGAAAGACACAGTTCACGCATGAACTAGATATCACTTGCTGTGTGAGACAAATGCTATAAATATATTCTGAGGAGAAGCAGGAGAATTACGCCACTAAACACACATCAGTCTGTGCTGTTCATTAATGTGCTGACGTAATGGCAACCTGGAGCAGTTAGATCACCTTCACTGTGATGGAGGGTTTTCATTGGATGACGGTTATTATGACAAACTGTCTCAGAGGTACACATGCTCCTGTTCATTATTTAAAAGGCTACTGTAGAGTGATCATTACGGGAATAATGTGCAAACCCAACCCCCATAAGCTGTGAAGAAATCCACCCAGCCCCCACTAATGTGGCAGGTGAAACCTGCCAATTAAAAGAAACCGACATTGATAAAAAACTACACTTAGAACACAACTAACAGGGTTTCTCTGGCACCAACTGAAGACGATGACATCACAAGCACATTGGCTGCCGGAACACGCTGGTTTTGGAACGCTGAGGAAACAGTCATTTCCTTCAAACAAGTCAAATCAAAGTGGCAACATTCCAACCGCAACATTCTAAATATAAAATGTATCAATTCCAATAAACAAAAGTGTAGGAAAGGTAAAACAAGTATGTTGAGGAACTCCAAGAAGGTTAAGAAGTCAATGACTTCTCAAAGTGATGTTCTCTCCACCTCAAAACTAATTTAATCTTGAGATTCAACTTTCGTTGTAATACATAACAGAACTTAAAGACTTTCTCCTCACCTATAAAGTCAGAACACCTTCTGAGCACTAATCCCATGGAACAAAAGTCACCAAAGGTCAGGACCCCAAAAAACCCTCCAAAGATCACCTCTTACCTTCTTTCTTGAAGGCATTCAGTAAAGACTTCATATCTCCTCTGAGTTTATTGCTCAGTAACTCCCTTGGAATGTCTGTTTCGCCTTGGAACTTGGAAACAGAAGGTCAGGTTCTCCTGGACTTGGGTTCCTCGGTCAGTGAAGCACAACGGAGAGGGTTACGGAGAAGGCAAGCACTGTGGTGACAGTGCCCGCTCCACATGATGCCGTCTGTGACTGCGAGAGGAAACGGCAGAGTGCACAAGCCTCGCACGTTTCTTCGCTCCCTCTCTCTCTCTCGCTGACACACATACGTACACACTAACTCTCTCGCTCAGTCTCAGTTTCTTTCCGTTTTGCCCCGCCCCCTTTTCTCTCGCTCTATCTCTCTTCCTCTACATCATTCACTGTACTATCAGTTCAAGCCTCCCCCTGTTTGGATTCCTCTAGGTAGACAAGGCAGAAGACTGATTGGAGTGTGTTGTTGAATCAGCTGGGTGACAAGACCATGCTGGGATAATTTGATTCAAAACACCACCATTATGACACAAAGTACTGAGATAAACACAGTTGCCCCAAAATTCTTCAAGTTTGGCCCATCAGCGGTTGGCGATATCATCTGAAGGGTTTTTAAAAAATCGCTGGCGACCGCCCACCCAACGTGCAATCAAGACGGTCGAATTAACTCGCAACAATGAGATGGTGTTATTGATTAGGGATTTTAACCCTTGTCGGTTTGCCCGAAACAGCTGTATGGGAATCAAACCCCCGAGTGTTGCTAAGCAACCCAGGGATGGATGTCTAAATTAGTCAGTGCAAGTTGCCGGGTTGTGAATTCTCCCGTTACCCATGTATGTGGGCTGTCCTTTCACACTAGCAATTCACAATTGCCTCTCCAGCTCTCTTTCCCTCTCTCTCTCTTTATTCCCTCCTCCCATTTTCTGGCATGAGATGAAAAAAAGATCTTTGAGGAAACAAGGAGGAAGGAATTCTTGCATATTAAAATCTGTGTCAGGGTATGATGTCGTCAGCATATATATGGATACGGAGTTGATAAATAAACAGAGGGATCCCAAGTCTGAGACCACTGATCAACATCTGTACATTACATTCTAATTAAAAAATAATAATAATAAGAGCATAAAAATGTGTTAAAAGTTGAATTTAAAAATAAACATGAACTTTAGAATTTGGTTTGTCCTTCTTGACAGCAGTATTCAAGCTGACACCAACTTCGCAAGTCTGCAAAACCGGTTTATCCTCAGAAAAAAATAATTAAATAGATAAATAAATTAATAAATAAATACATTTGGAAATGTATTCGCATATTGTTTAGATTTGTTTGCCAGTAACTGGCTTGCTAACAGTGTTGTTATTGTTAACTAAAATCAAAACTATTACAAATAATTTTTGTTAATTAGCGTAAACCTAAAATAAAAAAAATACTAATATGGTATATAATAATAATAAGAAAAATAAGTTGAAGTTCTAATTGGAGATATTAAATAAGCATGATAATAAAAATGACAAAAGCACAAAAGTATTCAAACTTAACCTGAAATTAAAGTGATAAATATAAATATAAAAACTAATTCTAAATATTTAAAAATATTACAATAGCATATAAACAATACTAAAATAACAGATATATGTTACCAATATTCAAACTTTTGTACTTAGTCAGTTCTCCACGGGAAAAGTAACTTATTGTTGGCAAAAAAATAAATAAAGCAAAACATAAAAATAAATAAATAAATAAATAAACATCTTAATTAATTACATTATATTATTTTATAAATTAATATAAAATTATTAATATTTAATACTTATATATATATATATATATAATTACATTATATTATTTTATAAATTAATATAGAATTATTAATATTTATGAATATATATATATAAATTAATTAATTTAAATTTAATTTAAGTTTATTTATTAATTAATTAATTATTATTATTTATTATATATTAGTTTATTAAATGTAAATTAATATAAAATATAAATTATATATATATATATATATATATATTAAAATCTGATTAAAACATATAATATTAATTATAAACAAATAAATAAATAAATAAATACATACATACATACATACATACATACATAAATAGTATTATTGCATCAAAAAGTGTATATATGTATATCACCCAAAAAGTGTTTCTGTGTTCATAAGAAAAATAACTTAGCAACTTAAAACGTAAAAGTAACTTTAGTGTTCATAGGACCAGTAACTTATTGTTTGCAATAAATAAATAAATAAATCATTATTAGAAAAAGTCATTATTATAGCATCAAAAAGTACAAAAAAAAATCTATTCAATATAGACTCATGGTCTTTGGGACCCCACTGTATGTCTCCCAACGTACACTGCTTACAAGACAACTTGTATACAGTAGAAAAGGACAGAGTGGAACAGTAAATCCAACATAATTTCGCATCATTACAAATCTCAATTCCATCTCTGTGTTCTAATGAGCCAGCAAAATGACAAAACTGACAGCTTCTTACATCTAGCTCAACTCACACACAAGTAATAACACCGTAAGCGGCAAAATCGTTTGAAACTGGTTCCCAGTGGGAGCTGTGAATGTGTTTTCAAGGAACGGTTATGATATGGCCATGTTTCAAAATAAAATGAGCTCCACTTTAAAATAACCCAACACAAACCCTGCGAGATAACTCTCTACGGACGGCCTCCTCTTTCTTTTTGCTTTCTTCTTGTTCTTCTTCACGCTATTAACAACCCCCAGCCTTACAGAAAACTGCCGATCGCCCTTGCTTGGGCTGCTTTGATTAATCTTTCCTGATAAAGAAAACATCCTTTCATATGTGTCAGCAATTTCGAAATCCTTCGCCCGTCCAGAGCGGAGCTAAAGATGAATAGACATTTTCACCCAATTAAGGACTCTTTATACGTAACAAACAATTCCACCGGGCCAACGCAGCTGGTATCCACAGTCTCATTAAATCAATAGTCATTAAATTGCACTTGAAACCGTATTTCAAACCAAAGCGCTCTACCTATTCGATCGAAGCTGGCGTAGGTTTGAACTTAGGTGGTGAACTGAAATCCATCACTCTGACATGCTTTGAATTTGGGCTTGTTTATAAACCATGATTAAAACTCAAGACGCTGTATTATATTTCCCAACGGCCCCAATATCTAATATAGACTGGCGGAATGCAATATGAGCCTGCCTGCGTGTGTGCATTTGCATGCGTGCACGCATATATGCATATCTTCCCTTAATTCACACAATATTTGAGTGCTCTTTGAAATCGGCGCCATTTCATATGCTTTAACAAGTAAGTCGATAATAAGCCAGGCTCCGAGACCTCCTTGGCTTCTCAAGCGCGACAAGTGCGCGCAAGGCAAACTCACATCCCTTAAGCCAATTATTGTGTGGATTTGGGAACCATGGCAACCTCTGGGTGGCATTAAATGGGACGTCCATTTACATACATAACTACAGTGCCTGCTTTAAACATATAGGCTTGGTGGCTACAGCACATAAACAAACAAAACCAGATGAATTTCGATGGAGTTTAAAAACTCAGTCGGTTCGAAATTTGTGAAGATCAAAGCTCTGACACCGTGGTCTAACATGTGACACATAATTACCAGATCCCCTGCTACTACGTGCATGAAAATAACAAGCCCCATTTCCTCCCTGAGTGACGCATTAGACGTAACGGCAAACTGTGCAACTATTGAAGATTGTTCAATCAAAACCTTATAAAAACAATATCGGCGCCCAGCTGGCCAACCGGTTCGTTCCGTCAGAGGTTCCTTTCACCTGAGATTGAAACATCCGGAAACCTGCTGGTTCCCATATTCCGCTGATGGAATCTCTGTGTTTATGTCAGAGCTGTTACCCAGAGGTATAAGGAAAACCTGACAGCTGCAGCAAAGATGGTGCGTAATGCTAGGCCCTACATCTACACTTCAGGTCAGCTCTGTTCTCCAGATGATGCATTTTAGGTTCCACAAAGAAACAAAAGAACAGGTCTTTTTTAGTGTCAAGTACATTTTTGGCCACGTACACACTGAAAGTTTCAGGAGTGACAACCGTATTTAAATGCGGGAATGAGTCCCGTGAAATATTTTTAACATGTGTGAACACAACAGCAGTCTTGCAGGAGTGAATAAGAATTAAGCCATTTTTTGACATTTTTTGGCTAAAGACTCTTCTTGTCTGTTGATTTTAACTAAACTATCGCTGATAGACATGCTGTGTTTTGTTTGTGCTCGGAAAGCTGCTTTAGAGAGCACTGTCTTGCAGTGTTGCCATGTTTTTATGCCATGCATATTTACAAGCGCTTTTAGGCATGTTGTTTGGTCTTAGCTCATAAAGCTAGGCACTTAGGAGTTAAAAAAGTGGTCTGTTGCGGATATGAAATATAGGATTTTTTTGTGTTATTAAACATCATTTGGGTGTTTATGTGTTTTTTGTGCTTGTCCTTGTTTGTTATTTTTTTCTGTGAAGATCTGACAACACTCACATTTTACCGCAACTAACGCAACTAGCCCCGTGTGAAAATGCGCTAAGGTTAAGACTTCTTTCATTGTTATTTCCTTGCATCTCACATACAGACGAATACACATTTCCGACGTGCATCTAAATACGTCATTAACAACTAGTTGTTTAGGTAGAATTTCTGTAAATGCGGTTGTCACTACCTGTATTTTTAAGTTAATGGCCACATACACACTGCAGCTAAATTCGGCTGTCAGTTCATCATTATTCCTTAATCACGTTCTGTACACACATAATTCACTAAAATACAGGAGTGACAACTGCATTTGATAACCGCATTAACTCCCGAAAAATACAGGTAGTGACAACCGCATTTACAAAAATTCTGAGCAACTAGTTGTATAGTGATGTATTAGTGACGTATTTAAATGCGTGTTAGAAACGTGTCTTCGTCTGTATGTGAGATACAAGAAAATAACAGTGAAAGAAGTCTTAATCTTAGCACATTTTGACACCCCAGATAGCACATGTACATCTGCAAGATGTCTGTTAAAGATCACTTGATCTGGAAAGCATCTGCTGTGTACAAACGTCTGACAGATGTCTGTAAGATGTCAGTTTTACATCCATTCTAAATCATAAACATCTTAAAGACATCTAATAGACGTCTATTTGACATATGACAGGAAACATCCTATAGATGTATTACAGATGAGCAAACACTGTAAAAAAATACATCTTCCAGATGTAAATGCAGACATCAAATAGATGTCTCTGAGATGTACGTGTGCTATCAGGGGCAGGGCTAGTTGCGCTCACGAGTCCTGCTGGAAAGTGTTAGTGTTGCCAGATGTTCATAAAAAACAAAAACAAGGACAAGCACAAAAAAACATGTTTTATAACACCAAAAAAAAACAAAAAAAAAACATATATCTCATATCTGCAACAGAGCACATTATTAACTCCATAAAAAGCCTAGCTTTATAAGCTAAGACCAAACAATAAGGGATAACATTTTCAGGACTACACTCTTAAAAATAAAGGTTCTTTATTAGAATTAACGGTTCCAAGATTAACTTTCAACCTCCATGAAAGTACTTTGTAGTGGAAAAAGGTTCTCAGGAACTCTGCGGGTCTTAAAAAAGGTCTCTACAGTTTGTGTTTTCACAAATTAAGGCCTTAAAAGGTCAGAGCAGAAGGTCTTAAAGGGATAGTTCACCCAAAAATGATCTCACATACAGACAAAGACACATGCCTAAGAGCCAAAAAGTCTAAAAGCGCTTGTGAATATGAGGACATGGCAACACCGCAAGACAGCGCTCTCTAAAGCAGCCTCCCAAGCATAAACAAAACACAGCACGTCTATCAGCGGTGGTTTAGTTAAAATAGTCTTTAGCCAAAAAATGGCAGATACCAATCAGCTAAATTCTTATTCACTCCCGGAAGAAGCCAAAACGTTGCTACGGTTACAAATGCAGGAGTGACTGCTGTTCTGTACACATATGGAACGATAATTTACGTAGTCACTCGCGCATTTAAATGTTGTTGTCACTCCCGTATTTTAATGAATTATGTGTGCAGAATGCGATTAAGGAGTAAAAGCTGAACTGACAGCTGAATTTAGCTGCAGTGGCCTTTGAACCAGGGTTTCTGTAGGTTTTCTTAAAGTAAATTCAAGACTTTTTATGAGCAAGTAAAGAAAAGAAAGGAATAAATTAAGTGGAAGTCAATATGGTCTTGTATTACCAACACTTCAAAGTTTGAAAACACAACTTCTAACAGATCTCCATTTCTTTTTATTTTATTTCACAAAATAATACACTGAAATAACTTTTGATCACACTGAAAAAAGTGCTGTTTGTATTTGTGTCTCTTTTCCAGTGCAGTTTGAGAAGCAAAACGACAGCAGTCTTGCTTTATGAGAAATTGATCAAAATGAGTTTGTGGTTAAAACAAGAACAAACATCTGCCAGTGGGCTCAGAAAAATTAACTTATTTTAAAGAGAAAACAAGTTAATACTCCATTTATCAGACATTTGTTCTTGTTTTAACTTATTAATTTCATTCCATTTCTCAGAAAACAATACTTCATATGTTCAGTATACATTGCAAGTAAATGTATCTTGATTTAACATTTAGATTTAAATTGGAAACCAACAGTGCACCAACATTTAATTCCATAACTTAATGAATTTAAGACCTTAATTTGTGAAAACACGAATCGTAAACAGCTCATTAATTACTCACCCTCATGTCGTTCCAAACCCATAAGACCTTCATTCATCTTTATAACACAAATTGAGATATTTTTGATGAATCCAAGAGCTTTCTTGACCCAATGAAACTACTAGGTTCAAGACCTAGAAAGGTAGTAAGGAGATGTTAAAATAGCCTGTGACATCAGTGGCTCAACCTTCATTTTATGAAGCTACAAGAATATTTTTTATGCGCAAAGAAAACAAAAAAAAAACAACCTTTCTGGGCCTTGAATGTGTCAGTTGTGTTGCTGTCTATGTAAGATCATAAAGGTCTCAGATTTCATCAAAACTATCGTAATTTGTGTTCCGAAGATGAATGAAGGTCTAGAACAACACGAGGGTAAATAATTATCATTTTTGGGTGAACTATCCCTTTAAGACCTTCTGCTCTGACCTTTTAAGGCCTTAATTTGTGAAAACACAAATTATAAAGACCTTTTTTAAGACCTGCAGAGAGCCTGAGAACCTTTTTCCACTATAAAGTACTTCCATGGAGGTTGAAAGTTAATCTTGGAACCGTTGATTCTAATAAAGAACCTTTATTTTTAAGAGTATAGTCCTTAAAACGTTATCCCAATTTCAATTTTACATTAATATAGAGAGAAAATGAACTGACAAAGCAATCAAAGTCACTCACTGTCGTCCAATAAGCAGGTTAACAATTTTATGTCACGTCAGTGAGACGAAGATTAGCATTGCAGGTCGGAAAAACCAGGACAAATGTGACAAAAAACTTGAACGTGACAATTCTGATCAGAAAAAAAACCCTAGGACTTGATAATGGCCTAAATTCAGTACAGGAAATAGTAGGAATTCTGCTAGTGTGCAAGTGTGTGCGTGTATATGGATGAGTCTCCTTTTCCTGTAAGGTCTGTAGCTTATGTAGGTCAGCTCCACTGAGTAACGCTCTCTCTCTAGATGCACGCTTGGGTTCGGCGCATGAAATCATCTATAGGGTGCAACGACAATCAGCAACGCTTGTGCACGTAACCTTCAGGGGCAAACAAATATCACTAATATCATCATTTATTAAGCATAACGCACAAGTTGTATGTGGAACGCAGTGAAAACGTACATGCAAAATAGCTGTCGTTAATAATTAATATGTAAATGAGTTATTTATGCCATGTTGTCTCCTCTCCACATTATATACGGATACATCCGTGGCATGTGAAGTCCTTCAAAGTCTTATTTACCCAGAACCGACTTCATTTTATCCAAATCCTTTCGTTTAATGATGTCTAATGATTAATTAAATCTGTTGTGCCTTTCCTAGCTTTAATGAGGCAGATGATTATGCGGTCGGTTAATTGAAACGAGCGCATTCAATCACTGGATTCCTCAGAGTGTGGCTGAGAGTGTCAGAAAAATATACGGATGCATTTTACTTTTGGTAAATTAATACTGACATCTGCTACACGTGTTAGAGCTGTGGGAGTAGAGAGTGCCGTGCAAGGAAAAAAAATTATTTGTCATCTGTTTATGGCCCAAATATTTTGCAGAATATGCACAATCATGACATTTTTTTCAGTATTATATACAGTAAGACCTCACAGGAAGCTTTTTTGTATATTCTGGACATATACTGTATTAAAACTTGATTTGCTCCTATGCAAAATAACGTCACTTAAAAAATGACTCGAAAAACAGACTTTGTATATTCACTAAAGGCTCAGATGCACAATTATAAGTAAAAGTGAGCTGCTTCAGGAGCCCTAGAGGCACAAATTGCTGAGGCCCAGCATTATTACACTGCATAATTATGGGAACCGCTGGAGATGACGTCCGTTGTGTCACTAGCAACAATAGAGGAAGCCCATTTTAACTTATGTTAGCCTTTAGCACATAGTACAACTTTTGCACCTGCAGCATCAGCTGCTGGCCTGATAATTGGATCATATCATACACCTTAATAAATATAATACTCTCTCAGGAATTTTTGCAGAGGAAGAGCGTTTTAAATGATTTGTCATGCTTGTTTTTTAGTATAATGAAGACTTTAGAGGTGTTCGTAATGCTGTGGCCTAACCAGGCGTGACGCAATGCGACAAGTTGTAATTTATTCATCCAAATTGAAAGCTGCATGACACAACACAATCACAGCCAATCGGAACAAGACAATATTAACACTCCTCTAAAATAATTCCACAGCAATTAATTTAGCATGAACCATGCAACGACTTGAGTCAAATTTTGTTCTGTAGATAATTCCATTTGTCTAGAGTCTATTTTTGTTCCAATGATAGAATGTTCAGCATTCAAAACACTCATCAGTGATGACGTCATTGTAATGTGCACATAGTGAATTCCAATTGGTATCCTTTTTAATATCTGTGTGCTGAATGTACTATTTACACTTCTTTCTTTTCTCCATGCACAGTGTGACACACAACACAAAGGTTGAGTCAACTTTTCTCCATTTTAACTGGTTGCGAGTGTGATTACTATATTGTCCACACCTGTTACTTGCCACAGTTGTGTCTAAATACAAATTACAGAAGCATCACATGCTTGAAAAGCAATTATTTCTTACAAATTTTGACAAGGTGCCAGTAATTTTGTCCAGTTCATTTTGGAGTTCTGTGTAAAAGTTGACTTTTCTTCTCTGTTTTTTTTTTTTTTGTGTGTGTGTGTTGTTGCAGTGCAAACAAAAACAATAAGAATGTGAAAAAACATCTGCCACTGGAACAATTTTCTGAGAGAAGTGTTGCATTTTCTGACAGAATTGCAAGGGTGCCGATATTTTTGGCCATGACTGTATGTACACAACCACCCTATAATGATAAAAATCCACCCAGTGATTTTTGTTAAATCCCTGTAAATCATAACCACTTTCTTTTCTTTTTAGCATTTAAAGGGATACGCACCAAAACGGGTCGCTGTGAACAGAGCTGTTTTTGACAAGGTAAAAAAAAATGTTGTTTTACACATTGTGACATTTTAACCAAAGTATGTTATAGACTTTTTACTAACTTGTGGAAAATGGACGTCCGATGAGCTCATTATCATTTAAAGGGACATGCACTGAAACAGGTCACTGTGAACAGAGCTGTTTTTGACAAGGTAAAAAGGGTGTCGTTTTACACTACCACTGAGAAATTTTAGCCAAAGTATGTTATAGACTTTTCATTAACTTGTGGAAAATGGACATCCGATGACTCCTTTAACCATTTATATCCTGCTCTACATTGCACTGCAATCATGTGTTAATTCTTATGTGCAGCAGATAAAAAACTTGGGAGACGGAACAGGATTTTAGACCAGTGAAATGTCACTGTGGGCGGAGCCCAGCACCTAAATATTCTGTTGCTAATTGCAAATGTGACAGGTTAGCACAAAAACTCAGATTCTCAGATTATGTGAATGAGATTTCCCTTTTACTTCATATGAATGTCTAGCTTAGGAACATTTCTGGAATTCCTAAAAAATTAGATAAGGTGGTTTTCACAAACATCAGAGAAGATGAGTTCATCCAACTTACCTATATCAGCGTCTTTGTGATTCTTTATGAATTCCGCAAGCTCAAAATTTCCAGCAATTATTGCCACCTTTAAAAAAAAAACACACACACACACACATGTATAGCATATTAGATTAATTCACTGGCTTTATCACAGTGTTCAGTTTTTTGCATAAAACAAACTAATTACTGGTAATATAAAAACAGAACAAACATAAAAAGAGTGCTTGCAGTCAGAACCACTGAATCAAAAATAAGAGCACCATTGCATAGCACATATAGTGCCTTGCGAAAGTATTCATACCACTTCATCGCTTTTTTTTTTAAGTTGCAGCCTTATGTTAAACTGCTTTTTTGCAAATGTATTAAAATTAAAAAACTGAAATAAGTAAAAACATGGTTATATGAAGCACCTTTACAGCCTTTTTGCTATGATGCGACAAGCTTTGCACATCTGCATTTGGCAATTATCTGCAATTCTTCTCCTCACCTCTTTACCTCTCAAGCTCTGTCAGGTTGGATGGGGTCTGGCAGACTTTTTTTTAGGTTTCTCCAGAAATGTTTGATTTGATTCAAGCCCAGGTTCTGGTTGGGCCACTCAAAGACATTCACAGAGTTGTCCATAAGCCACTCTTGCTGTGTGCTTAGGGTCATTGTCCTGTTAGAAGGTGAACCTTCTGCCAGTCTGAGGTTTTGAATGCTCTGGACTGGGTTTTCATTAAGGCTGTCTCTATATTTCGCTTTGTTGAGCTTTCCTTCTACTCTGACGAGTCCCTCAGTCCCAGCCACTGAAAAACAGCTCCACAGCATGAGGCAAGCTACCAGCAAACTTTACTTTTGGGATGGTACTCTCCAGGTGATAAGCAGTGCCTGATTTTTTCCATTACCATGATGCTTGGAATTGAGGTTTATTAGACCCAAGAATCTTATTTCTTACAATCTGAGAGTTCTTTAGGTGCTTTGTTGCAAATTCCAAGTGGGTTTTCATGTGTCTGCACCGATGAGAGGATTGAGCCCTGCCACACTGCCATAAAGCCCAGATTGGTGAAGTGTTGCAGCGATGTTTGTCCTTCTGTAAGTTTCTCCCATCTGCATATATGATCGTGGAGCTCAAATAGAGTGACTATCACTCTAACCAAGGTCCTTATCCATCAACTGCTCGATTTGGACATGAGGCCTTCTCTAGGAAGAGTCCTAGTTGCTCCAAACTTCGATTATGGATAATAGAGGCTACATGGTTCTGTGAACCTTCAATGCAGCAGAATTTTTCTGAAATCTTCCCCAGATGTGTGGCTTCATGCAATCCTGTCTCTGAGCTCTACAGGCAGTTTTTTTGACCTCAGGGCTTAGTTTTTGCTCTGAAATGCGTTTTCAGCTGTTAGACCTTTTATTGAGAGGTGTGTGCCATTCCAAATTATACTCATTCAAATGAATTTGCCACTGTTTAATTCCACTCAAACTGTAGTAACATCTACAAGTGATATGAATGCTCCTGAGGCAAATTGTGCCCAAAAAAGTGTCCCAGAAAATGAATACTTATGCAGTGGAACAATTTTACAAGTTATTTTTAATAAATTTGCAAAGTTGTTACAAACCTTGTTTTATTTTGTCATTATGGTGTATCAAGGGTAGATTGATGTGGGAAAAAAGTTATTTAAAACAGTTTAACATAAGGCTGCAACATAACAAAACATTTTAAAAAAACATGACAGGGTATGAATACTTTTGCAAGACACTGTAGCTGCAAATCAGTTTTTCCAAACTATAAAAAGTGATCAAAAGTGTCACACGATCCTTCAGAAATCATTCTAATATACTGATTTGCTGCTCAAGAAACTTATTATCAATCTTAAAAACACTCCTGCTTAATACTTTTGTATAAAGTTTGATACTTTAAAAGTCTTTACTATTATTTTTAAAATTAATCTGTCCTTACTAAATAAAAATCTTCCCCAACCCTGAATATCTGACCACAGTTTTTGAACGTGTGTGTAAATACCATAAAATAGTGCAGCAAGAACTGCCTAATATCTCCTTTTGCATTTGAAAATAAAAATGTCATACAGGTTCTGAACAACAGAAGAGTGAATAAATGACAGAATTTTCATTTTTTGCTTAACCACGCCCTGCAACGCTTAATGTATCCTCAAAAGGGCCTTCACAGCACTGAAACAAAAAAAAAGTTTCAACAGCACGACTACCCATTCAGCAGAGGTTCATTTCTACTTAATGGCTTTAATTTTACCCCCCCTTGAAAAAGTTAGTTACGCAGTCTATTATAAGATCTATAATTTACACATCAGTCTGGTCACCAAGTCTGGTCGTGAGAACAAAACTGGGTTTTAAATGGTGCACAAAGGCACAGTAACCCATTACGCTTGTGGCTTTTGGAGTAGTATATTCCTAAGAGTGATAAAGCACAGACTTCATTTACATTACACTAAATTAGTTGCTATGATTTACATAATGAGCTTGAGAAGAACTGCATTCCTTTTCTAATGAAATACAGTGCTTGGCTGCAGCTTAGAGCTAATGCTAGATGAATTAAAATAAAGAATTAAATAGAAACAGCAACACAAAGGCAAGTCAATCGACACAGTAAAGGCCTAGTTTTGCAACAAATAGGTCAAAAAAATGTTCAACTGCTAAATGTACGAAAGAACACGCTGTTGAGTGAGAACCGGAACCTTTCAACGGTTTGCCGTTGACCCTGTATCATCGTTCTTAGTGTAAAAGGGTAACGGTAATACAATTTGCCCAGCACATTTTCGATTTTCCCGGGGAAAAGTCCTGTTTAACCAGGCGGATCGGAGCGTTCCAGCGGAGAGCCTGAAGTTTCATGAGCTGCTTAAATGAGTTGTAATCGAGCGATCGCCGAGGCGTGAAATATGATTTTAGCAGCATGAGATGAATAATACAGCGCATTAAACAACGCATCAGGAGAGCGCTGATATGTACATTACATAAACACTTCACTCCTACGTCAGGTTTGGAGTGAGCAGGGTCAGTTCAAAGCTTTAGAGGTTGTAAACTGAGCAACTAGCACAACGAGGCCAGCCATGAACGCTAAATGTAGCAGCAAATGTTCGACTTGATGCGTTCGACTGTAGAGCCGACTGCAAAACTAATGATCTCAGCTCTATTTTAATGTTTTTGGAGGTTTGCCATTGGATTAGTGTTGCGATATGTGCCATCTTGCTAATAAAAGCCACAGTTTTCCTTGAGGCACAAACAACAACATATATTTCAGTACTGTAAAGGCATACATCCAAACCAAGTATTTTTCCGCTCTGAATATTGCATGCAAAACAGAAAAAGGTGTTTAAACTATAACCATGAACTAAAAACCATAAAAGCTAAATGGCATATTGTCAGAAAAGCTGGATGAACAGGTCTTTGCACTGTGAAATCAAACTGTGAATAAAAACGCAATGTGGCAAAAGAGCAAAAAGGATATGGATATTTCTGTCAAGGAGGATGCATTTCAAAGGGTTAAGCTTTTATTATGTGGGTGGTTTAGTACAGTACTGATGTTGGCGTGTTTGCTATTAAAGGGTTTACTGTACATGTTATTTTGCTATCAGCATTTGCTTCGAGGCTTAATAATTCACTTCATTATGATAGTGATATGAGGGGTGGGGATTATGGGTTAGGATTATGTGATTTTAATAGCAACCGAACTCAAAATAATCAAAAAATGTAATTAGAAGTGGGTACTTAAAAGATTAGATCTTAAAATATTCCTATTGTAATATATCGCAGTGTAAATGAAATGAAATATTATGAGCTCCTGTGTAATGACTGTTCCTGTATCTTGTAAACATGTGTGTGTGTCATTTTTCAGTACTTTTATTTAAGCTGCATCGTAGTACATCATATGTAGTTTGAGTCCCTTGAAAAGTATAAAACACTGTGTCTCTGCATTGTAATCAAAACATTGCTGTTTGTTTAAGGTTACCGACTAGCACGGCAACAGTGGCTGAACCAATGGCGTGAATATAGGGTGTGGCTATCTATTTTAAGAAACCTGTATGAAAACAATCACTGGAATCACTTCACGAAACACAAAAAAGGTTTTTTATGTTAGTTGTTCATAAATGAATGCAAATTTTTGCTAAATTATGTTCTGCTTAATGCTTTAATGTGTAAAATTTAAAGGAATAGTTCACCCAAAAACGAAAATTCTGTCATAAATTATTCACGCTCATGTCGTTCCAAACCTGTAAGACCTTTGTTCATTTTCAGAGCACTATTTTTGATGGAATCAGAGAGCTTTCTATATTTAGCTTTCTAAATATTTGTGACCCTGGACAATAAAACCAGTCGAAAAACACGTTGTATGGGTCAAAATTATTGCCAGAAATCATTAGGATATTAAGTAAAGATCATGTTCCTTGAAGATATTTTGTAAATTTCCTACTGCAAATATATCAAAACTTAATTTTTGATTAGTAATGTGCATTGCTAAGAACTTTATTTGGATTTTCTCAATGTTTGATTTTTTTGCACCCTCAGATTCCAGATATTCAAATAGTTGTATCTCGGCCAAATATTGTCCTATCCTAACAAACCATACATCAGTGGAAAGCTTATTTATTGTACGCATTGTATTATTAATGTATATATATTAATTTTAAAAAAACTGCCCGTTATGACTGGTTTTGTGGTCCAGGGTCACATTTGATCCTTGAGAATACTCAGCAACAGCAACTCTAACAGACTTCATGTGTAGGTGTATGAGGTATGTTAAATGGTTTAAATTAGGCTTTTCTTAACAATAATTCACATAAAAATGAAAATAAATGAGTTTCTTTCTTCTGTTGAGCACATAAGATGGTTACCATCAACTGCTTAGTCACCAACATTCTTCAAAATATCTTTTTATGTGCTCAACAGGTTTGGAAGAACTTGAGGGAATTTTTCATTTTTGGATGAGCTATACCTTTAAACCTTATCTGTTTTATTCTAATGGTATTTCCGAGGCATAAACATGTTTGAGTTAATACGCTTCTGTCAGAACATCAGAGCAGGCGTTTGCCAGTGTTTGTGACAATATGCACTAATGACTATTGACGTAAAAATCACTTCAGTTTTAGCTATGATTCTAATAATACAGACTAAATGACTACTGGCACAAATACGACTTCAGGGTTTTTTTTCACTTTTTTCAGTATTTCTAATAATAATCACTAATGACTAGTGGCATTGCAGTCACAGCCATTATTGAAGGCCACTGAACAGTAAACGCAACACTCTCATCAGCCCATGGCCACAGACTTGGATCATGTCCATTGCTGTCAGACAAGCAACTGAATGTCACAATCTGACATTTGAGAAAGAAACTCTTTAAGTAAACAAACAAAACAACCAGAGATTTTCCTCGGATGAAAAAAAACACACCAGCCACTGAAACATTTAAGAAAACTACAAGAACTCATTTGACGTTCATTATTTCCCCTCTCTAAAATCGAACTCCTAATTATCCGAAGATACCAAAAACCCATGCGAACAAACATAATAAAATGATTAATTACTCTCACGCTCACTCATTGTTCTCTAAGTGCTGTCTTACATAATGCCTGTGCTTTTATGTGACATTCTGTCTAATTAATTAAGAACTCTGTGCGACAGAACAACAAACAGACACAAGTTCATTCTGCGCTTACGGTTGTGTAATTTTGTAAAACAGCAAACCAACAAAATTTACTCAACTTCCATGAGCAAGGTTATTTGACAGGTTTCAGTTGTTAAAAAGTAACCAAGAAGCACGTTGATGTACCTGGAAGGGCGTTTGTCCTCGATAGTTCTTGACGTCTTTGTTGGCTCCGCGAACCAGAAGAACCCTGGCGCACTTTTCCTTCAGAAGAAAAGCAGATGATAGAGAAATGAATTCAACATGATCCAACTCTACAAGAAAACGCTCTACTTAGTTTCTCGACCTCCTAAGAGCGAAATTAGACACGTCACAAGGTATCCCGCCTCACCCAGATCCAAAAGTGACAGACTTCGCCCTCAGCTTTGTGAAGTCCAATTCAAGATGCTACAGTCTACACCCAAAGAGAAGGGAGAGGGGGTCTCTGCAGCAATGCCTATGTGCATGTGTGAACGTGTATGTGAGAACCAAAAGCAGAAAGACAGAAAGAGAGAGAGCAAGCGAGAGCGAGAGAGATCCAGGGCTCTGTAGCTCTCCAGCCCACTATATCCAGCTGGATTCAACAGCCCACCCACGGAATGCCTCACCACTAAACTGACACACACACACAATCGCACACATACACACACACCTCCATTGCCTTCTCCTCCTACCTTCCTTCTAATACTAGTTTCACAGCTGCTGCCAGCCTTTGTATATGAGACATAATCACATGTGAGGATGCTGCTTCTATTCCCCGCACATGAAAATATCCCTGGCCTGCATTTGGCACCAGTTACGGGTTCCTCGTTGACATGGTGACGGATCGCCGCAATCGGGTTTAATCACAAACAATCGAGGCTCAAGAACCTGCCCTTGACTGCGCCGACTGACCAACGAGACAAATTAAGCATCTTTCCCCAAAGGCCAGCCGAGCGTCAACTTTAATAACAGCTCGTTGTGGCCAATCATTACAGACGGGCACTTCAAATAACGACCTCACTGGTCGGCTCAGGGTGGACACGGCGTTGTATGTGACCACCAGTGAACTCAAGAGCCTACACAAATCAATAAATGACAATTGTCATCGGCTGAGCCATTTTCACACCTTAAAATAAACTTTATGTTCTAATCATAAGACCAGGGGTGGTGTGGTTTGTTTCAAGTGTATTTAAAGGCACCTGCCATTCTGTGTAACACTTAGAAAAGCAATAAAATAAATAAATAAATAAAAAAACATGAATTTCTGAATCTGGCAATTCAAATGTTTTCCTGGAAAACAAGGAAAACTATTTTTCTTTGATTAGTGTCCTACAAATAGTACAGAATCGTGTATATATATATATATATTAAAAAAAAAATAATAATAAAAAAAAAAATATATATATATATATATATATATATACATATATACAATTTATTAAAAAATATACAACATATAAATATATATACTTACATAAATATACATGTATATATGCAGACATGCAAATTATGTACACACACACATACATATATTGTTTTTTAATTAACAACCATTTTTTTACATTATTTTTATTATATATATATATAGCCATAATTACACAGTTAAATTAGCCACAATTTTATGACTTTAATTAGTGACCTATAAATATATATATATTTTTCTTTAATAAGTGACCTAGAAATAGTGCAGTGGAATCATACAGTTCTGTTTGTTTTCATGTAAAAAAAAAATACTGATAATAAAATTAAATCATTTAACAGAATACATAACTGATTCTTACATTTAATAACAATATAAATATACACTACAACCCATTTAATGAGAATTTGAAATATATAAATAAAATTGAAATTTTGAAATTAAAATATGAATTAAATTGAAATATTATAGGTTTTCTCATTAGCTCATTAGCTATTCCCTAGTGAAAAATAAATATACTAAAATGTATTTAAAGGGGTCATCAGATGCAAAGTTCACTTTTACATGTTGTTTGAACATTAATGTGAGTTTGCAGTGTATGTACAAATCTACCCTATAATGATAAAAATCCATGCAGTGGTTTTTAATTAATCTGTAAAAATAATATTTTTCAAATAGAGCCATTCTCAGATGCCTGTCGATGTGGTGTCACACTGACAGAGGCCGTTCCCACGACAGTTGATTGACATGAGCATCTTACCTCAGGCCCGCCCTAAATCAGCTGTAACAGTCCGACTGCCATTGTTTTGATGCCAGAGCAGGGATGTAAATTAGACAAGAATATCTCTGATTGAGTGATTGAGGTGTTGTGTTGCTGGATGTAATAATGAACATAATGCTCGTCATTTACTCCCGACATCTGAGCCGCTGAAGATGCAATGGATTACATTTGTTTGTGAAGGGAATGCGCCTCCCGATCTACATAAATGCGTCTATGTTCGCGCAAATCATTCGTGATCCAGCTTCACCTACAGCAGAAGTGAGTATAAGGGTTTCTTTTTATGAATCTCTGCAATCACCTTTCCTAATAATGTGCTAGTTAGCAAGTTGCGCGGCTAAACACGCTAAATGCGGCTAAAGTAAACAAGCTCTCTGAGCACAGCTCGTCACTCCACAGAGAGAAGAGAGGGGCGGGGCAAGCAGAGCTCATTTGCATTTAAAGGAACAATCCCTCAGAATGGGATGATTTTTTGCAGAGCTGATTTTGGCAAGGTAAAAAGGGTGTTGTTTTACACTACCATTGAGAATTTTTAACCAAAGTGTATTATAGACTTTTCATTAAGACCCTAAAGAATCATATCAACTTGTGGAAAATGGGCATCCGATGACCCCTTTAAAATCCATTTATTTCATGCGAAGTATACTACAAACACATTTACATATTATGTACATCATATAAAATACCCTGCATTTCTACTTTTAATATACTAAACTGGTATATTCAAAGTCTGCTAAACTGGAACAACTAATTTTGTACTTTTTTATTTTCTGTACACAACACAGAAAAAATTTATTAACCACCCAGCCAAAATTGTATGATAAAAAACACCAAGTAAATAAAATAAGTTATCAAAATCTTAAGTATTCTCTGCTCTCAAATGTTGGGGGCGTGTCCGCTGGCGGCGCTGAAACCACACCTACTTACAGGAAAGCTGCCGCCTCTCTCAACTGCCAAATACCGCCAGTGGAGGCCGAGCTGTTTTGTAAATTATTACAACCAGGTAATATTTTAGGCACAGCTACCTAACAAACTGTAACTCTAACAGTAATGACGGACAGTAACTCGTGATTAAGCGTGCAAACCACTGATGCTAATGCACTCTAGAAATTATAGTGTCAGGCGAAGGCCCATGCTCAGTGTCTCCAGTGTGTCATCGAGACATGATTACAGCCCGCCCAAAAAATTTAACTCCACAATTCAGTACTACATAGTCTTTGTGACGCATTTTCAGCAATACATTTTTAGCATTTATAATGTGTTTAGAATTAATTCCCTGAATTGCCTTTACTTGGACTTTAAGACAGTACAACAAACTGAGTTCTATATTTCTCACTTTTTCAGATCTCATATGTAAGACTTTACTAGAAGGACACAAAAGAAAAACAAAAAAGTGGGATACGCTGTGGATGTGAGATCAATACGGCCTACGACACAGCAGGAATATGATGTTATATATGGAGCAACAGTGAATACTGCTAGCACTAGCAGTTCCACAGACAATGGCGCCCATGCTGCGACCCTGAGCCGACGGAGCAGACTAGATCTCCCACAGAGGAAACATAAGGTGATTATCTGCCTGGCTGCTTAGCGTCATGAACGTAATGGGCCGTTGTCCATTCATAAACACTGAATGCTGGTGCTAATAGTCTTGAGCGTTCCAGCTGATTCCAGTTCAGCTTGAGGTTTATCATGGATAGAATGGAAGACAATGGTGAATAATGACCAGTGTAATTAGTGGCAAAATTAGTGGCAATCAGTCATTGGCATTTATACAAATGCCATTATTTCCGCTTAGTGAGGCAAAGATATATAAGCATATATTTAAAAAAAAAAGTATATTTTATGCATTTTGTTATAATATTATTTTTGTATTAGTAAAAACAGTGCAGAATCCTAAAATTCAGTTTGTTTTCTATTAAAAAAAATAAATTAACGCAATAATGTACAATACAGGTGAGGTCAAAAGTTTACATACACCTTGGAGATCTGCAAAATGTGAATTATTTAACCAAAATAAGAGGGATCATACAAAATGAATGATATTTTTTATTTAGTACTGACCTGAGTAAGATATTTCGCATAAAAGATGTTTACATATAGAACATAATAGTAGAATTTATAAAAAATGACCCTGTTCAAAAGTTTATTTTGATTCGTAATACTGTGTTGTTACCTGAATGATCCTCAGGTGTGTTTTTTTGGTTAGTTATAGTTGTTCATGAGTCCCTTGTTTGTCCTGAACAATTAAACTGCCTGCTGTTCTTTAGAAAAATCCTTCAGGTCCCATAAATTATTTGGTTTTTCAGCATTTGAACTCTTTCCAGCAATAACTGTATGATTTTGAGATCCATCTTTTCACACAGAGGACAACTGAGGGACTCATACGCAACTATTACAGAAGGTTCAAGGAAACACAATGCATTAAAAACTGGGGGTGAAAACTTTTGGAATTTGAATATCAGGGTAAATTTAACCTCTTTTGTCTTCTGGGAAACATGTAATTATCTTTTGTAGCTTCCGAAAGGCAGTACTAAATGAAAAAAGTATGATATTTAAACAAAATAAGAAATTCATTCTGTTCAAAAGTTTTCACCCCTGGCTCTTGGGGTGCATTGTTTTCCTTCTGAAGCACTAGTGAGTGTTTGAACTTCTGTGATAGGAGATAAAAATTCTGTTTTATATTTTAAATTAAAATGTTTTATACTTTAAATTTCACCACGCTGATTAAATAAAAAACTCAATAAAAACTCCCACAGATCATGTTTTCATGCCATTTCAAGTCTTACCAAAGTGATTATATCTAAGTGTGTGAGTTATTTACTTGCTTTTTTAAATTAGTATTCCCATTAACGGCAATATATTGTTCATTCAGACTGATTTGCAAACACGCATGAACACAAGAGGCAGGATTTATCGCATGAACCAATCACAGCCAATCATAATCAGTCACATCCAATTATCTCACGGTAATAGGTTTTCCAAATAACGTTAGTTCTATCATGAATTAAAACATGTTTGTTTTCTTTTTTATTTTAAAGAAACATGTTTTACAGTTTAAATACCAAAGATGCTCCCAGAAAGTTTCCCTGCTGTGCTCAATCTCAGCTCTCCGGCCCTGGGGCCATTGATTTTTTTCCCCTTGAAACGTTATTGATCCACAAAGAGAAAACAATGTTTTTTTTATATATTCTCCTATTGACAGCGTATTCTGTTGTATGACACCAATAACCTCTGTTTATTGACTAAATGGAGTTGACTTTGGATCATTAAAGGTACAGTGTGAACACATACCTGTTTGTACAGAGCACAGATATGAAGAGCCGTATTCCCAGATGCATTTTCCACATGCATGTCAGCTCCATAGAACAGGAGATGCTCCAGATGTTGGATGTGCCCATATCGACAAGCCTGACGAACAAAATAGGAACAACTAGTTTCACACATGATATCATTTTAGTGAGAAAAATGGATCTTGTAACAGCTTAAAAATTCATACAGCAGCCTACGACAGATCCAAAAGTCTTTTGAAACATAAAAACATAATTAAGCCTTCAATACGCCGTCATTTCATATTTTTCAAAATGTCTAAAAGTAAACCATACATGCTGCTTTTCCGTTCTCCCAGTAGAGTGCGATCAAAAACGCCACGGAAACAATTTGACTGGCATCCTGCAGTCCACCTGTCACAACACTAGATGTCAGTGCGCTGTCACAACAGACGGACTTGATGATGCGTTCAACTAGTTTGATCTCGTCATCTGTCCATTAACTGAACAAAGCTGCTGTCATATAAAACTGCAGCTCTGTTATAGTGTTCCACTGATGCATATATTAGCCCAACAGAAAGCTTTTTCATTGACTGTCACCAGCTAACTACTCATAATGTGAAAGACAGCGGCACCTGGTGGATCTCGTGCCAGCCGTTCTCATCATGGCATCCCACGCTGGCATGGGCACGCAGCAGGACCTCGCAGCAGCTCGGGTCTCCCCCTACAGTTACTGTATGGTAGAGTGGAGTCAAGCCCTGCCGGTCCTTATAGTCTGGAGACGCTCCCAAATCCAACATCGTCTGCAGAGGGAAAAGAGGATTAGGTTTTCTTCAGAGAGGAAAATACACCAAATATGATATTATGATTATGTTTTAGCAGAGACTTGTTTTTGGAAGGGTCTTAAAGGATGAAAGGACTATTTTTTTTTCTTGTCACTGGCTTTCATGCCACAGCTCAGGATAGTTTTAGTGATGGGACTGTGCGCTGGGACTTTCTCAGCTTTTTTAATGCGTCCATGTGTGACGAGTCAAATTAAAATCAAAGGCTTCTTAGCTTTACACTACTGTTTAAAAGTTTGGGGTTGGTCAATTTTTTATTGTTTTTGAAAGAAGACTCTTATGCTCAACAAGGCTGTGTTTATTTGATTAAAACTACAATAAAACAGTAATGTTGTGAAATATTTTTACAGTATCAAATAACTGTTTTCTATTTAAGTATATTTTAAAATGTTGTTTATTCATGTGATGAAAAGCTGAATTTTAAGCATTATAACTCCAGTCTTCAGAGTCACATGATCCTTCATAAATGAAACAAATAAATTTGTATTTAATAAATAGATTGTTTTTAATAAATAGAAATAGATCTAATAAATAGCATTTATTAGAAATGGAAATCTTTTATAAAATTAAAAACATATTAACTGTCACTTTTGATTAATTTAATGCATCTTTTCTTGCTGAAGTGCATTCACTATAATAATTGCCAAACACAAAATATATTTTATAAAGCATAACAAATATTATAAAACTCACAAATTACTGTGGAAAAATATGCAAACATGTATGCAAAACAATACTTGCATGTAAACTAGTGATTTCAAATTGATTGATTGTGATTAATTGCAACCAAAATGAAAGTTTGCGCAAACTAGTGCTGTCAAATCGATTAATCGTGATTAATCACAACCAAAGTGAAAGTTTGTTTACGTAATATATATGTATGTTTATATGATCCTTCATAAATGAAACCCAAATGAAACATTTTATATTAGTAAAACAATACATGGATGTAAACTAGTGCTGTCAAATCGACAAATCGCAATTAATCGCAACCAAAATGAAAGTTTGTTTACATATTACATATGTATGTTTATATGATCCTTCATAAATGTAAATGTTTATACATGCATGATCCTTCATAAATGAAACATAAATGAAACATTTTATAACATTAGTAAAACAATACAAAACCAAAATGAAAGTCTGTGTTCACATGTGTATATTTATATGATCCTTCATAAATGAAACATAAATGAAACATTTTATGTTAGTAAAACAATAAATGAAACATTTTATGTTAGTAAAAGAATACATGCATGTTTAAATCCTTCATAAATGAAACATAAATGAAACATTTTATGTTAGTAAAAGAATACATGCATGTAAACTAGTGCTGTCAAATCGATTAATCGTGATTAATCTCAACCAAAATGAAAGTTTGTGTTTACATAATATGTGTATATTTATATGATCCTTCATAAATGAAACATGAATGAAACATTTTATATTAGTAAAACAATACATGCATGTAAACTAGTGCTGTCAAATTGATTAATCACGATTAATCGCAACCTAAATGAAAGTTCGTGTTTACATAATATATGCGTATATTAATATGAACCTTCATAAATGAAACATAAATGAAACATTTTATAACATTAGTAAAACAATACATGCATGTAAACTAGTGCTGACAAATCGATTAATCACGATTAATCACAACCAAAATGAAAGTTTGTTTACATAATATATGTGTATATTGATATGATCCTTCTGAAATTAAACATAAACAAAACATTTTATATTTGTAAAACAATACATGCATGTAAATTAGTGCTGTCCAATCAATTAATCACAACCAAAATGAAAGCTTGTGTTCACATAATATGTGTATATTTATATGATTCTTCATAAATGAAACATAAATGAAACATTTTATATTAGTAAAACAATACATGCATGTAAACTAGTGCTGTCAAATCGATTAATCGCAATTAATCGCAACCAAAATGAAAATTTGTGTTTACATAATATGTGTATATTTATATGTTTCTTCATAAATGAAACAAATTAAACCTTTTATATTGGTAAACTAGTGCTGTCAAATCGATTAATCGTGATTAATTGCAACCAAAATGAAAGTTTGTGTCCACATAATATTTGTATATTTATATGATCCTTCATAAATGAAACATAAATGAAACATTTTATATCAATAAAAGAATACATGCATGTAAACTAGTGCTGTCAAATCGATTAATCGCGATTAATCGCAACCAAAATGAAAGTTTGTGTTTACATAATATGTGTATATTTATGTTTCTTCATAAATGAAACAAATTAAACATTTTATATTGGTAAACTAGTGCTGTCAAATCGATTAATCGTGATTAATTGCAACCAAAATGAAAGTTTGTGTCCACATAATATTTGTATATTTATATGATCCTTCATAAATGAAACATAAATGAAACATTTTATATCAATAAAAGAATACATGCATGTAAACTAGTGCTGTCAAATCGATTAATCGCGATTAATCGCAACCAAAATGAAAGTTTGTGTTTACATAATATGTGTATATTTATGTTTCTTCATAAATTAAACAAATTAAACATTTTATATTGGTAAACTAGTGCTGTCAAATCGATTAATCGTGATTAATTGCAACCAAAATGAAAGTTTGTGTCCACATAATATTTGTATATTTATATGATCCTTCATAAATGAAACATAAATAAAACATTTTATATCAATAAAAGAATACATGCATGTAAACTAGTGCTGTCAAATCGATTAATCGCGATTAATCGCAACCAAAATGAAAGTTTGTGCTTAAATAATATGTGTATATTTATATAGTCCTTCATAAATTAAACATAAATGAAACATTTTATATTTGTAAAACAATACATGTATGTAAATTAGTGCTGTCAAATCGATTCATCACAACCAAAACAAAAGCTTGTGTTTACATAATATGTGTATATTTATATGATCCTTCATAAATGAAACAAATGAAACATTTTATATTAGTAAAACAATACATGCATGTAAACTAGTGCTGTCACATCGATTAATTGCGATTATTCTCAACCAAAATGAAAGTCTGTGTTCACATGTGTATATTTATATGATCCTTCATAAATGAAACATAAATGAAACATTTCATATTAGTAAAACAATACATGCATGCAAACTAGTGCTGTCAAATCGATTAATTGTGATTAATCGCAAACCAAAATGAAAGTTTGTTTACATAATATGTGTATATTTATATGATCCTTCATAAATGAAACATAAATGAAACATTATATATTAGTGAAACAATACGTGCATGTAAACTAGTGCTGTCAAATCGATTAATCACGATTAATCGCAACCAAAATGAACGTTTGTGTTTACATAATATGTGTACATTTATATATACATATAAACATACACAGTACACACACAAACATACATTTATTTTAGATGTGATTAATCAATTTGACAGGTCTAATGGAAAAAAAATGTGCTTGATTTTTTTTTGTTAGATAATGTCTAGGTCTAAAACATTTTGTTTTTTTGAAGTAATTTTACACAACCAAGCAGTTTCATAACTGCATGACTAAAACTACATTTTTGTTTCATAACTAAATTATTACAAGTATTTTTTTCCCCTTCTAAAGTTACGAAACCCAGCCAGTCAGTAATGAAAATAGGAAATCTATGCTTCTAGCACTTCGAACTGACATAAACTAAGATTCTGCATGAAGCCTTTTTAAATAAACGGCCAGCAAGCAATATACCGCAAGAGCAACGGCAGACAGGAAATTGTGTTTTACAATATTCAGGGCACAACGGTAGTACATCAGCAGTATTATTTCCAACTGTTGTTAAAAGAAGAAAGCAACAATGAAATAAAGAAAAAAACTTAATTACTGATTCATTTTAAATAAACAAAACAGAATGTGCTTTGTGCTTTGAATGAAAGCACAATCTGTCAAACTAATAAATGTAAACTGTAAACTCAGCAGAGTCATTGACACTGCAAGATGTCACTGTACTGCTCTGTCTTAAATCAGCAGCAGTCATTCTGACAAAAAACAAAAAGACAATCAAAGAAGAGGATCACTGTCACAAAGTCATAAACTCATGTCGCCTTTCAGGATGAGGTCATTTATTACCTTAAGAGCTGTCTGGTTCTTTGCCCTGGCTGCTTTGTGCAGGGCAGTCATCCCATCCCGAGAGCGGAAATCTAAATGAGCTCCGCCATTCTTCAGTGTAACTATAATCTCCACCATATTGTCCAGGTGGGCCGCAAGGGTTAGTGGTGTCTCTGTAGACCAGAAGCACAAAAACATGTTCATTAAAATGTATTAGGTAAATCTCTCTTAATAAAAGCAAGATATTAATCAAGGGACTTGAGGTTTTATCAAAACAATAATTAGATATGTGTAATATTGTACTATATTGGATACTTGACGTTACAGTTGTGACTAACAATAAAAATATCTAATATATAAATGACATTGTTAGACTGTAATTTCATTTTTATTTGTGACTTTATACAATGTAAATATAAAGATAACTACACTACCATGGAAAAGTTTGGGGTCAGTAAAAATTTTGTTCAAAGCTTTTTTTTAACAGTTTTTTACTTTAAGAAAAACTGTTATTTATAAGTCAAAAGTGACGGACATTTATAATGTTACAAATGTTTTCTATTTTAACTAAATGCTGTTCTTTTGAGCTTTCTCTTCAAAGAATCTTGAAACAAATATGGTTTCCACAAAAATATCAAGCAGCACAACTGCTTTTAACATTAATAATAAGAGGAAATGTTTCCTAAGCATCAGTTCAGAATGGTTTCTGAAGGATCATGTGACTGTGAAGACCGGAGTAATGATGCTAAAAATTCAGCTTTGTATCACAGGAATAAATTACATTTTAAAATATATTCCAATAGAAAACTGTTACTTTCAATTGTAATAATATTTCACAATATTACTGCTTTTACTGTATTTTTTGTAATCAAATAAATGCAGTTTTTGTAAACATAAAAGACTTCTTCAAAAACATTAAGAATCTTACCAACCCCAAAATTTTTAATGAAAATGTATTTAAACATAAAACATAAGCCTACATCATAAACCATAAACCATTTAGTTCTTATTTTGTGACTAGAATATATAGACTAGAGATATAGAGTATAGAGATATATAGAGATGTAGAGTAAACTTTTAGTATCATACAGATTGTAATCTTTGCCATCATATCCATTAAATATGGAAGCCCGTTTCCACATAAACTGAATAAAAAATTTTAAAAAATGTCTGCCACTTTTCATGAGTTTACATCACGCAATTCTGACTTTTTTTCTCAGAAATTTGAGACTTAAACTCACAATTGTGAGTTATAAAGTCCGAATTGCAAGACAAGAAATTTTTTAAATAAACTTGCAATTCTGCTAAATAAACTCACAATTCTGAGAAATAATTTCACAATTCTGAGAAATAATTTCACAATTCTGAGAAATAATCCCAGAAAAATTGTGAGTTTATATCTTGCAGTTCTGACTTTTTCATGCATTTCTGACTTTTCTCAGAATTTCTCAGAAAAAGAATTGCGAGATATAAACTGAATTTTCAGAATTTTGAGATACAAGCTCACAATTGTGAGAAAATAAGTCAGAATTGTGAGTTTATTTATCTAAGTCAGAATTGTGAGATATAAACTTGGAATTCTGAGAACGTATCAGTCTTTTTCCCCTCAAAATTGGATTTTAGGACTCGCAATTTCAAGTTTACATCTCACAATTTGGAGAAAAGAAGTCAGAATTGCGAGACAAATTCACAATTTTGAGAAAAGAAGTCAGAATTGCGTGAAAATAAGAATTGCAAGGTATAAACTCGCAATTGCAAGAAAAAAGTCAGAACTGTGAGATACAAACTCACAATTGTGAGAAAAGAAGTCAGCATTGTGAGTTTATATATCTAACACGCAGTTGCGAGTTATTAAGTCAGAACTGTGAGATATAAACTCGCAATTCTGAAAACATATCAGTCTTTCACCCCTCAAAATTGGATTTTATGACTCTCAATTGCAAGTTTACATCTCACAATTCTGAGAAAAAACTCACAATTGCGAGGAAAAAAGTCTGAATTGTGAGAAAAGAAGTCAGAATTGTATGTTTACATCACACAGTTCTGACTTTATAACTTGCAACTGCAAGTTTATATCACACAATTTTGAGAAAAAGTTTATATATTGCAACTCTGACTTCATTTCTCAGAATTGTGAGTTTGTACCATGCAATTCAGAGAAAAAAACTCAGAATTGTGAGATAAAAAGTTGCAATAACCTTTTTTATTTTTGTATTCAGTGGCAGAAACAGGGTTCCATAATTAACTCACAAAAAAAATTATTAATAATACATCCAATGCAAAATGAGATTAATGAGATTAAATCAGTGATATAAACTGCTGAAATACAATGTAATGTTCCGACTACAAAAGGAAACAATATAATGGTGTAGTAAACCAATAAATCTGGAACTGTAGCTTGGAAACAAAGCCTGAATAGTTTTTTATTTGCAATTTTGGAAGTTATCTGATATGGCATCCCATACCACCAGTTTCAGGGTCATGATAGTTGGGGTCCAACCCTCTTTCCAACATCTTGGAGACTTTGTCCACCTGATGATGCTGGATATAGTCCATAAACTTCCTCAGGTTGACCTTAAAGGAGGTTTGAGAGAGAACGAGAGTGCAGGTGAGGTTAAACGAGAAACATTGACAGCTAATGATTGAGGAGGAAGTAAAAGAACAGGAGCGAGTGATGGAAATGAATGGTTGACGAGAGCGTGAAGGGTCTCTGCTCACTTCCTCTCTCATGTTGAGATCTCTGGGACACACACATGCTGCGATACAAGGCTGGATAAAAATAGATAGGAGAGCAGCTCCCAGTACAGAGACATCAGAGAGAGAGAGAGGCAGAGAGAGAAAGAGGGAGCACAGCTGATTTGGCAAGGCGAAGAGTTAGAGACCACTTGGCAAGCTACGGCATGCTACGAACACAGATCAACGCACGTCAACTCTTACGCACAACCCCGTACATACACACGAAGACCTCCAACACAATAGAATAAGTGCCATACTCTTACAAAGCACTAGAGTTTGCATTATTTAACTTCTGGATCCTGTCCTACCAACGCTATCTTTCAATAATTCACACCTCTAGCTAGCTAACAACTTTAAACCCATTACGCTAACTACAATGTGGAGATGTCACCTAGCTGAATGTCAACATTCACCCTCTTACACTGTAAAAACCATTTTGTGAGTGTTAGCTTACAAAAATCCTCTAAAACTGGTTTATTCATTCAGAGATATTATAATAAATATGAATAATTCAACCTGAAAATGTTTGAAGGGTTTGAGTGGTTAGCATAGTTAGACAGTTAGACTGCTGGGAAATGCTATAGCTACACTTTTATGGTGAAAAAAGAATTCTGCATTCAAAAGTAGTCATATATTCTATATCATATAGAATTTCTGCAACATATAAATTGCGAAAGTTGTCCAAATGAAGTTCTTAGCAATGCATATTACTAATCAAAAATTAAGTTTTCATATATTTACGGTAGGAAATTTACAAAATATTTTCATGGAACATGATCTTTACTTAATATCCTAATGATTTTTGGCATAAAAGAAAAATCGATCATTTTGACCCATACAATGTATTGTCAGCTATTGCTACAAATATACCCGTGCTACTTACGACTGGTTTTGTGGTCCAGGGTCACATATATGAGCTTCAAAATCTTAAACTCCATTCACTGCCAGTATAAAGCTTGAAAGAGCCAGGACATTTTTAAAAAACATAACTCTGATTGTATTTGTCGGAAAAAAGAAAGTCGTATTTTGAGGTTTGAGGGTGAGTAAATCATGGGGTAATTTTTATTTTTGGGTGAACTATCCCTTTAAAGGAGTCCTCGGATGCCCATTTTCCACAAGCTGATATGATTCTTTAGGGTCTTAATGAAAAGCCTATAATAGACTTTGGTTAAAAATTGTCAATGGTAGTATAAAACAACACCCTTTTTACCTCGCCAAAATTAGCTCTGCAAAAATCATCACCTTCTGGTCGAGGCTCCTTTAAATACAAATGAGCTCTGCTCACCCCGCCCCTCTCTTCTCTCTGTGGAGTGACAAGCCTGTTTACTTTAGCCGCATTTAGCCGCTAAACTTGCTAACTAGCACTTTATTAGGAAAGGCGATGGCAAAGATTCATAAAAAAACACTTATACTAACTTCTGCTGTAAGTGAAGCTGCTGTAAGGATCACGAATGATTTGCGCAAACATAGACGGATATATGTAGATCGGGAGGCGCATTCCCTTCACAAACAAACGTAATCTACTGCATCTTCAGCGGCTCAGATGTCGGGAGTAAATGACAACCACTATGTTCATTATTACATCCAGCAACACAACACCTCATTCGCTCAATCGGAGATATTCTTGTCTAACTTACATCCCTGCTCCGGCATCGAAACAAAAGAGGGCGGGACTGTTACAGCTGATCTGAGGTAAGACGCTCATGTCAATCAACTATCGTGGGAGCGGCCTCTGTGGGTGTGACACGACAACGGTAGGCATCTGAGAATGGCTCGATTTGAAAAAGGGAATATTATTTTTACAGATTAATTAAAAACCACTGCATGGATTTTTATCATTATAGGGTAGATTTGTACATACACTGCCAACACATTAATGTTCAAACAGCATGGAAAAGTAAACTTAGCATCCGATGACCCCTTTAAGACACTGTGGTGGCATTCATGTGCATTAAACTTTTAAATGCAATCCTTCCCAAATAATTTGAATGTGCTATGATAGACAATGAGCAAAGATGGCAGAATTCATTAATGCGCCAGCCAAGCAACTGGCATTGAGTTCAAATGAGTTCAAACAGCCAGTATTCTTCAGTTATTACAGCTCTCCTTAGGTTACGCCAAAAAGAAATATTTTTAAAGATCAGATCAGGTAGAAATAACTCTAAGGTAACAAGTACACCTTTTCATCTTTTATAATGCATTCTGATTTTAAGCAAACCCCTGTAAGCAATTGCCTCCATTGCATGTATAATGCACTGGCATTCGGTATGATCTGAGGATATCTGTTCCTCTGAAACAAGGACGTACACAAAGCTGTTCCTACGTCATCCTTTACAAACCCTGCCGGCTTACGGAGCTGTAATATAATAACTTATTAAGGGAGCTTGAAAGCTCAGAGCAATGAGAGGGAGAGTTTTAAATGCTGAGGGAAGCAGTGTGGGGACGGGAGATAAATAGGCTGAGCAATAAAGAGGAAGAGATCGAGCACAGCACAGGACATACAGTGCTGGAAGAATTCGGCAATTAAAACTTGATTTGGAGCTTCGGGGTTGCTTTTGGGGGAGGAGCGTAGAATAACCTCCACTGGTGATTGCAAAAACGCTCATGACCACCAGAGGAAAAATGGGCCGAAACACTAAAACGTCAACATCAATGACCATCTCGACCCGAAAGTCCAAATGTATGCAAATGCTCCGGTCTGCTGCATTATTTAGCGGCAGACTCTAAAATGAATGTTGTATGTTAGATATTCAATTCAGAAAATATGATTTTTGAACATTTCTTTCCTGTTCTAACAGTCGTGTCTTAGGACGTCCTCTCCTGCGTGCAATTAAGCAAATAGTTTCCATTTGAAATGTATGTAAAAGACTCAATTATCATAACGGAAAACAAGTTAATCACCATCTGTGCATCACAGATAGACACTTTTGACAAATATGCATAGTAGGCTAATCTACATATGTCACAGAAACATTTTTATTCAAACCTTACCTGCGTGTGGAGTTTTTCGATTTGCTTTTCGTTGACGTGTGGCTGCTGGTACACTCTGCTCTTGTAGCGGAACTGCAAAATTAAATCGGAGAGAAAAATACAGTCTGTTTATATGCTATATTGGTTTAAGTTAGCAATTGGCGTCATCTTTAAACATTCAATTTAACATTTTGACATAAAATAAATTAAAAGTAATACAGCACTCATCAAGAAAAGATTACCAATATTATGGTACATTAATAAAACAATTATTTAAAACCCTATTTTATATCAGAGTATTAAAATATTATGGTACCAACACGTTTTTGAGAGGGCATATAAATAATTTATATAATCTTTAGCTCAAACAAATGATAAAGTAGAAATATGTTTCATTATACTCCATTTGCAGCTCTTTTTGGCTGGTCGCTGCCTTGATAGTGATATGATTATATCAGGCCCTGGGGCTTGAATGAACATACAGGAGAACTACAAAAGGTTCCTGTTACACCAGCCTGACATCAGCCTTTTCACAGAGAGAGCTGAGGATGCTCCTGTACAGAAGGCACTTCTTAAAGAAGGACGCCAGCCTCGTATCACCGCATTGGTAGCAATTTATAGCAGTTATCATCACTGTCAAAATTGTTTTGTCATTGGATCATCCTTGACATAAATAATGATAAATATGAATGGATAGTTATACTCACAATTCAATTATTTTGATTACTTATATTAGTTATTGTTCATGTTGATTACCACAAAAAAACTTTTTTTTAAATTGGATTTTTAAAACTAAACTAAACTAAACTAAAATAAAATAAAATAAATATTGCTCCATTGGTAGCAATTTATAGCAGTTATCATCACTGTCAACACCATTTTGTCATTGTGATTATCCTTGACATAAATAATAACAAATATTTTACTAATTCATTTATTTTGATTACTTATATTGATTATTGTTCATGTTGATCACCATAAAAATACAATTTGTTTTGTTATTGGATTTTAAAATAAAAAATACATTAATAAATAAATAAATAAAAATAAAATAAATATATAATATCCATTAAAATGGATATTTATACTCACAATTCATTTATTTTGATTACTTATTCCAATTATTGTTAATGCTGGTTACCATAAAACTATTATTTAGATTTTTAATAGGATTTTAAAATAATAAAATCAATAAAATAAAGTAAAATAAAAAATAAATTTAAATTAAATAAAATTGCTCCATTGGTAGCAGTTTATAGCAGTGATTATCACTATCCACACCATTTTGTCATTGTGATTATCCTTGACATAAATAATAGTAAATATAAATGGAAATGTATACTCACAATTCTTTTTTTTATTACTTATACTGATTATTGTTCATGTTGATTTTCAAAACCGATTTGAAAACTGATAAAATAATTTAAAGCATTTAAAGAAAGTTTTTGTCAGAGCCCTTGTTATTCTTAATTTTGACAATCATTTTTTATTTTTACATCAGACATACAGTATATATCGGTTCAAAATATTGGTTATCGTCAACTTGATCTGTAATAATCGGTATTGGCATTGGCCCTGAAAAATCTTTCAACCCCTAACTGTTTATGATTATCACAGAAATCCATTTTGTTTTTTTCCCAAATTCCGTTTAATTTTTTTCCACATTCTGATTTTTTTTTTTTCAGTTTAAATTTTTTTAGACTCTTTTAATGATTAAATTAAATTTTATTAATCAAAAAGCATGTCTAATTAACTGAAATCATGAAAGTTACAATATGAGAGTTAAAATATTTTATGAAATACGAATAATTTTCTGGATTCCATTTTAATGGTTTCATTAAATTTTAATAATCAAAAGCAACTCTAATTAATTGATTTAAATATATATATATATGTTTTTATATAAGTGTACTGACTTACTTTTGATTTCTACATTCAAAATTTGCCAAATTCCATGACATTCCGAGTTATACAGTAAATTCCGTTTTTATGACTGGATTCTGTGATTCCATTGCCCTATTTTTTGGTTTGTTCCTTAATTATAAAAAAAAAAAAACATGAAGAAATTATTATATAACAATACAACAATGATAAAAATTGTCAATGGAAGTCTATGGGGCAAGTATACTGAAGAATTTAAAAGCAGAAATGTGAAGCTTACATATTTGCTAAAGCACTTAAATTGATTGTTTTGTACAAAAATGTGTGTGCTATTTGCGCTTTAAAGTCATCTAAATCTTCCTTTCCGGTGACGGCACTACCGTTCTAGGCAGATTAACTTCTAGTTCAGCGTCTAGCAGCATAATTCCTGTGGATGTTTGTGGAAGTACTTTGCAGATAGTGACGTCCCCTGTCCCTTTCTGATATCCTTGCACATATTGTGTCAAAGTTACATCATGGATCAAGCTTAAGTTGACTCCGCAGCATTCAAGCAACAAACTAGCGCTGCGTTACCTCAAGGGTTGGAACGCCTTTATTGGTGGAGAACGGATAGTCTTTCAAGGGCCGTTCTTCCTCCAGGAAACCACTCTCCCTCCCGTCCACCGCTGGCTGGAAGAGCCCGTAGTTGAGCACATCTCTCAGACTCTGTGTGAGTGTACACAGGATCTGCTGCTTAGCAACCCATACTGTGGCATCAGGACTGAACCTCATGGATTTCTGGCAAAGCCAAAAAGAGAGAGAGACAGAGAAACGCTCTATCAGGCCATAGCAGGTGTACAGATTAACTAGGGGAAAACATTTGTGTGCTAAAATGTTCAAAAGGGAGAAAACAACAGGAGAAAGCACAAATCATGTTTTATGATGTGATTTGCTGTTGGTTGACTGACAGAATGACATTTTATAATTAGAATTAAAATTAAAAGGGTTATATCAAACATTTTTAGCACTTTTTGTGGGTCCCTGGGTCCCATGAACACTTTCAACCCTCTTTTTGACTTTACAAATTAAATAATAAGTGTTTAGGTGCGTCATATTATCGTAATGTCAGCGGGCAGAAAAGATTTATGTCTGTTGTCAATAGCGTAGTGATGTATGAAACAGCTTGCACAGAAGTCACTGTCAAACTAAGTAGTTTTCAGTTGATTAGCTTGAACCCAAATCTTTAGCCCTCATGCAAAAATCAGTAAAGTCCCCTATATGTTTAGACAAAGTAAGTATCACGTGTTTGTTTTCCAAATTGCCTTTCTGAAAGCGCTTATTGGCACTATGCAAGGCTAATGTTGCTAAAGCTACCATTGTCTCTGCCTGTTTTCACTGATGCTGCCTTCATGTGTTACCAGAATGATTGTAAATAGGAATGTGGTAGTTAAACATTGCATATGAAAGCAATGTGAAGTCGACCGCTTGAATTTGTCAAGCTTATAATCACAAGTGGTGCTTATGAAGTTTGTGATAAAACGCGCCCAATTGCTACTCAAAACTAGCCCAAAAGTAACCCAATTGCAGCCAGCACTGGTATCCCCAGGGTTGCCAGGTTTTCACAAAAAAAAAATCCACCCAATTGCTACTCAAAACTAGCCCAAATGTAGCCCAGTCGTAGCCAGAACTGGTATGTTCAGGGTTGCCAGGTTTTCGCAACAAAACCCACCCAATTGCTACTCAAAACTAGCCCAAAAGTAGCCCAATCACAGCCAGCATTGGTATCCCCAGGGTTGGCAGATTTTCACATCAAAACCCACCTAATTGTTACTCAAAACTAGCCCAAAAGTAGCCCAATCGCAGCCAGCACTGCTATGCCCAGGGTTGCCAGGTTTTCGCAACAAAACCCACCCATTCGCTACTCAAAACTATCCCAAAAGTAGCCCAATCATAGCCAGAACTGGTATGTCCAGGGTTGCCAGGTTTTCGCAATAAAACGCACCCAATTGCTACTCAAAACTAGCCCAAAAGTAGCCCAATCGCAGCAAGCATTGTTATCCCCAGGGTTGGCAGGTTTTCGCATCAAAACCCACCTAATTGTTACTCAAAACTAGCCCAAAAGTAGCCCAATCGCAGCAAGCATTGTTATCTCCAGGGCTGGCAGGTTTTCGCAACAAAACCCGCCCAACTGCTACTCAAAACTAGCCCAAAAGTAACCCAATTGCAGCCAGCACCAGTATGCCCAGGGTTGCCAGGTTTTCGCAACAAAACCCGCCCAATTGCTATTCAAAACTAGCCCAAAAGAAACCTAATTGCAGCCAGCACTGGTATCCCCAGGGTTGCCAGGTTTTCACAAGAAAATCCGCCCAATTGCTACTCAAAACTAGCCCAAAAATAGCCCAAACGTAGCCAGAACCGGTATGTCCAGGGTTGCCAGGTTTTCGCAACAAAACCCACCCAATTGCTACTCAAAACTAGCCCAAAAGTAGCCCAATCGCAGCCAGCACTGCTTTGCCCAGGGTTGCCAGGTTTTCTCAACAAAACCCACCCAATTGCTACTCAAAACTAGCCCAAAAGTAGCTAAATCACAGCCAGCACTGGTATGCCCAGGGTTGCCAGGTTTTCGCAACAAAACCCACCCAACTGCTACTCAAAACTAGCCCAAAAGTAGCCCAATTGCAGCCAGCACCAGTATGCCCAGGGTTGCCAGGTTTTCTCAACAAAACCCGCCCAATTGCTACTCAAAACTAGCCCAATCGCATTTTGAGGGGGGTCCCTCATTAAAAATCACATTCTGGGGTGGTAAAATAAATGTTTTTTGGTGGGGTTCCATTGATAAAATTAGCATTACAGGGTCTCCAACCCGCAGCAACAGTGTTAAAGTAGCCTAATTCCTCAGGAAAACAATGGAATTGGCTACACTGGGTATGCCGGGGCATGAGCTCTTGAAGCTCTGCCATGTTCTCCGGGAGCATCAGCTCATTTGCATTTAAAGGGACAAGCACAAAAATGGAGCGTTTTGGCTCATACCCTAAAAGTGGCAATTTTTTAGTAAGCTATAAAATATTATCTGTTGGGTTTTTTTGAGCTAAAACTTCACATACACACTGTGGGGACATCAGAGACTTATTTTACATCTTGTAAAAAGGGAAATAATAGGTCACCTTTAAAGGAATTGTTGACCCAAAAGTGAAAATGTATTCATCCTCGGGCCATCCAAGATGTAGATGAGTTTGTTTCTTTATCAGAACAGATTTGGAGAAATTTAGCATTGTATCACTTGTTCAGCAATGGATACTCTGCAGTGAATGGGTGCCTTCAGAATGAGAGTCCAAACAGCTAATAAAAACATCAAAGTAATTCGCAAGTAATCTTCACTTGACTTGAATACACTAATTAACATCTTGTGAAGTAAAAAGTTGCATGTCTATAAGAAACAAATCCATCATTAAGACATTTTTAAATTCAGACAGTCTTATCTGAATGCGGGGAGAAATATGCACAGATAAAGCACCATTTATAAGTGAAAACAGTCCAAATAATTCTAATATATGTCAGTGAAGACTTTCTTTCCCAGAATTGCATGATACAAACTCACAATTCTGACTTTTTTTCACAGAATCGCATGATATAAACTTGGAATTGCGAGTTAAAAACTTTTTTTCTCAGAATTGGGAGTTCTGAGAAAGTCACAATTGCAATGTATATTTTGCAATTCTGACTTTATAATAAGCAATTCGAGTTATTAAGTCAGAATTGTGATATAAACTTGCAATTCTGAGAACATATCAGACTTTTTTTTGATAATTATTATCTCATAATTGTGATTTTATATCATGCAATTCTGTGAAAAAAGTCAGAATTGGGGAGGGAGAGGACAACAGGAAATTGACGTTTTACACTAGGGATACATACACACTACAAGTTTCAGAAGTGACAACTGCATTTAAATGCGGGAGTGAGTCCCGTAAATGATCGTTCCATGTGTGTACGGAAAAGCAGGCACTCCCACATAACGGTAGCAAAATTTTGGTGTCTTGTGGGAGTAACTAAGAATTTAACCTTTTGGTATCTGCCATTTTTTGCCTAAAGACTCTTTTTGTCCATTGATTTTAATTAAATTACCACTGATAGACGTGCTGTGTTTGCCTATCCTTGGGAGGCTGCTGTAGAGAGCACTGTCCTGCAGTGTTGCCATGTCCTCATATTTACAAGCGCTTTTGCATGTTGTTTGGTCTGAGCTCATAAATCTGGGTACTTTATGGAGTTAATAAAATGGTCTGTTGCAGATATGAGATATATGATTTTTTTTTGGTGTTATAAAACATAAAGCATTTGGGAGTTTTAGTGTTTTTTGTGCTTTTGTTGCTCTTTTTTCTATGCAGATCTGGCAACACTGACACTTTACCACAGGGCTCGTGAGCACAACTATCCCCGTGTCAAAATATGCTAAGATGAAGACTGCATCTCACATACAGATGAAAACACACTTCTGATGCGCATTTAAATACGTCATTAACAACAAGTCGTTCAGTTAAAATTTCTGTAAATGTGGTTGTCACTACCTGTATTTTTCGGGAGTTAATGTGGTTGTCACTCCAGTATTTTAGTGAATTATGTGTGTACAGAATGCAGTTAAGGACTAAAAGGTAAACAGGCAACCGAATTCAGCTGCAGTGTGTGGACTCAAACCTACAAACATGCAGTCATTAATTGTTGATTAATTAATTATAAACATTAAGTCAGTAATTGTTGGACTGGAGTCGTGTGGATTACTTGTGATGTTTTTATCAGCTGTTTGGACTCTCATTCTGATGGCACCCATTCACTACAGAGGTTCCATTGGTAAGCAAGTGATGTAATACTAAATTTCTCCAAATGTGTTCACATGAAGAAACATTTTCAGGATTTTTTTTTTTAAATTTTTGGATGAAATATTCTTTTAACTGTATTTTGAAGTTTTGTGTCTTTTAGACCATAAAGGCTTAGAAATCATTTATATGCTGGTATTGTAAACTCCTAAATATTAACAAAATTCCCTTTGAGCAGATAAAGGCAATCAAAATCTTCTTCACTTCAGGTAAAACAAACTACAGTATAAATATTGATGACTCAGCCTTCACTGCAAAGAATTTTGTTCAGTCAAATGCTCTTGGAGAATGTGTTCACCACTAATGCAATCTGAAAATAACTAACATATTTTGCACAAATTGGCTCAAACATTTTGCTTCTTGGGAAAACTTTGAAAAAATTATTTTATCTGAATAACAGCATCTTGTTCTATGGCATTCAGAACTAGTAAAATCTATCGTACCTCCCTCTTATTCCCTCAGCGTGACTGAGATGGTATTGTTGACATGTAAATACAGAATATGGAAAGCTAAGATAATTGTAACGCTCAATAGATGCGACACTGGCAATAACTTGCACAATATACTAACCATAACCACATCAGCTATGTGCAAGGACAATTCAATCCTCTGCTTCCTCCCAAAATAACAGTTTCAGTAATGACAGACACAGATATTTTTAAAAAACCTGTTTTGAAAGAAAGCAGTAAAAATAAATCAAATTCTACACCATTTTTGCTCTGATTTGGTTTCAATATTACAAAAATTGAGCTCTAATGCACCATAAATTTAATTTTAAAGTAGATTTTAATTTACTGTCATATTTCACAGATTTCACAGATTTAAAAAATGTGACTTTAGGATTTAAAGTTCATTTTAAACTATATTCTTCATATTAAATGTCTAATTTATCTGGCTTGAGTGTTACCATGAAGAAATAACCAATAAAACTATTAGCTTTACATATGTTGAATGACTCTACATGATATTGCTTTTCTAAGCTTTTAAAGCATGACAACGTAATTTTCGACATTACGTGCGTGAAATAGGTCAAAAATACTTGTCGCCTATCCCACTTGCGTGTGTTCCATTTTTTTAGTCCTCTAAAACCCAAACAGATCTCCAGAGAAGCCTAAAACTGTAAGAGGGAAGCAATTTACTGTAATAATATAATTTAGAAACATCCACATGGCCCGACAGCCTGAGGTGAAACACGAGTGTTTGTATGCGCGTGTGTGTGTGGACGTACAGACTGCTGCAGGTCAGGGATGACCACACAGATGAGCATTGTGTCTCGCAGGCTGTTGTCCAGTCGGGCACTGGTAGGTCGATCCAGCCTGGGAGGCTCATCTCGGGAGCTGTCTGATTCCGAACTGACCGAGTCCGAAAAACTCTGAGCCATTTCCTCCTCGCTAGACATGGGGCTCCGCGGCATGTTCAACACTGCAGACAGAGAGCAAATTTTAGAATAAATTCAGCCGCATACACAATGGCTAAATTAAAAGCTAGAGCAAATTAAATTTAATTCATTGAATTGAATTTACACAAAAGTAAAATTAAGTATTAACCAAAACATAAATAATATTAATTAAAGAAATAAATTCCCAATATGGTGGAAAATAAAATACATTTTATTAGATATTATTTGCATGTAAGCATTTCAAAGCAACATTCCTTTGAACTTTTAGATGCAGCATATGAATTATAATGAAATTCAATTCTAATTCCCAAAACACATAAAAATCTATGGAAATCTCATTTTTACCGCTAAATAAAAATTAAAAAAGTTAGATTGTAAAAAATGGCCGTGAATTTAACAGTAAAAGACTGTAAAAATGCTACAATAAAAACCTGTTCCATGGTTAACAGCTACTATATACAGTGAAAATCTGCATTAGACATTGAGTGTAATTTTACGGTAGTATACCGTTTTCGGAAGTGGAAAAAGAATGTAAAATTTACAGTGAATAACCGTAAATTAACATTCCCAGAGGTTCAACAATGTTGAAATAACTGTTTCTTCTCAGTTTTTTCATATCAGTTTTGTACATTAAGATTGTATGTTACATCTAATGTTGTTAAATGTTTATTTAAAACCTTTTTTGAAAGAAAGCAGTAAAAATGGCTACCCTTTGTGATTTTTGGTTTACAATAAATCAAATTCTACACCATTTTTGCTCTGATTTCGTTTTAATATTATAAAAATTGGGCTCTAATGCACCATAAATGTAATTTTAAAGTAGATTTTACATTACTGTCGTATTTCACAGGTGTTATGGATTTATAAAGTGTGACTTTAGGATTTAAAGTTCATTTTAAACTATATTTTTCATATTAAATTTCTAAGTTATCCGGCTTGCTTGAGGGCTCCTTTCCACCACTGAATAAAAAGTAAAAAATGTAGACTGTAAATAATGACCATGAATTTAACGGTAAAAGAAATATTTTTTTTAAAATAAGAACTGCTGGTGATGGGCTTTGGTTCATCATGTGACAGTACTTTAGTATGTTGGTACATTGACATTACATCAGTTAATGAAATTACGGAATTTAAAGGTAACTTTAAGTTAAAACCATAAAACCTAAAACGTTGCTACTGTATTTTTTTATGATAAAATTCTGGCAACTACAGCTGCCATTTTTTTGCGAATTTACATCTACCAATTCTTTTTCTCAGAATTGCGAGTTTATGTCTCACAATTCTGAGAAAAAGAATTGGTAGATGTAAATTAAGTCAGAATTGTGTGATAAAAAAAACTCTTAATTGCTTTTTATAAGTCAGAATGGCAAGATATAAACTTGTAATTCTGAGAAATGAAGTCAGAATTCTGTGATATAAACTCGTAATTGCTTGTTATAAGGCAGAATTGCGATAAATTCTCAGAATTGCGAGTTTATTTCTCAGAATTACGAGATATGAACTTGCAACTCTGAGAATTAATTTTTCTTCTGACTTTTCTTCTGAACATCTCAGTTCTTTTTTGTGAATTTTTATCTTGCAATTCTGACTTTATTTCTCACACCTGCAAGTTTATATCCCGCTATTCTGACCTTATAACTTGCAATTGAGTTTATATCACGCAATTCTGAGAAAAAAAGTTTATATATTGCAATTCTAGCTTTATGACTCGCAGTTGCGGGTTTATATCTCATAATTCTGACTTATAACAAGCAATTACGAATTTAAATAACCCAATTCTGAAAAAGAGGTGTCAGAATTGCGAGTCTGTATTACGCAATTCTGAGAAAAAACTCAGAATTGTGAGTTAAATTAAATAACTTTAGAATTAAAACTCCCATCTCATTTTCTCCTCCAACTTTAAAATCATCATACCATTGTTGTTTTACGCTGTTTAGGGGCTTTGTGTAGTGCAGAGCTACACAAGACGAGCGTTTGAGGTTAAAAAGCATATAAACTGTAAGTTTTTTTTAGAAAATAACCAATCGTTTCACTAGATAAGACCCTTCTTCCTCATCTGGGATCGTTTAGAGCCCTTTGAAGCTGCATTTAAACTGTATTTTGGAAGTTCAAACTCACAGGCACCATTGAAGTCCACTATAGGGGGATAATTCCTGAAATGTTTTCCTAAAACATAATTTCTTTACGACCGAAGAAAGAAATACATGAACATCTTGGATGACAAGAGGGTGAGTACATTATCTGTAAATTTTTGTTCTGGAAGTGAACTGCTCCTTTAACTGGACAATAAAATACTGGAATATAAATTGGAAAATAAAATGAAACATTAACCAATAAGTACAAACTATAATAACTTTAATAAAAATAAAATAAAATAAAATAAAATAAAATAAAATAAAAAATTAAACCACACAGTCAACTCAAAACCTCTAAGCGATTAAAAACTGTTCTTTGTTAAAAATGGGTCTTTTGATGAACCAGCCTATTGTTCAGCCTAGGCGACGTCAGCTGAAACGAAAGTCATTTTAGAGATAGAGCAAATTATTATATCTTGATTAAAGATAACCAAGACAATTTTGTCATTAATTTGGAATAATGTGACTGATGAATCATACACAATAAGGGACCAAGTTTGATTTGCTGTTGACTTGAGTGCTTATTATTCCCATATGTAATATTTTCGTATTACTGTCTGGTCATTTAGCTCCACTTGTTTATCTGTCTGTGGCCTTTTGTGAATTGACTGGGTTCACCAAATGTTTCTGAACAGTCCCTATCTGCCCAGACCGAGTGCCTTTATATTTCATCTGTGGATGACTTTAGGAGCTCAGCGGTACACTGAAATGTCAGACTGTATATCACGTCATTTTAATATTTCTACTCCATCTTTTGGGGCGTTGCTCCCTTGCAGGGATAATTGAACTGACTCACCAGTAGATGAAAAAGCCCTTGTTTATCACAGACTTGGTTGAATGAACAAAATAGCCACGTTTAACTTAAATGTGATGTCTTTATTTTCATTATTTGCTTTTAAGTAGATCAAAGCAACTTTAAAGTGTAACATAACCATGCAGCATTTACATGCAGATAAAATCAACAATCATTTATTATGTAAAGGTTTGTATGCACCTTAGGCAGAAGCCTATTATAAATGAATAGAATTTTATTCCCAAAACACATCAAAATTCCCCTTGAGTGGCCTATTTTCTTTTTTTTTTTTTTTAAAGGCAGTGAAAATCATAGGAAAAAAACTAAAATCACCTTCAGTGTCCCATTGTTTGTATTAAATGACAGTGATACAAAATAAAACTGGAAAATAAAATACTAAAAAAAAGAACTGAAATATAAAAAAGCAATAAAAATATAAAAAAGCAATATAAATATAAAATAAAATATTATAAAATGATTAAATAAAAACTTTAAAATCAGCTTGAGTGTCCTATTGTTTTTTATAAAATGACAGCAAAAAAAACAAAAACAACATAAATATAAATTTGGCAGTAAAAGTATCTAAAAAAATAAAAATACAATATAGAATAATTTAATAAAATAATATGAAACAAATAAATACAATATAAAATAATTTAATAAAATAATATGAAATATATAAATTAAATAATAAATAAAAAATAAATAATGAAAATAAATAATAAAAACTTTAAAATTAGTTAGTGTCCGGTTGTTTTGATAAAATTACAGTGAAACAAAGTGAAACAAAAAACAACAAAACAAATCAAACAAAAAATATGAAACAAAAAAGATAAAATAAATAACAAAAACTTTAAAATCAGCTAGGTTGCCCCATTGTTTTTATTAAAATTACAGCGAAACAAAACTAAATAAAAAACAACAAAACAAATAAAAAAAACGCTACAAAATAAATATACATTTAGCAATACAATTATATTTAAAAATTAAAAATAAAATAAAATAAAATATAAAATAATATAATAAAATAATATGAAACAAAATATAATAAAATAAAATAATAAAAACATTAAAATCACCTTGAGCGTCCTATTGTTTTTATAAAATTACAGCAAAAGAAAGCAAAACAACAAAACAAAACAAATAAAACAAAACTGGAAAATGAAACAAAAAGTAACTTAAATATAAATTGGACAATAAAATTATAAACATTTTGTTATAAAATAAAATAAAAATAAATAAAATAAATGCAAAATAAAATAAAAACTTTAAAATCAGCTAGAGTGTCCATTTGTTTCTATAAAATTAAAATGAAACAAAGCAAAACAACAAAACAACAAAACAAAACAAATCAAACAAAACTGGAAAATAAAACACAAAAAATAATCCAAATATAAATTGGACAATAAAACTATAAATATTTTGTTATAAAATAAAATAAAATAAAATAATAAAAACTTAGAAATCACCTTGAGTATCAAATCAAAAAACAACCAAACAAAACAAATCATATAAAACTGGAAAAATAAAACACACACACACACAAATGTGCTTAACTATAAACTGGACAATAAAATTCCCAAAAAAATTTTATAAAATATAAAATAAAATAAATACAGTAAGGTCTTGTATCCTAAACTTAGTTTATTTTTAGCTAGATTTTAAATCCCACTTCATTAGGCTCACAGACTTTTGGACCCTACTGTATATTTTATTGCCTGTTTTTTTTTTTTTTTTTTTACATCGGACTAAAGGTTTCCAAAAGGGACAGATGGAGCTGTTTTCTGTGTCTTGGGTTAGCACACGCCATATTTCTAAAGTGTACACAAGCATTAGACATCACAACAGGATTTCTGAACGGCAAACAAAATGTCTGGGTGTTTGGGGGGAAGACAGCAAGCAATATCAGACAGTGACAGTGACAGAGACAGCGCGAGAGGAAAAAAAGAGAGAGAGAGGCTCAGACAGTAACTAAAGCAAAGAGGTCAGATGAAATATCTGACTAACGGCTCCTCGCTAAAGCCTAAATGACGCCATACGCAAACGAGACGAAGCGAGACAGCTGAAGATTAATTAGTAGCAATCACCACATTCCCTGTGCATTTTACCCCGTGAAAGGTTCGCAAATAATAAAATTGACCTTTCCGTGCTAGTGCGTCTTGATGATGCTAAACTACGATGTGTAGGTGGCCTAATAACTGCTATTGAATAAAACACCACAATATGACGATTAAGGGGGCTTTGTGTAAGAATACGCTTGTACGATATGTTACGCAACCTAGAAACTTACAATCAGCTTATGTAATATGTTAAGGTAACGTTCTGAATGTGCCCGTGCTTGTTAGCAAAACCGAGCCCTGGGTTTCATTTCTACGCTAAATGTCGCACGCAATGACGCGCTGGAGAAAATCAGCCGTTCTGGTGTCTCTCTCCCCAGTGGCTCAGTCAAGCGGCCCTGTCATTCATCAGGGCTGTCAGTGTAGGTTTTCTCGCTCGACCTTTACAATCACCCGCCACCAAGACAGAATTCAAGAGGCAGGAAGCATTTGTCGACTATCGCTTGAAGGGTACCACCAATTAAAACCTTACAGCGTGGAGAGGAAATTGCACCCACATGCACTTCAGTGCTAGGAAGCTGCCAGCAGATTTAACACATAACTCTAGTGTTGACAGATAAACACGGACACTCACTGAAGTCCTTTCGCAGCCGTGTCATTGTGCGCTGGGTGATATATTGGTTTCCTGTGAAGTGAATATTATCCAGTTGTGGGCATTTAAATAAATTACACAGTACAGGCTTTCATCTTGTGGAATTAATTAGATATTATTTGCTTGTAAGTAGTTTAAAGTGACTTTACAAGCGTAACGTAACCTTGCAGAGGTTACATGCAGATATGATCAACAAATATAGATACAGTTTATTATGCTGAGATTAGCATGCACTTTAAAATGAGTGGTTTTTATAAAAAGGCAACAATTAAAACAAAACACAACAAAACTAAACCAAAACTAAACTTTACTTCAAGCATAAGCAAAGCAAAGAAAGACAAAACAACTACCAAACAAAACACCAAAACAAAAAACAAAGCATAAGCAAAGTGAGGCAAAGCAAAAAACAAAAATAAAATCCAAAACAAAACAAAACAAAGCATGTGCAAAATAAATAAATAAACAAATAACAAAAACAAAAATAAAAGACTGAAAACCAAAACAAAACAAATAAACAAAGCATAAGCAAAGCGAGGCAAAGCAAAAACAAGACTAAATAAATAAACAAAAGAGTTAAAAATAACAAAAACCAAACCAAAACAAATCATAAACAAAGCAACAAAACGCAAAGCAAAAACAAGACAAAAAACAAAAATTAAAGAACGAAAAATAACACAAAACAAAAGAACAAAACATAAGCAAAGTGAGGTAAAGCAAAAACAAGACAAAAAACAAAAAACACAAAAATAAAAGACTTAAAAATAACATAAACCAAAACAAAACAAACAAAGCATAAGCAAAAACAAGACAAAAAAACAAAATAAAAGACTAAAAAATAACAAAAACCAAGCCTAAACAAAACAAAACAAAAAAAAACAAAGCATAAGCTAAGCAAGGCAAAGCAAAAACAAGACAAATAAATAAATAAATAAATAAAAGACATAAAAATAACCAAAACCAAAACAAAACAAACAAAGCAAAGACAAGACAAGACAAAAACAAAACAAAATAAAAGACTGAAAAATAACAAAAAGCAAAGCAAACCAAAACAAAACAAACAAAAAACAAAGCATAAGCAAAGTGAGGCAAAGCAAAAACAAGACAAAAAAATAAAAATAAAAGACTGAAAAATAACAAAAACCAAACCAAAGCATTAGCAAAGCAAGACAAAGCAAACACAAGACAAAAAACAAAACAAAGCAAACACAACTTAAGCAAAACAAGGCAAAGCAAAAACAAGAGAAAAAATATAATAAAAGACTTAAAAGTAACTAAAACCAAAACAAAACAAAGCATAAGAAAAAACAAATAAAAACAAAACATAATACACAGCATGAGCAAAGTGAGGCAAAGGAAAAACAAGACAAAAAAAAAATAAAAGATTGAAAAATAACAAAAACCAAAACAAAACAAAACAATAATAATTAGAATAATTAAAACGTGTCTAATGATAGATATTTAATATTTTACACATTAAATACATGCAAATCAAACTCTAGAATACAAAATCATACATTGTATTTTCTGACTTAATTATTAGTTCAGAGACACTTTTGTTGTCTGCCTATTTTGGTAATTATTTATTCCACTTGGTTATGCAAGTTCCTAATATATGGCAGCAATTCTCAAGGAGAAAAAACCTAGCACATACTGACCTAGAAGCATAATTTACTGTATTTAATAAGTTAAAGTTTTGCATTTTCCCTGTTAACTTCAAACACGCAAAGCCCTACGCCTTTTCATTCCAGCAATTATTTATTAAAGGTAATGCCCAAATATTCACTCTGAATGCCTGCCACTGTTGCCACGACAACTACTAAACACATTTGCATTGTTAACGTTAATGGAAGTGATGCATTAAGCATTTTAAAAATGGCAAGTTTGCTATAAACTGTCATAATGTTTGCGGCTTAAAACACGCGTCATGCCCTCGTACCTTAATATCCTACCCTCATCAAAGAAAAGAGAAACACAAGAAGGATTCAGGAGGGAATTAAGCCCACCCTAATATCCTGAAAAACAACAGATTTTTCTTCCTAAGATTTGTCGAGGAACATCTCATATGAAGCTTACTTCACTTCCACACAGTCACTGTATCATTTTACAGCAGCAGTAGCGGTGAACACTGGGTTGCTCTCTTCCAAAAGCCTGCCTGAGGGCAGTCAAACTTGCTGTTTCAGAAACATGGACATTACCAGGAACTGACAGCTCTCCCAGAGCTGAACCTTCCCATAAACAGCGTATTTTTTTCTTATATAAGAGAAGCATCTAATACTACACCACTCATTAAACCATGCACGACCATTAATATTTCATAACCAATTTACTTCTCATCAAAAAGTGCTGTGGATGTTGCATCAAAAGCTCTTGGGTTCAGATTTTTTGCAATATAGCAATTCCAAAACCCAAATCCCATCCTCATAAAACAAAAACAGAAAAGGAACTAGGTTTTAGTGCTTGCTCATGCAAAACTCACCATTATAATGCTAGGATGGTTGCCAAGGCGTTGCTACAGTGTTCTATAGATGATTTCTACAGCATTGCTAGGATCTTATAGTTGATGATCAAAAGGGTCCATGCTCATGTCTGTATTGAAATAAAAAGTTTACCTAAAAATAATAAGCAGCAAAGCTCCACTTTCAAAAGAAGATTCACATAATGTACTCACCCCTTGTCATCCAAGATGTTCATGTCTTTCTTTCTTCAGTTGTAAAGAAATTATGTGTTTTGAGGAAAACATTTCAGCATTTTTCTCCATGTAATGGACTGATAAATGCAGTTTAAAGCTTCAAACGATCCCAAATGTGGTTGTAAACGATCCCAGCTGAGAAGGGTCTTATCTAGTGTCACGATTGGTTATTTTCATAAAAATAATACAATTTATATACTTTTTAATGTCAAACGCTCGTCTTGTCTTACTTTTAAATGATTTTTGAAGTTGAGGGAGAAAATACGACTGTCTTGAGTCAGAAATCAGAGAGTTCAGGGAGAGAAAGGCAAGATGAGCGTTTGAGATTAAAAAGTATTTAAATTGTATTTTTAAAAAAATATATAATTTACATGGTTTTTAACCTCAAATGCTTGTCTTGTTTTGCTCTGCGTGAACGCTCATCCTACATGTTTACAAAGTGAACGTGCAAAGCAGACCAAAAACACCCTTAACAAAAAAAAAGGATGTAACAAAAAAAAAACAGAAATGTAGGTTAATCCAATAAATTAATCCAATAAGTTGGAGAAGAAAATGAGATGGGAGTTTTTCGACCTACCCTAACTGTCTTAAACTGGAATACACATAGTAAACGCTGTATAAAAAATATATAACTTGTCAATTTTTTTTTTTTTTAGAAAATAATCAATTGTTTCGCTAGATAACTGTCTTGAACTGGAATACACAGAGTTCATGCAGAGCTAGACAAGACGAGCATTTGAGGTTAAAAAGTATATACAGTTTTATTTTTTTTAGAAAATGGCCAATCATTTCGTTAGATAAGACCCTATTTTCAGCTGGGATCATTTAGAGCCCTTTGAAGCTGCATTTAAACTACATTTTGGAAGTTCAAACCCGGGGGCACCACAGAAATCCATTTGGAGAAAAATACTAAAATGTTTTCCTCAAAAAACATAATTTCTTTACGACTAAAGAAAGACATGAACATCTTGGATGACAAGGGGGTGAGTAAATTATCTGTAAATTTTTGTTCTGGAAGTGAACTACTCCTTTAAGGCACAATATGTACAATTTGCCACTAGAGGGCACATATTCAAAACAAACAAAGAGTCAAAAGCGTAGTTTGATGACACCGTGATTGAGTGTGGAATAACGGCAGTTGTTGTCTTCATCCCCATAGCCGATGCAATCCGTCGGGACTCGGGTAGAAATCATGTTCATGGATGAGTTAATGTATTAAAGACTTATTAAGGTCACTGTCATTGGACATGATCCGTTACACTATTTAAAATTGCTTATTTCTCTGGACTTAAACATTCTTGGAAACATTTGGGATAATGTAAGTACCCAAGTCAGCAAAATATATAACACTGTTCTGGTGGTTTTTGGATATTTTAATAAAAAATCGTACATATTGTGCCTTTAATCTGAAAATCACAATTATTTTGCTCATACATGATGATTACTGTAATTTGACAAATTTCTTTTTACATTTCGCCAGAATTATTGCACTTTCACGTGAGTACAAATCAAGAGAACATCAACTCATATGCATGATTTATTTTAACTCGTCTAATTTCTAGATTTATTATATTTATAATATGATTTAATATTAAACATTAACATGATAGCTTGTGGAGGCTTGTTACCAATGCAAGACAACAAAAAGGTTTCAGGAAAAACAACCAGCAGGAATGCAGGTGATTGTACTTAATTAATAGAGAGACACAAAAATCACAACATGAAAAAAATAAGATTAATTATGCACCCCTAACACAACATTTCCGTTTTAGCTGTATTAAAACAAATTGCCTTGTTGTTTTTAAGAGACTTTCAGAAATATCAAAAAAAACTTCTGAACGGTAGTGTAAATTCACTGATTTTATTCTAGTCAAAATATTATTTATCATCATTTAATCATTAAGTTTCAACAACAAAATAGCTCTTTAACAGTTGCATGTTTTCCACTTTTAAAAGTATTTAAAATACTGGTCTGCAAATATGGCTCGACTCCCTCCTTCAAAGGGATTTCTTGCCCATTTTATCATCCGCCAGGCGACAGTCCTAAGTCCAATCGCTTAGAAAAGAAATAGGACAGCTCTTCTCAACAAACCTCACGGTGTGTGCTATCATTCCCGTCCACAGCCGTTAGATGCCATATTTGAATGAGCAACAGAAGTGATGCTTGCTTCTGTGAACTGTCTGGAAGGAGAAGGGTAACTAAAGTGTGGGTTTCATCTGGGCCAATGAGTAAACCACAGAGAAGAGAGGAGAGAAACAGAGCTGAGGGACTCAAAGGAACAAGAGAGTTCGAGCAAGCAAGACGGAGAGGAAAAGTGGCATACAGAGGCGAAATGAGAGGGAGAGCGAATGGGGGACGGGCTGGCCTGGATCTGTGTCCGCTTGCCTTACCCCTGGTGACTTCACAGCTACACCACGCAGCTGTAAAATAGGGCAAGACTGGGGCTCAAATATATGGTGGTGCGAGACTAGCAGAATCACAGCAAAGCAGTTCTGGAGCTGTCTGAACATCAGCGTTCTAAACAAGTGAGGTGAAGCTGATAAAAAATAAATGAGAACCAAGGCCCAGTTCTATCACAACATGTCATCTAACCCCTCCCGTGGGCTACGTTCAATCTGAGCTCATCGAGGAATCCGCAAGTCAATACGGGGAACAATTATTGCCCCCGGAGGACCGCCGCCGCTTTACACCATATCAGCGGAGTACAAACAATGGCAGTATATTGTTTCTCAGAGAGGTTTTCATCTTTTTATTCATTCATCCATTCAACCGCTCACTCTCCAGGGAAAATTAAATCAATTTAGAGACTCCATTTAATGATTCCTTCACTCCACGTGTTGTCAAGTACACGGCGGTCCTTAACTGAAGAGCATATAATATAATAATGAAGCCATCAGATCTTAATGAAATGCACTTATGTCCATTAATTTGATAAACAGCTACTCAGCTGTAGTTTGTCATGCTACAGTCTAACTGTACGTTGAAGCAGATAAACAAAAAATAGCACTAAAGTTACTTAAGCAATACATATATATTTTAAACTCTCACTCTGTATTATTGTTTATCTCAAATTAAAGGCAATAGTATTCAATCTAAAAAGGTACATTTATATAAATAAAACAAAAACACTCTAATTTACAGTTTACCCTAATTTAACTCTAAATTAGCTTTATTTTCCCACTGACATCCTCTCTACAGTCTTCCTTCATTATACTGCTTTGCATTGCTTTGACTGTTCTCTGTACCCCACGACGTGATATCATATCTTAAAATTGTTGAAACGGACTTGTTATAAACTTATAATCTCTGCTATCACCAACACAACTTATGTCAGTATAATAAATCAACAGAAACGGAAACACTATGACAGAAATAGCTAGGAACTGATTCATTAGAATGAATTGGACTTTCAACCCGATTCGCTTGAATGAATCAGATGTTCAAATACCATACAGTATGAGAAAATGACCATTTAGTTCGAACCGGTTCACAATGACATTTGAGAGAAAGAGTTAGATTTAGGATGAACCAATTCACTACAATGAATCTGACTTTCAAACGACACATACAGCCTGCGTCCCAGTGTGCATACTATCCATCCTAGATTCTTTATTTGTGATGGTAGTAATTTTCAATACTATTTAGGGCAGATAGGGTGGATAGTATGCACATTGGGATACAGAGACAGTATGAGAAAAAAACATTTAGGATGAACTGGTTCACTAGAATGAATCATTTTCAAAAGCTACATATAAAAGAAAGAGCGATTCACTAGAATAAACTGAATAATTCAGAAAGAGCGATTCACTAGAATAAATCAAACACCACATACAGTATGAGAAAAGGACAATTTAGGATGAACTGGTTCACTAGAATGAATCATTTTCAAAAGCTTCATATGAGAGAAAGAACTACTTTCTTAACTACTTAAGAACTAATTCATTAGAATGTATTAGACTTTCAAACACTATATATGAGAGAAGGAGCCATTTAGGATGAACTGATTCAGTTAAATGAATCTGACTTAAAAAAAATGCAAAAAAAAGAGAATGAAAAAGGGAGCATGTAGCATGAACCGTTTCTCTAGAACTAATTTGAGATATTTTTTAAAAGCTACATTTGAAAGAAAGCGCTATATTCAGCAGGAACTGACTGACTAGAACGAATTGGACTATGAAGTGCTACATCTGAGGGAAGGGCCATTTTTGATGAACTGATTCACTTGAATGAACCCAACCTTTAAACCCCACATTATGACAAAATTACCATTTAGGTAGAAGCGATTTACTAGAATGAATAATTTCCAAAAGCTACACATGAGAGAAAGAGCTATTTAGGAAGAATCGATTCACTAAAATGAATTGAAATTTCAAATGCTACATATGAGAGAAGGGGCTATTTAGGATGAAACGATTCAGTTGAATAAATCCGACTTTCAAACGCCACATACAATATGAGAAAAGGACCACTTAGGATGAACCGGTTCACTAGAATGAATCATTTTCTAAAGCTTCATATGAGAGAAAGAGCTATTTAGGAAGAGCCGATTCACCAGAATTAACTGGACTTCCAAATGCTACATATGAGGTAAGGGCTGTTTAGGATGAACCGATTCACTAGAATGAGTTATTTTCAAAAGCTACGTATGAAAGAAAGAGCTATTAGGAAGAACTGATTCACTAGAATGAAATGGACTTCCAAACGCTACATATGAGAGAAGGGCTGTTTAGGATGAACCGATTCACTAGAATGAGTTATTTTCAAAATCTATGTATGAGAGAAAGAGCTATTAGGAAGATCTGATTCACTAGAATAAAATGGACTTCCAAATGCTACATATGAAAGAAAGGCTTTTCAGGATGAACCGATTCACTAGAATGAATCATTTTCAAAAGCTACATACTGTATGAGAGAAAGAGCTGTTATGACGAATCGATTCACTAGAATGAACTGGACTTCCAAATGCTGCATATGAGAGAAGGGCTATTTAGCATGAACTGATTCACTAGAATGAATAATGTTCAAAAGCTTTACATATGAGAGAAAGAGCTATTTAGGAAGAATCGATTCACTAGAATGAACTGGCCTTTCAAATGCTACTTAAGAATGAAGGGCCAGTTTAGGATGAACCGATTCACATGAATGAATCTGACTTTAGGCAGAACCAATTCACTATAATGAACTGGATGTTCAAACGTTACATATCCTTGATGACAAAAACAACAGAATCCATCACAGAAGTTGTAATGGTTTTACAGGTTTTAATGTGAACAGTAATGGACCCTGTTGGTCTCTACAAGTAATTTGTCACTTTCTATTAAAATTTCTGTTAAAAAGCACTAAATCCTATTGGAATATGTCCCAAAATACTCTACAGAAAACCATTTTTTAATGATTTTAATGGTTAAGAGTTGGTAGTCTGTAATGTTTGTAATGATATTTGTAGTGGAAACCTTAAGAATTTCTGAAAAGCTTTCAAAAGCTACATATGAGAGAAGGGCTGTTTAGGATGAACTGAAAAAATGAGAAAAATAGCTATTATGAAGAACAAGATTCAACAGAACGATTCAATTTTGAAATGTTACAGGAGGATCATTTAGAACGAACTGACTTACTGGATTGAAATTGACTTTCAAACTTTATGAAACGACCATTTAAAATTCACTACGATTCACTAGAATAAACTGTACTTCCAAAAGCTGCATACAGTTCTCTCAGTGAGAGAGAAAGAACAGTTTGGGTAAGTAAATTTGATAATTCCCTCAGCACAGACGTGGAAAAAGTAGCTTGAACACCTATACTACTTTTAGTTAGTTACTCTCCAATACTGCAGCTGCTATAAACCAGACAGACCGTCACAGTCCTGGAATCATCTGTTGGGCCTGCTTGTGTACACAAATCGCTTAGAAGCCTGAAGTGGACAGTGTGTGGCTGCAAATCCAGTCTGCTAAAATCCTTCTCTCCGCTTCTTATCTCAGTGGGACACAGGATAACAGAGAGCTTCCAACCCCATCCCCGTAATGGATAGATCGCCACAGCCGCACAGCTGCGCCTCCTATTTTGCTATAAGCAGAACCCTTGACCGTCACACTGAAGATGCCTTACAATACTGATAATGTTGTTTGTCTTCTAATTACCGTTTTCTGGAGGCAATCTGACTGGGATCTTTTATTCTCAATCACAACAGCAATCAAACACATTGTGATTTGAATGTCGCACGTTGGTCAAAAGCCCCACTGAATGCCTCGGAAATGAAAAGAGAGCTCTGATGTATTTATTAGGACTCTTGAGAGGAAAATCACATCTTGACATGTTGCTGAGGTACAGTAGGCTGAGATGGCAGCAGCAAAGGCAGAATTTGCTGAACGGAACTGTCAGTGCATATCAAGTTGAAAGCTGAGGTGGATTTCCCATCTTCTGACATTTCCTGTAGTCCTTAAACTTAGCCTTTGCTGTACAGTTTCCGAAGAGAAATTTTTATTGTGAGATACCGTTTCATATCAAAACATCAGGACATCAGCAGAAAACATTCCGAGACCGGAACAATCGCTGAACGTACTGATAAAGCCACTGGATGCTGAGTGCCTGAGTTAGGGCAAGATGTCTTTTAAAGTCTCCTGATACTTATCAAGGAAGATACAATGGATTGTGGCTCCGGCGGCCCTGAGAAGTGTCACTAGTGGAATCGGTCTTTTCCGTTGCTATGGAGTCGCAGGTTGGAAAGCCCAGGAGACCAGCAGTACCCAAGCAGTGGATGGGAGAAAACCTGAATCTGCGCATAATGTGGCGTGTCTGAATAATGCTGACCTAAAAACTCTTT